>NC_081414.1:421165164-422365164 GCF_030272615.1 Cryptomeria japonica
AGGGATTGTCATTTGGTGATAAGATGGTTCAGCCCTCAAAGTCTGTTAATTTAAATTTTGAAAACCTTGTTTCTAATGTTGGGCAAGAAAATCGAGCACCCATTAATTCTCACCTTGGGTGTTTGTCAAAATCGTCTAATCCTCAAGGGGTTTCTATTCCGACTATTGTCCCTATTGGGGATGCAGTTCTCCCTTTAGTAGATGTGCAGAATGTTGAGGGGATGGTAGGATTATGTTCTCCTTTAGGGTATCCTAATGAGGGGAGTTTGGCTATGAACTCTACTGATCCTCCTCAGAGGGATTCTCACCCTTTGCTTAATGCTTTTGACTCAACTTCGTTTCTTTCTGATAAGGGTTTAATTTTCCAAGTTCAGGGGTTGGTTTCTAAACATAACATTACTCTGAATACTGATGTTATTGATAAGGTGGTAGATGTGATTGACCAGGACCTGGTCAAATTGAATTCTTCTTTAGTTATCCCCCCAACCTGCAATCCTTTTGAAATTCTCTCTCTAGATAAAGCCAAGGATTGTGAGAATGCTTTGTGTGTAGTCAGTAATGTTGATTTTGACCCTATAATTAATAAGTCATTGGCTCAGATTCCTTTGTCTCCTTCCTCTCCTACTCCTTCTTCTACTAAGTGAGGTAGGAAGCCGAAGGTGTTTTATACTTAGTTAGAAATAGATGTTGGCATCCAGTCTACACTTCTGAGTCCAGGTTCTGGTTCAGTAAAAAAGAAAACAAAATTTAGCCCTCCTTTTACCAGGTCGATTGCTTCTAAACGTAGTCTTCAAGCTTCTTTTGGGGCGGGTATTGTTGGTTCTGATAATGCAGTTGAGAAGAGGGGAGATATTGCCTCCCCTCAAGAGAAATGAAGGTCATTTCTTGGAATGTTAGGGGTTTAAATGCCCCTAACAAGAGATGCTTCATTAAGTCATAATTAGACTTAATGAAGTGTGATGTGTTAATGTTGCAAGAGATTGAGTTAAGTATGCAGAGTGCTGAATTTTTGTTTTCTAATTGGAAAGTGTGGAAATTTTTTGTTTCCCCCTCCGCGGGGGCTTATGGGGGTTTGGCTTTTCTTTGGAATGATGCTTCTACTGAGTTATCTTTGGTTGTTTCTGCTCCTTTATGGATGTTGTCTTTGGTAAAAAGTAGGGTTTCTAATGTGAAGTTCTGGTTATTTAAAGTTGATGGTCCAATGTCTATAGTGGGAAAAAGAACTATCTAGGACTCTCTATCAATTGCCTCCTCTCCTTTGCGAGGCCAGTTTATGGTTTTTGGTGGTGATTTTAATGCCATTTCTTGTGATGACGATAAAATTGGGGGTATTCTACCGAATAAGCATATTATGGTTGATTTCATTGATTTCATTCAGAATAATGGTTTGTTGGATTGTAAAACTTTGAATGGTCCTTTTACTTGGATGAATATGAGGAAATATTTTTCGTAGATTGCTAAAAGGCTTGATCAGTTTTTTATTTTTGATAATTGGGTCTCTTCAGATGTGGATGTTGTTGTTGTGGTATTGCCCAATTCTGGTTGTGATCATTTTCCAATCTTGTTGTCTATTTTGGATGATAGAGCTCCTGGGAAATCTTCATTTAAATTTGAGCCTATGTGGTTTAGCGATCCTTCTTTTCTAATGCTCTTAGAATCATGGTGGGCCTCGGCCCCTTTTATTTCTGGAACTAGAATGTTTTGTTTTGTTAAAAAGCTATCCTTTATTAAAGAAAAGATCAAGTCCTGGAATGTCTTGCATTTTAAAAACATTTTCTCTGAGAAGTCTAGAATTCAGGAAGAGATTGAAGTTTTAAATTTTGTGGTTATGAAAATTGGGATGGATTCTACTACCTTTGATAAACATAAATTGTTAAATTCTCAGCTTGAGGAAGTTTTTTCTCGGGAGGAAATCTATTGGTGGCAGAAATCTAGGGATCTTTGGCTTGTTGATGGAGATAGGAACACTAATTTTTTCATTCATCCACTAAATTAAAACGACAGCGGAATAGGATTTCTTGTATTCAAGATCCTGATGGGGTTTTCCTTTTGGAGGAGAAGGATATTGTCTCTGAGGCTATTTGTTTCTTCAAATCTTTGTTGACTGAGGAACCTTGTATTTTTTATGATAGCTTTGCTTCGGCTGTCCCTCAAATTATATCTGTTGAAGATAATAACATGCTTATGGCTCCTTTTTCTGCTGATGAAGTTAAGGAGGTTGTCTTTTCCATGGCACCTAACAAGGCCCCTGGGCCTGATGGTTTTACTGCTCTGTTTTTTCAAAAGTGTTGGTCTTTCCTTGGGTAAGAACTTCTTCTTGTTTTAGAGGAGGCTAGGTGTAATAGATCCATTTTGAAGGAATTACATACGACTCTTATTGCCATCATTCTAAAAATAGAGAATCCTACGTCTTTTGTTGATTTTCGCCCAATTGCATTATGCAATACTTTATATAAAATTATCACTAAAGTGATCTCTATGCAGCTTGTAGAGCTTATTTCTAAGATTGTTTTGAGTGAGCAAGGTGGTTTTATCCTAGGTAGGGAGACAGCGGAAGGTGCTATTGTGGCTCATGAGATTCTGCATTCTATCTCTCATCTATCTATTCCTTCCATGATTCTTAAATTAGATATGATGAAGGCTTATGATAGGGTTAGTTGGCAGGCTCTCTCTTATGTTCTTTAAAAAATTGGGTTTGGGGTGAAGTGGGTGAAACAGATCTATGCATGTATTTCTACTGCTAGGTTTTCTGTGATTTTGAATGGTTCCCTGTGTGGTGTTTTTGCTTCTTCCGGAGGTCTTAGGCAAGGGTACCCTTTGTCTCATTTCTTGTTTATTATTTTAGCTGAAGCTCTTAGCAGAGCTATTTTGGATGCTAGGGAGAGAGGTCTTTGGAAGGGAATTAGTATTCCACATATGGTTGTTAATCATTCTCATTGTATTTTTGTTGATGATACTTTATTATTTGGTCATGCCACTATGGGTGAAGCAAAGGTTATTAGTAGGATTATAAGGGATTACTCTACTTTCGCAGGTCAGAAGGTGAATAGTACTAAATCTAAGATTTTCTTTCTTAATGTTTCCCCTTTGGTGCAATCAAAATTGACTAATTTTTGGGGCTTCTCTGTTGGTCAATTTCCTTGTAAGTATTTGGGGATTCCATTCTTCACTAGATCTAAGAATCATAATTTTTGGGAAAGAATTGTTGCTTCTATCTCTTCAAGGGTTCTCTCTTGGTCTCACAAATGGCTTACTTTTTCAAGGAAGATTGTGCTTATTAAGGTTTTTTTAAATGTGATTCCTATTTATTTGATGTTTGTTTTAAAGGCTCCCAAGAAATCAGTTTCTAATTTGCAGTCAATTCTGAGGTCCTTTTTGTGGAATGATAATGTAAATAAAAGGGATCAAATCCCTTTGTTGGCTTGGGATAAGGTTTGTTCTCTGAAAGACAGGGATGGTGCAGGCATTAGGGATTTAAGTAAACAAAATTTGGCTTTAGGTGCTAAACTAGTTTGGAAGTTATATAAGCAGCCCTCTTTTAAGTGGGCATCCATTTTATTTGCAAAATATTTAAGAAATTGTTCCAGGGAGGTGATTTTTACTGCTTCATCCCTTCCTAAGGGTTCTGCAATTTGGAACTTCATGTCTCAATGTAGGTCTGTTATTCTTCCTGGTTTATCTTGGCTTGTACATAATCATCGAAAAGCTAGATTTTGGGAGGAAGTTTAGAATGGTTTCTCTGCTCTGACTAGTCTCAAAGATTAGTCGTCTCTTATGTCTCTTTTGAAATCTTCTTGGGGTTTATTTGTGGCTGATTATTTTTTTGTGGATTCGTCGGGGCTTGTCCCAGTTGCCAGATGGAAATCAATAGAGTCTCTTCTAGTTGATCAATAGCTCAAATCTGCTTTTTTTGAGGAATTAAGTAAGCATCAATTGCTTTACTCTGAGGCTGATGATGAGCTTATTTGGGTCCATTCAAAATCTAGGGAGTATTCGGTTAAGGATGGATACAAATATTTATCTACTACTTGTAGGGGGAGGTATGGCCCTCTTGGTTGTTTTGGCATGTTGCTTGTCTTACAAAGGCAGGAGCTTTCACTTGGCTAACTGTCCGGGATAGAGTTCTCATGAGTATAAGGTTGGATAGGTTGGGTATCACTGTTGTTTTTCCATGTGTCATGTGTGGAGGGTCATTAGAATCAGTTGATCATCTTTTTCTTCATTGCCCTTTTTCTTCTCAATGTTGGTACTGGCTTTTTAAGAAATTAAATTGGTCTGCGGCTTTATGTGGGGATCTTCAATCTCAATTTATGGGTTGGCCACTGTTATGTTTATCCTCTTTTTGTGCTTGTGTGTGTATTATTGCCTCTTCTATTCTGATTTGGAAGATTTGGCTAGAAAGGAATAATAGAATTTTTAGGAAACACTCTTCCTCATTATCGGATGTACTCTTCTGTATTGAGAAATCCATCTCAGAATCTTCTTTGGCCTTTATTTATAAGGGTCTTAGTCCTAAATTCACTTTTACTTTGTGGGATAGTTGGATCATCAAACATTGGTCGGCTTTGCATTGCCTTCCTATGCAAGGGGCCATTTCTAAGAAAAGGTCTCCCCCAATTAACAGAAAAGAGGTGGTTTGGTTACCCCCCCCCCCCCCCCCTCCTTCCAATTATAAATTAAACTTTGATGGGGCTTCTCGAGGCAATCCAGGGAAGTCTGCCATTGGGGTGGTGGATTATGATGAAAATTTCAGAGTCATCAAAGCTCAGTGTTAGTGTATTCCTAATGGGACAAATAATGTGGCAGATTTGCATGCTTTGACTGTTGGGCTTGATTTTCTTCTTTCATTAAACGTCTCAGATGTTGTGATAGAAGGAGACTCATTAGTTGTCTTTTATGCGATTACAAATCACTCTTGTAACTCTTGGCATCTAAAATATTGGTTGGACAAGGTTCTATTGCAGCTTGAGTTCTTTAACTCTTTCTCTATTTCTCACTATTATAGAGAAGCTAATTGTGTTGTAGATTTCTTGGCAAATAAGGCTTTGAATGAAAATATTCAATCTTTGGTTGATATTGAAGATATTTTCATGCCTACTCATCGTTTGAATCCTTAAAATTTCCTATTGTTGCATTCTCTTTTGCTTTGCCTCGACCTCGCATCTTGTTTGGGATTGCCAGCATGTATGCAGCTTAGTGCAATGGTGTATGGGGCCTTCTTGGCCGCTTTCTATCACCACATTAATTTTGCATGTTTGCTTGTAATTTTAAACATGGTGTTGGTTGGTGCCTAGCTCTTGGGTTGCCTTTGTACATTGTACTTTTCTTGATTGCATCATTATTTTCACTGTACTGATTGTTCGGTATTGGTTGCTTGCACGGTTTCTCTTTTATTAAAATTTAATGGTTATCCTCTGCACTTGCAGTGGAGGCTTGCACGTATGATTATTCATGTTGCTTTTATTGCTTGATATTTGAAGTGGTGATTTGTGTATGCTTATTGGCACGGTCTTGGGGATATGGCTCGTGCGAATAGCTTGCATTTACTGTGGGAATTATGCGAAAGTTATGTTTCTTGCTTAATGAGGAATTTTGATTATTTTTCCTAAAAGGTGGCGGCCTATGGAAGCTTGTTGGTATAGTGTCCTGTGAACTAGCTCGTGTTGATCTTTGATCGTATATCATTTTAATTCTTTCAGAGGATGTGCTTCTTTATTAATGATGTCTTATTTTTTCTTTATAAGCTCGCTCCTTTCTGTTGGATGCATTATTTTCCTTTGTGTTTTTTTGGTGATGGAGGTTGTTGGTTATAGAATTTTATTGCCTGTTAAGCAGTGTGATTTTCAGGATCCTCCCATTTTTTATGATGATAAACTTGGTCAACTGTTTAAAGTTCATTCTTTGGAATTTTCTTTTGCTTTTCGCAAGGTGGTGGGCAAATGGTGGTTGGTGGAGAATGCTAATATTTTTCTTGCTAAAGTTGCTTCTCATTTTACTACTGTGTGTATGGACATGCTCTTGGATGCTTCTTTGGTTCAGGCATTATTGGATGCATGCGTTCATCCCTCTCTTTATTCTGCTTTTGATCTGGATAATGCTTTGTCTCTTTGTCATTTTGAGTTTGGTGCTTTTCCTTATGGTGGTTTTGTACCTCGCTCTGAATTATTATCTAGTAGCTGGCACTGTGAGCTACTTTCAGTTATAAGAGGTGGTTTGATTTCTAACCTTTATGATGACATGATGTTTTCTCTTGTAGATTTTTTAGATCATGTGTCTCCGGATATCTTGGTTGTGGTTTTTAATGTGTTTTCGGGTATTCACTTTCTTCTTGATTCGTTGAAGGCGATAATGTCTCTTCCAAGTGTAGTGGTGCCTCTACAGGTGGTTGTTCCAGAGGATCAGAATGAGGGGGCTTCCCAGCCTTTGTCTCCTCCTAAGGAAGGTTCCAGTACTTGGTTTTTGCACTCCCAATGCTTCATGTTCACCTCCTCTGATAGTTTTTGTATCTGCTTCACATATTCTGGGGGGTTGGGCTTTATTGATGTAACTGGCTCTATTGGCCCTTATGGTTTTTTGGGGATGTTTTGGGGATGGTTCGGATTATTCTCTTCTCATCTTCCATTGTAACCAGCTGTATTATTTTCCCATTAGGACTTTATGAGCAAGACTGGAGGTTTTCTTTGCCTGGTTCTTTCCTACCAGTGCTCTTTGAACCAGGTTGTGTATAAAAATTATAAATATTAATAAAATTAGTGGTATTCCACTTTTATTGAAAAAAAAACTTTCATGAAAGCCTTCATATTTACTAATGTTATAGTTTATTAGTACTTATTACATTCGTTAAGTCTAATTAATCGATTTTTTGCACCAATCAAAAGTGATTGTTATTTTTGTTTTCAAAATAAACTTGATTTTTATAAAGTTGAGATTCATATTTTTAAACTAGAAATTATTTATCTACAATATGATTGGATGAAAAAATTGGTGCTATAGGAGAAAATTTATAGGAATGATGGATTTTATAGGCTTTTTTTAGATTTTCTTTAAAAATGAATGTCTACTTTAAATAACTTTTTAAATTTTTTATTGATAATCTTGTAAATAAAGTGATTTTTGTATAATTACATATAAATTTTAATCTTTTTCTTTTTTATTTTTTATAATATAGGTAATAAAATTGATTAACTATTGTATGGGAATTTGATTCACACCATTTAAATAAAAATATATATAAATTTCTATAAATAGTTAAACTATTCCATTACAAGCATTACACAACAAATGTATCTTTTATAATTATAATTTTGTATAATTTTTTTGAAATCATTCTATTTTTTATAAATACTTTTTAAAAATCACAATTTTATTTTTAATCATTTTAATATAATCAATATAATTTTATAACATTTAATCATAATTTTAAATATTTTTCATTTAGTCGTTAAAAAATACCTGTTTTCAATTTATTGTTTATATTATATAATTTTATGATTATTAATAATTATTTTATTAAGATCAATTATAATTAACACTACATAAATATAATTAAAATAATATATAACCTTAAGCCAATAACTAGCAATTGCACCTTGTTGTGCAATGGGTATGCCAAAAGAGGTGTGTAAGGTGGATTAGGAAAAACATTGGTCTATTTTTTTGCATAGAATTGGGTAATACATGAGGTCACTTGTTAGGTCATAATGTTGTCTGTGCAACAAAATTCTCATTAGAGAAGTGATAGTTTCAAATTGACTATGCATCCTCTTATAGCGATCCAATCATAATTGAAACAAAACCTTTAAATTGAGAAGAAAAGCAAGTTTCATTACCAACAACACATGGTGTGAGAGAGAGAGAGAGATAGAGAGAGGGGTTGAGATAGAGGAGGGAAGAGTGAGAGAGAGATGGGTAAAGAGATAAAGACAGAGATAGAGAAGAAGAAGATAGAGATATAAATAGAGTTAGAGATAGAGATGGAGAATAAGGAGAGGAATATGGAGAGGAGGAGAGAGATATGGAGAGATAAAAGAGAGAGGGGAGAAGAATGGATAAAAATGTAAAAGAAAAATAAAAAGAGAGAAAGGTAGAGATAAAAAGATAGAGATAGTAAGTGATATATAAAGAGAGGGAGATATATAGTTGTGGAGAGAGATAAAGATAACTAGATAGAGTTAGAGGGATGGATGAAAGAAGTGATAGGGAGAGAGAGATATAGGGAGATGGATGGATAAAATGAGAGAGAGAGAGAGAGAGAGAGAGAGAGAGATGGATGGATAAAAGGAGGCATGTCTAGAGATATAGGGGAGAGAGGAAGATATAGGTGCAAATGAAGATAAAATGAGAGAGGAAGAGAGAAAATAGATAGAGAGATAGAGAGAGGTACAGGGAGATAGAATTATAGAAAGATAGGAGGATATAGAGGAAGAGATAGAGAGAGATCTGTAAATGAAGAGGGAGAGATACATATAAATAGATGGTGAGGTAGAGTGAGATATAGATATCTAAGGAAATATAGAAATGGGGGGAGAGGGGGGGAGAGATATAATGAGATTGACAAACAAATAGATCTAGCGATAGACAAATAGAGATGGAAATAGGGCGAGATAAATAAGGGGAGATGGAGGGAGAGATGCACATATATTGGAAGAGAAATAGAGAGATGTAGAGAGATGTAGAGAGAGAGAGAGTGAATAAGAGAGAGAGGCATAGATAATGATATATAGATTCAGAGGGGAATATAGATGTATGGAGATAGAGATAGAGGGGCAAGAGTGAGAGAAATAAGGTGACAAAGACAAGTAATAGATAAAAAGGTTTAGACCTTAGAAAGAGGGAGAGCGATAGGGGGATATAGAGAGATAAAACTAATAGAGATAGGAAGGGAGAAATAGGGAGTGTGTGTTTAGAAAGAGTAGAAGTAGAGAGATATAAAAAGAGGGAGTAATGGGGAGAGAGGAAGACTAGGAGAGATAAGATAGAAAGATGGGGAGAGGGATGTATAGGGATAGAAAGATATGGAGATAAGGGTAGAAAGGAGAGAGAGAATACATATAACTTGTAAAATATAAAGGTGGTGAGAGAGAGGAAGAGATGGAAGGAAATGGAAAAGGGGAGAGGGAAACATGGAGATAGAAAGATAAAGATATAGGAAGTGATATGTGAAGAGGTAGAGAGGGATATAGAGAGAGAATGAGTAGGAGAGATGAGGGAAGAGGAGTGTATAAGAGATAGAGATAGAGATATAGGAAGTATGTGTTTGTGTGAATGAGAGAGATATAGAGATAGAGATAAGGAGAAATATGGAATGTGTGTGAGTGAAAGAGATATATAGAGGGATAAAAATATATAAATAGACATAGTGAGGGAGAGAGGGAGAAAGAGGACATAGAAGTAGAGATATATAAAAAGAGGGAGCAAGAGGGGGAAAGGGAGAGATATAGAGATAGATATAGTGGGAATAATAGAGGGGGAAAAGAGAGAGATATAGGGAGAGGTAAGGAGATACAAATAGCCCAGAGAGAGATATAGATGGAGAAGATAATTAAATGACATGTTACCCTTAGTATAAGTCTTCAAGGACACAACTATCTATAAATTATTGGTATGAAATGACTAATCAATAGTTAGTTGCTCTCTCTTGCTCTCTTGTTCTAAACGTTTAATTTAGGTTTTAAGTTGGAATTTATTTTATTATATAAATTAAAATAAATTTCAAATATATAATTACTCTAGAATAAACAAAATTTTAATAAGACAAAAATACAAGTTAGATTAATTCTAATATCTTTTAATTATTATTTATAATTCCATAAGAAGACATAAAAAATTAAAATTAAATTTTAACTTAATAAATAAATAATCTTGAAAAAAAAGAAGTAGAAGAATTAAAATAAATTAAAAAATAGAATATCTAATAAAAGAAGGTAACATTAAAAATATTCTCATCAAATTAAGAAATATTTTAATTCTAAATATGATTATTCTACAACAACTAACATTTCGATAAGACAATTATAAATTAAGTTAACTTTAATAATTTTTAATTATTATTTGTAATTTCATAAAAAGACATAAATAACTAAAATAAATTTTACACATAATGAAAATTAACAAGTAAAACAAAAATGAAAAGATGAATTAGAATAAAGCTAATTACTTTTTTTAATATTATTTTTTTCTTTGTAGAAACTTAATAATATATTTATTTTCCTACTTTTAGCTTTACTTTTTTTAATATTATTTTTTTCTTTGTAGAAATTTAATAAGACATTTATTCTCCTAATTTTTCTTTTTCTTTTTTAGAAAATTAGAAAACAAGATAGAATATCTTCATAAAATAAATAATATTAAAAAAAATTCTTATAAGATTTTTTCTTTATGAACATTCTTTTTCTAATTAATTAATATATTTAAATATATATTTTTTAGTTTTTTATCATATAATATATCTTTTTAAAATTTAATGTAAATTTAAATAAATGGTTGTGATTAATTCTATAGTCATGCATCCTTCTCAAATTTGAATCATTGATTACACAATGTGAGTGGAAAACTTCATATAGGGTATGCCTTCGACATAATAATAATAATTAAGTGTAAGATTAATTTTATTATTATAAATTTTTGTTATCGGTAAAAGGCTTTTGAATTTATTAAATTCAGGTTTTGAAACTAGCTCAAACTAGTTGGGTCTAAAATCAAGGAGTTGCCTCCCCAAACTACAAACCACCACAATATAATGACCTCTCAATAGGTTGCTTGGAACAAAGTTCCATGTTGATAATACCCTCCTTGAAAGCTCTCTTCTCCTTCTTTCCTCTTACTTCTTGCTAGACTTCATCCTGCATAGAATCCCTTTGTCGCTCCAAAGATGAAACCCTTGTTGGTGCCTTACTCTCCCCCACTCCATTATGTAAATCCACTTGACTATCGATTATGTCTACCATAGAGCTAAACCCTGAATGATAATACTCCTTACTACTTGTCATCGACCCCTCCACAATTTTCTAGATTGAGGGATCTGTACTCTGCATATCCTTCATAGTTTTGATAGTTTCCTTTCTCTCAACATCCAGACTCAGCTTATCCTTGACAATTTTTACTGATTTATTTTCTATGCTCTCCTTCTGAATGTTAACCATTTCCTTCTCAACCGAATAATGATGAGGAGATACCTCCCTTCACCAAGTGGCCTTTCTATTTGAATTTTCTCATCACATTTAGTTGCCAAAAGCTGGGTTTGATAACATCTTCTATAACTAAATGGGATACCTTCATAATCTAACGTTTGCACTTAAATCCCCTTCTTGAAATTCAAAGATAAATATACTATTGGATCCTTAGTCGAATCCATTTTCACTAAGATGCATGCATAGGTGGTATGCATATACTCCAAAGGTCCCTTACATATACCCAAATATTTCCCCAAAGTATTACTTACAACTTTAAAATGAGATTCAAACCAAAATTGTATGACAAATTTGGAATTCTTACCTGAATCGGTATCCTATCAAATGATTCAATAACTGGGTTAAAAGTTGGATACCATGGCTTGAGCAAGAGAGTGTGCTTCTCCTCCCAACTCCAGATAAACTTGTTGAAGATTCTATTGCTATCCTCCAAGTTGGTAAAAATCACCACAAAAAAGCCACAACCACCTGAATAAATTTTCACATCCCCCACCAAAATAGGGCTCTATAACTCTGTGATCCACTTGTGAAGTTCTTTGAGACTCAGCCAAAATCCTTGAAACCTCCCTATCAAGCCCATCTCAACAAAATATTGTTCATTCTCATAAACTTCCTTGGTTGTCTTAGCATCTAGACTCATTTTTGGTCTATTTATTGTTGGATCACCCCAAGGAGAGGGCACCTAAGCACATTAAGAGCCCCCATTCCAATAGTCCTTATCCCTCAACATCCTCCATTAACTTGCTTTCTCTAGATTCATTTGCAAACCATGACATTTCTTCCTCCAATCAGAGAAGTTGTTATTATGATGATGACCATGGTGGACACAACTCCTCTGCACAAACCCACCATTGTTGTCAAAACTTTCCATAGAAAGCACACCCAAGAATTGCACAAAATCATAGGAATCTTGAGCCATAGATAAGACACCAAAGAAGGTTGTTGCCACTATTGTCAAACAACTGCATAGTAACTCAAACTTGCGAAAATCCTAGAAGCCAAAGAACTCCTCAAGAACGACATTATTTCTCAAGGTTCCTACTCTTTAAAAATAATTTTATTATTATTATTTTTTGATAAAAGGGGGTAAAAATTTATTCAAAAATAATCCAAAAGTACAAAGTAGAAGGTTTAAACCCTAGCCAAAAGCCACCAAAATGGATCGACAAAGACACCAAGGAGGAGGAGGAACTACCTATGCTTGTCCTCCATGATTAATCTACCAAGAGTCTCCATATACTCAGGGGAGAGAGACTCCCAACTATCCATATCCCACCTATCTAAGACTTCAAAAGCCCACTTCACCAAACAATCAGCCACTGTATTCCATTCTTGAGGAATATGACAAAAGAAAATTTGATCAACCAAACATCACAAATTCAAAATCTAATTAACAACAATAGCTAACTGTCAATTAATGTTATCCAAATGTTGATCATTTAGCAAATCAATCACAATATGAGAATCAGACTCAGACAATTTTTTGCTAGCCTAAAGAGCAACCTCTTTCCAAAGCATGAAGAATAGCAAGCTCTTCCATAAGATTATTAGAATGTTGGCCCATATAAGTGGTGAAGAAAAGGAAATTAGGCTATGTTCCTTTGTTTTAATAGGATGGTGATTTTGGAGAAAGAAGATATGGAGATCGATCTTTCCAATGAAACGGAGGAAGATCGAGCGTTGTGGGTGGAGCATGTGGTCATCTGCAGAATCGTGGGACCAAAGAAATTGAGATATTGCATAAAAGAGTGGATTGCTAAACACTAGGGTATGGGTTTGGTGGTGAAGTTTTTACCCAGAGGCTTTTTCGTGACTGTATTTCTAGAAGGATCGAAAAGAAACAGTGTTACACCAATAAAACTAGTTCGTGGAAGACTATTCGTTATACATTCAACCCTAGCAGTCTAACTTTGATCCCCTTCCTTTGGCGGTATATGATAGACCAGTTTGGATTAGATTATATAATTTTCCAATCGAATATTGGGGAGATAGCAGTCTGGAAAAGATTGGGCGTTCGTTGGGCAGATTACTAGATATTGATGAAAAGATAATAGAGGAGGATTTATATCCGTACACCAGATTGAGGATAGCGGCGGTGAAAAGCATTCCATCATTTAACTATCTTCTTACTTCGGAAGGCAAATGGAGACAACAAATTGAGATCGAGAAGGAAATTATTCCTTGTCATAGATGTGGGAGTAAGTTTCATTTTACCACAGAATGCAAAATGTTTGTTAGAAGGACGAGGAGTAATTTGGTTAGGAGGCCCAAGCAAAACTGGGTAGTTAAGGATAATCCAACCGCCCAAAACCCTCTTTGTCTAACATATGATAATCTATCAGGGAGAGATGATCGGCCTTTGGTTCTTGTCCAAAATCATAATCTTTAGATTTCTAGGGAACCAATATCAAATTCTTTAGAATTACCCAAGATAGTCATTGACAAGGACATTGAGAACAAGTCCAAGCAGGTGGATGCATTATCTCATGAATCGGAGAATGAATTTGAGTTATTCTCAGAAGGAGGGGAAATTAGAGGAGATGCACTAGACAATGTGGATCCTAGATGTATCAGTCAATCAGCAAAGGCCTTGTTGGTTAAATCCAAGGGTTGCAGGGGTCGTAGGAGCAAGAGGCAAGTCAGGGAAGATAGGGCCTCGGAAAAAGGTATTGTTAGTGTTCTAGATTTTCTGAAAATGTCCAAGGGAGTTAACCCCTCCCTTGGGAGTAGATGAAGATTCTTACTTGGAATGTCAGGGATCTTGTTGCCCCTAACAAAAGATGCTTGGTCAAGAGAGCGATTGACAAATTGGCAATGATATAGTTTTGCTTCAAGAGACCAAGCTTTCTGACGTTAAGACCCAAAATTTCTCAAAATTTTGTTTTAAATGGAGTAGTTTGTTTCAAGCAGATACTGGAACAACAGGGGGGCTTGGAATTCTTTGGAATCTGTCATCTATTTCAATTTATTCTATTGCTTATGATTCTAATTAGATGATCATTCAAGTCTCTAGTATGGGTGGGCTAGCGGATTTTCCCCTAATCAATGTATATGGTCCTATTAAAACAGAGGAGAAGGTGAGAGTTTGGGGGGAGATTCTCGAACATGTTAACAGACTTAAGCTAGATAGAGTTATAGTGGCCGGAGATTTTAATGCTATACTGGATTTGAATGATAAATTGGGTGGTCTCAAGAAAAACTCCAAAGTCATGAAGGACTTCAAAGATTTCATCAACTCTATCAAAGTAGCAGATGTGGTCCCAAAGAATGGTTTGTTTACTTAGACTAATAGGAGGATGTCTTTCTCTAATATTTTTTAAAGATTGGATAGGTTCTTTGTGAGTGAATGTTGGATTAATGGGAAGTTCATGGTCTCCACAACCATTATACCACAAGTTGGCTCGAATCATCTTCCTGATCTATTAAATATAGACTAAGACAAGACAACTCGTATAAGATATTTCATATTTCTAAGCTTGTGGTGAAGAGGTCCTAATTTTAAAAGCAATCTCAAAAGGTGGTGGGAAGAAGGAAACAAGTTTGCGGGCTCTCCTAGTTTTCATTTTGCGAAAAAATTAATTTTTTTGAAACAGAACATTAAAATTTGGATCAATGAATCCTTCAAAAATATATTTGCAGAAAAATTAAGAATAGAGGAAGCATTGAAAAGAATCAATGAACAAGTGGTGTTAGCCGACATGACTAATGAGGAATTTACACTAGAAAGTAAATTGAAAGAAGAATACATGGAAATTTTGAAGAGAGAAGAACTATATTGAAGAGAAATCCAGAGAATTGTGGATTGCAGAAGGGGACTCTAATACCAAATTTTTTCATGCCTCTGCCAAGGCCAACAGAACTTTCAACAAAATCACTTCCATCAAAGATGAGAAAGGAAGCTGGTGCTCCTCTGGGAAGGATATTGAGCAAGCTACCCTGGATCACTTTATGAAGGTTTTGGGAAACAGTGGCCCCCTGCGGACAGATCACATTTCCTTCATCTCCGAGAATATTGAGACACTGGTCTCCCCCAAAGATAATAAGATGCCTATGGCTCATTTTTCTATAGAAGAGGTGAAAGAGGCAACATTTGCCTTGCATCCATTCAAAGATCCTAGTCCTGATGGCTATATGGCCGAAGTATTTTAATCCTATTGGGATTTCATGGGCAATGATATTTTTGGGTAGTAGTGGAAGAATTCAGAAAGAAAAAGAAGTTTGTGAAGGAATTGAATCATACCATGATTGTACTTATTCCAAAGAAGTAGGATTATGAATCAATGATAGATTTCCACCCCATCTCACTTTGTAACATGATATATAATATTGTCTCTGAAGCTATGGCATCCAGGCTCAAAAAGATTCTACTTAAACTAGTTGCAGATAATCAAAATGGTTTTACACCAGGTAGGGAGATTGAGGATAGCATCGTACTAGTCTCAGAAGTGTTTCACTCCATGGTCAAAGATAAAATTAAAGGTATGGTGATCAAGCTTGATGTAGTGAAAGCATATAACTTGGGAATTTTCAGTTACAAGTTCTTGCTTGTATGGGTTTTGATAGCAAGTGGATAGAGTATATCAAATTTTGTGTTTCTTCTATAAGTTTCTCCATTATAGTGAATGGATCTGTTTGTGGCTTCTTTGATGCTACTAATGGATTGAGAAAAGGAGACCCCTTGTCACCATCCCTATTTGTTTTGATGGTGAAAGTGTTAGGTAGTAAGATCAGAAGACTATGTAGATTGGTTAGGTGGAAAGGGATCATTGTCCACCCCCTGGTGGAGCCCATCACTCACTCACAGTTTGCAGATGATACGCTGCTATTCAAGGAAGCCTCCATTCAGGCGGCCTCTATGATCAAGACAATATTGGACGAGTACTCAAAGGTTTCGGGGTAGATCATGAATAAGGATAAATCACAAGTGCTATTCTTGAACACCAATAGATAATCCCAGAATAAAATAGCATGCCTTTTGGAATATCAAGCTGGATTGTTTCCTCTCAAATACTTGGGAATCAATATCAACTATGGCAATAGGCAAAACAAAATCTAGGAGGATGTGATTAACAAGTGTAAAGGCAAATCAGAGCAGTGGAAAAATAGATGGCTATCTCAAGCACGAAGGTTCACCATGATTAGATCAGTCTTATTGTCTATACCCATCTATAGCATGTCATGTTTCAGGATGCATCAGGTGGCTAGCAAGAAGATAGATGGGTTGCTCAAAAAATTCATTTGGGAAGGGGCAAAGGAGGCTAAAAAAATCCCACTGATCAATTGGGATACAACTTGTCTGACCAAAGAGGAAGGAGGGGATGGTTTGAGGAAAATGGATCTTCAGAGCCTTGCATTAGGTGCAAAACTAGCTTGGAAAATGTACAAATACCCTAAGAAACTTTGGTGTAGAGTTTTGAGGAACAAATATTTGGATTCAGAGGATTCGGAGAGAATATTTATTGTAGCAAACGTAGCCAAGGGATCGGTCGTGTGGAATTTCCTGTGGGAGAGTAGATTTATTATCACCGAACATCTATCCTAGCAAGTCAAGAATGGGCGGTGTTGGTTCCCAAAACCACAGATTGGAAAACTTAAGGGTTTTCCAAATCCTCAACTAATCCAATTAGCTTTGGCCAACGAACAGGGATGGTCGAAGACCAAATCCCTCTACACTTCAGGCTCCACTGAACCTAGGTGGGTATACCTTTCTCTCTCAAGCACTAAGAGGTTATTTAGAGTGGATTTAAACTTTATGGTTAGAAAATGCAAAATTGACAAATGATTATTAGTAATTATACTTTATTATGTGTTTCAAGTGAATACTTTTGAAAAGAAATGAAAATGATTATGATTGTATTTTGAGAATAAAATGCTTTCAGGGTTTAAAAGAAATATGCAAACATCAGTTCATATAGGGAACAGGAAGAATGTTTCTTTATTAAGGGTCTTAAATTCATAAAAAACCAAGACCTTAAAAGATAAATAACAGACCAGTGCCTATATCCAGGGATATTCATGATACTTTATGGATAGGAAATCCTATCAACTCCAGAGACAATATTAATCATCAACTATGAAGGTTTCAGTATATATTACATAAACAATGAAACCCCAATCTCACATTAAATGTAACAGCATGTAATGGCACATCATAGCTAATCAAATGACAGATTTATCAAGAGGAGAAAGATAACTTATCAACACAAAAATATGCACAATATCTAGAAAAGAAACAGTGAACCTTGTATATTAATCCTTAGGAAATGATTCCATACATAAGATGTACTTAAAGATACTCCATTAGAGTCTGTTTGCACAAAAAATACTTCTTTCTCCTATAGACTTCCTTGATACATATAACTTACAGACCTTACAGGCAACAATGATTGTTATTTTTGTAAATTTTCTAAAATCTTCTATCCTAGATCCTAGATATTTTTTACATACAAAATGACTCACTATAAGTATGTGAATCAATAGTCATAGATGAAAGGACGCACCCTTTCATGTTGCTAAACTAAAACCTAACTAAAACCTAACATCTAACTACTTAACTGTTAAGGTAACATAGGACAATTATAAAAAACATGAGAAATAAAAACTAATTATTTGGATCCTACCTCTTCCCACATTTTGTGATGTGCTTAAGGTAGCCTTCATCTTTGTATGTAACTGCATTAAATATGGTATCCCTGAGCACCATCTCCATCTTAATCAGGTTCTCTAACTGGTCAACTATTTCATTCATATCCAGGGTATCTGCTTAGGTGACACTGGGAGATGCACTAAGTAAAGCCTTACATTCTAAGATCCATGCACTTTTATCCTTGATAATCCCTACATCATTAACCAAACTAGGAATCTCATTCTGCAAAACCTCCTGGCAATCCTGGAACTCTTCCTTGACCTATTTAGAATACTTCTCATGAATTTCAATTAATTATGTTATCCTTCTGACAGTCTTTTCTTTCAATGCCTTATCCTATAATAGCAAATTGAGTCTGTCCTGAATCCTTTAGTTAGAAACCAAATTATCCATGTTCTTTTGATACACACCCTAGAACTCATCCAAAACCTTTTCTAAATTTTCATATCTCCTTGTCATGAATACACAGGCAACATTTGTCCATATAGTTTTCATTTGCTTCTTCATCTTATTTTGTTCCAAGGCTAGCTTCTCAAACTTCCTTTTCCATTGGGCACTAGAATCAGTGATTTGTGGTACTAGAGGTCCTCCTCTTTTTAAAACTTCTTCATACAATGCTTTGTATTTATGCTTTTCACCTAGTTCCCATTTCAACTGAGCCTTATTAAACCTGGAAATGTAAATCCCTATATCTGTAGTGACTATAGGATCCACCTCTCCAACTTTCAACCTCATCATATGACTGAAAGCCTTATCTACATCTATTATCTTAGATCTCTTATTGGGAGGGTATAAGGCCCATAGCAACATTTCTTCCTCATTTGGATCATACCTTGATCCAATAAAAATATCTTTTACTCCTTGGATATCCAATTCCATATCCCTATTATCCGAGTGCAGCAAAAAATCAAAAATAAACGAGGTACTCAAGTCCCATCCTGGAAACACAATTATACCAGCCTCCACTAGTAATTGCCTCCGCTACTGTGGGGTCATATTCTCAACTTCTACATTGATGTCTTCCTTCAACCTCCTCTTTATTTTTGCTTCATTCTCAGGGGTAATATTTGGCACTGCTTCCCTTAATTTCTTACCTTTGAAGTGATACAAGAATGATTTGAACTCTTTAGATTTTATGAATTGATCATCTGATACAAAAGTGGTGTGCTCAATCATTCTATCATCTATCTCTGCATTCAAGATTGTGATTAACTTGTCTTGTGCATCAGACTCTTCTTCTCTATTAGTTACTTGTAATTTTGACACAACTTCATTCTCCCCTGAGTCACTTTCTGCACATTCCTCTTCTTCACATTCGAGGTCCTCCAGCCTTTGTTTTTTCTCATGTAACCTTCTCTCCAAATCTTCCATCACGTCAGTCAATTCTTCCACTTCCTTATTTCTGCATAGATCTTCCATATCATCAGTAAAATGGATATAACCTTTCAAGGCATGCCCTCTCCTGCATATATTTATATATCCCTCAGGATCATAATTCTTCCTGGGTGTGTGTAACAACAAATTGTATTCATCTGCTAACTTTCTGCCAATGACTTCATAAGCCCTGGTTGATACAATCCTGAAATCTCCAAACTCCAAAGTTCCTAGAAAAAAGGCCTGCTTACGTGTACCCCCAAAGTGACGAGCATTGGAAACACTAAGCTGTCTAACAATTTCTAAAAATGCAATACGATTAGGAGTCAGTTTAGGCAATACATATGGTGAACCCTCAAAACCGAACACTCTACCAAAAGTGAAATTGGCACAGGAAAACCAATCACCCCAATTATGATTCACTTTGGTGTTATGGTGCTCCAATGGCCGAAGAAACTTCTTAATGGTTTCCGAAAAGGATCCTCCAATAGTTTCATTGTCTATTCTGAACAAGGGTTTGACGAAAAAATTCTTCAAACTTCACATAATGGGAACTCACATACCTAGAATCCCATAAAGAAACCCATAGTTGCACAAGTTGCTCATGTTCGTCCTTTCTAAACTGGTCTACTCTCAAACCATCTGGCCACAATCCTTTGAATTGACCATAAAACAATATTATACAAATTAACATAGAATAATGCTTGAAATGCTTATCAGGACTAATCTTCAGGTTCAAGAAACCCTCATGCAATTTGTCTACCAGATATGCAGCAAAATCAAACACTCTTGGCTCATGCCTCTGGATATCAGCTGCCAAAATCAGTGGTCCCATTCTTGCTACGTCTGGAGCCTCGACTCCTCCCACCTGTCCACAAGCCATGTAAGTATATTGGAAATATTTCTTGAAAATGTTCATATCGTAAGGCGGCCTGTCCTCCTCTGTCAGCCTTCCCTATTCAGCCTTATGAAACACCAAAATTAAACCCTGATATGTGGTTTCCATCTTTCTATATTCCTCCTCGAAATCATCGAAAGACAGAGACACCTCCGCCTCAAAATCCAAACCAAAGACTTCTTGAATCATTGCTGTTGCGAAACGAATGAAAGCAATCCCGTCGGGCAACAGGATACATCTTTTGGCAGCATCATAGTTTCTAACCATGAGCTTGAGAAAGTCTATATTTACAAACACATTGGGGACCATGAGTTTACCTAGACCAGTGCTCCATGGGTTAGAGATAGGCATTTGGTAATTTCTCCCTATGTAATGGAACAGGAACAATTCATGTCCTCTCACTCTAGTCCATACATCGCCAATCTCTTTGTACCTATCCTCCAATTGGTCACGAATTAGCAAATTGGTCTTCGACCTTCTAGACTTAGGTCCCGAAGAACTCATCTGATCGATCATATCTTAATTTAGCTTCCTTTGTTTGGCAGCCTCCCCTGCCTTTGATTTTTTTTATGTATCACTAGATATTTTTGTGACTTTCCTTTTTCCTTTTGCACTCGAACCCTCCATTTTGCAAATCCTCTGTTATGTATTCTATAACTTCAATTATCACTCCAGAGATATCAAACCACTTTCTAATTAATTTGTGAAAAACAACGTGCATGGGACCCTATATATAAGTCCATTCTCTATTATAGCTAACATCTGGAAAAAAATCCTAGTTAGATTTGCTTCGTGCAATTACAGGCATGTCCATTGGATGTATTAAATAATGGTTGTCATCTTTGTTTTCACACCAGATTTCTCAATGGCTAACCGGCGTAACTTAGCCTGACAGTTTAAATTTTTGGTGCCACCCGTAATGTACACCTCTTTAATTCCTTTATTTATCCTTTTGATCGGCGTATGTCACCCCGACGGGTCCATCTTCATGTCTCATCGGTACATGTTATGCCTATGGATCCATCTTTCTTTCCTCTGTGGCATTCTGCCCATCGGGTATGGGCATAACTCACTTTATGTCTCCCCGATGAGCCGATGACATCGACTTCATACTTGTGCATCTTTTTTATTTCTCTGGACTACTGGCATACATTTCCCTGATAGATCCCCCTGCTCGCACCCATCTCCACTTTCTCATCGGGCATAGGTATAACAAAAATGTCTCTTCCCGATGAGCCGATGATGTCTTGATGACTTTGGCTTCAATCAGTGTAACCTATCCCGATCAACTCTCCTTCTATTTTGGCTTTTCTTTTGTTTTCATAGTCCATCGGTATAACTCTCCCTGATACACCCACCTTCGGTTTCTACTCTTACTTAATCCATCGGGTATCGACCTAATTCATTTTATGTCCTTTCAATGCCCCGATGACCTCAGCATTTCAATCTGCATTCTACCTAAGCTCTCTGCTTTATCAGTATAACTCTCCCCGAAGACCTCCTTGCAATTCACCACTCATTGTAACAACCTCATTAGGATTCAGCATAGCATGAAATTCCTCCTCCCGACATCCTGATAAGTCTTCAATCGGTGTTATTTTGTCGGTATAACATACCGATATCCCCGCGGGCGCTTTTATCTTCATCGGGGGTTGGAATAGCCTTTTCCTATTCCTCCCAAAGTCTCGATGTTACTCCATTGTACTTTTATGCTTTATATCTCCAAGTCATCTTTATCGGTATAGGTAATACCGATGGTTCCGCCTTCCGATTCTCCATATCATCGAGGATCGGTCTAACTGCTTCTACACTATCCCAATGTGGTCCTTTTCTCCGATGCACCCGCCTTCAGCCCCCTTCAATCATCGGGTATTAGGATAGAGTTTTGCGTAGTTACAAGTCACATCGATAGCCTCTTCGGCTATCAATATAACAAGTTTTACACTTCCCCAATAAGCCGATGCATGTCGATAGAAAACACCCTCCTTCTACCTCATCGGAACAAGATATCCCAATGGTATAACTTTCCCAAGAGTGCGCATCATGCTGAATAATATTTAAGTGCTCCAATGAGTCTGCCTTCTGATTTATCGGTAAATGTTATGTCGATAATCCTTCTTTTTCTTGTCAATACTGTTTCATCGGGACTACTTATGTCGATAATTGAAATTTTGCAGTTTTGAACAAATGAGCCATCCACCATGAATAATAGTGATTCCAGCTATCCCACAGGGTCTGATACATACTGGAAAACAATCTTAGATTATACCATAATGACTTCTCCACTGATAATTTCTCCCATACTGGAGTCCTTGTGTAGTCTATACTCAGTGCATGCCCTTAGTGTGCCCAAGTGATACCTTGACATTCCTAAAACAGTTGATACTTAGAGAGCTTTGTTCATGCTAATAAGGTTCTTGGACATGCAAACCAGTAGTAAATGCTCATATGATAGGTAAAAAGGCCTCCATATAGCACAAAATGTTTTGTAAAAATATGTGCTAACAGTGGCTCTTTTTGGGGATGTATGTTCTCTTTAAGGACATAGCAAGATTCTTGTTATCTCTGGAAAGCAGACCAAAATGAAAATTGAAAACATAAAGCAAAAAGAAACTTAAACTGTTATGAGACAAAAATACTCCCTGCTCATCAAGAGAAGAAATGCTTAAGATACTAAGAATGAACCGGGAACTCCTGCACCTGACCATAACTATCCTGCAAGTAGTACGAGTTTTCTCCACTTTTTTTCTGAAATGATGAAGGGTCCTAACCAAGGTGCATCGAATTTGCCATGTTTCCCTTTGTCCTGATCCTTGGCATTCCACTTTAACACCCATTCTCCTTCTTCAAATGACCTATCACGGGCTTTCTTGTCATGTAAATCCTTAACCATCTGTTGCCTCTGAATGTTTCTTTCCTGGGCCTATTTTCTACATTCATCCAACTTAGCTAACACCATCAATATGTCCCCCATAAAGTTTACTTCTTCTGAAAACTCCTCTATAACAAATTTATAAACTGGGAGAAAATTATTCAAGGGTAATCGTGCTTCTTTTCCATATACAAGCTCATATGGAGAAACTTTTATGGACTTCTTAATTGTCACTCTATCAGCTCATACTGCTAATATCAATTTCAAATCCCAAGCTCTTTTATTATCAACCAACATCCTTTTAATAATCTTCAACAAGTTTTTTTTGTTGGATTTTGCTTGTCCGTTTCCTTTGGGATGGTAAGGTGATGAATAGGACAAAATGATGCCATAATTTTCACAGAAATCAAAGAACTCATTAGATCTAAAACACATCCCATTATCTACCACAATCTTCCGAGGTACCTCAAATCTAGTCAGAATGTTTTCCAAAAGAAACTTCATCACAACTTTGTTGGTAGCCTGTCTTGTGGGAATGGCTTCAACCCACTTAGTAAAATAATCAGTAGCCACCAAAATCCATTTATGCCCACCACTAGATTTGTTTTCTATCTCTCCTATGAAGTCAATACCCCACATCTGGAAAGGTTCCTCTGTATGCATGGGTCTGAGAGGAATGGCTCCATTATACTTGAGCTTCCCTGAAAACTTTTGACAAGCCTCACATTTTTTGATATAAGTATGACAATCCTTGAAAACTTGAGGCCAATAATAACCGGTATTAAGAATTTTATGAGCAGTGGTTTTAGCTGAGAAGTGGCCTCCACATGCACCTTCATGTAAATCTTTTAAAACAACAGACGCTTGACACTCATCTAGACACAAGAAAAGAATACAATCTCTATTTTTCTAGTATAGATCTCCATTAAGTAATACATACCTAGATGTTCGAAGCTTTAAAGTTCTCTTCTAACTATCATTTAAATTATCTGGACATTTCATGTATTTCAAGTAATATACAATATGTTTATACCAAGGACAACTCTCAATGCTAATTTATACATCTTCCAACTCTACCTGATTTACTTGTATTGCTTCAAGATTGGATTCTACCATCAATTTTGCCAGACCCTGACCTCTTACCAACTTTGTGATTTGTAGATCAATATTGAATTCTTGGATCTAGTTTATCCATCTGCATCTCCTTCCAGTAGTTTCTGATTGTCTGAAGTTGTCTTTAACAACAGCATTTGGTACATAGGCAATAACGGTGGCACCAACTAGATAGGGTCTAAAAGAATTCACAGCTTTCAAAAGAGCATAAGCTAGTTTTTCATTTAAATCATAATTCAATTTAGATGCTTGCAATGTTTTGCTAAAAAATGCCACTGGTTGTTCATGACCCTCATCATTCTTTTGTAATATGACAGCAGCAATAGTATGGAATGGGGTAAATGAAAACACTTGAAAAGGTTTAGAGAAATCGGGTGATTTTAATACAGGGGCTTCCTTGATGTCTCTTTTGATGTTTACAAAGGCTCCAAGAGCTTCATTAGTCCATTTTGTTTCAGCACCCTTTTTCAACATTTTAGCAATAGGCTTTATGATTTCAGAGAAATTTGAAACAAATCTTCTTACAAAGTTGATTTGACCAAAAAAAGATTGAATTGCTTTAACTGTTTTTGGGATTTGAATTTTATCAATAGTAGCAATCCTTTCTGGATCGATTCTCACACCATCTTCTGAAACAATATGACCTAACAATTTTCCTTCAGTAACCCAAAATGACATTTTTTAGGATTCAAAGATATGCCATATTCTAATGCTCTAATAAAATCTTTCCTAGATCATTACAATGATTTTCTGCCTTTTTAGAATAAGCAGTCATATCCTGGTACACTACCAAGATATAATCAATCATACCCTCAAAGGCCACGTCCATAGCCCTCTAGAATGTAGCTCCTGCATTTGTCAGTCCAAAAGGCATCCTAGCATAGACATAGGTACCCCAAGGTGTAGTGAAAGCAGTTTTGAACTTTTCTGCTTTCCTAACTTTGACTTGATTATAGCCTGAGAAGCCATCCATCATAGATAACAATTCATTCCCTGTGACAATCTGCAAAAGAGCCTCCATGTTAGGTAAAGCATAATTATCTTTCAAAGATGAAACATTTAAATTTATGAAATCCACACATAGTCTGATGTCACCATTCTTTTTTCTAACTGGGACCAAGTTGGATACCCATGTTGAGTGCCTTATAGGCTCAATAATACCAGCATTCCTCATTTTCATCAGCTTCTCCTTTATCTTAGGAGCCAAAGTAGGGTTTATCAGCCTTTTTTTTTGTCTGAAAGGTTTTGCATTAGGCTTCAAGGGTATCTCATGCTAGAATAAATCTTCCCTATATGCTTTAAGGTCATCATATGACCAAGCGAAAATGTGCCTATACTTCCTTAGCAGATTAATCAATTCTGTTCTAATTTTTTGTGTGAGCTTTTTTCCAATATATACTTCTCTTGGGTTACTTTCACTTCCCAAGTTTATTTTTTCAACATCCTCTTGGATTAGGTCTAAAACTCACCACATCTTTATAATCAAACATTCTTTCAAGCTCTATCAATCCTTTTGGAATTTTATTTGTTTTTAGCTGCAATACCTCTTGCCCAAGTACAGTCCCTCTGCCATCCTTATCCTCCATAAGTCCATTCTAATCAATCCATTGGTGCTCATATTGATCCTCACAAAATAAAAACTTTAGCAAATCCCTGTCATCATCAAAAACTTGCCAACTTTTTACATTGTCAGGCACTGACGGTCTGGTCTTGATTTCTACTTGGGTAATATCATCCAAAGGGATGTCATTATGCTTGATAGCCAAGTTAGCCATGAAGTTTACCCAAATATTATTGGATCTTTTAGTCCAATTGATGGAGAAAGCATCGAATAGTTCAATGCAATCCCAAACTTTGTTCCTGTAGTTTCTTAATTTTTTATTTTTTGCAGCAAATTTGCCTCTAGCTTGTGAAACGACTAATTCTGAATCACCATAAACTATTAGTAACTTAATTCCATGTTTATTTGCTAGTTTAAGTCCTAATAAGAGGGCCTCATATTCAACAACATTATTAGTACACTCAAAAGTTAACAAGAAAGAGTATTTAAAAATCTTTCCATTAGGTGAAATAAATACAACTCCTGCTCCATTTCCATCCTTACTGCAGGCACCATCAAAATATAATTTCCAAATTAACTTTTCATTTTGTTTAACTGTTTGTGTCACTATCGATTTCTAAAGGTTTAGAAATACTTACCTGAAAGTTATCCATATCAGAATGGCAAAAGCAAGTCACTTCATCGGGATCAACCTCTTCTATGAGATATGGAGCTCTTGGTTCTCTGTTTATCCTCACCGTTGTCCATTCTACTGGAATAGTAGCATATGACAAGTCAAGATGAACATGTCCACCCACTAAGTTGGACCACTGTCTAGACAGCAGCATCCCATAGTTTGCAGGCACTTGTACAATTGTGATGTCTATTTTGTATGCAATGTATGGGCAGGCTAGGAATCTGAACTCAACATCCTTCATGATTCCTACTATAGGAAATGACCTATTGTCCATGGCATAGCACTTACCGTAAGGTGTGTCAACATGCATTCCCAACTCTTTCATGACATCTTCTGGCATGATATCTAATGTCACTCCTGAGTCTATCATGCAATTTTTGAGCATTTTTTCATTTATCAAGAGTGTTAGATAAAAAGGATCTACCTGTGTGAGATTTTTGGTAATAGATGTGCCAAGATACACCACATGAGGATCTTCCTTTGATTTAGGATCTTCCCTACTCACTTCTCCAACATTAGATATAATTTTTAAAGTCTCATTTTTGTAATCTGGAAATTTCATTACTTCTAGCAAAGGCATAGATATCTTCACCTGGGACAGTGCTTGAGACATGAATGAATTACAATTTGAATTGGTCTTACTTACTTGTTTCTTCTCTACAGGCTTAACGAGTTTTGGCATTTCCATTTGTTTAGTTTGTTCTGGTTCTTTCCCTTTCTTGGCACTTGCATCCTTGCCCTTGGTTGCGTTATTATTGGTCCCACCAGATTTTGTGACCTTGGAAAAAATACCTATTGGCTTGCCCTGCTCATTGTTGACATTCCTATTTCTCAGCTGGTAACTGCTTTTCACTTGTTCTACAGTTGCAATAGTGAAATCTTTCTTCTCTTCTTTAGTCAAGTTTTTCAAAGAAGGCATTGCTTCCTCCTAGAACAATTTTCTCAAAGCAGGGATATCTTCATCATCATCAGAAAAAATCTATTGTATGCTATATTGCAAATTCTCTCTTCTTTGATGCACATATGAATATTCTTCTTCTTCAAATAAATCCTCATTTCTTCCCCAATATGGATCAGACAAAAGGGCATTCACAGTTGGTTCATAATCCTCATTTTTATCTTCATCTTCTATCAAGACCTGGGCAATCATACATGTTCTGCAACATGAGGCAGATTACATACATCACACCATGGATACTCATCTACAAAGTTTGTGGCTTTCTATAATGGATCAGGAGTCTCTTTGTTTGTATTAGATTTTACTGGTTTTCCATCCTTCCAATTTGTGTTATATGGCATGTCATGCAACCTTGGCCTATTGTAATTTATTTGCTTATTGTTTATGTATGATGATCTTTTATTAGGATTTTGCTTACCCTTTAGGTCTTTAAGCATGTCCATGATCTGAGTAAGATCATCTTTCTTGGGAACCCTGGAGTTGTACAACTTAGGATCATCTCTCTTAGCAACCTTCCCAGCCACCTTCCTATTATTCTCAATAGTAGCAGTTGTCTTGAATGCTTGTTGTAAGGTATCAGGTCTATGAGAAAAAATCTCATAATGGATTTTGTTGTCAAAAGCACTCAAATAAAAGTTAATCAAAAATGAATCAACAGGTTTGACATCTCTGGGTATTCTATTTAATACTTTGTTAAATCTTTTATTAAATTCAGCAACTAATTCATTTTGATTCTTCCTTATACTTGTTAATTCATGGGATGCAAATGAAGGATAATTGTGATCTCCAAATTCTTCCAAGACCAATGTTACAAATTCCTGCCAGCTACAACATCTATCAGGAAGGCTTCTATACCATTCTCTTGCATCCTCTGTCAAAGATTAAAACAGACAATTTCATGAATACGTCCTCATGAGGAACCTCAAATTCTTCAATGATATTTTTTACATTAACTACATGTTCTGCTGAATCAATTCCATTTCCTGAGAATTTGGGGATTGCTAATCTTAAATCATTAGTGATCTGATTTGGATAACCAACAATGCCAGTGAAATCCAACTATCTGTATCTTTCAATGATCAAAAGTCGTCTGCCAACATGATGGTTGTTTTGATTGTTCATACTTCCTCTATTGAATCCACCATTGTTGCCATAATTACCATTGTTCCCATTGTTTCCACCACCACTATTATTGCCATTATTATTACCATTATTATTGTTCCTACCTCCACCATTGCCACTTCCATAATTGCCATTGTTACCTCTATTATGTCCATTATTTTGATTGTTGCCATACCCATTACTTCCTACATGGTTACCCCTATTTGTGTTATTCCAATTCCCATCATTTCCCCCATTTCCATTCCTTCTTTCATCCTCCTGTCTTTCTTCACTTTGATCCCTATGCACATCCCTCCATCTTCTACTTTCATTTACCAACAGCTTATCATAAGTTACAAAAGGTTGGTCTATTCCTCTCATATGAGGGGGACTATACTTTGGAACTACTTGTCTACTTGTTTCACCCCTCTTCTTCTACCTTGTTTGTCTTAGGGCTTGAAATATTATTTCTCTATTCCGAGTTTCTGCAACACCCAATTTGGTTTCCTTTTAAGTGCCCTTGCCAACTTGGCATCATTTGCATTCATATCAGTCATTCTAAGAATAAGTTCATCCCATTGTTTTGCTTCCTGTTCCTCAGCAGTCATGATCTCATCATGGCTATGTCTATTATATTTTGCATTTATTTTATAGAAAGGATTTTCCTCTCTATTCTCAAATTTGCCAACAGATGAAGAATTTTCCTCCCTACTAGGGAATCTCTTATATCCTTCAAATGCCATGTTTGTTTTCTTCTCTTTGTTCCTTTTCTTGGGACTTAGCTAAACAAGATCTTCTTGTTCTTTCTGCAGAGACCTCCTCCCTTGCATCAATTTTATTGATAGATGTCTAGGGGTTTCTCTTATTTTCTCAAAATACCAACTATTATTCATGTATTGAAATGTAGAGTCACCACCTCCTAAGAGGAAAATATTACTAACTTAACTGGTCTTCTAGGATCCTCCCTCCAGTAGAGTCTAAAATAAACTTCCAGAGATTCTGAAAAACTTTGTATAACAACTCCCCAGCAGAGTCGCCAATCTATTGGTTTCGAAAACCACAGATTGGAAAACTTAAGGGTTTTCCAAATCCTCAACTAATCCAATTAGCTTTGGCCAATGAACAGGGATGGTCGAAGACCAAATCCCTCTACACTTCAGGCTCCACTGAACCTAGGTGGGTGTACCTTTCTCTCTCAAGCACTAAGAGGTTATTTAGAGTGGATTTAAACTTTATGGTTAGCAAATGCAAAATTGGCAAATGATTATTCTGCAATTATGCTTTATTATGTGCTTCAAGTGAATACTTTTGAAAAGAAATGAAAATGATTATGATTGTATTTTGAGAATAAAATGCTTTCAAGGTTTGAAAGAAATATGCAAAGATCAGTTCATATAGGGCTTAGGAAGAATGTTTCTCTATTAAGGGTCTTAAATGCATAACAAACGAAGACCTTAAAAGATAAATAACAAACCAGTGCCTCTATCTAGGGATATTCGAGATACTTTGTGGACAAGAAATCCTATCAACTCTAAAGACAATAATAATCATCAACTATGAAGGTTTCAGTATATGTTACATAAACAATGTAAACCCAATCTCACATTTACTGTAACAGCATGTAATGGCACATCACAGCAAATCAAATGACAGATTTATCAAGAGGACAAAGATAACTTATCAACACAAAAGTATGCACAATATCTAGAAAAGAAATAGTGAACCTTGTATATTAATCCTTAGGAAATGATTGCATACATAAGATGTACTTAAAGATACTCCATTACAGTCTGTTTGCACAAAAAATACTTCTTCCTCCTATAGAATTCCTTGATACATATAACTTATAGCCCTTACAAGCAACAATGCTTGTTATTTTTGTAAATTTTCAAAAATCTTCTATCCTAGATCCTAGATATTTTTTACATACAAAATGACTCACTCTAAGTATGTGAATCAATAGTCATAGATGAAAGGACGCACCCTTTCATGTTTCTAAACTAAAACCTAACTAAAACCTAACATCTAACTACTTAACTATTAAGGTAACATAGGACAATTATAAAAAACATGAGAAATAAAAACTTTAATTTTTTGGATCCTCCCTTTTCCCACATTTTGTGATGTGCTTAAGGTAGCCTTCATCTTTTATGTAACTGCATTAAATATGGTATCCCTGAGCACCATCTCCATCTTAATTAGGTTCTCTAACTGGTCAAATATTTCATTCATATCCAGGGTATCTGCATGGACAACACTGGGAGTTGCACTAAGTAAAGCCTTACGTTCTGAGATCCATGCACTTTTATCCTTAATAATGCCTACGTCATTAACCAAACTGGGAATCTCATTCTGCAAAACCTCCTGGCAATCCTAGAACTCTTCCTTCAACTCTCGAGTATACTTCTCATAAATTTAAATTAATTATGTTATCATTCTAACAGTATTTTCTTTCAATGCCTTGTCATGTAATAGCAAATTGAGTCTGTCATCAATCCTTTGGTTAGAAACCAAATTATCCATGTTCTTTTGATACACACCCCAGACCTCATCCAAAACCTTTTCTAAATTTTCATATCTCCTTGTCATGAACACACAGGCAACATCCATCCTGATAGTTTTCAATTGTTTCATCTTATTTTGTTCCAAGGCTAGCTTCTCAAACTTCCTTTTCCATTGGGCACTAGAATCAGTGATTTGTGGTACTCGATGTCCTCCTCTTTTTAAAACTTCTTCATACAATGCTTTGTATTTATGCATTTCAGCAAGTTCCCATTTCAACTGAGCCTTATTAAACCTGGAAATGTCAATCCATATATCTATAGTGACCATAGGATCCACCTCTCCAACTTTCAACCTCATCATATGACCGAAAGCCTTATCTACATCTATTATCTTAGGTCTATTATTGGGAGGGTATAAGGCCCATAGCAACATTTCTTCCTCATTTGGATCATACCTTGATCCTATAAAAATATCTTTTACTCCTTGGATATCCAATTTCATATCCCTATTATCCGAGTGTAGCAAAGATTCAAAAATAAATGAGGCACTCGAGCCCCATCCTGGAAACACAATTATACCAGCCTCCACTAGTAATTGCCTCCCCTTCTGTGGGGTCATATTCTCAACTTCTGCATTGATGTCTTCCTTCAACATCCTCTTCATTTCTGCTTCATTCTCAGGGGTAATATTTGGCAGGGGTAATATTTGGCACTACTTCCCTTAATTTCTTACCTTTGAAGTGATACAAGAATGATTTGAACTCTTTAGATTTTATGAATTGATCATCTGATACAAAATTCATGTGCTCAATCATTCTATCATCTATCTCTGCATTCAAGATTGTGATTAACTTGTCCTGTGCATCAAGCTCTTCTTCTCTATTAGGTACTTGTAATTTTGACACAACTTCATTCTCCTGAGTCACTTTCTGCATGTTCCTCTTCTTCACATTGGAGGTCCTCCAGCCTTTGTTTCTTCTCCTGTAACCTTCTCTCCAAATCTTCCATCACGTCAGTCAATTCTTCCACTTCCTTATTTCTGCACAGATCTTCCATATCATCAGTAAAATGGATATAACCTTTCAAGGCCTGCCCTCTCCTGCATATGTTTATATATCCCTCAAGATCATAATTCTTCCTGGGTGTGTGTAGCAACAAATTGTATTCATCTGCTAGCTTTCTGTCAATGGCTTCATAAGCCCTGGTTGATACAATCCTGAAATCTTGAAACTCCAAAGTTCCTGGCAAAAAGGCCTACTTACGTGTATCCCCAAAGTGACGAGCATTGGAAACACTAAGTTGTCTAACAATTTCTAAAAATGCAATACGATGAGGTGTCGGTTTAGGCAATACATATGGTGAACCCTCAAAACCGAACACTCTAACAAAAGTGAAATTGGCATAGGAAAACCAATCACCCCAATTATGATTCACTTTGGTGTTATGGTTCTCCAATGGCCGAAGAAACTTCTTAATGGTTTCCGAAAAGGATCCTCCAATAGTTTCATTGTACATTCTGAACAAGGGTTTGACGAAAAATTCTTCAAACTTCACATAATGGGAACTCACATACCTAGAATCCCATAAAGAAACCCATAACTACACAGGTTGCTCATGTCCGTCCTTTCTAAACTGGTCTACTCTCAAACCATCTGGCCACAATCCTTTGAATTGACCATAAAACAATATTATACACATTAACAAAGAATAATGCTTGAAATGCTTATCAGGACTATTCTTCAGGTTCAAAAAACCCTCATGCAATCTATCTACCAGATATGCAGCAAAATCAAACACTCTTGGCTCATGCCTCTGGATATCAGCTGCCAAAATTAGCGGTCCCATTCTTGCTATGTCTGGAGCCTTGACTCATCTCACCTGTCCACAAGCCATGTAGGTATATTGGAAATATTTCTTGAAAATGTTCATATCGTAAGGCAGCCCATCCTCCTCTATCAGGCTTCCCTTTTCAGCCTTATGAAACACCAAAATCCAACCCTAATATGTGGTTTCCATCTTTCTATATTCCTCCTCCAAATCATCGAAAGACAGAGGCACCTCCACCTCAAAATCCAAACCAAAGACTTCTTGAATCGTTGTTGCTGTGAAACGATTGAAAGCAATCCCGTCGGGCAACAGGGTACATCTTTTGGCAACATCATAGTTTCTAACCATGAGCTTGAGCAAGTCTATATTTACAAACACATTGGGGACCGTGAGTTTACCTAGACCAGTGCTCCATGGGTTAGAGATAGGCATTGGGTCATTTCTCCCTATGTAATGGAACAGGAACAATTCATGTCCTCTCACTCTAGTCTATACATCGCCAATCTCTTTGTACCTATCCTCCAACTGGTCATGAATTGGCAAATTGGTCTTTGACCTTCTAGACTTAGCTCCCGGAGAACTCATCTGATCGATCATATCCTGATTTAGCTTCCTTTGTTTGGCAGCCTCCCCTGCCTTTAATTTTTTTGATGTATCACTAGATATTTTTGTGACTTTCTGTTTTCTTTTTGCACTCGAACCCTCCATTTTGCAAATCCTTTGTTATGTATTCTACAACTTCAATTATCACTCCAGAGATATCAAACCACTTTCTAATTAATTTGTGAAAAACAACATGCATGGGATCCTATATATAAGTTCATTCTCTATTATAGCTAACATCTGGAAAAAATCTTGGTGAGATTTGCTTCGTGTGATTGCAGGCATGTCCATTGGATGCATTAAATAATGGTTGTCATGTCTATTTTCTCACCAGATTTCTCAATGGCTAACCGACGTAACTCGGCCCAATAATTTAATTTTTTGGTGCCACCCATTATGTACACCTCTTTAATTCCTTTATTTGTCCTTTTGATCAGTGTATATCACCCCGACAGGTCCATTTTGTGTCTCATTGGTACATGTTATGCCTATGGATCTGTCTTTCTTTCCTCTGTGACATTCTGCCAATCGGGTATTGACATAACTCACTTTATGTCTCCCCGATGAGCCAATGACATTGACTTCATACTTGTGCATCCTTTTTATTTCTCTGGTCTATCGGCACATTTCCCCAACAGATCCCCTTGCTCGCACCCATCTCCACTTTCTCATCGGGCATCGGTATAACAAAAATGTCTCTTCCCGATGAGCCGATGATGTCCTGATGACTTCAACTTCGATCGGTGTAACCTATCTTGATCAACTCTCCTTTTGTTTTGGCTTTGCTTTTGTTTTCACGGTCCATCGGTATAACTCTCCCTGATACACCCGCCTTCGGTTTCTACTCTTACTTAATCCATCGAGTATCGGCCTAATTTATTTTATGTCCCGATGCCTTGATGACCTCAACATTTCAATCTGCATTCTACCTATGCTTTATGCTTTATCGGTATAACTCTCCCTGAAGACCTCCTTTAAATTCACCATTCGCTGTAACAACCTCATCGGGATTCGGCATAGCATGAAATTCCTCCTCGCGACGTCCCGATAAGTCTTCAATCAGTGTTATTTTATCGATATAACTTATACTGATATCCCTACAGGCGCTTTTATCTTCATCGAGGGTCAGAATAGCCTTTTTCTATTCCTCCCGAAGTCTCAATGTTACTCCATTGCACTTTTATGCTTTATATCTCCAAGTCGGCTTTATCGGTATAGGTAATATCAATGGTTCTACCTTCAAATTCTCCATGTCATCGAGGATCGGCCTAACTGCTTCTGCACTATCCCGATGCGGTCATTTTCTCTGATGGACCCGCCTTCAGTTCTCTTCAGTCATCGAGTATCGGGGTAGAGTTTTTCATTGTTACAAGTCACACCGATAGCCTCATCGGCTATCAATATAACAAGTTTTACACTTCCCTGATAAGTCGATGCATGCCGATACAAAACACTCTCCTTCTGCCTCATTGGAACAAGCTATCCCGATGGTATAACTTTCCCAAGAGTGTGCATCATGTTGAATATCATTTAAGTGCTCCAATGAGTCTAGCTTCTGATTTATCATCAAATGTTATGTCGATAATCCTTCTTTTGCTTGCCAATACCGTTTCATTGGGACTACTTATGCTGATAATTGAAATTTTTTAATTTTGAACAAATGAGCCATCCACCATGAATAATAGTGATCCCAATTATCCCACAGGGTGTGATACATACTGGAAAACAATCTTAGATTATGCCATAATGACTTCTCCATTGATAAATGCTCCCATCCTGGATTCCTTGTGCAGTCTATACTCAGTGCATGCCCTTAGTGTGCCCAAGTGATACCTTGACATTCCTGAAATAGCTGATCCTTAGAGAACTTTACTCATGCTAATAAGGTTCCTGCACATGCAAACCAGCAGTAAATGCTCATGTGATAGGAAAAAAGGCCTCCATATAGCACAAAATATTTTGTAAAATTATGTGCTAACAAGCGGAAGGCAAAATTTTGGGATGATTCATGGGATGGTGGGAAGCCTAACATGGAAATGTTTGAGGATCAAAACTGGGTGAATGATGTGGCAAATGAAATGGGAGATAGAGTGGATTGGTATTTTGAAGGAGGATGGGTTAGGGGAGATATGGTTAAGTGGAAGCATAGAGTTTGGGAGTAAGGAATTATGCACCAAAATGGCTGAAATATTAAGGAGTAGGATGACATTAGTGTCTGAGGAATAAGATATTCTCTTTTGGTGTGCTGACAAATCAGGCGACTATAGTGTTAAACTTGGTTATGAAATACAAAGACAGAGTGAGGGACACCATCTGGCCGCATAAGTTATGTTGGAGGAAAAGAATTCTTCCTAAAGCTAGAGCCTTTCTTTGGATTGCCCTTCATGATAGGGTACTCACTGGGAGTAGACTAAAGACTATTGGCATAGTTGGGCCTAGTAGATGTGTTTAATGTAAAGATGAGGAAGAGACTATGAACCACTTGTTTTATAAATGTTCATTTGCTAGTAGTGGTTGGGATTGGTTGTTTGGTATGCTAAATTTAAGTATTGTAAGGAATGAAGGATTGAAATCATTTTTATTGTCATAGCCTCAAATGGACAAATCGAAATGGGGTGATATTTGGTTGGTAGGACCAGCTTTAGTAGTATGGCATATTTGGAAGGAGAGAAATAGGATAATCTTTATGGAAGTAAATCTCTTTACCGAGCAGCTTATTTCAAAAAATAAGATTTCCATAGAGGAAGTTGTTAATGGTAAGAGGGTAATGAGAAGGAAGAACAAATATAATAATTAGGATAGACATATGGAGACAAAATGGTCTTTAAAAGAGATAGGACTAGTTGTTCCTTCCAAGAAACAAGTAGATAGGAATATGACTAAATGGAATGTGTTGCCAAAGGATTAGGTGAAGCTTAATTTTGATGGGGCCAGTAAAGATAATCCAGGTAGGGCTCATTTTGGGGTTGTACTAAGAGATGAATATGGTGAACTGATTAGTGGAGTGTATGGTAATTTAGGTGATTTCTCTAACAATGAAGCAAAAATCAGAGCTTTAGAAGCAGGCTCAAATATGTGTGTTGAGGGGGACATCTCCAAGGTTATCATGGAAAAAGATTCCCAAGTCATTATCAATGGTATGACACAATTTGCCTTTCACAATTTGATATTAAATAAATGGTTGCCTTGTATCAATAATTTGTTGGACCGGATTGGGGTTTTCAAAATTGTTCACACTTATAGAGAAGGAAACAAAGTGGCATACTTCCTGGCTAATTTGGGAGTAGTAGGGGAAATCAGTACTACTCATTCAGGCTAGTCGATGCTTCTCAAGAATTAATGGAAGCCATTAGGAAGGACGTCCCAAAATATCCCCGATAGAGTATATGATAAGGGTAAAATTATTTTGTATATATGAGGTGACCTCGCCTTGTTTCCTTTCATAAGGTATGTTTATCATAATGGCATTTTAGAATTTCAGACTTGCATTGCAAACAAGGACTCAAAGCTCTACGAGTACCGTCGATGATATGTCCTAGTCACGAGGAAGAGTAAGAGTAGCATTAGGAGATTTAGGCAGTTGTTTCCAGAAGGACAAGACAACTCTGAGTAGGCGGCAGGAGCAGAAATAGCAAGGATAGAAGATCTAAAAATAGATTTTTCCTAGATTTCCTGTACTCAGGATAGGATATGTGTGGTTTGCCGAGGTCACTTTACCAGATTCTAGAAGCAAAGGGCTTCTATATGAGGATAGAGGCTTCATAGTCTAGATCACCTTTGTAGATAAAAGTTGTATTCCTGGCATAGGATGGCTCCATTCATAGGGTTTATGTGCAGGAATTGTGCAGAGACTATCGAGCATCAATACATTACACTGTTTAATACAGAGGATGAAATCTATGAGGAGATTCTGGAAATGATGGATATTTCCTTGAATTTGGAAAGGCATTGGTGCAACGGCTTCATCTACGAGGTTGTATTAGCTCCGGTTGTGGATGTCCTGAAATCCAAGGAGAGATGCATTGAGATTGTGGGAGACATTGTGAACGAAGATTATGGGAATGCGGTGGAGGAAGCTCTGTGTGAGATGCGGAATGGAGTTAAAGAAAGTATTCTTAAGATATATTTTAATCCTTCTAACTAAATGTGCTCAGACTCATAAGAGGAGACAGAAGAGGATGGGGATCAGACAGAAGATGAGGAGGACGTCAATGCATAGAATATGATTAACAGTGAGGAGGAGAGTGAGGCTAGGGATCGAAGGGAGAAGAAGCGAAGGAAGAAGAACTTTATCAAGGCAGCCTGGTCGACCTTCAGAGATGGAGTTTTGAATGGAGATCTAACTGCATTTAGATAGTTGAAGGAGGTAGAGAACTGGTGGCTGATAGAGGCGTCTCCGGACACTCTTTTCAACCTGGGCGAACTGATTTCGCAAGTGCTGCATTTTCTGAGGAATGTGTAATGGGTATCGTTTGATAACAATATTGTATATGGTGGGTGTGGATAGGTTTAAGGTAGTCAATATAGTTAGATCTTGATTTTAAGTAGTAGTTGATCTATTCCGCTAGTATTGTAATCTGTATGGATTTTATATGTACAACTTTTTGGAACAATATAGGGAGTTGTCCCTATAAAGATAGCACTTACCCAAAAAAAAAAAGAGTGATTAAGAAAAAAACCACATCACCATCACTGCTACAACCAATACCTCAATTCCTGCATGCCTAGGGTTTCCCCTAGAGGAGCCATTGATGTTGATTTTCAAGACTCCCACGAGAGGCGGGAGCCACCGACCCTCCCTATGAATCTTTTAATTTTATTATTATAATTATATAGATTTTATAATTAAATTAGGATTAAAAACTTAAGAAAAATATATACTTTCACTATTATGTTTATATTATATTATATAAATATTAAATGTTATTTTATTGAAGTGAGAGTTATAGTTAATATTCTAAAAATATAATTAAAATAATATAATTTTAAAATAACAGTAATTCAAAATTATAATAATTAATAATTACAACAAATATTTTTATTACAATACTATAAAGGCAAGTATTCGCCACTATGTGGCACTTGTTTAAACATGTTTTTATTATAATTATATATAAAAATGGTTTCATAAAAGTGCCTTGATAGTTTTTTTTTTGGATTTAAAAGTTTAAATTTAATTATAATACGTCTTCTCAAGAATGATATCTCTTGATGTATTTTACGCAAGTTTTTAAAATATAGGTATAATAGTATAATAATATCTTAATAATAATTTAATATTCACTACAATATCATAATATAACAAGGTTGCAATGTAGCGAAGTTCTTGCCAAATGTTAGCAACTATTTTGTTATAATAGTATAGGATACCAAATAATTATAGAGATATGTATAAGCAACATCTATATATTGGTAAAGATGTAGGCAAAGTTTACAACATAAATGACACAAAGTTTGCATGCGATGCTAGTGTCTCCATGTCTTGGTTTTTAAAGTTTTTGTTGAATATTGTTGTATAATAAACTACATGTCTCCAATATAAGATTATTAAGGTCAATGGTAGGTATGTTTCTTTCTTTTGGGAAAGAACAAAAAGAAAGAAGGCATTGGAGTTGATTTTTGCCAATTAGAGGTTTAACTGCGCTTAATGGTTTAGATTTTGTTTACTTTTCATTTTCACAAGACAACTTACTTTTGCACTTTTATACCAAGTTTACTTGCATGTTTTTTATATTAAAAGCAACCAAAACTAGGGGGTTGGCCTAGATACAGTCAAGATAATAGTAGATAAACAACTGTTAGCAGAGAAACAACAAAGTCATAGCCTCCTAAACTTTCCTCTATCAAAAACTTTAAACATACTACGCATATTAATAGAGTATATAAAAGTCTTTGTTAAAATATGCCACGCAGGGCAAAAGATAAGTAAGTCCAGGATTAACCAACAACCATAAATATAAGTCGTAAGTCCATTAGGGCCATTCAAAAAACCAAAAAACCATTCCATAGCAAACAAAGTTACTTATTTTTGCCATGGCTCCTCTTGGGGAAGAGCTCCCTTGCCCATTCTTTGGTGAGGAATTTAAAGAGGTTTTTTTAGTCCTCATCCTCCTTTCCTTTTCCTTTGAGGGTGCTTTCCTACAAGAGACAGAGAGTGGTCGCAGAGTTGTGCATGACATTTAGCGCAAACCTGGAGACATCATGCAGCTTATTCTCAATGGCATCCGTTCTGCTGGCAATTTCCTGCAAATTCTCAATCATGTCGTCCACTTTCTTCTCCAAATCCGTCAGGTTGCCTTCCGCTTCCTCCTTGATGTTGCTCACTTCCTCCACCACCACCATTTTTTCAAACCTGAGATTAGCGGACGAAGAGTTTTCCTAGGATTTGGGTCCATCATTCGAGCTCATGGAAATTTTAGGGCTCTCAGACACATGGGCGGAGCTCGCAAAATGAGGGGTCGAGGTGGATTGAAACATGGTTGCATTACCAGAGGGGTTGGTATCCTCAGTATCATGGGATGAGGAGGAGTCCTTTAGGGGTTTCTCTTGGGGTTTGGATGCCAGTCTCACAGAGCGACAGGGAGTTTTAGCTTCACCAGTAATCTCCACATTGGAGTCAGTATGTTGGATTCTCACTTTCTCGAGGGGTTTTAGATCCTCCAAGTGGAAAGCACACTTTTTATTTTTCTTACTGGAGGAGCCAGGTTCGAGAAAATGAGAAGGGATTATGTTAGGGTTGACAATGGCTATGGACAGAGAGTGGCTTTCAGATATATTTTGGATCAAAATTGTGCGGGGAGGACAAAGGGCCAAGCGAAAATTGTAAAGGCGGAGGATAAGGCCTTGGTGGAGAATAATAAAATCCTTGCCTTTCTTCTTGGCTTCAATGATATCTCTCACATTAGAATCCATACAATGCAGAAGATAAACCGAGATGGAAATAAGATCCTTATTCCTAAGATGGTTAAGGAAAGGGAGGTGATAGTAATAGAAAACCCCATGTCATCCTTCTAGAGTGAAATACTCCATGCTGATGTAGCAGACCTCATCCCAAGGCACAAAATCTCTTCACGGTTGAAACTATAATACCCTAAAAATGGTCATCTAAACCATGGGCCCCTAATCTCAACAACATCACCAAGGTCCTAACCAAAGACAATTAAATCAATCTTGAGCACATAATTAATTCTTTAATCACCAAATATCACATGGCAAATCAATTACTCAATATTAATTAAATATTTATTTAATTAATTGAATCATTTCCAAGAATATCATTTTGATCAAATTATCCTATTTTAATTTATTAAATATCCTAGCATATTTAATTATTTAATAAATTTGTTATTTAATCATGCAAAGAAAGGAATTAATTTGTCACAAAAGAAGAATTAATCACAAAGCAAGAGTTGAATTGAAAATTAAACAAAAAGAATTGAATTGAGAGAGAAATCAAACTTGAGATATTATTTCTTTTTCTAAATTTAGAACTTTAAATCAGAAAAGCAATTAATTGAATTATTGATTATTCTCTAAAATTGGAACTCAAAGCTTTTCAAGAAAAGAAGTTCAGTTGCATTGAAAAGACTCTTTTCTTGAATAAATAAAAGAATTGTCTATTTTTATCACAAATGCATAAAATTAATTTAATATTATTTCTAATGCAACTTGAACTTCTTCAATTAAACTATATTTGGAATCTATCTCAAGGTTAACTGAACATGATTTGTCAATTACTTTCAATTAATCCTAAATTGAGCTTTTTCATCATCTCTCTTGTAATTCTCTATAAATTCAGCCTTAAACTCTCAATCCATTTACCCCAGAGATTTTTGAGAACATGCTTGGAGATTATTATCACGCTAATTTCACTCTGGAGTCATTGAAGATCATTGTACTTTTTTAGATTATTTGCATCTGTATTTAGTTTATCCATATTGCTTGAATTCGTTATTGCTTGAATTATTCATCCATCTTGCATCCATATAGTTAATATCATATAGATTAAATCCTTCGTCTTGGTGTAGTCTAGTCACTGGTATTGCTTATAAAAATCTAAGAGCAATCTTATACTCGCATCTTTTAGAAGGCAATTAGTCGCTTTGTTATGGTTTATTACTTATTGATTATTTATTTACTAACAATACATGTAATGACTTAATTGAAGTGTTGTGCTTATAGCTATAGACCCTTTTCCACACACACAGAAACCATCGGCCCACTTCACAGGATTCTGTCCGTCACGAAAAAACTGGTTTAGGCTGGTGGTGTCCGATATGCGGCTCTATTTATTCCATTTTCTGCCCTCCATGGACAGGCCCGTCAACTGAGCAATCACATCTTCATTAACTTTGAATGAGATTCCACCCATAGTGACCCTTCTATCCTCCTAGGAAGCCACAAATTGCTTCGATAGTCTCTCGTCATTTCCTTTCATGCTCTCCATGAATTCATCGATGGCTCCTTCCGTGCACACAAACCAAACAGTCAGCCTGGCTTTGAATTCATTTTTTTTATCAGGTTCAAGTCTCATTCTATCACCCCCCATGATCATATCCTATAGGTTAGAAGTGGTAATAAAAAATAGGGAAAGTTGTTCAAGAGAAGAAGCAGAGTTGAGAAGCAAGCTCAGCAAATTATGAAATAAAACCATGCAATAATCACCATGATTGTTGCAAGCCATGTTTAAATAAATTTCCCGATCATGAAATCTATTTTTCTCGTGAAAGTCATCAATCTACCCAATGTGATTTAGCTGAGACCAGCTATTGCCTTCATCACCACCAATGTCATTCGTACGGATGATTAATAAAATATTGCCTTTCCTGATATCGGTACCTCGCCAATATGTATCATCATTATTTAAACCCCCTTGAGGCTGATGAATAGGCCATATGCAACTACATGGCATACCCATCCCATAATCGATGGGTTCCCACTCCAAATTCAAAATTTGATAATTAATGCTCTTCATCGGATTACAATTGGTAAGACTCATCATTAAGACAGTTTTTTATTTCTCCAAGATCTCCTTGGTGATCATTGGCAGTAGATCAGTGTTCCTCCAACACTGTAAGCTATCTTGTAGCCTACCAACAACAGTCATAGAGTCAACAGCCGCATTCCCTTCTCTGAAAATGTGGCAGATAGTGAAACTGTCAAGGTTAGCCAGAAACATTCTTGCATCCCTCAAAATAGATTCCACTTTCCAACCCGCTACAGATCTACTACTGACAGCTTCCACAATTACTTTTGAATCACCTTCAACTTCCAGTTGTCTAATACCTATAGCAGTGGCAAACTTCAGACCCCATGGGAGGTTCATTCCCTCAGCTTGAGTGACAGTATGATTCTTCAGGCTACCCGCATAGGCAGCAATAGTAATCCCCTGATGATCACAAATAACTCCACCTCCCTCTTAAATTTTCATGTAGCAAGGAAGCGGCAATGGGAGAAGGAAGCGGTAATGGGAGAATTCAAAATTCAAATTCTCTGCAAGGCGGGAACTCTAGTTCCAATGGTGGGAGCAGCCAAATCAATGTAGTTGGTCCCATAAGAGAGAAGGATAAGCCTCTGGACATTCCGAAAGTTGTTGACACTCGGCAAACTGGTGGTACTCTGCCAGAGGAGACAACGAGTTCCTCTGGGCTCTTGGGGGAAGGGTCCAGCGTGGGGCCCATCCCACGTGATGACTTCGTGGAGAGCATAAAAGAAACAAAAAAATGGTCTTCCCTCTTTGGAACTAGACCAACTGGTAAATCCTCACTCCCTCCTGTTAAGAATATTTCAGACCTTTCTGGTGGAAAGTTCGCTATCTCTATTCCTGATCTAGTTTTGGATCATAATATAAATAGTATGTCAAATTCCTTGGTAGGCAAATTTATGGGCTCGCGTCCTAATATTGAAGTTGTTAGGGTTTATGTCAAACGAAAATGGGCCCTTAAGGGTAATGTAGAAATTTTGGCTTTACCTAAAGGCCTTCTGTCTTTTACTTTTTCATGTGAAGAAGATAAATTTAGGATTCTTTGTGGGAGTCCCTGGATGGTAGGAAAGAGAGCCTTGGTTCTTCAAAAATGGCAACCGAATCTGAATATGAATGACTCTCTCTTGGCACAAGTTCCAGTTTGGGTAAAGCTACGAGGTTTGCCTCTTGAATATTGGGCAGAAAGAATCTTCTTTGGAATTGCAAACTCCTTTGGTGAACTGCTCTCTATAGACCCAGTCATGGCCTCAAAAAGGAGACTCACTCATGCTAGGTTTTTTGTAGGGATAGCCCATGATGCAGATATGCCAGAACAGAAAGACTTAGTATCAAAGTTGGGAACATGGAAGCAACATATTGAATATGAATCTATTCCCTTTGCCTACTTCCATTGTAAAAAAGTAGGTCACTGGGCAAAATCCTATCCAATCAAACCAAAGGTAGAATCCAAGCAGCCTAAGCCCCATACTGAAAACCAAATGGCGCCAGAAAAAATGGTATGGCAAGTTAAAAACTCAGAGAATAAAGAAGAAAACTCAAATCGTTTTAATCCTTTGGGGGAAAAGAAGGAAGTGCCCTCAACTTCTATCTCTAGTCCCTTAACCCATGAAGCATTGAGAAACAATTCAACCATAGTCAACACCCCGGTTACTACTCAAATAGGGGAGCTGAAAGATCAGACTGAATATTCAAATGATATAGCTGAAGTGGTAGTTGACACTTATGAGGGAAAGGAACCGCAAGAGAAATATGATCAACCTGAGGAAGGAGAGATCCCTGACTCCCAAGAAGAAAAGACTGACTCCTCTCTACTCATGCCTAGTTTTGAAATACAAGAAGCCCAAAAATGTGCAATTTTGGGTTTGAACCTCTCAGGCTCAGACTGGAGCTCAAAAACAGTTAACAGTGATTCAAATGCTTCCAAAACCCCTAATTGGGGTAACGAAGAAGAAATTTCCAAAATCCTCAGCAGCTCGGAAGTGGCTCCTGAGATAGATGCTAAGTGGAAAATACCAAAGCAGAGGAATAAGAAAGGAACTACTCCCTCGACTTCTCTTCTAAGGAAATCTAGCAGAATGGCTCAAGTTGATGTTGGGTATACCTCCTCTTCCCCAGGTCGACCCTCTAACCATATAGTCAGAAACAAGGAGGCCAGCAAGAGCATTGCAGATGGAACCCAAAAGACTCTTAAGGAGTTAGGAATTGGTAAGTAACTATGAAGATTATTTCTTGGAATATTAGGGGACTCAATAATTCCCATAAGCATGATATCATTAGGAATATGATAAGGGATAGTAAACTTGATATTTTTCTAATTCAAGAAACCAAAATGAGTAAAGAAAAAGTTGAATCATTGAAGTTTTTCAAAAATGGAAATGTTAGTGGTGGCAGTTCTGAAGGTGCTTCAGGAGGCATAGCTACCATTTGGAACCTTAATATTGTCAAAGGTCATGTTATTATTTAGGATAACAATTTCTCTTGTATCAAATTTGAGCATTTAAAAGATGGTACTTCATGGGTTCTCACCAACATTTATGCTCCCAACACTTTGAAGGCTAGAAATTCCTTCTGGAAAAAACTTATTCAAGCTAGGGATAGCTTTAGAAATCTTACTTGGCTGGTCATGGGAGACTTCAATACTCCTTTGAGAGAGGAGGAAAAACTTGGAGGAAGCCCCCCTCAGCTGGAAAGTAGGTTGGCCCTTATAGATTTCATTAATTCTCAGGCTCTCAATGACCTGGAAATTCAGGGATGCAATTATTCTTAGACTAACAGGAGAACTGGTAATGATCTTATCCAAGTTCGTCTTGATAGGACTCTCATCTCTGATGACTGATACAGTCATTATTTATGTTCTCTGTCGGCACACATTCAGGTTGGATCTAATCACTTTCCTATCACTTTCATTACTGACTCCATTAATAGAAGGAGAAACTTCCCCTTCAAATTTGAAAAAATGTGGACCCTTCACCCAGACATCAAAAGTAATATCCAGAAATGGTGGAGCATTCAAGTTGAGGGAACTGCTATGTATAGAATTGTTAAGAAGCTTAAAAGTGTAAAGGATAACATAAGACTCTAGATTAAATCCAGCTTTGGGAATATTTTTGAGGCCAAAGGCAAAGTCCAGGAAGACCTTAAAGAAATACAGGCTCAAATCCAAAAGGATGGTTTCAGTACTGTGTCCATTGCTGATGAAAATGAGACTCTCAAAAAATATCATGAGATCATTGCCAAAGAGGAAACCTTCTAGAAGTAGAGATCTAGATGCATTTGGCTTAAGGAAGGAGATAGGAACAAAAGATTATTCCATATGTCGACAATCAAGCATAAAGCAGTTAATAGGGTTACCAAACTAGTGGTGGACAACGGGGAGTTGGTCAAGGAGGATGAAATTAGGAACGAAGCTAAAAGGTTTTTCTCAGAACTGCTAAAGAGGGATCATAGTTTGGATGTTGAAGCTCAATCTTCTTTTCGTCATAACATCCCTTGTCTCATTGATGATCAAAAGAATGCCTCCCTTTCTTCTATTCCTTCGATTTTGGAAATTAAAAATGTTGTCTTCTCCTTTGATGGTAACAAAGTGTCTGGCCCTGATGGTTTGCCCATGTTCTTTTTTCAAGATTTTTGGGATATAGTCGGGAAAGATGTCTCCAATGGGGTCAAGGAATTTTTTGGGGCTAGAAAACTTTTGAAAGAAATCAATGGTACTTTTATTGCTCTTATTCCCAAAACTCAAGGTGCTAACTCTATGGACAAGTTTAGACCTATCAGTCTTTGCAATTCGTTTTATAAGATTATCTCCAAGGTTCTAACTTCTAGATTTTTGTCTATCCTTCCTACTATAATTAATCACCAGCAAAATGGTTTTGTCCCTGGATGAAAAATTCTTGACTCTATTATAATTGTCCATGAGAACATCCACTCTCTTGTTAGAGCAAAGAAGCAGGGTCTCATCCTCAAGCTTGATCTCTCCAAAGCCTATGACAGGGTTGACTGGTCATTTCTCAAGAAGGTTCTTATCTCTTTTGGTTTCTCCTCCAGAGTTATGGACCTCATCACCCAACTTATCACCTCTGCCTCATTTGTTGTCCTTGTTAATGGCTCCCCATCTCCCTTCTTCCAAGCTTCTAGAGGTCTAAGGCAAGGGGATCCTATTTTCCCCATCCTCTTCATTATTATGGTGGAATGTTTTGGAAGGACAATGGAAAATATGGTTTTGCAAGGCTCCTTTAAGGGACTCTAACCTTCCTCTGCTGATCTTGTTTGTTCCCATCAATAGTTTGTCGATGATACTATTATCATGGGGGAATCTAGTATATCTGAAGCTAAAATCTTGAAGAGTACTCTTTGTAAGTTTGCCTCTGCTTCTGGTCAACTTATTAACTGGGCCAAAAGCGAAGTTTTTTTCATCAATACTCCTGAGAGAAGACAACAGAGAATCAATAGAATCCTGGAGTGTAGGATTGTTGATCTTCCTACTACCTACCTTGGTCTCCCCATGGGCACTGCACCTCCTGACTCCTTCTGGAGTTCTCTAGTGGACAGATTCCATAAAAAATTAGTTGGCTAGAAAGGAGCCCTCTTAAGTCAGGCTAGAAAGCTCCAACTACTTAAAGCTTCTCTTCAAAGTATTTTGATTTACACTCTAAGTCTTTTCAGAATTCTAGTTAAGTACGTTAATGCAATCAAGAAAATTCAAAGAAGATTCCTATGGTCTGGGGTTGAGTACAAGAAAATAATGTCTTTGGTGGCTTGGGACCAGGTCTGTAGACTGAAGAGCAAAGGACGTCTGGGCCTGAGGAGAATTCGAACCTTACATGAAGCTCTCCTGTCCAAACAAGTCTGGAGAATGTTTCATTTAGACACTAAATGGTATAAAATTTGGCGAAGTAAGTACTCTCTTCTGTCCTCCTCTCTTTCTTCTTTTATCAATTTGGATCTCAGTATTAATGGATCCCACATATGGAATCATGCCTCTAAATGCAAAGAAAGTATAGCCAAAGGAGTGATCTGGAAAGTAGGAAATGGTAGGAAAGTTAAATTCTGGGAGGATCCCTAGCTTTTTGATAAACCTTTGATAGAAATCAACGACTGGGCCCCCCATGCTCCCTCTTGTATTAGAAATTTTGGCTCCTTAGTTTATGAGTACTGGGTTGGTAACAATTGGCAGAATATTGAAAGCATCCACCCTAGCCTTTCTAAACTCAAGATCCATCTGTCTGCGGTCTGGTTGAATAAAGAGGTAGAGTCCCTGATTTGGAAACATGAGCCCAAAGGTACTTTAACTTTTTCCTCTATGTATTGTGTCATTTCCCCCACCCCTTCTGGAAATCCTTACTGGCCTAAAGCCTGGATTAAGGGTCTTACCCCCAAAATCAATTTCTTCTTCTAGACCATCCTCCAAAATAAGATCTTGACCCTAGACAACCTAAAAGGCAGAGGCTTTGCCTTCCCTAATACATGTGCTTTGTGCCTTCAGGAAGAAGAGTCTATGGACCACCTTGCCTTCCACTGTTCCTACTCAGCCTCAATCTAGGATAGATTTCTTAAAAAATTTAGCATTGACTGGGTGTTTCCTAACACTATCAATGATCTGTTTTCCTCCTGGAATTTAAAATGGACTAACTCCTATTTGAGTTCTTTGTGGCAACTATCTCTTCCTCACATCTTGTGGGGACTATGGAAAGAAATAAATAATTGAATCTTCAGGGATGTCTCCCTCAATTAGGATATTGTGTTCCAGAAAATTCAATGGGCGGTTGTGGAAAATATTGGGATCATTGAGGGTCATTGTTTCTCAAACAACTCTTAGGAATCAAATATCTTAAGTGCATGGAACTTGAAGATCACCGACAGTTCTAACCCCAACCACAATTAAAGACTTGAAGCTAGATGGAAAACACCCCCTTATGGTTGGTTTAAAGTTAATTTTGACGGTGCTGCCAAAGGTAACCCAGGTCCTTCAAGTGGTGGAGTTGTTCTTAGAGATGACAAAGGAATTTGCAAGGAAATGGTTGTTGTTCCTATTGGAACCCAAATAAACCATAAAGTTGAAGCAATGGAAGCTCTCCAAGGTATCCTCCTTGCTAAAAAATGGAATTGCCCCTACTTATGGATTGAAGGGGACTCAAACAATATCATAAAATGTCTTAAGGGGATCTCAAAACCCTCATGGTCGATCAACAATATAATCAATACTGCTATAGACCTTATTTGCACTTTCAAAAAAAGCTACATATCCCACATTTATCGGGAGGCCAATGGCTCTGTTGACTAGGTTGCCAATGCGGCGGTTAACAAAGAGGAAATGATTACATGGACGGGAGAACAAGGACTCCCCGAAAATGTCAGGCAAATCATTTTTAATGATCGATATAGAAGCACTCCAAAGATTCTTGATGGACAGGATAATAATGAAAAGGACTAATCAGAGTACTTTGAGTCATTATAATAATGAGAGAATCACTCATTATAATACCTATGCCATTAGTTCCCATGCTTTCTGGGTAACTTTGATAGTTCCGAAAAGCTCTCTAGCTAATTTGCTCTGCAAGTTTCAAAAATTGGCTTTGAACAGTGAGAACATGGGTGGTAACATGAGGCAATACGAACCAAGCAGCTGCAAAGAATGGAAATAGAAGGAGGAGGTCTGGGGTATTATGCAGAAGGGTGCTCTCTCAAAATTCATGGAGAGACTCCACAGACGAGATGGCACGGTCACCAGTTTTTTCTCCAAAAACTAGAGAAAGGGTATGCTAAAAATGGGAGACCAGACTGTTGAAATTGATGAGGATATAATTGCCCAAGCCAAGAGCCTCACAAGAGAAGGTTGCAACTTCTACAGAGATAGGAAAGTCAATAAGGAAGCTATTGAAAGATACCCGGAAACTAAATAGGAGAAAAAATGACTGGTAAAGTTGAGAAAAACCTACTACCCGCCTAGGGCTTTTGTCAAACCCTGGCGGGAGGTCCTCTTTGTTTTAATGCACTACATCACACTAGATGGTAGGTTCATAAAAGTTTATGGTTATCACTTCATTCTACTAAATCATTTTAGGCACAATGAAAAGGTTAATTTCCCTTATTTTCTGCTATGCTCGATGAATGCTACTAGTAAGGCCTACAAAGATAACTCAATGGGGGATACTGCCATGCATCAAGGCCTAATGGTCCTTATTTATGACCATCTCAAGGCCAATCAAATTGCCCGTATGCAGCCCTCTGTGGATTCTGAGGATGAGGGGTCTGACTCTACCTTCTCAGTGGAGGAGGAGTCTGACAGTGACCCTTTGAGTGATACTAAGGATAGCATGGATGTTTCAGATTATGAAAGTGGGAAGAAGAGGAAACACATCAAAACAAGACCTTCTTCCTCTAAGGGAAAAAAGCCTAAAGCCAGATCCCAGATTAGCCTTTCCTCAGAGGAGGAGGTCTCAGAAGATTCTAAGGAGGAGAACCCTCAAGGGTTGCTGAAGAAGAAGACAAAAGCTCACACCCAGACTAGGAAAAAGCACAAGAAGAAGGAGGAGATTGTTAAGGAACTGGAAGTCCATAAACAGGTAAGGATCTTGGAAGCCGAACAGAATCTGGAAAAGGTGATCGTGGAAGAGGCTCTTAGGGTTGAAGACACAACCACTATCTAGGACACCCCTAAAAAGGAACAGGAAACCCCTAGTAAGGCTGACCCCCCCCCCCTAACCCTCCACCTGAGGGTATGCAAGGTTTCATGGATACTATGGAATAGCTTATTAATGGTTACAAGAAAGTTGTGGATGAAAACAAAAAACTCTGCAACATAATTCTGATTTTGGAAACCATCAATACTGGGGAAGGGAAGACATGTTAGGTCCCGGAGACAACTGAGAGGGGGGGTTGAATCAGTTGTCAACTAATTTCAAACCAAAAACACCTTAACCACCTTAATGCTTAATACCGGTAAACCAATTAAGTATGTCGGTAAACAGTCTTCATAGTTAATAGCTATACCGGTAAAGATTAATGCATGAAACATAAATACAAAGTCATCCACAACACATGACACCAATATTTGTACGTGGAAACCTTGTAAGGGGAAAAACCATAGTGGGAAACCTTACCCAAAATCAGATGATACTACTGCAGATAGTAAGTGTACATAAATGGGGTCTAAACATGCAGAAAGGCCAATAGCCTAGAGCTCACTACTCAACCACAAAATGGGAGTCACACTGACTACAATTGGATGGTTAAATCCAATAAGAATGTACTGCACAAGATAGCATCTTCATATGCTAGATTCAGTACCGGTGTAATGCTGATATGCTTTCTCAAAAACCTAGATTCACCTTCAAATGATGTCTTCGTGTATAGCTCTACTTAATCTTGCATATACCTTCACACAATTCTTTTTCACATTCCACATTTGATCTTACAAATTAGATCTTACATTTATACCATAACCTAAGACCAATCTTAGTAGGCCGGCTCTACAAGATATTACAGTAAAAACATTTTACAAACAATATAATATCCGATGCAATAACCGATTGAACATATCGTCTTAATGCATTTACAACAATAATTAATCATTTCCTTAGTGTGCCATGTTGATCTGGAAAAGATAAACCTGTCGGTGTAACCCTAGGTAACCCTGGACCTATTTGCCGATAAAAGCAAATATGCAAATATGAATATACCAATGAACAAAACTCCAGGACAAGATGTCCAAAACATGTCTTCAACATTACCAAGTGTCTTCCACATAATTCTGAGTACCGGTGATCATTTTATCTTGTCGGTGAGCCATATACTAGTAACTGTGCAATATTTACTTGCTTGCCGGTGAATGTTGTTGGATCTCCAAAGTGCTAGTGTTTTAGTAGGTGTTGACATCAATGACAAAACCATACCAAAATACCAACAATCTCCCCCTTTGGCACTGATGGCAACACAAGATGGAAAAACCATTAAAGTGCCAAAACAGAAATGCCAAGTACCAAAAACCAACAATCTCCAAAAAGATTATAACCAGAAATCAGAGAGTAACAATCTCTCCCCCTGGAAGCAACATGTGTTTCCCAAAGTTTCCATACCAATTTCTCCAAAAGATAATGTGTTTTTCCATAGATATCTCTCCCCCTTTGACATCAAATGCCAAAGTTACAATAATACCAAGTTCATATATAAAATACCAACTACTCCCCCTGAGAAGTAGCTTCTTTATCAAAGACCAAAGTAAAAGTTTTATCTTTTAATTCTGTCGGTTGATGACAATCATCAACTGTCCAAGTCTCTATCGGTGGTGGTATGACTCCAAGCTGATCTCTAAGATATTCAAAAGTTTCCTTAGGAAAAGGTTTTGTGAAAATATTTGCAAGTTGTTCTTTAGTGTTCACATAAACCAGTTTTATCTCCTTTTCTTCAACTTTTTCCCTTAGAAAATTTAGTTTAATAGAAACATGTTTTGTTTTAGAATGTAGTACTAGATTCTTAGATATATCAATTGATGTTGTGTTATCACAGTATATGGTAATAGGTTCCTTGCATTTTACCTTTATGTCTTTCAACATTTGCTTAAATATTACCTATGTACAGTTAGTTGTTGCTGCAACATATTCTGATTCTACTGTTGATAAAGATGTACAACTATGTTTCTTACTCAACCAAGAAACTAATCTCTTTCCAAGAAAGAATGCTCTGCCGGTGGTACTTTTCTATCATCCACATCTCCTGCCCAATTTGCATCTGTGTATGCACATAATTCAAAGTTTTCATCTCTAGGATACCATAATCCAAGATTTATAGTGCCTTGTAAGTACCAGAAAATCCTTTTTACTGTTGATTCATGATTTTCTCTAGGATTACTTTGAAATCTTGAAACAATACATACTGCATTCATAATATCAGGTCTGGTTTGTGTCAAATACAGTAAACCTCCTATCATAGATTTGTATCTAGCTAGATTAACAGGTGTAGATTCATCCCTTTGAGATAATTTGTCATTTGTAGTCATAGGTGTGCTTACCGGTTTAGAGTTCTCCATCCCAAATTTCTTTAGTAACTCTTTTAAGTATTTGGATTGGCTCAAGAATATACCTTTGTCAGTTTGTGAAATCTGCAATCCTAAAAAGAATTTTATTTCTCCAATCATAGACATTTCAAATTCTTGCTGCATTTTAGTAGAAAATTCCTTACCTAAACCATCTTCTCCTCCAAATATTATATCATCAACAAATACTTCTATAATCAAGATGTCATCATTAGTTATTTTGTAATATAAATTGTTGTCTACATTTCCTTTAATAAAACCAATCTTTAAAAGATACTTATCCAATCTTGCATACCAAGCTTTTGGGGCTTGTTTCAGTCCATACAGAGCTTTCCTTAATCTGCAAACCATATCATTTTCATCTGTCAAAGAAAATCCATTAGGTTGTTCAATGTATACTTCCTCTTCAAGATCTCCATTCAAAAATGCACATTTAATGTCCATTTGATAAACTTTGTAGTTCTTGTGTGCTGCAAAAGCCAAGAATAATCTGACTGCCTCAATTCTAGCTATCGGTGCAAAGGTTTCATTGTAATCAACTCCTTCTTTTTGAGAATATCCCTTACACACTAGTCTTGCTTTATTTCTGAAAACCTTACTATCTTCATTAAGTTTGTTTCAGAATACCCATTTGGTTCCAATTACATTTTTATATTTAGGCCGGGGAACTAATGTCCAAGTGTTATTTTTCTCAATTTGTTCTAATTCTTCTTCCATAGCTTTAATCCAAAATTTATCTTCACATGCCTCATTAACAGATGATGGTTCTATTTGAGAAATAAGACATACCTCTTCATTTGCCAATCTTCCTCTTGTCATAACTCCTTTAAATTTATTTCCAATTATCTAATCTTCAGAATGATTCAATCTTACATACCGGGGTGTCTTTGTTTGTTGTTGTTCTTCAGTTATTGTGGAATCCTCAGATGGTACCGGGGTAACTAGATCTTCATTCTATACCGATGGATTTGGTGTAGGTTCATTTGTCACAATTTCTATTGCCGGTTCAAAGTCTATATGCCTTGAAGTTCCTCTAAATTGTTCATCAATTTTTACATTTGTACTTTCAACAATTTTCTGCAATCTCTTGTTAAAATATCTATATGCCTTGCTCTTAGATGAATAACCAAAAAATATTCCTTCATCACTTCTAGGATCAAATTTGCCAATATACTCATCTCTTCTAATATATCATTTACTTCCAAAAATTCTGAAATATTTAAGAGTAGGAGTATTACCAAACCATAGTTCATGAGGGGTCTTACCAGTTTCACCTTTGATGTGAACTTTCTTGAATGTATAGACCGTTGTGCTGACTGCTTCTCTCCAATACACATGGTAAATTTGCTTCTGATAACATACTTCTTGCTACATCCAAGATAGTTATGTTTTTCCTTTCAACAACTCCATTCTGTTGTGGTGTCCGAGGTGCTGATAGCTATCTTCTGATTCCATTCACTTCACAGAATGTATTAAAGTTCTTAGATGTGAATTCTCCTCCTTGATCTGATCTTAAACATTTGATTTTCTTACTGGTTTCATTTTCAACCATTGCTTTGAATAGTTTAAACTTTCCAAGTGCTTCTGATTTTTCTCTGAGAAAAGTAACCCAACACATTCTAGAATAGTCATCAATGATTAGAATGAAATATCTATCACCTTGTAAGCTTTTGGTTCTAGCTGGACCACATAAATCAATGTGAATCAAATCAAGAGCATTACTAGATTTTTCTGGAATACTTTTGAAACTAGCTCTAACTTGTTTTCCAAATTGACAATCCTTGCATATTGTGTTCTGAGGTTTGACAATTTTAGGTAGATCTCTAACTGCCTTAGAAGTACTGATCTTTACCATGCAATCAAAGTTTACATGACAGAGTCTCTTATGCCATAACCAACTTTCATCTATATGTGCAATCAAGCATGTCTTTTCACCGTTATTCAAATGAAAGATATTACCTCTAGTTTGATTACCGGTTGCAATTTCCAAACCAGTTCTATTCATGATTTTGCATTTTCCATTTTTAAATTGTAACTGAAATCCTTTCTCAACTAATTGACCAACACTTAAAATATTATGCTTCAATCCTTCAACATAGTAGACATTGTCAATGTTATGCTTACCATCAAGAGATATTGTACCCTTACCTTTGATTGAACAGGCTTTGTCATCACCAAATCTTACTAAACCTCCATTGTATTCTTGAAAGTTCAAGAATTTACCTTTGTCTCATGTCATATGATGTGAGCATCTTGAGTCAATGATCCATTCATCCTTTACTTCAACTTTAGTTGCTAGGGCTTGTTCTACCGGTTGAGCAGTAGGTGTCGATTGATCTTCTGTTATAGCAACAAAAACCTATCCATTGTTTGTCGGATCCTCATCAAAATCATTAGTCACACCTTCATCAACAATGTAACAAGATTTGTCTTTGTTCTTCTTGAATTTGTATCTCTGGTATTCAGGATTAGGTTTGTATGTCCTTCTAGCTTCTTCTCTTAGTCTAGCATGTCTATCAAGGCATCTCGAAGCCATATGACCAATCTTATTGCAGTTAAAACATTTAAAGGGTGCTTTACCTTCATACTTACTTCCAATTGGACCTTTAGGCATTTTCCTTGCAAATAGTGCTTCAAGTTCTTTAAGTTCTTCATTTTCTTTCCTGCTTTCTTCAAGTTCTCTTGCATAAAAGGCTTTCCAATCAGATTTGTCAAATGATGGAGCAGATGATGTTGATTCTTTAAAGGCTAAATCTATCTTTATAGTAGCAACAGGACCAAATTCTTCAATTTCAAAAGCTGAAAGTTTTCCAATCAATATATCCCTAGTTACTAATGTATTAGGCATTATTCTTAACTCATTTATAGCAGTAACCTTCATTTTATATGCCGGTGGCAATCCTCTTAAGATTTTTGAAACAATTTCATTTACTCTTTCCATAAAAGTGGAAATCCTTTCATCTTCTTCCATTTTCAGATGTTCATACCTGACCCGAAAGCTTTCAAGTTTTGCAATTTTGACCATGGAATCTCCTTCATTCAGTGTTTCCAAATGATCCCAAATAGCTTTAGTAGTAGACCTATCTAATAATCCCATGATTTGTTGATCTGATAATGCACTCAAAAGTGCTTCTCTTGTTTTGCAATCCTTTTCCTCATCTTTAGCCAAGGTAGTTGGACTGGGCTGACCGGATACAGCAGTAGTGTAACCTTTCTTTGTAACTTCCCAGACATCTTTGCCAATGCAATTTAGATGTGTCTTCATTCTGATCTTCCATATGCCATAGTTGGTTCCATCAAGTTTAGGACTGTCCTTCCTTCAATAATTAGTAGACATTGGATCTCCTAATCAGTTGTCAACTAATTTCAAACCAAAAACAACTTAACCACCTTAATGCTTAATACCGGTAAACCAATTAAGTATGTCGGTAAACAGTTTTAACAGTTAATAGCTATACCAGTAAAGATTAATGCATGAAACATAAATACAAAGTCATCCACAACACATGACACCAATATTTGTACGTGGAAACCCTGTAAGGGGAAAAACCACGGTGGGAAACCTTACCCACAATCAGATGATACTACTGCAGATAGTAAGTGTACATAAATGGGGTCTGCACATGCAAAAAGGCCAACAGCCTAGAGCTCACTACTCAATCACAAAATGGGAGTCACACTAACTACAGTTGGATGGTTAAACCCAATAAGAATGTACTGCACAAGATAGCATCTTCATATGCTGGATTCAGTACAGGTGTAATGTTGATATGCTTTCTCAAAAACCTAGCTTCACCTTCAAATGATGTCTTTGTGTATGGTTTTGCTTAATCTCGCATATACCTTCACACAATTCTTTTTCGCATTCCACATTTGATCTTACAAATAAGATCTTACATTTATACCATAACCTAAGACCAATTTTAGTAGGTCGGCTCTACAAGATATTACAATAAAAACATTTTACAAACAATATAATATCTGATGCAATAACCGATTGAACATGTCGGCTTAATGCATTTACAACAATAATTAATCATTTCCTTAGTGTGCCATGCTGATCTGGAAAAGATAAACCTGCCGATGTAACCCTAGGTAACCCTGGACCTATTTGCCGGTAAAAGAAAATATGCAAATATGAATATACCAATGAACAAAACTCCAGGACAAGATGTCCAAAAGATGTCTTCGACATTACCAAGTGTCTTCCACATAATTCTGAGTACCGGTGATCATTATATCCTGCCATTGAGCCATATACCAGTAACTATGCAATAGTTACTTGCTTGCCGGTGAATGTTGTTGGATCTCCAAAGTGCTAGCGTTTTAGTAGGTGTTGACATCAATGACAAAACCATACCAAAATACCAACAAGACCATGGCTAATTACATAGAGAACCTGAAAAGTACCATTGCTAAAGCTGAAAACATAAGAGATGCCTTCAACCCCAGGTTTGAGAAAATAGAGAAGGATTTGCTGGAAAGGAAAAATCTTGCTGACGCTAATGACCAAACTATCTTGGATACTATTAGTAAAGTCGGCAAAATTGAGGAGTGTCTAAAGAGCATTGTTGAACAGAGTTTAAGCATCCTGAAGATTTCGGCTAACAACACCAACACTCTCATCAGCAAACTGGATGAAGAAAAGGAAATCCTGGATATTGACCCGAATACTGAAGGAAGAGGGGAAGCTCAAGGTCCCAGAACCTGTACCAGAGGTAAAAAGAAGGATAAGAAACCTAACAAGGACCTGGAAGACCTCAAAGCTATCGGGGCCACATATGACCAGCTGGTGAAAAAGGCAGAGGACCAGTTGAAGAATATAGCTGGGTAGCCCCTTCTTTGTTTCTTTGTTGTTGTTTTTCTTAATTGTCCTTTCTATTTGTTGGTTTTTTTGCCAGTCATTTTGTAAGCGATTCTTAAGCACTATAATTTTTGGTGTCTTATCTTAATCTACTTTGTTAAAGGTTTCGAGTCCCGAAAACCTATTTTTTTAATTAATCAGAACTCCACCTCCCGCTTGCCAAATATTTTGGGCTGACCCATCAAAATTTAGTTTATGCAAAGAGGGACTTGGGGCTAACCATTTGGTCCTTTTTTTTGTTGATCTTTGAAGTGTTGTTGAAGAGCTTACACTCTGAGGGGAGCTTCTAGTGTTCCGCAATTATCCAATCAGTCGCGGTAGCTGGATTGGAGGGGGTTTTCCATCTAGTCATAGAGATATTGTACTTAAGAATTTTGAAGCAGGTAGTAAAAACATTATCTAGGGAGGTTTCAGCATCTCTGAAGATTTTGTTATTTCTTTCTTTCCAAACACTCTAGCAAATATGAGGAGTGTTTGCCTAGCCAATTAGAACAATAACTAGACTTACATTCTTAACTCAAGGATTGGTCATCCATTCTGAGTAGCTATCATTTCCATTACTGAGGTTCATTTACTTGTCAATCCAGGGACGTATTACCTAAAATGGGCCTGCATTGTATATGCATTGTTCCAGTAAGAGTCACGTTGCACTACTGCAACAACTGTCTATCTAAAATAAACAAGCGGAAATATGACAACTGAATGGCTACAGGAAATCTTAACATAAACAGATGATTCCAACTAAATAACTACTAACTAAGTTCAAAGATAACAAACAGCGATTACTCTATCTGCTTTGGTTGCAGGAACAGTCACAAGATCTGGTTCCAGTGGCTGCAGGAACAATCAATTGCTAAAACATCTACTGCAACAAAATAAAACTTAATCTAACAATCACACATGAATACTCACCAAGTGGGCCCCCTTGGATGAGTGTATCTAGACTTCAAAATGATTCTATATGCTCTGAATAACATAGCCTTTATTCATTATTTCCAAAAGTCGATACAATGCATAAAATAAGAGAAATGCTTCCAACTCTGGAAAACATTGTTTAACCTCTATGAAGAGGTGCAGGTCTTTATTTATAAGAAATTTATAACAAACTTTCAACTACTTAGATCATGCCCATGAAATTACGCAAAAACTTTTATTACGGCAAGAAGAAGAAGTCAATCCACAAAGAACGTGGGACTTTACTAACACGCAACCAAGAATGTAGCATGGCGGTTTTTACTAGATCGATGCTTGCTGGAGACAATCATAAATGAGTCTGGAAATGCCTCGCTATTCCTTTGCCACTTCATTCGAACACCATATTCTCCACTGTTTTAAATGCTCAACCACCACAAAATGTCTCCAACTATTTGCATGGCGTGATTCTCCATTTGGCTTAACCCAATCGCTTCTGCAACAACTTATTTACTCCTACATTAAAGGTTAGAACATACAAGCATATATATATAGTCAAAACAAAATTTATACATCCATGCATGATATTACCATAATAATCTGCATAGCTATTTAGTCAAAACAATACAGGGTTTAATGGGTTTAGCTATCATTCAAAATGCACATAATCAAAACTCTGATACATCTCATGACCTTCACATTGTCCCAATATGAAACTTAAAATATAGGAAAAACTTATCACTCATATAAATAAAAGAGCTATTATTTTAGCTCATCATTTGCCCCCCAACTTAATGTCTTGTTGGTCCTCTAGTAGGAGGAAAATTCCTTACTCTGCCACTGACTCAAAAATCACCTACGTTGCCCTGTCTCGTGCCTCTTGTAGCTAGGTTCCAATAAAACTCTTTCATCTTCTCCATCCTAGCCCACCTAGCTTCCGTCACATTCTCATTATATGGTTTATCTGTAGCTTTGCATCCCATTAGTGGCCATATAAGAATAGGTGGCCGAAATATCAAAGGTAGCTGATTATTGCCTTTTGTCCTGCCCAAGCGGATATACTTGGGAGCTCTTTGTATGCCTGCATGATAGTTGGGTAATGAATGGGGTTCACCCTGCTTTAGATCCTCTAGAAGGTTGTTTCAACGCTGAGTCATATGTTCAACTGCAGTTTGGTTCTCAATTCCAACCAATTTTTCATACTCCTAAAACACTTCCTCTCTCAAATGGTAAAACTTGGCTTCTGACATCAGGTCTACTCAACAGTTTTTGCCAGTCATGATACATCTATCATGGGTTTTTAGCCTCAACTCTTAGTGGTAGTCGACAATCAAGTTCCAAGTTCTTGTGCATTCTAGATTGTACTCCCATACTAATTTCATTTTGTATCTGGGACATCAATGTCTTTAACTAAATATCACCAATATACAACAGGGGATTCAATTCATTGTCAGAAGAGACAGCATAATTATGCAAATAAATCTCACATAGAAATTTTTTAATGGATATAGGAGAGATTTGGTAGGCACTATATAACTACTGGGGAGTCTCCAAAGAAGGACTTAGATCCCTAACAATACGGTTAAGTTTAAAGCATAGATATTGTTCCTTCATATACAAAGCATAGACTCTTGGCGGAGCCCTGGACTACATTAACTCAGGAGCCATGTTTGCTACACTATCTACTTTAGTTTGTAACTCAATAATTTGTTTATCCATCTTTTCAATTTCCTTTTGTTGTTTGTCAATTATCCCCTATAGCCTAGCATTTTCTATTTCCCACTCTCTATAAAATGTAAGTGCAATAGATAAGCTAGTGAGACATGAAGGGAGCCTATGAGCAGTTACCTGAGGGCTCAAGATCTTATCACCTAGTTCTACAAACTATTCTACAATTTGGGCTAAATTTGTCAATTTTTCAGCTTCATGTCCTTCCTACGGTTGTCTCTCTTTCTAACTGTCGTGCCCTAATTCTGATGTTTCAACAAAAATAACCTCACTCACACCTCCTGTTGCCTGGGATTTCTGCTTAACCCGATGAATTCTTTTTAATGGAAATTCTTGTGTGGCTATAGGAGGTTCTACCAAAGGAAAACTCTCCTTCATTTTCTACTTTTTAGCTATAGAAGGAATTTGCACTTCTCAAGGTCGTTCCACAGTTTCTTCCCCTACAACACCTTTTTCTTTACCTTTCCTTTTATGAAATGCAGCCCCACTTTGAGTTTGAGTGGAGGGATTCTCAACACTTAGCTCAATTATTGTTCCGTCCACGCTAGGAAAAGCTTCCTCGACAATAGGAGGTTCAGTGGGCACAAAAACCCTAGAAGACGAGGCTTCTTCGATATTTTCTTCTTGAACTACAATTCCTTCTGCAGCAGGAACATTTCCTTCTCCAATTTGCCTAATGTCCTCAAACTCACCCCATGACATCTAAGAGATATCCCTAAGAGACCCTTCTACCAATAATTTGATTAATCCATGATGACTCACAGAACGGGTAATACCCTTCTGCGTCTCTTTCGCACTGATAGAAATTAGGCGATACAAAACATTTGGGATATTCATTCTTCGACCATGCCTCAGATGACTCAGTAATTTGAAGTGAATAGCATGTAGATTGGAGTACTTATCATCACATATTAAATACTTCATTACATGAAATGCAACCTGCGACCATTCTCCTGGAAGAGATATCTGCTTAGTTCCTTGCTTGTCCACGCTAAGAGATCCATCAGCTGGGTGAGTGAACTCGGCCCTTGCACTTCTTGCATCCTTAGTCTCAGAAAATAATTCTCCATCCTGCAGCAACCCGATGACCTCTATTATTCTCTGCTATGTGGCTATAACCCGTAACCCTTTGACATAAGCTTCTCCTTCACTGAATGTGCGCATAAATTCCTACACAATCTCCTCATTAAAATCTATCAATTTCAAAACATAATTGATCCACCCATAGGTCCGGAAATAGTGTTCACATTGGTTGTTCTGCAGCAAATCATCATGAGTCACAAGCTCATGGTGGATAGGCGCACCTCCCATGACTAACTTGACAGTCAAAAATTTCACTACAACAAAATGCAAAGTTGAGATATCCTGTGAGATTTGAAAATTCATGCCCCGTATCCTTTTATTTATTCTTCAGTACCTTTCATCAACTATGGCAGCAGGAAAGGTATACTCACTCGTGCTATAGGCTTTCACATCAGTACTAAACTCATTAAAAAATGATGTCAAGTAAATTAAAACACATCATGGACAAGACACATCATTATGCAACTGTAAATAGAACCATAAACCCCCCCCCCCGCAAACTTACGATGACACATGTCCACACATGCGAAAAAGGACAGAGTGGGAAGGGAATACAGATTATGTGAATCATATCAGGTAATCATCATAATGAAAGTATACATGCATAATTAAAGAAAATAAAATAATATACATACCTGCAGTTGTGCTAATTAATGTTGCAATCAAACAGTTATTTATTCATAATATGAGATGAGATGACGTGAAGTGGGTGATGTGTCAGAAATAGAGATGAAATGAGATGAGGTGGATGAGAAAATTTATTAACAGAGAACAAAATTTCCATAAAATATGGAAATGCTTATTATGAATGCATGCAAAAGGAATTTTAAGATTCTGGGCCGAGAAGGCCCCCTGCAAAGGCTACAAGAACTGTGGTCTGCACTTGGTTGTCAAATTGCTGCAGGAAGTCTTCTTTTGTAGTAGGCTTATGATAAAGATATAATCGATGACCATTGACCAAAAGTTTGAATCTGACTGGATCTAGTGTTTCCAACCGAACTGCTCCATTATTAAATACTTCAACAATATCGTATGGGCCCAACTAACATGTCTGCAACTTCCCCATTGTATCCTTATCCCTAGAATCATATAACAATGCCCAATCTCCAAATTTAAATTTTCTCTCCTTAATATATATTTCATGTCATTTAGCACGTTGATGTTGGATAATTTATGTATGTTGGACAACCATCTTTCTTAGTTCATCTAAAGCATTCAATTGCATGATGCATTCTTTTTGTGCTTCTGATAGAGTCATATTCAATTACAAAGTTGTCCTAAGAATTTTATGCTCAAACTCAATGGGCATCATGGTTGTTTTTCCATACACCATTTCAAAAGGTGTAAAACTAGTTGTTTTCTCCCATGTTGTTTTGTATGCCCAAATGGCTTCAGGAAGTCTACTTGACCAATCTTTCTTATGAAGAGCTACTGTCTTGGTGAGAATATCTTCTAAATCCCTATTTGTAACCTCTGCTTGACCATTTGCCTAAGGATGGTATGGAGTAGATTTCCTGTGCCTGATATTATATTCATTAACTAATGCTGCAATTAGTGTGGAAGTAAATTGTGGTACTTGATCTGAAACAATCTCTCTGGGTACTCCATATCTTGTATATATTTCCTCATAGATAAAATTAGCTACCTTATTATCTCTTGCATGTGTCATTGCTCTTGCTTCCACCCATTTTGTAACATAATCAGTGTATACTAGAATATAAGATTTTCCATTGGAAGGAGGATCAATTGGTCCTACAAAATCCAATCCCCATTTGTCAAATGGTGCAACCAATATTTGGGGATATAATGGCATTCCATCAGATCTTGTGGGTCTACCCATTCATTGACATCTATCACATTTTCTAGTATATTGAGTTGCATCTTTATACAAAGCTGGCCAATAATACCCTATGTTAAGGAGTTTAAGTGTTGTTCTCTTAGCAACAAAATGTCCTCTACATGGCTCATCATGACATGAATGAATAATATCATATGTTTCATCCTCTTGGACACACCTTCTTAAGACTTGGTCAAGTCCAATGTAAATAAACAATCAATAATCCAAGAGAAATTAAAAAATTTCTCAACTAGCAACCTTATTTATTTGGGAGAAAAATGAGAAGGCATCTTATTAGCAGCTAAATAATTTGCAATATCAGCATACCAAGGAGTGTGAGCTTTTATCAAGAACAAATGTTCATCTAGGAAAGCATCATCTATTGCTTCAGGATTGTCCTGCAATTGAAGCCTAGAAAGATAATCTGCAACAACATTAGCTTTATCTGGTTTATAAATAATTGTAATATCAAATTCTTGCATCAATGGTAACCATCGAGCCAATCTTCATGTGATTGAAGGCCTGTTCATAAGATATCTTATTGTTGTATGATCAGTATGCACATATATTTGATATCTTGTGATATAATGCCTAAATTTGTTAAGTGCATATATCACTACCAACATCTCATTTTCTGTGATAGTATAATTAAGCTCAAGTCCCTACATATTTTTGTTGATGAAATAAATTGCATTCTCTAAATTATCCATCTTCTGGCCCAAAACTACTCCTATAGCATAATCTGATGCATCTGTGTGAATATGAAAAGGCAATGACCAGCTCGGACCTTTGAGCACTGGCGCTTGAGTCAATGCATGTTTGAGCTTCAATAAAGCTTCATGGCATGAGGAAGTCCAATCAAACTCCATATCTTTAGTCAAAAGACAATATAAAGGTCCTATTATTTTACTAAAATCCTTAATAAATCTTTGATAATATCTAGCATAACCAAGGAAACTTCTAACATCCTTTTGGTTTGTGGGGACAGGAAGGTTTTGAATGACTTCAATTTTGGCTGGGTCAACCTGTATTCCAGTTGTAGAAATATGGTGCCCAAGAACTAGGCCTTCCTGCATCATCATAAAACATTTTTTACTGTTCAAGGATAAATTTTAATCTTCACACTTTTATAATACTTTATTTAAATTCCCCAATGCCTCTTCAAACTCTGAGCCATAAGTGGTAAAAGCATCCATATAGATCTCCATACTATCCTGGGAAATGTCTGAAAATATGCTTATGACTGCTCTTTGAAAAGTAGCTAGAGTATTACATAACCCAAAGGGATGAACAAAATATGCATATGTTCCCCAGGGGCAAGTAAATGTAGTCTTTTCCTAATCCTCTGGAGCAATTTGAATCTGGACTGAATCCATCCAAGAATGAAAAGTATCGCTTCCCTGCCAAAGAATCTAATACTTGATCCACAAATGGTAATGGAAAATGATCCTTCCTAGTTGTTGAGTTCATAGCTCTGTAATCTACACATACCCACCATTTTCCTCCTTTCTTTGGAACTATGACTAGAGGCAACACCCACTGACTATCTGATATAGGATAGATAAATCCAACATTTAATAATTTTTGTAGTTCTTCTTTAACTATCTCCCTTAATACAGGATTGATTCTTCTTTGTGGTTGTCTAATCGGTCTATAGTCTTCTTTGATATAATGCAATGTGTACAAATTATAGGATCTATTCCTTTCATGTCTTTGCAATCCCATGCAAAAGCATGTTGATGACATTTAAGCAAATAAACCAGTGTTAGCTTTTGAGTTTATGTGAGCTAATTATTGATATTCAAACATTTATTTGGATCAACTTCCACTTTAACAGTAAGATCAATCTGAACTGCTTTAGAAAGATAAGTGCGGACTTCCTACGACAACAAGGTATGCAATATGTCAGTGGCTGCAGGAAAATCCAATTTTACAATACTTGATGTTAGCTCCTGCGATTGCTGCTCCAAGCCATACTGATTTTCCAAGATATTAGAAAGGACAAAATCCTCATCTTGAAGTTGTATAAATGATTCTCTATTAATCATCATAGGATGACTGATAGAGTTGACTTCCCCTTCCAATTCCTCCCCCATGTCAGGCCAAACAACTTGTTCTTGATCAAGTTGGGGTTGAGCAGGTGAATACAGAGCAAGAGTTTGAGTGGAATTTCCATAAGAAATAGTCATGTCCCCTGATTGGCATCCAATATATGCATCAGTTGTAGCAAGCCAAGGTCTCCCTAAGATGACTAGATATCCCCCCAATGTAGCTTTAGGAGACAAGATCATAAAATCTGTTGGATATTCCCATGAATCTGGAATAACCAGAACATCTTCAATAATACCATCAGGCCGAACTGTAGAACTATCAGCAAACTGTAGAACCGTAGGAGTAGGCCTGAGACTAGTTATATTAAGTTTTTGCATAATATCCTTTGTCATTACATTGATGGTTGCTCCCAAATCTATTAGTGCATTTTTTATCTAGGTGCCATTGATGACTATTTTCATAATAGGACTACCAGGGTCAGAATATTTAGGTATTGAAACCTTACCCAACATAATATCAACCAGTTGACCCATTACATGCACTGTTTGTGGATCCTTTTTCTTCCTACCAGGTTTCTTTAAACATGCTTCTTTAATTGCTTTGCCATATATATGGACATCCTTAATGGCCTAAAATAATGGAATCTTAACACATATGTGTTTCAGCTAATCAATAATATCAAAATTTATATCCTCTTGTTGACGACTCTCTTTGGCTGGCAACCTTTGAGGAAATGGGGGTATTTGCTGATTCAGAGGAATTTGGGTTACTGGACTAGATATTTTATTTTCCTTTTGTACTTCAGTTATAACTAGAGGGGACGGGTTAAGCAAAGTTGTCCCGGATCTAAGGTGAATATCACTTATAGTAAGAGAATATGTTGGGTATTCAGTAGGATCGGTTGAATATACTTGTTGTTGTTGTTGGGGTTTGCTATTAGGATTTGGCATGGGTTGAGCAAGCAATTATGTGGGTTTAGGAATAAATGTATTAGTAGTAGGAGGCGACATTATAGCAGGCTATTGAGGCTGTTACAGCGATTGTTGATACCCATAAGACTGATTTGACCATTGTTGACTTCCTCTCCATTGAGGAGTAGTAGGTTGCCAATTCCCTTGGAATGGCTGCCATGGTCCTTGAGATTGAGACCAATTTCCCTGTGGTTTCTGCTACTATGGAGATTGATTGGCAAAAATTTTCCCTTGGCTTTGAGGGTTATACCAATTTTGATAATTTCCAAAATTTTGAGCATATGGAGGTTGCCACTGATTATTTTGTGCATAGGAATTTTCATTATAACCAGAAAAAGAAAGCGGATCAGGAGGCATAACTTGTCTTGAAAAATTTGGCCTTCTTTGAGCAACATAAAATATTTGTTCATCATCTCCATGTATTGGCTTAAAATCAAGAACATCAAGACTTGCAACCAACTTACATCTACAGTCTCTCTTCTTCTACTACAATATGGATAAAATTCTGCAAGCATTGCCTCAGCTTTTTCATGCTTCTTCTTAGCTTGAAGTGTGTCTAACTGAGTATCCATATTTTTAATGATATCCTCTTTAAAATCCTTCAAAATCTGACTAAGCTCCATTCGTGGCACTCCATTACTAGATGTTAATGAAGACACTCCCGACTTGAAATGCCTATTCTTCTTAGTAGAGGATCTGAAATTTTTTTGACAAATTTGGCCGATGTCAATCCATGTTGATTGAGTTATATCATCACCTCCCATAATGTCTAAAACAACCGTGCATTCCTCACTGATCCCACTTAGAAATATCAACTTAAGGGAGTCTTCATTTAAAGTACTATGCTTGGACTTCTTGACACTGAATAGAAATCTCTTCAGATAATCTTCTAGACTCTCATCCTCCCTTTGTGTCATTCTAAAGATATCATCCCCATGGCAGTCAGTCCCCCGACAATAATCTTTATATTTCTCAAGAAACAACCATTTCATCTCATGCCATGTATTAATTGTACTACTCCCTAAACTCATAAACCATGTCAAAGCTGATTCTTTTAAAGTGGCAAGAAATATTTTAAGACTATGGGCATTTGTAGTGTAGTCATAACTTCTATAGAGGACATCAAATTCAAACAAGAAAGTATCGGGGTCCTCTATCACCAGTCCATAAAATTTAGGTAAAGGAGAAGTTGGAATGTTCTTGAGGTTAGCATTATCATGCAAATCAAAAATGGGGAACTCAAATGTTGGGTTCACAGGTGGAGGTGGGTTATTCCCCCTCGCCTTTTGGTGGATTTCCTTGCATTGGTCTTTGAGGAGCAGTTACTGAACAAGGGTCCTCTTCAGGTGGTCCAAAGAGGAAATGAAGGTTGTTCTCAGAAAGTTCAAATGCAAGATGGTTCAAATTATCTGGGGCTTGATAAAGTGCAGCAAAAGGGTTTACATCTGGTGCTTCATATGGATTGAGTCTCGTATGATCAAGTTGGTTAGGAAGGAATCTACCTTGAGCATCTCTTCTTCATCTATGCATGCAGATTCATGAGAACTACTTAAAACTAACTAAACTATCAAAACCAACTATACTGAAAACTTAAAAATTCATTACTATGACAAGTTCTTAGTTTGACACCATCCTCGACAACGGCTCCAAAAATGTTTGCCTGGCCAATTAGAACAATAACTAGACTTACAGTCTTAACTCAAGGATTGGTCATCCATTCTGAGTATCTCTCATTTCCATGATTGAGGTTCATTTACTTGTCAACCCAGGGATGTATTACTTAAAATGGGCCTGCATTGTTTATGCACTAAGTTCGAGTAAGAGCCACTCTGCACTACTGCAACAACTAAGTCTATCTAAAATAAACAAGCAAAAATGTGACAACTGAATAGCTACATGAAATATTAACATTAATAGATGATTCCAAATAAATAAATGCTAACTAAGTTCAAAGCTAACAAACAGGGATTACTCTGTCTTCTTTGGCTGTAGGAATAGTCACAGGGTCTGGTTCCAGTGGCTGTAGGAACAGTCAGTTGCTAAAACATCTACTGCAGCAAAATAAAACTTAATCTAACAATCACACATGAATACTCACCAAGTGGCCCCCCTTGGATGAGTGTATCCAGACTTCAAAATGATTCTGTATTCTTAGAATAACATAGCCTTTATTCATTATTTCTAAAAGTCGATACAATGCATAAAATAAGAGAAATGTTTCTAACTCTAGAAAACGTTGTCTAACCTCTGTGAAGAGGTGTAGATCTTTATTTATAAGAAAGTTATAAAAAACTTTCAACTACTTAGATCATGCCCATGAAATTAGGCGGAAACTTTTATTACAAGAAGAAGAAGAAGTTAATCCACAGAGAATGTGGGACTTTACTAACACGCAGCCAAGAATATAGCATGGTGGTTTTTACTAGATCGATGCTTGCTAGAGACAACCATAAATGAGTCTAGAACTGCCTCGCTATTCCTTTGCCGCTTCATTCGAACACCATCTTCTCCATGGTCTTAAATGCTCAACCGCCCCAAAATGTCTCCAACTGTTTGCATGGCGTGATTCTCCATCTGGCTTAACCCAACCGCTTCTGCAACAACTTATTTACTCCTGTATTAAAGGTTAGAACATACAAGCATATATATATATATATATATATATATATATATATATATATATATCCATTTCCATTGATCACAACATTTATACATCCACGCATGATATTACCATAATAATCCGCATAGCTATAAGAATATTTATTCAAAACAATACAAGATTCAGCAGGTTTAGCTATCATTCAAAATGAACATAATCAAAACTTTGATACATCTCATGACCTTCACATTGTCCCAATATGCAACTTAAAACACATGAAAAACTTATCAGTCATAGAAATTAAAGAGCTATTATTTTAGCTCATCAAGGAGGGATCTAGTTTCATAGCTAAATAATCAAACGGTGGTGGGTAGGAGGTGACCATCCATTAATAAACTGGTGAATGTTATCATCAAAAACCCATTGTATACCACATTTTTCAAGGGTAATGGCCCATAAGTACCTATAAAAAGGGCAGTGGATAAAAAGATGACTAATAGATTCCTCCTCAGATTTACATTGAACACATTTATTAGGAAGTTGGAATCCCCTTCTTCTCAAATTGTCTCGAGTCAAAAAAAATTCATGCATAAGGGACCACCAAAAGAAATTATTTTTTGGATTAAGCTACAGGTTCCAGATCTTTTTCCAGCATTCAACATCATCAATGGGTCTCAAGAGTTGTCTGTAAGCAGACTTGACCGAGAATTCCCCCGACTGGGTCCCTTTCTAGATGTATTTGTCCTCGTAGGGAGATAGAGGTATCCGACATGCAAGCATGAGATACTAAAATTCAAGGGTAGTAGGCAACAAGTTAGGTCGATCAGTAAAGACCAGGGAGATGTTCTTCTACCTCCCTCTTCCCGACACAATGTAATCAACAATATAACTGTGATGCTAAAAATGGGGTAAATAGGAGCAAGCATACACATATAATGAGACAATAAAACATAATGGAAAGCTTAATTGAAAACTAAATTAAAGATGCAAACCATAAGCCTTCCTTGGAATGTCCCATTTTCCTCTATTCTTGAGGACCTTGAAGGTGTTGGATTGATTGGCTCTCAGTGGAGCAATGACCTCCAAAGTGGCAACTCAAGAGTTGAGTAGCTACTTGATCATGATTGATTATGCAAATGATATGAAATGCATGATCTAAGAAACTAGATTAACATGCTATGATTAATCTAAAATGTTAATTACTAGATAATTGAAAATAAAATTGCCTATAATAATGATGCTAAAACTATGAATGCAAGGGATCCTTATTGCTCCAAAATGAGGGGTATTTATAGGAATTCCAAGGCCAAAGCTGAGGTGGCAGGAATCGACGGTCCAGATTTGATATGAAGATATCAAGGGCCAAGATTAAGGAAGTTGGAGAAGAGGTTGGAGGAAGGGACACTTGTCATCTCTGTGGTGACAAGTGTCAAGGAGCCTTGCTCATGAGAGGGCAAGTGTCCAAGGGAGGAGACATGCGGCAAATGTGTCATGTGTCTCAAGGGGAGAACATCCACACCATATGAGGTTAGGATAAGGAGGTTAGTATGTGCAAGATAGAATCGGGTTAGTTAAACCCAAGGTTAGGTGGAGTGGGTTAGGTTAGAGGGTGGTTAGGTTAGGTGGTTAAAAGTTAGGAGCCATGTGCTCATTTGAATTTAGAAATTCAAATAATTGGAAAATGGTAATTAATCTCAACAAACTTGAGTTTGTTAAAAATTAATTAGGAATTAGAAGAATTGACTAAAATGAGGGGAATTAATTAATTTAGAATTAATTAATCAAAGGGGGGGATGAAATTAACTATATAAATAAATCATGTAGATTTATTTACTAGTAGATGAATAGAGAAATTAATCAAATTGCTTGTGAATTTAATTAATTGGGAAGGGGGATTGATCAAATAACTATGTATTTAATTAACTATCTTCAGACCATTTTTAGGTGCATACATTTTGCCCCTCTTTGAAGCGATGTGTGACGACGCATTGGTTCAAAGAAGACTCGATTGATGATGTTGTTGATACTGATTTTGATAGGATGCAAATTTGATCTTGATTTCGATGCGGATTCGGTTTCGATATGATACTAATTCGATTTTGAGATGATAAATCTCGATATGATGCCCCAGATGCTGACTGATAGATATCGATGCGGCATGCTACCTCGGGAGATGAATCATATAATTTTTTCAATGTTTTTGAATTTGTCATGATTTTTTGATTATTTCTTTTTTTTGATATTTTTGAAATTTTTACAGTTTTGAATGATATTCCGATTTTTAGATATATTTAGAGTCGATCCGATTCATTTCCCGATAAGAAATTTGAAAACATTTCCCTGCCAGACTGATTAGTTGATTAGATGATTAAAAATTAGTGGAATAAAAATCCCACTTAAATGCCCCATTTTGAGTTTAAAAAGGTGAATTCTTTTTATCACTCTTCATTTGTACACTTCAGTTGTTTGGAGAATTTTTGCTTTCGAAGAAGGAATGGAGATCCCGTACCACCAGCATAGGTTCAAGCGAGTTCAGTGACACGAGCGTCCTTCGACCTATGGTCCACCGATATGTTCTTTGAGAAAACCCAGTTTTGTCAATTTTTAGTTTGATTTTTGAAAAATTAGCCATTTTTAGAAGAAAAAAAATTCATTTTTTAGCACTTTTACCATGTTGGTTTTTTTTAAATTTGCATTTTTGACATGGGTTTTTCGAATTTTAAAATTGATTTTTTCAATTTTTGAAAATTTTCAAAATTTTCAAACAAAAAATTCATTTTTTTTGCTTTTGGGAGTGGGGGTGGTAGTGCCATGGCAGTGCCACCAGGACCGCGATGGACGTCGTGGGTGGTGCCTTCGATGCCACCGCGAGCACCATGTTCGGCACCTCCGACGCCGCAAGAGGCATCGTCGACACCACCGCAGGCGCCACGAGGGTCGGGCCGGGCCTTTTTTTTTCTTTTTTTTTTGGGTATGATTTTTCGATGTTTTTTTATTTTTTATTTTTGCGTTTTGTGCGATTTTTAAACAAGATTTTCGCGATTTTTGGCTTGATTTTCGATTTTTGACAAAATGACTTGATTTTTTCGATTTTTGACAAAATGATTTGATTTTTTCGATTTCAGATTATTTAGTTGATTTGTCAATTTTAGATTATTGAGTTTTTTATTGTGATCAAATTTTGGATGAATTTGGATGATCTGATGTAAGTTTCAGATGATTGAATTTGATGATTTTGATAAAAATCTTGTTGCCCCTCCGACCCCCAAATGTCATGATTTTCAATAAAGATGCTAGAATGTTGCCAATTTGATTTGATTTTTCGATTTCAATAGGGTAAGATTTGATTAGCTATCTAATTGATAAAATTAGATACTCCTGATTGATGAAATTTGATGATCAGTTTTGATTATCTCAATTTACGTGCGAGATGAGATAAGATTGATAATGACCTCATGATAGATGAACATCATTGATAGGGGCTCAACGAGATTTGATAGAAATCTCAAGTGAGCAAAATACACTGATAGATAGATTAATTTGATAGATAGATAAATCGAGATACTGATATGATGAGATGATTTGATTGCAGGAGCACTTTAGTGTCCTCCAGTCTCGGGAGCGCTTCCTGAAGACATGGATGTTGATACCCTGCCTTAGCCAGGCGGAGCGAGACCACATTAGCAGGTTTAGTTTATCTTCCCTTCTTGACATGCCCTGACCTTTGATTAATCGAGGATTATTGATAGATTTAGAAGAGCGTTGGCATAGTGAGCACAATAATTTTCACTTACCGATGGGCGAGATGATAGTGACACCCGAGGATGTATACCGGATACTGCGCATCCCTGTGATGGGCGAGCTAGTGTACTACGATCTCAAAGAGCAAGGTGGAATAGATGCACTTTGCCGAGTGTTCGAGGATGACGAGATAGGCATATATGACATTGTGTGGCAGGAGATGCTAGAGCTAGGTTATGCCACATTACCCACTGTTCTTGCCGGATTCATTAGGGGTTTCCTTTGTCCTGATCACAAGTCAAAGGGATTATCTGTTGGATGGGGTTGCCTCCTTGAGCAGATGGTGACACAGGGGACCTAAATTGTGTGGGGGTGATGCATGTTGGCGCACTTGTATTATGACTTGCACTGAGTAGTGTACCCAGGATCGATCAGATTATCAACGGGGGTGACAGTTCTCTAGATATGGGCCTGGGAGCACCTACCTATCACATGACCATTGGTTGATAGAGATAGACCTGTAGGCATGCCTTATGCTGACAGGTATCTAGGCACCATTGTCCAGCGAAAGCTGGGCAAATTAGAGTATTGGCGACGGACGCTAGATGATCTGGATACTGTGATATGGAGACCATACAGAGATTGTGAGATCTGGCCCGAGGATGCAGTGGAGATGTTGTATGTATTCTTGCTGCGATACTTGATCGAATCGACACCCTATGTTATTGATCGATTCCTTTATATGAAGGTGTTGAGAAAGTATGGCAAGATATAGGGGATACCACATGGTACAACTCATTATGCTCACAGGAGACTGGATGTGGCTACTTGGGGGGCCTCTATCTTATATGACTAGGCATGTGTGGAGTATCGATCATTGGGGCCACTGGATTGGGATTATATATCAGGTATGATAGATAGTGGGATGATAGATGAGTACATTGTATATTTTACTGCAAACGCATTTCCTAGGTTGACATGTCTGGATGAGCTAGAGCCAGTTCTAGATGAGGATGATGAGAGGCTACGACGCAGAGCTCCTAGACGATCGACGGATAGTGGGGGAGAGGAGGTGGGGGTGGAGATGATGGCGGAGACAGAGGGGATGATAGAGATGGATACAGAGGAGATGCAGGAGATCATGGTGTTGGAGATGACAATGGAGGAGATGATGATGGGGGAGATGGTCGAGCAGTGGCGGTGGTAGTGGCAGGCACTCCAGGAGCCAGCAGTTCTAGATCTGCTAGAGATGTATATATGGATTGGATGACCCTGGTGGTTAGACGAAGGAGATTAGGTCCAGTGGATCAGGGGCATCAGGTCCCTACTAGAGATGTATATATGGATTGGATGACCCGGGTGGTCAGACGGAGGAGATCAGGTCCCAAAGCAAGAGGTTCCCTAGGTTGAACAAGTACCTACGGGAGTATCACAAGTTGAGCAGCCACAGGCAAAGGCACCTCGATGGATTTTTAGTAGGATGTCATCTCATTGGCAACAGGCTCAGATTACTGACTTACAGGGTCAGGTTCAGCAACTAGAGAGTCGACTAGCAGAGAGAGACTCTCAGATAGCCCAGCTAGAGGTCCAGAGGACACAGTTATAAGTATAGGCACATGCCCAGATTGCCCAGGTAGAGGCCCAAATGGTTTCTCTCATAGTCGAGAGAGATGTAGCTAGGGATAGGTGTCAACAGGTCGAGGTGGAGGTATAGATGTTAGGAAAGTCTAGTTCAGGGAAGGCTGCCCTGAAGATGATGCACCAGGCGGTATAAGAGGCAGAGTATTATAGGACCTTATACTATATTATTGTTCCTGCTGATCGGAGGGCTCTAGGATTTTTCATAGCTGAGCAGGAGATCGAGACAGAGCCAGTCTGAGAGTCAAGGAGTGACAGGGCCACTTTAGAGAGATCCCACAGGTGGGGACCCAGGTACAAGGGAATCAGCTAGTGTTACCAAACCTGCCGCATCAGGACAGAGTTCTGCTCCGCGTCCTAGTGGTCACACTGATATGGGACATTGATCCATTCATGTACACACCTTTTGTGATGAGATATTGATGATTCCCATGATGTATATTTGTGATGTATCTCATATATTTTTGTGATATCATTGTACCTTGGACATTGATCCTTTTGATGATATGATATGCAGTCGATCCTATTCACTCTACATGACCTATGAGATGATGGATGCATTCTATTTGTTATATGATTATGTTGTGTAGTTACTTTCATGATGTATGTTTTATTTTCTATATGCTCATGGATTCTAGATTATGGATGCATGCTTCTTATATGATGATGCAGTATTTACATGATGTTATGCAAATGTGAATATGTATGGTGATGCTTATAAGTACTATGTGATGTATGTGCAATGCTTTCTATTTTTATGATGTGTTTATGATTTATCCATGCATGTTAATATGAGAGGGATGTAATGCAATGGAATGATGCTACTTTATATGATTGAGATGAGATGGATACAATGCAATAATCTAATTAAATGAATGAACGATTGGATGTTTTACATGAATGATGTCTTAGTATGCAATGGTTACATGAGATCAACTAACTTATCATGCAGGATGAATGAATTGATTATTTGTGTTATTGTCCAATGTACTCAATCACGTAATAAGAGAGATAACACCATGTTGAAGTATTTGGCCTTGGAAAAGATGAGTGTTGTGATCCCATGCAAAAATGAAATGCAAATCTACTTTAAAATTCAAATGCAAAATGAAATGCAATGCGGTGATCAGACCGGTCATGTGGTCATTGCTTTGTTTCATCATTGAGTCATTAAAATGTGGTAAGTAAATGCAAACATCAATGGTATAATTGAACCATGATGACCTGAGCAATACTTTCTTGGGTTTTGATATTGCAAGTTAGCACAAGCATCGAGGTATAATGGAGCCAAGATGACCTGAGTGTTGCTTGTGTAAAACAGGCAGTATTAACCATTTCTATATGCAAGTTTGAAATATCTTCTATGATACTCTGATGATCATGTCCCGAGACAACTTTGCACATATTAATGATTAATTTATATACAACAAACAAGAAAATATCATGTTCCTTCCTTGTTCCTCTAGTCAAAGACATCCTGGAGTCACTCAGAAATCATGATAGTAAAAAATTAGATAAAATAGTTGAACCATTATTGTCAAAGTGTTAAAATCATTAGTCAAAAGATATCATCCATTGATATGTGTTTGTCATGTTTAAACTGATATGTGATAGTTGATGGTTGACAACTTGATCTTGTGTTCAACGTTGGATGTGTCTCAGTTTTCGCTAGACAAGTGTTGCCTAACTATTGTTCTACCTATTTGATTAAGCTCAAAACGATGAATTTTTTTGCCCCCAGCTAGGTTCACGATTTTGCTCCTAGTCTAGAAACAAACTTTATTATAACATATACAATGATCCAACCAATGGCGATAAATCACCTGCGATGTCTACGTTTGTACAAAGGCTTTATTATGGTTATAAATAGTGTTTATGGAAATGAATGCAAGCGGAAGGATGCATGAACCAAAAGATGGAAGAGCTAGCTGATTGATAGCGCCTGTTTGCCAAGTTTTCACCATCTATTTTTATTGCACTTTTTCTCATATTTGATTTTTTTTGTTTTTCACTGTTTTCGTTGTTTTTGTATTTTTTGCTTTCACTTTTTTTTTGAATTTTTCTTCTTTTCCACTATTTTTGGAGTTTTTATGATTTTCCATTGTTTTTTGGATTTTTCTGCTTTTCCATTGTTTTTGGATTTTTCTGCTTTTCCACTGTTTTTGGATTTTTCTACTTTTCCACTGTTTTTGGAGTTTTTTGCTTTTCCACTGTTTTTGGATTTTTTCGATTTTTCAGACATAAAACTTCTTCAGATGCATGCTATTGATGGGTTCCTTGAGATGATCCCCATCCCGTGTTGATAGTTGATATGCTCCTGACCCAAATACTGTTGTGACCACAAACAGACCTAACCAGTTTGGCTCAAACTTCCCTTTCTTTTCTCGATCTGACTGGTTTTGTGGATTTTCCTTTAGTACTAGTTCCCCAACTTGAAAGACGTGTGGTTTGACCTTGTGATTATAACTTTGACATATTCTTTGTTGATATAACTTTAAATGATCAAAGGCATTTTATCTTCGTTCATGGATCAATTCTAACTGTTACAATCTAGATACTCATTGTTCTTCATTTGTGATAAGGCCTTTTAATGATACTCGTAGAGAAGGTATCTCTACTTCAATTGGTAGTATTGCTTCTGATCCATAGACAAGAGAGAAAGGTGTGGCGCTTATTGGTGTGTGAATACTAGTACGGTAGGCCCATAAAGAAGGGTTCAATTGAATATGCCAATCTCTGCCAGCATCATTCACTGTCTTTTTGAGGATTTTCAAAATAGTTTTGTTTGATGCTTTTGCTTGTCCATTCCCTTGTGGATAGTAGGGTGTGGAAAATTTGTGTTGTTATTTTAATTTCTCACATAGCTCTTGGACAACCTGATTCTTGAACGGTCGCCCATTATCAATGATAATGGATGGGTATTCCATAACGACAGATGATGCAATTCAAGATAAATGCAGCAATTTGTTTTCCTGTGATATTGATGAGAGGTACTGCCTCAATCCATTTTGTGAAATATTTTGTAGCTACACGGATGAATTTGTGACCATTGGATGAAGAAAGATTTATCTTTCTTACTAGATCAAGACCCCATTGGTAGAAAGGCCAAGATGTTGCCAAAGCATGAAGTTCTTGAGTTGGTGCATGAATTAAATTTTCATGGATCTGACATTGTTTGCATGTTTTAGCTATGTGAAAAGAATCTTGTTCCATAGTTGGCCAATAATAGCCCAAGTGTGTGAGTTTTTTCAAAAGGGTAAGACCACTTGAATGAGTGCCACAAATGTCGTTATGGACTTCATTTAAGGCCTTCTCAAATTCTTTTTGCTTGAGACATCTTAAAAGAGTACCGTCTAGACCTCGTTTAAAAAGGGTATCCACAACAAGAGTATAATGGGAGGATTGGCGAATAAAGTTTCTCTTTTGGTTCTTTCACAAGTCCAGAGGGAGGGTGTTATCTTTCAGGTATGTATAAGTTTGGCCATAGCGGGAGGAATCATGTCCAACAAGGTGACAAATAGTTTGGGAATCAGGACAATTATGAGCAGGGTAAAATAACTCTTCCACCAGGAATTCGTAATGCTCTTGATTTTCCTGTGTCTGAAGTAGAGAAGCAAGTGTTGCCAAGGCATTTGCTGCTTTGTTGTCATTCCTTGGAATTTGCTCAAAAGTTATTTCTACAAAATACTTCTTGAAATCATCTACCATCTTTTTATAATGCATGAGTTTGTCATCCTTTGTTTGGTAATCATCATTAATTTGATTGATGACGAGCTGAGAGTCTCCAAAGACTTGAAGATGTGTAATGTTCCATTCTATAGCCATTTTGATACTTGTAACCAAAGCTTCATATTCTGCTATGTTGTTAGTGCATGAAAATCTTAATTTGTACGCTTTCAGAATTGTATGACCTTGTGGCGTGATGAATAGAATACCTGCTCTTGATCTGTGTTGTGTATATGAACCATCAAAGTATAATTTCCATGTTTTTGTGGTGACCGTTAGGATATCAACATTGGGAAATTCAATGTGTAAAGGATGATCATCTTGAAGCGGTGCCTCTGCTAGTTGGTCTGCAATGACTTGCCCTTATATAGCTTTTCTATCTACATACTCAATATCAAACTCACTCGGGATCATGATCCATTTTGCTAATCTTCCTATTAAAGTCGCCTTGCTGAGCAAATACTTGAATGGATTGATTCTAGCAATCAACTTGATGGAGTGAGATAGTAGATAGTGTCTCAATTTTCGAGAAGCAAAAACTACCGCCAAGCATTTTTTTCTATTGGTGAATAGTGAAGCTTGTATCCCACTAGTGTTTAGCTGATGTAGTAGATGACTCATTCTTTTCCTTCATTATGTTGTTGTGCGAGCATAACTCCTAATGATACTTCGGTGGTTGATACATAGAGTAACAACGACTTTCCTAGAATTTGAGACATTAGGACGGGTGGTTGCATGAGATAAGCCTTGGTCTTATTGAATGCTTCTTCACATTGATGGTCCCACTTGAAATTAACATTTTTGTGCAAGAGACGAGTAAATGGTTGACATTTATCTGCTAGTTGAGAAACAAATCTTCTGATTGACTGCAGTCTTCCTTGGAGTGGTCTGACACTAATACATTTGGGGTCAAATTACGACGGAGGTTTCCGACGGACAAGGAGCATTGTGTGAAATTTTTTTTTTTTTTTTTTTAAATGCTTGTGTTCGTCGGAATTCCGACGACCTTGAGCATTATATTAAAAAAAAAAGCCCACAACGCATTTTCATTGTGATAAAGCAAACCGAAGCCGTTGCCCCCCCCCCCCCCCCCCCCGCCCCGCCGGAGCGATCTCTGCACTGCAAGCAAGGTAAGGTTTTTGGCGGCATTTAGAAGGACCTTTTCAAGATTTGATTTGATCGGCCATTTAAACTTGCTTTGCAATCCTTAACATGATCGGCCATATTCATTAGGTTCCTTTGCAATTTTTCACTTGGGCAGATTTTGAATGTTTCTTTTGTGCAAGCAATTCGGTGTTTTCTCGTTCTTTTGTGTAAACAAATATGTATTTTGATCTTCTTTGTTTGATGAGTTCACTATTATGAACTTGTTTAAGACAATCGGACCGCCTTGTTTTTTCTTCCTTCACTAATATTGGCATTGATGACAAATGCGTAGCCTCCCTCATCTACTTATCTATTTCTATATCTATATATCTAGATATAACCAGGCAGCTTCTTCTTACTCCTAGTTAACCGGGGGGCACCTAGGAACAACTACACTCACAGTCGGCTTCCAAACCACAGTCAGATACATGGATTTACAGTCGGCTTTCGAACCACAGGCAGAGCAGAGCTTGTTCCCTCGGTGTTTGCAATTTCAATTGCATCTGGATTTTGACTTTGTGGTATTCCTCAATTCAATCGATCATTTCCCTTTCATTGGTATCACAAGGTCTTGATGCTTTTTCTTATTCATTTGTATAAACAAATCTACCCCTCATCATTCATTCACATTGCATCAAGTCGGTCTTAGGTTCTCCATTTGTATTACCTCATCCTTATGTGAACAAAACCTTCACTTCCAAATCGATGATTAAAGTTCCATTTGCATAAGGTGATTTGGAAGATCAAGTTTTACTTGTCTTCACTTGTACAAACAAATGAACTTGATCAGATTTTGATCACTCATTTGTTTTGCTCTGATCTTTAATCGAGGATACTTTATTTTTGGATACTTGAACAAATTGTCCAACCTTGCCACCTCAATGATTGGGAACATAATTCTAACATAAAACAACAAAAAGATGCAAAAAAATAATCCACACAACGGAGCCTCAAGACGTAAGGATTATCTTGGGAAAACCCTCAAAGGGAAAAAAAAAATCCTCAAGATTCACCTTCTTATATTAGATAACAAAAACTCATAATATTTGCCACTAGAGCTTCATACAAGTTCGGTTGTAGCCCAAGGTTACAATAATATCAAGTAAACTCTATGGCATATCCACAAGGAGGCCTATATCTCAATCCTTCACTTGCTAACTCAGTTGCTTCTCTCATCTCCCACACATCATTACTCTTTCCTGACTTTTGATTCTGCTTTCTTACTTCTAGTTCCTCACTCTCTTTTCTCCGTACTTGGAAAAATCACAAGTCACGCATATATATCATCCACAATTCTTCAAAAAAAAATTGAGTCGACTAAAAGTATAAACCTTCACCAAACATGTAATAGGCCAAGCCCAAAACCCCACATGTTACTCCAAAGGAAAGAACACAATATGTGTTACCCAATGTAAACACATCTAGTCCCAATGGTCACCCACATACTATCTTCGATGAGAACACGTTACAAACCTCTGGCTACATCAATGTGGAACAAATAGTCGGCGAGTTTGCACAACTCTATCACATCAAACTTTCTGCTCAATGAGGCTCAACTCCAAAACTCTGAAATATGAAACATGTGTAGACATACTCTCCATCCAAACTAAAAATCATAACTCTCAAGTGCAGCAGAATGCGACACTCCCCATTGACTCCCTAATCAAGTAAAATAACACAATTTTCACCCTATCATCACCAAACATCTTTGTGGTAGCTCAAATCTCTAGAAACTCAAAGAACACTCCCTAATACCACCACTACCTACTATCCAAACAACAAGACCAAATAATGAACTGAGATAGAATGTCGTACTCTCTAATAGCCCTCTTTATGACACAATAAGGATTTACAAATCTTCCAAATTCTCCCTGATGCTCCTACATCAAATTCTATAGGTTCATTTTAGTTTTAACTAATGAATTGCCTAACCATCAACTCCACAAGTTCACTGATCTGCTCATAGCTCACTGCACTACCTCAATGATCAATGATCTGCACAAGAGCTCACTGCAAGCTACCTCAAGATGAAAATTCAATTATACAAATTCAATGATTTTCACATGCTCGTTGCATTGAGACTAAGATTAAGCTCAACAAATTCAGGGATGTTCTCATGCTCACTCCATTGCCTCAATGGTCAATGATCTATATAGGTCCTCACTGTAAGTTGCCTCAAGATGCAAATTCATTATGATACTACCTCCATGCAATAACCTCAAGAATCTAGCACAAATTCATTTTGCAAACTTACAATAAGGACTAGGACATTTTAATTAATTTGGAGTAGAAAGTAAAACATTTGAGTTAAGAAAATAAATATTCATATTGGAAATATTATTCAAAGAACAAGTACTTTGTATCTATATCAGAAATATATACCGAGAGGACAATTAATGAAGGTGTTAAATTCAGATAGATTGGCATGATTATGCTTTTTTCCATTTGTCTTATATTTTATTTTATTTTGTAAGTCTTTAATTTCCACTAAAAAAATACTTAGAGGTTGTAGGTATAGCTTGTGAAAGATACATTTTAACATTTTTTGTTGAATGATTATATATCTTTTTATCAATCTACTAAAAATGTGTAGCACTAGTACTTGGGTGGCAAAAGAGCATGGTATATGTAAGTATGTGTTGTCAGCAAATATTTTTTATTAAGTTGAATGCTTTAGGATACAGCTCTATGAATTTGAAAAGGGAGTTTTGAAAGGGCCTCACCCTTGTATATAGCATAGAAAGAGACAAGCAAAAAGCCAAAAGGTAATAGAAGTGCTCACATAGAGCCAACAACAAAACAAAACAAAAAAAACTGAATATCACTCTATTACTGGCACTAGAAACAAATATAGGAAAAATTCCCAAAATATCTACAAAACTCACAACTTAAAGTGACTTGAACTTCACCAAGGAACTCTATACCTTGCAAGCGTCCATATCCTTAGCTTCAATCAAAATATGATTTTCTTCAATTCTAAGATATGAATCCAAGGGGAGAGTGGGACCCTTAAAGCTCTTCTCATTACATTAGTTACGTATTTTCCTTGTTTGAGTCCATAGATCATTTCCCCCAATGAGTTTCACTAGCCTTATTGAGGCATACTCCTCTAGGCAACAACCACTTACTAAGCTCATTCACAAATTGAAACCAAGAATGACATATATAGAATGTGTCTAATCTCATCCTCCTTATTTGGATGAAGATGATTCCAACCCTAAACCCATGAGAGGCATGGCCAACCATGAAATATTAATTTCAAAAACCAAAGAGACCATATATTTGATCTATTACACCCAAACTCCCAACCTACATGATAATGTAATTGGAGAAGGAAGCACCTTCTCCTCATCCACATTAATGTAGAACCTTGCAAATAAAAATTATTTTCTATATTTTTCCACATTGCCAACAACAATGAGTTGGCAAACAAAGCTAACACTTCATGTCCAAATCTCTTTGTCTCAATATTAGAAGGATTAGTTTTAAAACATTTCTCACCATGAAGGATTTTAATCACATCAATGGAGGTTTTGTGGCTACAAGTATATGGAGAACTTGGGAGGTTGTTAAACCTTCACTTGTCTTGACTGGTTTCAATTTTTGAGATGTCATTTCCGATAGGTAGTAGAACATTTGGTGTTTCCTCTTTTACAATATCAAGGTCATCCTCTAGCTCACTTGCAATGGATGAGGGCCATGTAATTTCACAAAAAATATATCCAATGCCCAAAGGATTTATTCTCTAGAAATTTTGAGTCTCATGTCATCAATTGAGACAAAGGCTAAGTTTTCCCTTTCTAATTATGATCATGAGACTTTTGAAATTGTTATAGAGGATATTCTACTTGATATGATTCACAAAACGAGTATTCAATCTTCTAAACCTTGGTGGAAAGATTGGAAGTTGGGGTCCAAACACAAATTTATGTAACTATAAGCCACATCTTGAATATCATTTTCTTTAAAAGATGGCATTTATAGTCATTTATCTCGATTTGGAAATATAAATTTCTCACCATCTACTTTACTTTTCTAGAGCCTAAATTGGTCCACTTTGCCCAGTGTAGTCTTGTCTAAGGCTTACCTGTGGGGTCGCGTTAATTCATCTGAGCATCCAAGACCCTTGTTGCACATGCTATGTGTAGTTGGAGTCTATGCAACATATGGATAGATAAATAAAACTATAAGTTTTTCATTTCATTTTTTAATAAAATATTTCACTTTTTTCTCAATTAATAATTTGTTCTTATTATAGATCTAGCTACACACCAACAAAGTTGCCCTAGAAGTGGCTCACCATCAGATATTTGTCAACCATCAATGTAATGCCTCATGTACCATGGATAGAGTTCCTTCATCTTCTTCCTACTCCTAAGGCTGCTCATTAAGAACACTAGACAAGTAGGAGTCTCTCGACTCATAGAAATCAATCTTCTTGGTTGTAGGTATCTTCATCAGTTGGTCAAATGGATCGTGGTCACTGGAGCGTTGTGACCTATTTGGTTGCACATGGCCTCTCTTTTTCATCCATGTGGAGCTCCTAGGTGACCTTCTAGTGGTTCTTCTAGCTAGTTTGACTCCAACAAGTATCCTCGATTAGCAAATAGGCTATGTGGCATGTGCCCTGTGCATGTCTTCTTTGTGAGGCACGTTGCTATGTGCAATGTGGCCCTAGGTGTTTCTTCTCTATGAGATGTATTGCCATGATATGTTAGGATTTGTAGTGTGCAGGCCACAAATGCATGCATGAGGGACTATTATTATAGTCATGTTTTTTGGGCATGTAGCCTAGGCATGTCTTCTCCATTAGGTACATGGCCATGCCGTGTGGGAGTTTTTGTGTTCATGCCAAAAATGCACACATGAGGGACTATTATTGGAGTCATGATGAATCTTCACTCTATTTAGCCACTATTTCTAGTCGTATAGTTATGTAATGTGCACTTTTAAGGATTGTGAAGTTTCCTTCAATTATTGATGATCTCTCATCTTTGTTGCATTGACCAACAATTTTATTTTATCTTGTTTGAATTAGTTTAATCACTATTGTGAGTTTTCTCTATTGTGTAGGTATTGTGGCTATGTTTGATTTGCTATTGGAATTGAACACATTTATTTGACTTATTATTGTTACTATTTTTTCTTTCTTTCAATATTTATGATCTTTGGTAGTTTAGTGAAACTCTTGCTATTTTTAAATGTTGCCTTCTTTGTTGTGATGTGATTCCTCACCAAGATCAACATAGATAACCTTGGATGAGTGTATATAAGGAATCAAACATTGGGAAAATTTGAGGATAGGGGTAAGTGTTTGTTGTATGGGTAGCTACGATCCACTTGTACATTCTTAGTGATTATTGACGGCTATGTCTTGGAGCTGGCTAATCCCATTAAACAAACAAGGGGGAAGTCATACATAATCGTATGGATCCTCCCTAGTTGTGTGTGGATTCAAGACGGCCATCATTTCATATGGTTCTTGGTTACTTTGTGAGACCATGGCATCCTCTTAGACCAATATGTGAGCCTTGTATTGTTATCCTTGCAATGTGGATGAATAAGTGTATGTTTAAATAAATGCTTTGCTTAGAATACTCAAAAATGTCTCTCAGAAAGTCTGCAACAGGCAAACTTTTAGTAAGAATTTGCAGACACAATGCTCAGAAATTCACACAATTAGCTACATTAAATACGTTCTTTATTAAGTTCAATGGTTTTGGTTCGATTTGCAATTTTTGTGAAGCTTTTACACTGAAGTTTCCATAGCCTAATTTTTTTACCTGTGAAGAAAGACCATGTCAGATAATATCATCGAAGAACAAAATAAGGAGACAATTGCTAGATTATGGTCTAACTTGAAAAGAAAAGGTGATGGGAAATGTTATTGTCCCTGCAAAATTTGTAAGGGCTTAAAGACTAGAAGACTTCTAATCAAAACAGCTAAGAAACATTGTAGGCAACATGGTCACATTGAAGGAGGACATGATTATCATCCACTGGTAAGTTGTTCATTATATCATTTTAACAATTTATATACATAAGAAATCACTTGATAATGAGATCATGATCACGGTTTATTTATGTATATCAATTTTATATAGGTGGAGCACCCTGAGAACATGGTTTAGGAACATGGAGGTGTGAATATCAAAGTTGAAGATAATGATCCCATGGAAGATGACAATCATGCACCGGAAAACACAATTGAAGATGATGGTACAAATACATTGATCCATGACACATTTAGTACTGGCACAGCTGATCATGATGATCAGGATGACCTTGATGTTCATGATTTACCTCTTCTTGAGAAGGCATATGAGCCCCTTTACAAAGGCTCCCAAACAACTCTTCTCTCTATTGTATTATTGTTGGTGAACTTGAAGGTTATGAATGGTTTATCCAACATAACAATCTCTCGTATGTTAAGGTGTGTCATACATGTCATTACAGTTAATAAATGGTGAATCATGTACCATTAATATTCTTTATATTAACACCTCAAACTTTTTTTTTTGTTGTAGATTGATAGGTGAGTTTTTCTTACCACCATCAAATATTCTACCTCGCTCATACCGAGAATTATCTGCCATTATGAAAGATATTGGAATGGAGTATCAAACAATAGATGCTTGTCCCAATGATCATATTATATATCATAAACAACATGAATTTGGAACAGAATGCCCTGAATGTCATATCAGTAGATATTGAACAGATCAAATAACAAAAAAGGTGCCTTGCAAGGTTCTTCGTTATATTCTCATTATTCCACATATGCAACGATTATTCAGGTTCACTAGCTTGGCACAATTTATGGATTACCATGCACGCAATAGAAGTTGAGATGACATTATTCAAATGCCTGCGGATGGTTCAGCATTTATGGACATAGAGGAAAAGTGGCCACACTTTAAAGAAGAACCTCGTAATCTCAGGCTTTCATTGGCAGCGGACGGTGTCAATCCATTTGGAGAGTTGAGATCTGTTTACTCGGTGTGGCCTATTTTTGTTATCAACAATAATATTCCTCCATGGATGTCAATAAAGAGGGAGCACATAATGTTGGCAATGATTGTCCCAGGTATTTTATCATTTAATAGTCATCTACATTTAATTATAAATATTGCAGTAAAATGGTCATAATAATTATGTAATGTTTTTGTTCATTCCACTAGGCAAGTACCAAGTTAAAGATATGAATGTATATATTGAGCCTCTTATGGACGAGTTGCTGGAGTTATGGAATGGTGTGACCATGTATGACATCTCTAGACCAATAGGACAAAGACAATTTCAATTCCATGCAATGCTTGTATGGACAATACATGATGCCCCAGGGCTAACACATTTTTGTGGTACGTTATAGTGTTCAAGTTGCGCATGATAATTATAATTATAAAAATTAACAGATTTAATAGAATTATACATTATCTTGTAGGTCTTCAAACAAAGGGAAAATTTGCATGTCCGGTTTGTGGTCCAAAGATGAAATCCCGTCATTCAAAAAGTTTAGGAAAGCAGGTGTTTGATGAGTATAGGCACTTCCTTCACAAAAATCATAAGTACCGGAATACTGAAAAACATCTTTTCAATGGGAAAGAAGAGACTACATCAAAGCCACAAAGAATGACTCCTCATTTATGGAAGTTGGAATATAATAGAATTAATCGTCAAGGTAATGTCATTCCATCTAATGGTTTATGTTTGGAATTTGAATTTTTCTATCGTGTTTTGTTTACTGATGATGTAATTGATGATACTGAAGGTCGTCAAGGCATGGATGGCCACCTTCCAAAGGGACTAAAAAGCTATCCCAAACAATTCAATAGGTTGCCTTACTACGAGCAGCTACAAATTGTGCATTTGTTTGATACAATGCATATTGGAAAGAATATAACAGAGACATTATGGAAAATATTGGATGGAAGGCGTGACAAAGAAAAAATTGTCAAAATTTGTAGTGACATTGTGGAATCCAATCATGCAATGAAAAATGTCATTCAATCAAATAGCAATGGAGATCATATTAATATAAGTGCCCTTCCTTGGTTATTAACGGAGCAGCAAAGCAATTCTATAAAAGAAGTCATACGAAAAATTCGATTTCCCATAGGATTTGCTGCGAACATAAACAATCTCATATCAAAGAAGAGTGAATTTGGGCCAGGGATGAAAACGCATGATTGGCATACCTTCATTAAGGTAATTCGCATTCTTGTGTATTTACTATATATTTGTATACTGCGCATGTACTTTTCATTGTATTATGTTAGAAAACAATGAAAAGATCATTTTATAATTGTTGCAGTACGTTCTACCTCTATCTCTTCCAGACCACTTCGACAATAATATCAAGCAAGTCATATATGATCTTGGAAAATGCATGAGGTAAGTAGTGATGTTTGTTCAATTTGTTGTATAGATATTATATTTGCCATTTGTTTTACTTGTTATGCAATATATTTGTATATTATTTTGTAAAGTCTCGTTTATATATTTTTGCGTCTTCAATCTCTTTAATTAGGTGGTTGTCATCTAAAGAAATCCACAAGGAAGATATAAAATATTGGAAGAGAAAAATACCTCATCTAATGTGTGAAATGCAAAAGTGTCTACCTTCAACTTTTTTCAATGCACAAGAACACTACCTCATACACCAAGTTGAGGAGATCGAATTGTGTGGACTTCTACACACTAGGTCAATGTGGATGGTTGAGAGGCACTTGAAATTTTTGAAGGCTTTGGTTCGACAAAGAGCACATCCTGAGGGTTCTATTGTGGAGGGATATATGGTATACCAAACTATGGTGTACATTACTGAATATCTTCCTAAGTTTGCAGCAAAAATCCACGTAGATCGCATTTGGGATCCCAACCCCATTAATAAATTTGAAGGGGAGCACTTGATGGGGAAAGGTAGATTGAAGAAAGTGAGAGGTAATTATAAGATGTTATTGTAGTAAATTAATTCTTCATCTTCTAAATAAATCAATTGTAAGTGGTCTATTAATTATTTGTACAGTTGGTCGGGAGTGGGATGCGCTACATTTGTATATTGCAAACAATCTTGATTGGATGACGGTGTGGATTGAACGATGTCAACATTCTAGTCGCACATTAACATGGGATGGTGTCACTTCATTGGTTAAAGAAGCTCATCGTAATGGAGATTCCAATGTTACACAAAGGGAAATTGATTTAGCATATGGTTTAAGAGATTAACAGGTACGTATAATTTTATTAATCACCCGTATGTTTATCAACTCATGATGCAATAATTTTAATATGTTAGACATATTGCAGGTCAAACACCACAAGGCTATGTGCTGCAATGGTCATAAATTTCGCATCAAACAGTTGGATGACACGAAGAAAACTTGTGATTCTGGGATAACTGCAGTCTTTGAGGTGACCAATATTTCATCTAGAAACGACATACATCCTCAAGTATCTCAATATCGATACTATGGCATTTTGGATGATATACTTGAGTGTGACTTTAATTCCTTCAAATTAGTCTGTTCATCGTCAAATGGTATAGGCTACGACTGAATATAAATGATCTTGATAGAACTGTTATCGAACATGATAATGGATTTACAATGGTTAATAAAAGGTCATTTGAACGAGTTGGGGATGAGCCCTATGTTCTTCCAAGTCAATGTGAGTAGGTATTTTACTCGGAGGTTCCACATAAACCGGGTTGGTCATTTGTTGTTAGACATGATCCAAGAGGAAGGCCGATAATGTATAATGTGATGGAAGAAGAAGATACTGAAGAAGTAGAAGATGATATAGATGATCATGATCGACAGTTACTCGATGATGTTCCTGATGGAAATGTACACGAAGAAGAAGTTGATGATGATGATGGTGTTGTTGCTGATGATGATGTTGATGGTGATGGTGACGACGACGACGACGACGACGACGACGACGACGACGACGACGACGACGACGACGACGACGACGACGACGACGACGACGACGACGACAACGACGATGATGATGATGATGATGATGATGATGATGATGATGATGATGACGATGATGACATGAATGAAATGTATGAGATGCGATTATTATATTATCTATTTAATATTGATATCTTGATAGAAATTGATTTGACTTATATGGTTACATAAATAATTCATATGTTTTGAATTTTAATGCCATTACTTAATTAATTCATGATGCACCTCTAGCTATGTGATAGATGGTGATTTAAAATACATATGTGATGGATTACATGCTTATGATGATACATGTGACATTTTTTGAACTATGTGTTTATTTATGGAATGTGGACTACTTATTAGCTATGTGATGGATGGTGACTTATGATACGTATGTGATGGATTACATGTTTATGATGATACATATGTGATTCTTATGATGCTCAATTACATATATGATGATACATATGTGATGTTTATGATGCTTATGATGCTTATGATACTGCAGTATTTATTATTTATCAAATTACAAATGTAATGCTTATGATGCTCAATTGTTGGTGCAGGAACCTGAACCCCTTTGACGAGGATCCTGCACAGTCTCATGGATCGACAGGTATAAGTCAATACACCTTATAGAAATAATATATTTTAAAAAAATTACAAGAAAAACAAACTTCCTCAGTTTTTCAAACATCAACATTAGCAGCAAATCTAATACAGTTATCAACACTTGAGGCCCCAGTTGGACTTACTCAAATTTTAATCTCAACATCAACTCTATGGCCGACTTCTTCATCAATATTACCCTCATTTGCAAAATATCTCTCTCATTACCAACTAACTCTCTCATTTGATGGTGCACAGGTATCACCAAATAGGTATTTGTCAGATGTGTCTTCCTCGAGTGAGGGAAATGCGGGAATAGAAGAGGAAAGTGAGACATGTAGTAGATCTCAAATAGGGAGATCAACTAGAGGTCAAAAGATTAGAAGAAAATTCAATAAACACATGGATTTTTTTCTTGCTCAAGGGGGGTCATGTTCTTATGATGATGAAACCAAAGGCGGCATTGAGGTGCCCTTGAGGTACAAACATCTACTGAAACAATGTGTACCCAAGGAACTTCCTCCAATAAACACTGATTTTTGTGTTAATGAGAGGATATATCGCATAGCACCTTCGTCGTTACATGGTTTGGGCCTATTTTCCATGGACAGCATAAAGGTCTGTTACAACAAAGTTGCTGAATTGATGGAGTTTGTTGGACCTTGTTACAATTATAATGATTGGATGTAGATTGTTCGATATAAAAAAAGTATGCGTAGGTATGCACTGTCAGCCAATTATATACAACAAAAAGATAATGATCAAAGTAAACTAGTGGCTGTATACATTGATGGAAGGCCAAAAGCAACAGGGAATATTGCAAGTTTTATAAATAGTACACGACCTGGGTCAACTAATAAGTAACCCAATTGCATATTTGAGGCACGTGAGGGAAATTGTGTGTTTGTATGTGTGATAAAATCAATAAGTGCAGGGGAAGAGTTGCTAATCGATTACAATTTGAATCGTATAGATACAAACAAAGTTACTATCATGGGGGTGGTACGTACTATATATATACCATTTAAGCCAACTTCCAATTAATGAATCCAATAAACCATTGTATTATTAAGTTTTTTTGCTAAGTCTATTGGTTTCATTTCGCTAACGTTTTTATATTTTTTCTTTGTCACAGGGCCACATGGATCCACCACATAGCACAGATAGGGGTGTAGGTCCTGACACTTCTACAGAGCAGGTAAACCTCATTGTAATTGTACAAATTAGATAGAATCAAACTGTTACATTATGATCTTTTCTTGAGTGTTTTGAAGTAATTTTGATAGTGTTAATTATATTCTTGTCACGGACAAATGTTCAGGATAAGGGAAAGGAACCTGCAGTACCTCAGCACCTCCATAGGGATGTGGGGCACTCGACAGTGTTATGCGCTGATGACATCGCACTTACCGCAAACCCTATGCAATTTGTACATAAGAATATTAGAAAAATTAGGCAAGAGATTCTTGATTTGGCAACCATAAGTCCTCAGACTGATGAGATAACAAAGAGGGTGCAACTATTGTTGACGATAATGGAAAACTTGCAAGTAAGCAGTAATGAAAGCTTTAATCATAACAAAAGTTCAATAATGGTTTATATTTTTATCTCTTTTATGTCATTAACTAAAATATGTATGTGTTGTTTTTACAGAAATTTATAGGGCCTCATCATCCTGGTGGCGATGATAAGGGTATTGCGAGTAGTTCAGGTGATGACCATGTTCTATATATTAAAACCACTCCTTTGGACTTGTGAACTTGCTTTTTTAATGTATTACTCTTTAGGTGCTGACATGGGTCCGAGGTCGAGCCCAACTGTATTGCCGACTGCAATGTCGACAACATGTAGCATGCAGACATCATCTGTTGCACTGGCTCGTGTTGACCCGCCCACTGGTGGTAGATCCCTCTTTTTCTCTCTCTTTCGTTATGGGTTTATTACCCTTGAAGTGTTCTTTCTTGGAGGCATTTCATAGTGGATTCATTTACTGTGGCAGGAGATGCACATGAGGATGCGCCAGAGGCGAGTACTGGTGATAACATACCATCATTTCCTGGATCTTCCCGTATTGCTAGTACGGGAACGTTGCAGGCCACATTGGTGGTGAGCGACGAAGAATTGATTCCCTTGAAGATACAGAAGGTTCCAGGTACTTTAAAAATATTATTATATATAGTCTAATTGTAATTTACTTACTGATCGCTCATTTTGGACTAATGATCCCATGTTTTTTTTGCAGGAAATGATATTTTTTATAAAAATCTTAATGACATTTCATTGCAGATATTTGGGCCCACCATACGTAAAAGGTGGAACATCATACGTGAACTAACCCTTATCCACTATTTTGATTTCATATCATTGCTAGAATAGTTTTCCTTTTATCCATTTCTTGAACTATATCAAAGGTAGCTTCAATTTCTTTCTAAATCTAACAGGTTTGTTTTTGCTTTTAAGGTGGAATGACCAAGAAAAAAAGTTAAAAGATGAACTCACAAACCGTATGGTAGGGTTGTTTGGAAATGACACATTCGATAAGACTAAGCTCCTGGAAAAAGCTGGCACATATCTGAAGTATGTGAGAGACCAATACAGGACACATTTAGAGAAGAACGTAAAGTATGAGCGTCCCCCCATGATTCCAGAGAGGGAGTGGAAGGACCTGATTTTGGATGCAAAGGAGAGAATTGAAAGGAAAAAAGGAAATACACCACCAGACGCCAGAAGAAGGTATGTGATACTATTAAGAATGTGAATATGTACTAATTATTTATTATATTTATATAATCTAACATATTTCAAACTTTTCATAGATTGAGTGACACGTCAAAGGCAACCAAGGCAAGACAAGAAAAGCATGGGCAACACAAACTCGGCTCTGGTGGTTATATGAAACTTGCCGCACAAATTGTAAGAATCAGTAAATTAAGTATCACATCAAAATATTTATAAATTGTAAGCAATTTTTTTTTATCAAACAATACAAGCAAAATTCACAATACTAAGAAAAAATGCAAGGCTCTGAATTCAATAGAGCGCCCATGGAAGATGACAAGAGAATTGGCTACCAGAAAGGCTATATAGCCGTAGCTAAACGGCTACGAGAATTGAGTGGGCAAACACGAGATTCTGATGCATCTGTCACAACGGTAATTAAGCTAAATGAAAATTATTTCAAATTGAATACTTAACCAATAATCTATTTGATGTTAAGTTTCAACATAAAGTGACTATATTTTTTTTAAATAAGCAAGCAATGATAACACTGCGCGTGACATTGCAATGCAGCATGATAATCGTGGAACAGAACCTGTACATGAAGGTCCGGATGTGCATCCTAGTAGTGGAGGTATTCATTTTCTATTCAATTTTTTTTATGTATTAATACAATTAAACATCTTAAATTGAAAATTAGTGTAGTAATTAATGTAACCTTTATTGTTAATATTTTAGAGCATGTAGTCGGTGGTGACCAAGTGGAGCATGATCCAGGTAGACAACATCAGGAACGTGATGTTCCCCAATCAGGTAAAGAGGACCACTGTTATTCCTTTAAACAAATTTAATTGCAATTGGTGTATTGATTAATGTAACGTTTCGTATTTCAACTCCAGAGGATCTAGAGGGTGCTCAGCATGTCGAGGTTGAGGCTAGACAAAATGATGTGGAAGATGATGTGGCCCCATCAGGTAAAGAGTGTAACGGTTGTGTTCTTTAAATTAATGAAATACTTGTAACAATAATAAAAAATGTTTTGAATTTAACCCAATTCTTTGTTATTGCAGAGGACCCCCATTTGGTTCAGCATCCTCGTCCTTTGTATAGGACTAGGCATACATCAAGAGCATGAGAAGAGGGCATAACATCCACAGATGGGGGAAATGATGAAGAAACCAATGTTCCACTTAGTCTTTTCATAGCTTCAAAAAATAAAAATAAAAATAAAAATGATTGTAATCTACCTTATTTGATAATGACTGATTTTTATGTGTAATGAATGTAATTATGTGCTAATGAATATTCATGAATGATATGTGTTGATGATTATTGATGAATGTTGCGTTTTAATGAAAGTTAATGAATTTTATGTATTAATGAACGTTATGTGATAATGAATGAATGTTATATTTTAATAATGGATGAAAGAATGAATGAAAGAATGAATGAATGTTAGATGTTGACGGGGAATTTAGAGTGATGTTGGGGGGGGGAGGGGCCAAATGAGCTTCCACCTTCACGTGGTTGGCCCTGTTAAGTAGAGAATATTAAACTATTCTCGAAACAAAGCGAAGCTCAATTATAAGATGTGAAATGTTTGAAAGGTGAGAGTCCACAAACAGATGTGAAATGTTTAAGTAGGCCTCCCAATGAAGTGGATCTCATAGACACGAAGAATCCTATATAGAGAATCATTGAGAGCCCTTGAAGAAGAAAATTTGAACTTCGATGAAGCAATACATGATGGAGGAATATCTTGCAAGAGGAAATCAAAGTCATTATGGTGTCATCTAGATCTGAAATGTGGTCTACTTTTCAAAAAAGTAAAGATGCTTGATATGAATGTGTCATTGATTTGACAATTTCTAATGTCTAATAGATGACTTTGATGCTCTCAAATTGTTCTTGAAGCTTATATGGCTTGGTTCTGATCCTTATAAGCTTTTAGACTGATTTAGGCACTATGATCTCACTGCAAATTTATCATTTATTGGTTGTTCTTTTGTTGATAGTGACATTTATCACTACTTTCATCTGAGGCAATCACTTCTTGACAGTCAAAAGGTTGCTTGAGGTCAAGTTATATCATGGAAAAATGAACACAAAGAAGAACTTCTATTTTTAAGTAACAAGGTATAGATCTACATTTTGCATGACACTTTTGTAAATCCATGCATATACTGCTCTTATATATAATTTACTTTGTTAAAGAAATGCTTGTTATTATTATTCCAAAGAGGTTTACCTCAGCTGGGCATGATTTGAAGGAAAATCTCTCCCCGCATAGGTAAGGAAAGAAAGCATCTAGATCCTATGTGTAAAACTTATATCCTTTCATAATCATGCAAGCACAACTTTCACAATCAAAGCCAAGTCTTGTCCAAAAGCTGTAACTTCCCCATCAAATGGGGAGGTAACTCCCCAAAAAAAAGCTTGGCATCATGCCCTCTGAGGGAACTTCATTGCTGCAAACTAAATTGTATGCCTTCCATGACCATTCAAGAATCCCTTAATAGTGGCCCACACTAAGAGTGGCAATATATAACTATCTAGGTACTCTAATATTCCTTCCTCCCATCCCAGTGCAACATACCAATGCACAAATGACCATAGATTTGTGGATATAGACAGTCCACATTCAAGTCATCTCACTATAGCCAATTGATGCAAGGGCATCTTCAAATTCAAATCATGGGATTCTTGAAGAATCAAACTCCTCTTGATTGGTTTTCAAGTTTTGAAACACTTAAGGATAGTTTTGGTTTATATTCATGTTGATGTAATAAGTCACCCCACCTTGTAAGCCTATGCCCTAGGTAGGTGTGTTATAAACCACCTTGGGTATATGGAAATTGGGGTTATTCATACCTTTAAGGAATTTTTAGTGCATTTGAAGAGTTTTAAGTGTCTTAGGAGTCAATTAGTGTCTAGGTGTGTTTAGGAGGACAAAATGTCAAAAGTTGTCAAGCAACTATGACAACTTTTAACCCAAAATTGCAACTTCCTCCAAACCGCCATGTTGGTTTCCAAAATCAGTTGATAACTATTGGAAGGGTCATTAAAGGTCGAATTCCAACCTTTGGCAAGGTTGTTGAAGGAAAATGAAAGTTTTGTGAACAAAGAAACCAATAAAAATCTGTCTTTTCCTGCATTTTGCTGCTATTTCCCATATTTCGTACAGTACGGCTTTCTCCAGGGCATAAAACCTCTTGAATATGAAAGTCACATGTCTTACCTTTCCAATGCAACAAGTCTGAGCCTCTAAATCTTTTGGATCCATGAGAAAAGTGGTTTTTTGTGAAGGTACCCCGGATTTGACAGTCTACCTAGGGTTTGACAGCAAATATGAGTTTTTCTTGCTGATACCTCATGGGATTTGTATGGACTTTGGGGTGAAGAAAGTGGTGACAATTTAATTTAATATTTCCAAGACCTTTTGCAGGGAAGTGACAGGTAAAGGTGAGGGTTTGAAGTTTTAGAGGTGGGCATCTCTATGTGACCACCTTGGCTGGGTATGCATCCGACCCCACAAATGATGATAGCGGTGGAACCAAGGGCTATAACTTGGTAATTTATGTTGTATCCATGTCCCCCAAATTTCTTAGGTCTTACTTTGCCTAGGCAGCAGGTTTTGAGTATAGTTTCTTTGTTAAGGTGGCCTAATTAGGGCTATTAGGCCTAGGAGTGAAGTTGGGTTTATAACCCTTATACATTGGATCTGCCCAAACCCTTTTGGAATCCTTTGGCACTCACTTGAATGAAACAAAATCCACTCTCAGTTGTAGAGGTATTTTGATAAATTAACAAGAAACCTTAAGTTTTTCAGAATGGCAGGGCTACTAGGCGTGACAGGCCTAATTGTAGCAGCAGTACTAATTTTTCTCAATACATCATGTTTGATGATTGGAACGGGTCTATTAACCCTATAGGATAGTAAATCAAGGTATTGGAGGTCCCCATTTCCTTAGGAAGTGTGTGTCCACCTTTGGTTGGGTGTAGTGGCCTTTGAGTCCTGAGAGACTTTTGTGAGACACTGTGGGATTGGCATTGTCCAGATGGCTTAGTATGGGGAGATGTATGAAAACAATCAAATTGAAACCAATCCAACCCTTGATGTCTTTGTAGAAGTTGTAGGGTCCTTGTTTGGGGTTCTTGAGTGAAGGATCCTGTCTCAGCAACAAGGGCTCTGCATCACCAATGGGTGGATTAAATCCATACAACTGCGTAAATTGTAGATCTAAAAAAATGACGCATGTAAAACTCATCATCACATCAATAACTTGCAAACTAAGATACAAAGAAATACCATATGGATCTCAAGACAAAGACACCAAATCAACTCCAAATCCGATTTGCCAAACAATTCCACTAGTCAAGGAATCCATCAAGAAAATATTGTAGAGATGATGAGGGACTAATGATTGCATACCAACATCTCCTCAACGAGAAAGTTGCAAACAACCTCCTTGAATCATGCACTAAACATGCATGCAAACCCACAACTATTTTTCATCTAGAACCACCTATTGATGTTTTTTTTATGCACCGCGAACACAATAAAATACCAAGGTATTTTATCATCTCTTGAACAAAGAAACTTTGAATGCTAAACAAAGTGATCAATCAAAGCAACTCCAAGGTTTACAATACGAACCATGCAACTTAATTGCATGGGATAGACTTAGTGAATATGGTGTGATTTTGCTGGAATCACAAGGGGGCTTACATTTTTCTTGAACTCTACCGGAACTTGGACTCTACACTAACTTGCTTGGAAAATAAAAGACAAAAGAGATAAAGGGTTTATAGATCTAATTTAATCCTAAGAACAGTGACAATAAAGGATGATGATTTGATAGACGAATTCCATAATCAAGCTTTGCTTTGCCATGCAGAAACAAGTACACAAAACTAATGCAATCTTCTAAGGAATAACGAAGGGTTTTCATATCATGAACATTCATTCGAATACCCAAAACTAGCACAATTTAAGTGAGCATTCACAATTGAACTTATGCTTAATGAAGTTCAGACTAACCGTACATTGCAACTTACAACCAGCAAATTACAAATAGTATGAACAGGAATTCCATCAAGAAATCATCACATTTCTCCATTGCAATATATGAAATTTATCTAAACTTGAGAAGTAACAAGAAGCCATGCAACATGTAGAAATTACACGTAGAAATCCACAATGCTTCAATGAAGATCATGTATTAAAATCAACAAGTCTTGGCAACAATTCCTTCTTTCCTCCTACTCTACTATACTTGCTATCTAACTGTTATCTATGAACTATTAATTGTTGACTAGCAACTATTAACCTTTACAAATGAAAAGGCTAGGCCTTTTATAGACCCCCATTATAATGAATGACCCAGATTGACTATCAAATCAACAGTCGAGATAATATAGTGAAACCCTAATTAGGGCTTGTTATAACAAACTCCATTCTAACCAATTAAATAATTACATTGAATAGGACACATGTCCACCTTGAATTCTAACCAATGAGGAAATAGGTTAGGTATGCTTGAACAAACTTTGATGCATTGCAATGTGTCACTAGCTCATTCATTAGATGAATCAAGTACGATGAACTTGGACATGTCAATGTGGCTTCACTTGATTAGGTTGACGATGATTGGATGCCAACTCAACTTGCCAAGTCAATCATCACAAAGCTTATGTGATTGAGCAATATCTCTTGATACTCAACGTTAACTAGTTTTCTCAACATGATGAAGGTGGTGGGACATATTCCCAAATTGTATCATCTAGATGATCAAGTCCTTAGCTTTTGATTAATTCTTTTGAAACTATCTACTTGATCATGTTTGTGTCCTTCCATCTTCCTGATAGTTCTTGATCCTTTTATGTGACCATGTGCTTAATGAAGTATATGTTTGATGATGCTTGGTCCTCCTTTTGTTGCATCTCCATACCGATGATGCTTGCTTCAACTTCATGATGCATATACTTGACTTGAATGGCTTGCTTTGATGAAATCCTCTTTGAGATTCAAAAATCTACCTCTTTGTGGGGTAATTCACCTTGGTGAATATGTTTGATATAGACTTTGTAATGCCTAGGCTTGATGTAGAACCCACTTATTCTTGATCTATCCAACCTTGATCACCTTTGTAACTCTGACTTGAATACCTTGATCATTGGTGATTGATGTCTTACATATGGCCTATCGTGTTGTAGATCCCTTCATTTTAAAGCAATCTTTATTGATTTCTCCTTATTCTACTGATTGCTATTCTTGGATTTTCAAAGGGAATGCAAGATAGTCTTATGTTTCTTCCTTGTTGAATCCTCATAATATCTTGATCATCATTTGGCATTGTCCTTGCACCTTGAGATGCTCCTTCCTTTGTATTGCATTGTTGAAATCTTTGAATAGGTTTAGCTCCTCATGTTGCCATCCTAAACTCATGAATCTTGGTGTTGATATTGATGTGAAAACCCTCCATGATGCCAATGTCCTCTTTCATGCCTTGAAGCCTCCTTTCATCAAGTGTCTTCATCCTTGCATTGAAGCATGATGTTGGCATGCTCTACGTGCTGGGTAAGGTGTTCTTTTCCTTGTAATGAAGTCCTCATGACATCCTGAAAGCAAGAAAGAACATATTGTGAATGAAATGAAAAACAAATAATGCATCACAAATAAATTTAATCTATTTTTATACCCTAATTCACAGACCTGCTCCCTAATTCTTCTCCTCTTAATTGGTTGCAAATTGAATTTGATGAGCATTTGATCTTTGTTTTATATACTTCCTTTTTACCTTTGCCTTCATTTCACCTCCATAGGTCGGCTAGCCCAATAATTGTTTATTAAATTCATGGATTTACCTTCCTTCTAGTTGTCTTAAGGTGCTCTTCTCTTGCTAAGTGGGTTTGGACTCCTCTCATGCACAGATTTAGGCACAAATAACAAGAAGGTTTGCACAAATTGGAGTTGACAATGTAGAAAATTACTGATTTTATCCTTTAAACGTTTGCATTTTTCCTCAAAATAAGGCCAACTTAGGGCTATTTTACCCCCAATTGGGTTTGAAAGGCTCATATGCACAGACTAGAGGTGAGAGAGAGAGAGAGAGAGGGTGAGAGGAAGAGATAATGACCTGGAGAGGGTAGAGAAAGAGAAGTAGAGAGGAAGAGAAGAAGAGAGGGATGGAGAAAGATACCTAGAGAGGGGAGAGAGAAGAGAGATAGTAGAGAGGGATAGAGAAGAGAGATAGTAGAGAGGGATAGAGAAGAGAGATAGAATAGAGATACCAATGCCAATCTTTTTTCTATAAATTTTTTTTTCTGAAAAATCGGCCTACCGTCGGAATTTTGACACCAAAGCGTAAAAATTCCGACAGAGGAGTGTCGTCAGATGCACAGCATCCTCATCGGAGCTCTCCTGGGGACCGTCGGCATTCTGACGCCAAAGGGTTCAAATTACGACGGCCTCCAGGAGAGTTCCGACGAGGATTCTGTGCATCCGACGACACTCCTCTGTCGGAATTTTTACGCTTTGATGTCAAAATTCTGATAGTAGCCCGAGATTGAGACAATATTCTTTCTGGGTATGAGTATCAATGGTGGTCGTCGGAAAGGATGGGGCTGATGTCGGAATTGTGATGACCACAAGGATAGTCAGAACTTCCGACAAAAAGTTTTCGACGGCTTTTTTTGTCGGTAGTGCGACAAAAATGCATCGGACTTCCGACGATTTGCCGTTGAAATTTTGACCCGAATGTACTAGTGTGAGTTGACTGATATTCCTGGGAGATGCCATTTCCATGATTGCTTTGACCTTAGTTGGATCTACTTCGATGCCTCTAGCTGAAACAATGTATCCCAATAGCTTGCCTGAAGTGACACCAAAGGCACATTTCTTAGGATTTAGCCATAGCTTGTACTGTTCTAACTTGTCAAAGATCTTTTCCAGTATCCCTATATGTTCTTCTCTATTGTATGATTTGGCCAATATATCATCCACATAGTCTTCCATGAATCTATGCATCATGTCATGGAATATCGTTGTCATAGCTCTCTGATATGTGGCACCTGCGTTCTTTAGTCCAAAAGGCATGACGTTCCAGCAGAAAGTACCCCACGGACATGTGAAAGTTGTCTTTTCTTGATCTTTAGGTGCTATTTTAATCTTATTTTTATCCGAAGAAACCATCCATTAGATAAAACATGGAGTGTCCAGCAGTTAAATCCACAATAATGTCAATGTTAGGCAAAGGAAAGTCATCCTTCGGACATGCATTATTAAGATCTCTGAAGTTTGGGCATACTCTGATACTTTTGTCCGGTTTGGATTTAATTGCCCTAAATATAAAGGATAGAAGGTAGTAGGCACTGAGGCAGTTTAAGTTCCATATAAGATGTTGTATTCTCATCTTTGAAGTTTGTGCATACTCTGAACGATGTTTGATACCCATTGAGGATATGCTACAGGTCTCATGAATCCTACATCCAGTAATTTCTTTAGTTATGCTTTGACCAGGATAGCGATATGAGGATACATCTTCCTTAGTTTATGTTTAACTGGTTTAGCTCCTGGACTGAAATTTAAGTGATGCATAATAAGCTCTAGATCCAACCCTGGCATGTCTGCATATGACTAGGCGAAATTGATTTGCCGTCATTTGAAAAATTCCATATATTGTTGCATTTCTTGTTCTGACAAAGAAGTTGTTGGATGTAGAATCTTTGGTTGCTTTTTTTTCCCAATGTTAACTGCCTTTGTTGGTTCGATCAAAATTGATGACCTTTCTTGATAGTACTTAGGTAAAGTGTCAAATCTCTCATCTTTCGGTGCCTCGAGGAGGTTTTCACCGTTAGATGCGTACTTTCTTTTTACTTTTTCCTAGTCTAATGTTGCCAAGAAATGGTTCTCAGCATTAGACCTGATAGTGTTTTATTTATTTTCCTTTTTGCGATTGGGATATTTGGCACCCACTTGACTGGAAGATGCATTGTTGAAATTCTTGGTGAAAGTTGTTGCGGGTTCGATTGCATTAAGATATATGAATATGGTATGGTCATTAGGAAAGGTATCAATGGAAATATGTCTTTCATTTTCCCAATCAATAAGTTCATGGTGGATTAGAAGTAAGGGGTCCTCAGGTTGAGATGTCTCAAGGGTATCAAGGGTCATGATAGATATGTCAAAGTTTTCGATATGTACTTCAATGTCTAGAATAGTACTCTCGTTAGAATGACCTCTTGCAAGTAGCTCCCGATCATCCTCGATTTAGCCCAAGTCAACTGAATGTGATTCTAATTCAAGTGGGCTAGTTCCTAACATTTGCCCTGCATACGTATGAACTACATCAACTCCTACGTCTTCTTCAAAGAAATTTTCTTTAGCTTATTCTTCAGAATGATAGGAATCCTATTCCCATTCATTAGAAACTGTCTCACTTGCAGCTTGCAATCTACAAATTTATTCATATAGTGTTTGATTTGTTTCTTCTATTGTTTTTGCTATATCTTTTCTTCTTTCGTATTCAGCTTCTTCTGGACTGAGTTGAGTTCTGTCAACTTTTCTATCAGCTCTCCTTGATTTGTACTAGGTTATTGCTTCTTTTGATTAAGAGTTAATACTGCTTGGGAGGTGTCTTTAGTTTGTTTTTCTTGTTGATCAGAAGCTTGCTTCTTTTGCCATTTCATGTTTGGTTGTTCTCGTTGCTTGGTAGTTGTTCCTTCCCTTTCAATTGCAAGTTGTTCTTGTGTGTTTTCATATTCATCTTATTGTTGGCTAGAGGATGTGTTCTCTGGTAGAGTAACTTGTCCATACCCTAAGTCTGCTTTGTCTGTAGCCTGCTGAGTATGAGTTTGGATAGGTTCTGAGATACCTTCTTTTCTTTTTCCTATAGGACCTGTTCCAGTGTATCCCATTTTTTGAAGGATGTTAAATCCTTTTCCATACTTTTCTATAGGTATTCTGACATTGTTGATCTTTTGTTGGACTTCTTCATCCTTTTATAGCCATTGTAGCACATCTTTGTCTTTTGCTTCCTTTGATAAGGTCCCAACACTAACAAATGCTCCATCAAATATTGGAAGATGTTTCACAATTGGGTTTTATTTAGAGTTTGATGGTTTTCCATAGGATTTAGGAGAAAGTGGTAATTGAGGTAGCGAATATTCTCCATTCCCTCGATCTTGTAGTTGCATTTGTTTTTCCATACATGACAAAATTGAGGCAAATGATTTTTCTTTGGATTGTGAGTTCAAAGACGATGCCTCCCTATTATGAGGAACGATGACCCCTTGAGATGGTTTTAGATTACTACAGTACTGAAATGGATTTGAGTCTGCTGAGATTGTGATTTCCTGCCCATTGTAGGGAAATTTTAGGCACGGATGATATGTTGATGGAACATCTTGTATGTCATGTATCCAGGGTCTGCCCAAGAGTATGTTGTATGATAAGTCCAAGTCTAGAACTTGGCATGTTGTGTCTTTCTGCAAGGGTCCCACTCTGATGGGTAATATCACAATCCCTTTAGAGGAACGCTCTTCTTCATCATATGATTTGATGGTGATCTTTTTTGGGGAATCAACTGCATCTTCTGAATAACCTAGAGCACAGACAAGACTCAATGAGCAAATGTTTAAGCCATCTCCAACATCTTTTAGGACATGTTTAACTTTTATCTTATGAATGAGGACTTCAATATGCAAGGGAGCGTTATGGGGATGTTGCAAGGACATGTCGTCTTCTTCGGTAAATGATAAGAAGTGAGAGGTTGTGAGGTGTCCCACCATGGTTTGGAATTGATCTATATCCAGATCTTTGGACACTGTTGTATCTATTAATGCTCTTTCTAGAATTTCTTTGTGTGCAGGTGAAAGATTTAAAAGTTCAAAGATGGATATTTGCGTGGGGGTTTTCTGTAGTTGATCCACTAGACTGTATTGTTTTGTAGTGGATGATGTGTTAGTTGTAGGACCCGACAAAACAGCTTTGGCTTTGCTTCTTGTGATAGAATGAGCGGGTTCTTGATGTTGTTTCTCTTTGACAACGATCACATTTACCACATTGTCATATGCATGAGCATAGTTCACCTTTGCTTTACCTTTACCATTATGCACTGTTGATGATTCACCCTTCTCATAGTTAGGGAGCGGAGTTTTGAAAGTTGTCTGAGATTTGTTTTTTGTATGTCCATCCATAGTTATCACTCCATTATCAATCAAATCTTGGATGACATGTTTTAATCATTGACAAGCATTTGTTTGGTGTCCTTTGTTTCAATGGAAATCACAATAATGGTTGTTATTCCACCAAGCAGGTTTTACCTTGGGTTCAAAGTTTCTTTCTTCTGACAAGGTAATCAACTTGTTTGCGAGAAGCATCTTTAATGCTAACCCAAGTGGTTCACCAATGTTTGTAAATTTCCTTTGAAAAAAATTGTTGAAAGTTGATTTTTGATGATTGTTGTTTTGTTGAGCCACTACTGAGTGATTGGATAAATTAAAAACCGGTTGCTTTGGCTTTACATTGTTGTTATCTACTATCCCATCATTGACAACATTTCAATTTCTATTCCAAAATTTTGGCTTATCATTGTTGTTGTTGTTGTTATTGTTATTAGGAGGATAAACTCCTTCTTTGTATAACTTCAACTCACCCTTCTTTACCATAGTTTCCTCCATTATGATTATGTTATCTATCATTTTTTCAAAATTTTGATGACATTGCATTTACATATTATAACTCATTTGATCATTTAGGTTGTCGATGAATATATCTATTTTCTCGTATTCTAGCACTGTACGAGGATATCGTGAAGCTAACCGTCTCCATCTCTGTAGAAAGGTCAGGAAAGTTTCTCCACTCTTTTGTTTAGTATTACATAGGTCGAGCATTGTGACCTCATGTTGAATGTTGTAAGAGTATTGTGAAACAAAATTATCCACCAATTCTGCGAATGATCTAATTCCAGGTAGAAGTTTTGAGAACCATTCCATAGCTAATCCGATTAAGCTCTTTCGAAATAATCTCATCAGGTATGTATCCTCATGTGCAAACTCCATACTCATCATGCAAAATTTTCATATATGATCTTGGGGATCAGTGCTTTCATTATATTTATCATATCTCGGAGTTTCACAACCTGTAGGAAATGGTATCATGTTTAGATTTATGTCGAATGGGTAAGGATAAATTTCCTGAAGCAAATATCTTCTAACAGTCCCTCTCTGCATATCTTGAATTTGTGTTTGCATTGTTTGTATTTCTTGTGTAAGAGTTGTGAGAGGATTATCCACATGATTTATTCTTGTATAACCATGAGTTTGGGCTCTAGTATGATCTTGGTCTCTTCTCGTATCATCCCGACTCTTTCTTGTGTCCTCATTAGATTTGACATGATTGAGAATTTCTACGTCATCCTTTTTGGGAATGAAAGTTTTCTTATTAGTTCTTGTGTTATCAGGAATTGATGTGTCATCCTTTTTGTGACCAAAAATCTCCTCATGTCATTCGTTATCATGGAAAGGGTCACTTCTCTTTTGTCCTAATTTGCTCACATCAAAATCTTGGGGGAGTGTATCACCAGATTTAGCTAACATTAGGAAGTATTTTTCTTTTTCTCCCTCCAATATTTTTCTCCATAAATTTATCGAATTTAAGATCTTGTTTGATTTCTCTGAGATGTTGTTTTGTTATTTCCCCTTCTTCTTGTATTTTGTTTTGGTATTCCGTGTTCCTATAATCTTCAGTTATTTCAAATGTTTCGATTTTCATTTCTACGATCTTCCATCTGTGAGCCCTTGTTAAAATGGGCATACACGTGTTCTAAATGTTTTGCGAGGTTTAAATCTTCTATAATGTGTCACAATAAGTGATCACTTGTTGAGGTAAATAGTATAGATGGATAGCCACGAAATAATCTTTTCAAGTATTTGCTTGTTTGCAAGTTTTTCGATCTTAGTTTTGGAGTGCAAATTTTGTGATTTTTGATATGACCAAGTTCAATAGGAACGATATATCCTATAATAGAGAATGAGGTTAATCTGATCAAGCGTTGCAGTTTTGTGATAAATGATGATAGATCCTGATGAGAAACTATGTTTGAATGATCAGTTTATCAAATAAAAATATGATGTTGCACTTTAAGATGTTAGATCTTGAACTTGTTTGAGGTGAATACTTGAGAACCATAGTGTGTGTAGCTTTGAATCAGTTTTAACAGAAGATAACCTGACTGAGTGACCCAAGAAGATGACCTAGTCTTTATGTTTGATTGTCTGAGAAATGGATTATTTTTGTTTTCTGATTTCGGTGCAGTTTACCAGAAACACTGACAAAATGACCAGAAACGCTGACAAACTTACCAGAAACGCTGAGGGATAGACCAGAAACGCTGCTATACTGACCAAAAACGCTGAGGAACAGACCATAAACGCTGTTATACTGACTAGAAACGCTGAGGAACTGACCAAAAATGCTGCTATACAGACCAAAAATGTTGTTATACCCAAAAATGCTATTTTGCAATGCATTGACTCTAAAGTTCAAAACAATGATGTTTAGACTCAGCAAATTTGGTGTTTGAACTTAGGAGATTGTTATTTTGACCCAACTTTGTGATTTTCATACTTAGATAACTGATATTTAGACCTACCAAGTGCAAACTAGGAGATCTAGTGTTGAAATATGAGCAATTTGACATTCAACCCAAAAGAGTTGTTGATTAGACCAAGGGAGTTGACATTTAGACCAAGAGAGCTACTGTTTAGACTAAGAACTTTGTTGTTTATACTAGGAACTCTATTGTTTATACCAAGAGAGTTGTTGTTTGAACTAGAAACTCTATTGTTTAGACCAAGAGAGTTGTTGTTCGGACTAGAAACTTTGTTCTTTAAACCAAGAACTCTGAAGTTTAACTAGTGATGTTAGAACTTAGACAATGGTTATTTTGACCCCAAGAGTTAATGTGTAGACTAAGAAAATTGATGTTTATACCTAGCAAGCTCAACCTTGGAGAGTTAATGTTGAAATATGAGAAAGTTAACATTCATACCAAGAGAGCTGACATTTGGATTGAAAGTGCAACTGTTTGGACCATGAGAGCGATTGTTTGGCCCGAAAACGTGACTGTTTGAATCGAGAGAGCGACTGTTTGGACCGTGAGAGCTACTATTTGGGCTGAAAGTGTGACTGTTTGGAGTGTGAGAGCTATTGTTTGGACCAAAAGAGCTAATGTTTGGACTGAAAGTGCGACTGTTTGGACCGAAAGAGCTACTGTTTGGACTGAAAGTGCGACTGTTTGGACTGAAAGAGCTACTGTTTGGACCAAAAGAGCTACTGTTTGGACTGAAAGTGTGATTGCTCGGACCAAAAGAGCTATTGTTTGGACTGAAAGAGCTAATCTGTTGTGAAACTTATAAATTTGATAATTTGAAGTTTGAGTTTGCATTTTTTATTGTATTTCAATGGATGATATCTTGACTTTACTTACAAACACATAATTCAGATTGTATTTTTGTCCCAAAGGACACATAAAGTGTATGTTAAAGAAGCTTTAAAGAAAGCTCAAGTTTTCACGAGTTTTGAACAATTGAAAACACATCATTCAATCTATCCTAAGGAGATTGGCTTCATTATTAGTTCTTAGCCCACACTTGGTACCTTGTCAGCTCACACAACCTTGTCACCCCCTAAAGGGCACCCATGTTTTTGCCTTTGCGAGAGCTAGTGGAGTCTCATTATGAGCCTAGCAATAAGGTCTCAAAAGGGGAGTTCACACATACGCTCAAGAGGGACATATGGTGAGTGTCTTAAGGAGAGATTATTCCCCCTCCATGCACTAAGAAATAAATAATGTTTGGAGGTAAATCGGGTAGCTTCTAATTTTAATTGGAACTAGTAAGGGATCCATTCAGCGCGTCGGGGTATAAACTCAATTAAGAGGTCTCCCAGCCTTGAAAACCAAGGTTTGATATACCCAAAGGTACGAAGGAGAGCTATTCCCGAGGACTGTCGTTGACTTGATTTTCATCAAATCACGTTTATTTTATAGTGGGTTGGAGTACTTGGCATTAACCATACCCACTTGGGTCATTCCCCTCTCACCGACCTTAATGGCTTTGGCATTATAGGCTCCTCGAGAGGGCAGGTCCGCTAAAGATATGCACTATTGAAATAAAAAGATGAGTCTAGCTTTCTGATCACCTAAGAAAGGTGAGAGCATACTCGCCTATCATCAAAACACATAAAACATGTTTGTTCATTTCCATTGTAATTAGTCTATGTGCCTAATTTAACAAAAATAATTGTAAAATCCCATGGCTGCAAACAAAGTTAGTAGTTCATATTGCATTCTTTGACGACGAAATGGTTTATGACTCTGGTCTCTCACAATGAAATAAGTACTTGCAAAACCAATAATCTGCAAATTAGGTTCAGAAAAATGACAGTCTAGAAGCATAAATAAGAAATGCAAAATACTACATCTGAAAAATTAATAAAAAAACTGAAAACGCCATCAAATTGACCAAGAACGCCATCATATGTGCTAAGAACACTGCCAAATTGACCCAAAACGCAATTCAGCACACCAGAAACACTACTAAATTGACCAAAAACATTGTTAAACCAACTGAAAACGTTGTCAAATATACCAAAAACGCTACAAGACATACCAAAAATGCTAAGCTTCAGACTAAAGCCGCTAAAATAGAGAAAAACATAAAAACGGAGTTGAGAAATCTCCCATAAATGCCATTTGAGGTGCCAAGACGCTACAATAAAGACCAAGAACATGATTCGAGAGCCTGAGAGAGCTAATCTGCACACTGAAAGAGATAATCAACTTGTCGATGAAATTTCTTGCAAGCAAACTTATTAAATATCAAAGGGGCTAGACCCCACGGTGGGCGCCAATTAATGTGATGCTAAAAATGGGGTAAATTGGAGCAAGATTACACATATAATGAGACAATAAAACAAAATGGAAAGCTTAATTGAAAACTAAATTAAAGACACAAACCATAAGCCTTCCTTGGAATGTCTCATTTTCCTCTATTCTTGAGGACCTTGAAGGTGTTGGATTGATTGGCTCTTAGCGGAGCAATGACCTCCAAAGTGGCAACTCAAGAGTTGAGTAGCTACTTGATCATGATTGATTATGTAAATGATATGAAATGCATGATCTAAGAAACTAGATTAACATGCTATGATTAATCCAAAATGCTAATTACTAGATAATTGAAAAACAAATTGCCTATAGTAATGATGCTAAAACTATGAATGCAAGGGATCCTTATTGCTCCAAAATGAGGGGTATTTATAGGAATTCCAAGGCCAAAGTTGAGGTGGCAAGAATCGATGGTCCACATTTGATCTGAAGATATCAAGGGCCAAGATTGAGGAAGTTGGAGAAGAGGTTGGAGGAAGGGACACTTGTCATCTTTGTGATGACAAGTGTTAAGGAGCCTTGCTCATGAGAGGGAAAGTGTCCAAGGGAGGAGACATGTGGCAAATGAGCCATGTCTCTCAAGGGGAGAAAATCCACATCATAGGAGGTTAGGATAAAGAGGTTAAGATGTGCAAGATAGGATAGGGTTAGGTGGAATGGGTTAGGTTAGAGGGTGGTTAGGTTAGGTGATTAAAAGTTAGGAGCCATGTGCTCATTTGAATTTAGAAATTCAAATAATTGGAAAATGGTAATTAATCTCAACAAACTTGAGTTTGTTAATCTTAATTAGGAATTAGAAGAATTGACTAAAATGAGGGGAATTAATTAATTTAGAATTAATTAATCAAAGGGGGATATGAAATGAACTATATAAATAAATCATGTAGATTTATCTACTAGTAGTTGAATAGAGAAATTAATCAAATTGCTTGTGAATTCAATTAATTGGGAAGGGGGATTAATCAAATAATTGTGTATTTAATTAACTATCTTCAGACCATTTTTAGGTGTATACAATAACCACCAAAGTGAACCTTTAGGGAGTTCGTTAGTTGGTAGAATCAAGTTTCAGCCAGAGGTTTATCATCCAGCCAAGAGTCCTCCCAAAACCTAATCTTTCTTCCATTTCCAATTTTCCACTTCAGTCCCTCTCTGATAACAAGTCTAAGCTTCAGGATGTTGTTCCATAATTTTGACCTAGGATTTAAGCCACCAAAACTCAAATTGAAGCAAAATTATTCCTTTCTAATCTGCCTCACCTTTAGCTAGGATCCAAACCACTTTGGTAATTAAGGCCTTATTCAAGGCATTTATCTTTCTGATACCAAGACCACCCATGGTCTTGGGTAAGCAAACAATATCCTAGTTAACCATATCGAGGCGTTTCTTATCCTCCTTACCCGTCTAGAGGAAATTTCTTTGGATCTTCTCAAGATTGTCCCCCATAGCTCCAGAGATTTTGAACATGGAAAGGAAGTACACAGGGATGCCCTGGAGGGAAGCAACAAGGAGTTGAAGCTTCCCCGCACTACTAAGGAATTTTCCCTTCCATCCAGCAAGTTTCTTCTATATTCTTTCAAGGATAGTATTCCATAACGCAGGGGTAACCTCTTTGATAGTGAGGGGGAGACCCAGATAAGTCCCAAGTAGAATAGCAGACTTACACCTAAGGATATTAAGGATTTTAGTTTAAAGGTCCAATGGGATGTTAAAAAATAAGAGATTACTTTTATTGTAGTTGATACATTGCCCTGAAGCAGAGGCATAGTCAGCAAGCAAATTCTTCCAGTATTTAGCCTCTATCATAGAGGATTTAGCAAAAAGAAAGGTGTCATCCACAAATTGTTGAATCATAGAGGGGGGATAGTAGAAGTTGCTTTGAAACCCTGCAATCTTCCATTGACCATCAAATCCATAAAATTCCTGCCCAAAACTTCAACAATCATAATAAAAAGATAAGGGGACAGGGGATCCCCCTATTGTATCCATTTTCTAGCTTTAAAGTGGCCCCTAAGAATCCCATTAATCAAGATGGAAAATAGAACTGTAGATACACATTCTCGTATCATATCAACAATTTTTTGATTAAAGTCCAGTTTTGAGAGAGTTTTAAATAGGAAGCACCAGTTGACTTTATCATAAGCTTTTGAGATGTCGAGTTTAAAGGCCATACCTGGAGTTCTGCTTCTGTCCATGGAATGAATAATTTCATGAGTGGCAATGGCCGCATCCAAATTTTGACGACCTGGGACAAAGCCTTTTTGGGAGGGATTGATAAACTTAGATAGCAACAACTTAATTCTATTCACCAAGACCTTAGAGATGATCTTGTAAAAATAATTGCAGAGGCTTATAGGCCAAAAATCCGTCATGCAATTGGGGTCCAGAGACTTGGGGACAAGAACAATGTAGGTGCTATTCAACTTTTTCAGTAATTTACCAGTCCTGAAGAAATCCTTCACCGCTTTAGTGACATCATAACTGATAATATCCCAAAATTCTTGGAAGAAAGTCGAGGGGAAGCCATCCGGGCTCGGGGTCTTGTAAGCACCCATCGCAAAGACAGCCAAATGGACATCCTCCAAGGAAATGGGAGAAAGAAACTGACAATTATCCTCCTCCCCAATGGCATTAGGAGGTTTACTCAGAAGTCTGTCCTGGAGGGCCTCATTTCCTCTTCCAGACTCAGTATAAATACGGATGAAGAAGTTGTAGTCACTCAAAATTGGTCATCACTCTTACATTGCTAACCTAATTCTTAGCATGTCTTCTATGTCACATTTGATTTTCATCATATGTTGGCATTGTGTCATTCCTCTGGTTTCAATTCATTTCAAATCCAACCCTCATCAATCTCATTCAATCACATTTGGTCCTAAATCATTATAATTGGCATTTTTTTAAATCATTCGAATTGGTATCATCTTGACAATTATACTTAATTCCCTCTTTGTTGATAATTAATCAGTCATTAATTATCAACCTCAATATCAATTAATATTATCAAGTCATTATCAATCAATCTTATCAGTCTCTTATCAAAATCATTATCAATTTTGGGTCTTTTTCGATCCTTTGTCCTATTTTGTTGTCAAATTCAGTTAATTGTCATTAATTTTCATCAATTATTAGCCAATCAATAATCACTAGTGGGACTTAATTCATCATTAAGGTTGGTATCTTAATTTATTCAAATCATTTCCCCTAGGTTAATTAATTAAATAATTAATTAATCCCCTTTCTTACTAACATGTCCCTTTTTGAATAAATAAATATATATTTATTTATTCACCATATTTTTGTCCATGTCACAATTAATATTTTTTTTTAATATTAATTGGCTAATTTGATTTTATGAGTGAAATTAATAATTATTAATTATTAATTTCCACCTCACTCAAATGTCTTCACTTAAGTGATTCACTTTCTAAAAAGTGAATCACTTGTCTCCTCTCTCAAAGGCAAAGTTTCCATTTTCAACCAAGTGTTGAAAATGGAATTGTCTTTCTAACTCATCTTCCACTTGCCATCAAAATGGCAATTTCCCAAGAGACTCCCCTTTGCATGCAATGTCAACCGTCAGATTGAATCGATCTCATCCGTCGAATTCTTGTCTCATCTTTCTCCAATTTCTCTATAAATTGGATGATCTTCTACAATCAAATCCTTAATTCCTATCAGACTAATGAACTTATGCTTCTAGTACTCTTGAGCATTTTCATCAATTTTGCTTTCAATTATATGTGCACTTGTAGGTGAGATCCACAAATCCATTGAAGAGGAAAGAACAACAATGGAGCCGCATGGAAGAAGCATCCAAATTGTTATATGGTTTGCATGATATTTTCTTTTAGATGCTTTATTTTTATGCCTCTATTGAATGTGCTTTGGAATTAGGTTCATTTCAATGAGTGTTCTTTTGATTGATCTATTGTTTTGATGATTCCTAATTTCTATGCTACATTAATTGGTGAACCCGACGTGAACATGCTTGGATCTAATATCTTTTGGAATGTTTTGTGAAGTTGCAGATTTTTTTGTGGAGAAATTGCAGATTTTTCTTCGAAGAAAAAAACAGTCATAATCAATTGAAAATGTTAAAAAATGCGTGCAGAATTAAAATAAACGATTTCTGGGTTTATTAGATCACGTTGTTATCTTTCCAGATCATTTTACGGTTTGTAATTTGGATAAATATTGAGAAAGTTATGACATTTTTAATTATGCTACTGTAAATGGTCAAAATTTTGAAAAAAAAAACAAAATCATGCAACCTTCATCTAGATTAATTTAGCTTGGCAAATTAATCATGCATTCATGCAAATAATTTTTGGTGTTTTTGCTTTCTGTTTTCTATGCTTTGGATTTTGGTACTAATTATTTGTGCAGGATCTTGGCATACGCATGGCAAAGACTACAAATCAAACTACTAACATGTTTTGTGCAGATTCGATGGTCAAAGACAACAAATCAAACCTCTAACTTGGGTTTTGCAGGTTGCCTTGGAGAAACAACCAAATTGTGTGTTTGAGATTTTTAATTAGGCACTTAGTGATTTATAAATAGGTGGAAATGAACCTTTGTTTGCTTTGATTGTTAAGTGTGACATTGGAGTAGGAGAGTATGCTCTCATCCTTCATAGGGTGATCAGAAATCCAGATCTTCGATACCATGCTTGTGTTGTTGATTGTTTGTCACCCTTAGAGGGTCTACCTTCCCGACCACTTTGCTTTTGCAAGCAAGTGATAATCGTGAGAGGGGAATGACCCAAAGTGAGTACGGCTAGAATTCCTTGGCATTCTAACTCACTATAAAAAAATACCTGATGGGCGAAAGCTTTGAAGGAAGTGTTACGTGGGAATTGCAGTTACTTGGGAAGTGATGACCCTTGAACTCTTTCTCATATCAACATCTAAGTAGGGCCTCTTGGTCTAAATCGTGCTTGCGCGACTACATTTGTTTGGTATCTTGATGGGCTTAATGTCTCAATCATGCTTGCATGACATCAAGGAGTAATGCTTAACAGAAATCCTTACTAAACACCTTGTTTTTAGAGGCCAAAAAAACCTTCTAGTTGCTTGAGAAGGACAAATTCGGATACTTGGAAGAGATACTAAGTTCGCCATGGGGAGATTTCCATGGGGACTGATGCTTGGCTGCCCTGAGAAGTGAGTGTCGTGGAGGGGAGCCCGTGGGGTCAAGCATCTATGTATTCTCCTTGAATCCCATAATGAGTCTACCTCTCAAGTACCTAATGTCCTTGCCTACCATAAGAAATGTGGAAATGAGCATGATTGTCTTGAGTCTAAGTCGTAACATCTTGTATTCTTTGATTGTCAAAAGTTGAATGTTATCCCATTTCAAAAGCAAAACAAATTAATCAAAACAAGATTAAGCACAAAAGAGACATTCATCCAACAAACATCCAACAAGGTTCAAATCACATCTTCCAACATGGTTATCCAACATTGTTCAAAAACTTGTCTCAACTCTTATGTCACTTACATTTAGGTTCATCCTAGGTTGCATTTTTCAAAGTCATTATCGAGTATCAAGGTTAGGTTTCACCTAAGTCATACTTCTTTTGCATACCAATAAAAGTCATCCATTTGCATGTGTCCTCTTGCATAAGAGTAATATCATTTCATAATTAAACCTTAGGTTTCATCTTAGGTTGACATTGTCATACATTTGCATTTGCATATCCCAAGTCTCTTCATTAAGCCTAAGTCATTGTCATATCATATTAAGATCATTTGCATATTAATTGTCCTTTTGCATATAGTGTCAAACCTAGGTCTTGTCATACTTGAGCAATCCAAATCTTTGATAAACCCTAAGTCATTGTTAAGAAGTCTAGACCTTATCAAGTCTTTTGTCCTTTTTGTCATCAATATCATTTCGTCAAACCTAGCTTAGTATCCAAGCATATAGGGGAGACATTGTCATTTTGCCCTTTGTCCATTAAGTCCTTTTGTCTTTTGAGGTCTAGACATCATTTCAATTTCCTAAGGGTCCATCTCTTAGATTTGCATTTCAAAAGTTTGTCAAAATCTTCAAAAACAACCAAAAACATAGATTGCATTTTCATCTATTTAGTTTGCATTTAGTTACATATCATATATTGTCCTTGAAAATTTTCAAACAAAATTGCATTTGCATAAGTGACGTGCCTGTTGAGACAAGATCAAGATCTAAGAAGATGAGTGAACCAATGTATCAATCCATGGATAACATAGTAAATTCGCAGTTTCAAACTAGTCAAACAGTGCAAGTTGAAGGTTCATTAAACACATCTCTACCACCATATGGAACGGTTCAACTTGGACCACCTCCATTATATGAACCAGTATTTGTACCCATGAAACTAGGACATGGGAGTGTTCCACCAACTCCAAGAGGAAGTGCACCTTTTAATTGGGATCAACCAAATTTGCAACATGACATTAGAACCCAAACATTGTATGAAGACCAAACTCTTTCACAAGGATTCGGTTCAGACCAAGGCATTCAACAAGAAACGAATCCAAATGTCCAACCAGATTCTTCATCTGATTCTGATGCTTCTGATGATGTTGACATGTTCCTTCAAGATCCGAAGATAACAAAAAAGATGGATAAGTTCCTGAACAAAGTCTTTAAAATGTGTCCACAAAAGTATCTTCACATGATGAGTAATGTGGCTTCCTTAAATGAACCAATTAATGTGCAAACACAACAAGGCAGTGAGCTATTAAGTTTTTCTTCACATCCAAATGAAGAAAATGTGCAACAAGAACTTCAACCTACCTTGATGAGTAAACGTGCTTTAAAGGAATTGACAGTGACTATTCCTCAAAAGTCACCGTTTGAGACGATAAACAATCCATTATTTAATATATCGCCTGTAATACAAGATCAAATGAAGACCTCACAAATATCGACGATGGTTCCTCAACAAGAAGTGGTTCCTCACATGCATAAAATTGGATCAACATCTAAGATACAAGAACATTTCACAACTGGAATGCCTAATGTCAATAATGTCCAAAGCAATTCCACGATGCAACAAAGTTCTTATGTATCTTTGTCAAACACTATTGCGACAGATCCTTCGATAATGGCTACACAAAGAGCTATGGGTAGTGGTTTGCACCACCAGCAATTGTTGCAACAATTGAGTAATACGCAAAAGGTACGATCGAATGTGCAAACAAACGATGTGCAACAACAACAATATGGCATTCGACAACAACTTACAGCGCCTTCGGTACCATTACAAGTTAATGCAAACTTGCAACCATCACAATGGATTGGACAAACAACACAACAAGTTAATGCAAGTGCTATACCTCATCCTAAGGAGAAGCAACGAAAGCCATCTAAACAAACTTTTTTACAAATGATGGGATATACACCGCGACAACAACTGGCACAAAGTCAACAAATTCCGATTCGTCAGCACCAACAACATGTGCCACAATATGTGCCAAGGCAAACAAGTTATCCTACTTCACAGCCGCAATTGGCGCCTATGCAATATCAACAGCCTACTCAATTGCAATATCAACCTAGGCTCTAAGAAGCACAACAACAAGGTCGATATCAAGGCATAGCACAACCGCAACAACAAGAGAAGTACCAAGAACTTTATATGCAGGAGACGCCAAAAACGACCATTGCAGAGTATCAACAACCGATCGGAAATGCGATATATCAACAAAGAATACCAACTGGGATTAATGATGGACCTCTACAATCTGATACAATAGCGCAACAACTTGAGAAGTTGCAACGAAAAGTTGATGCATTAGAAACTAAAGGAACAAAGAAGTTGTATACAGATCAAGATTTATGTCCTAATCCATTTGACAAGAGTGTATATATGCCTCCATTCCCTAAGCATTTTGAGGCACCCAACTTTGAGAAATATAGAGGGAATGGCAATCCAAAAGATCATATTCGAGCATTTTACGCGGCATGCACGGAAGTAAGCTATGAGGAGACATATTTAATGCGATTATTTGCACGAAGTCTCACTGGGCAAGCTATGGATTGGTATTCACATCTGCCAGGAAATATAAAGACTTGGTCAGAACTGGCACAAAAGTTTATATCTAATGACCAAGGCATTCAACAAGAAACGAATCCAAATGTCCAACCAGATTCTTCATCTGATTCTGATGCTTCTGATGATGTCGACATGTTCCTTCAAGATCCGAAGATAACAAAAAAGATGGATAAGTTCCTGAACAAAGTCTTTAAAATGTGTCCACAAAAGTATCTTCACATGATGAGTAATGTGGCTTCCTTAAATGAACCAATTAATGTGAGTCAGTATAATCTTTTGGATCATCTAGGAAAAACACCTGCACAAATATCCATTCTAGAGTTGTTGAAAATGTCTCCCATGCATCGTGCAGTCCTAGATAAAGCTTTGACTGAGTCCACTGTCCCAACAGATATTGATGTTGACCAATTTCAAGCGCGGATTGGACATTTAGCCATTTCCCAAAGTGTCGCATTTTCTGATAGTGATATCTCACCTAACAAGCTTCCCCATAATGACCCTTTGCACCTCAAAGTCTTTGTCCACAACTGCAAAATCCGGCGAGTCTTGATAGATGGCGGAGCGGGTCTTAATATATGCACCTTGAGAGTGGTCATTGGCCTCGGATATACTGAAAATGACATTGATACTTCTAAAAGGATAACAATCAAAGCCTATGATGACGCTGAGCGCCCATCCAAAGGGATAATTGTATTGCCCATCAGAGTTGGTCCAGTGACGGAAAACACTTTCCTGCAAGTCCTAGACCTTGACCTCCCTTATAATATGATCCTTGGCCGTCCATGGATCCATGCCATGAAAGCAGTTCCGTCAACTTATCATCAATGTCTAAAATATCCTTACAATGGAACTGAGATAACCATTCCAGGAGATCCTAATCCGTTCCAGTTTTGTGCTACCCTAAAGGGTACTCCTCAGCAGCAGGTCCCAGTCAATAGAGAGGCCAAATCAGATGGTTATGTGGATCCCAATGCATTGTTAGATGTTGTCAAAGGCAAAATGAAAATACAAGATCAAGGATGTGGAGAATATTCAATGGACCAAACATTCCTCATTGGGAATTTGCCGATGTCTCCAAAGTCATATGGAAAACCGCATTTATTGCACAAGGAACCCAAGGTCATTATTCAATATCAGCCTCCTACTACATTTGCAAGATGGGGAGAACTTGACAAAGAAATTGTAGACGATGATGTCATAGATTGGCTCTATAAAGATCCAACTGAAACCCCACCTGTCAAGTTGCCAGTGGAATTATATGGCAAAGGATTTACTATGCTGCAGAAGAAAGGATATGATGGCTGCAGTGGATTAGGCCTGAACAACGATGGAAGGCTAGAACCTGTCATACCCACGAGACGACCCCCAACTTTAGGGTTAGGTTTTGTACCGTTACGAATTGGATCCACATCTACCAAAAGGTCCACGTGTCGAAAAGGGCGTGATTCTGACGATGAAATAACACCTAAGGATACCCGACCTGAGACTGATTCTAATGAATGGGAGTGGAGTTCCTTTTCGTCCAGCTCCTATGCCCTTGACAACATCTTCATTGACCCTGATAACTTGCCTATGGAGGATAAACATGAAATAACTCATCTTCCTAAAACATGTCCTCATGCTTGGATAGAATCATTCTGGGATCCAAGCTCTGAATCTGATACAAGCAGTTCGGATAGTGACACCACAGACGTTCACATTTTCACCATATCAGCCCTCTCTATCCTTACAACTGATGATGACATGCCCCTCATATATCCCCAACTTATCCAATATGACCAACAAGAACCACTCACATTGGACTGTTTTCAGAATGACGAAGCAATTGCGGAGTTCTTGGGACTACGGGAAGGCATACCACAAGGCGACCACAAGGCAGGCTTTGCTATTGACCTGGATTCAACGGCATATTTTGGGGAATTAACTCCCTCTTCCAGTCATGAAAAAGAAAAAGAAAAAGAAAAAAATCAAAAGAATAGATCTTTGAGTGAAAACCGTAAGGCACTCTCTAATCATACAAAAGTAAAAATAAAAGACGTACCTGCGGGTGAAAACCTTTCTGAGGCGCCCAAAGGTGGAAGAGTGGACGTACCCCTATCAATTCAGGACAAATCCACATTGCTAGTTGAGATGACCGAGGAAATCAATTTGGGTACACCTGATAACCCTAAGGTCATTCACTTTGCTGCCTCCTTGTCAAAACAAGAGAAAATAGATTTTGTCAATTTCTTTCTGGAGAAGAAGATTAGCTTTGCGTGGTCTTATGCAGATATGCCTGGCCTCGATCCAGAGTTAGTCCTTCATCATTTGCCACTGAAAGCAGGTGCTAAACCCGTCAAACAAAAACTTAGAAAAATGCATCCTCAGGTGGCTCTTTTGGTTAAAGTGGAGCTAAAAAAATTGCTAGATGTGGGCTTCATCAGACCTATTGATTATGCAGATTGGATTTCCAATTTAGTACCAGTTAGCAAAGTAACTGGGGCATCAGAATCTGCACAGATTTCAGGGACCTCAATAAAGCATGCCCTAAGGATGATTTTCCATTGCCAAACATAGACATCATAGTGGACATGACGGCAGGATATGAAATGCTTTCACTAATGGATGGTTTCTCCGGCTACAATCAAATCCGCATTGCACCTGAAGATCAGCATAAGACTGCATTCACCTGTGCTTGGGGCACCTATTGCTGGAATGTGATGCCCTTCGGCCTCAAAAATGCCGGTGCAACCTATCAAAGAGCAATGACGACAATCTTTCATGATTTCATGCATACTTTGATGGAGGATTATGTGGATGACTTGTTATGCAAATCTGTTACCAGAGATAGTCATCTAGCCATCTTGGGCCCAATCTTTGACAGAATGGAGACCTACAAACTCAGGCTCAATCCAAAGAAGTGTGTCTTTGGTGTTACAGCTGGCAAATTACTCGGATATATTGTTTCTCACTGAGGCATTAAGGTCGATCCTGCCAAGGTCAAAGCAATCATGGATATGCCTCCACCTTCCAACCTCCGGCAATTAAGAAGTCTACAAGGAAAGCTCCAGTCAATTCGTCGCTTCATAGCTCAGTTGGCCGACAAATGTCATCCATTCCAGCATCTATTGCACAAAGGTGTCACTTTTAAATGGACCGAGCAATGCCAATCAGCCTTTCAAGCTCTTAAAGACTATTTGTTGTTGCCACCTATCCTAATGCCTCCTATCGACAGCAAGCCATTCTTATTGTACATCTCGGCAACTGAAACAGCACTAGGTGTTCTCTTGGCTCAACAAGATGAGAACGGCAAAGAAAGAGCTATTTACTATATCAGCCGGACACTAGTAGGCTATGAGCTAAATTATTCAACTATTGAAAGGGCATGTTTAGCGGTGGTGTTTGCGACACAAAAGCTCCGACATTATATGTTAAGCCACCAAACATTGTTGGTTGCCAAAATTGATCCCTTAAAATACTTGCTTAGCCGAGCAGCGCTGACAGGGCGCTTGGCAAAATGGGTCATGATCCTTAGTGAATTTGACATTGAGTATATGGAGCGAAAGGCGATAAAAGGCCAAGTCATAGCAGATCAACTTGCAGACGCTCCTATTTCTGACGATCATCCCATGTTGACCGATTTTCCAGATGAATCAGTCTTTGCTATCACACCATCTAATGAATGGAAGTTATATTTTGACGGGTCCCATACTAAGTTCGGGTCCGGAGCAGGCATCTTGTTTGTCACCCCTCAAGGTGATGCTATTCCAAAGTCCTACAGAATAACTTTCCAATGTACCAATAACATTGCAGAGTACGAAGCATTGGTTACAGGACTTCGAGTGGCAGTCCACTGGAATATCAAGCATTTGCAAGTCTATGGAGATTCTCAACTAGTCATCCGACAAGTCAATGATGACTACGAAACAAAAGATGAAAAGCTTATTCCTTATAAGCATATGGTAGACTTCTTCAAGACAAAATTCACAGCTATCCAGTTCAGTCAAGTGCCAAGAATGCAAAATAAGTCGGCAGATGCAATGGCTACGATTGCTTCCATGATAAATATGCCTCATAATATGGACAAGTGTGAATTCTTGGTTGAACAATTGCTGGTCCCCTCTTTTGACATTTCGACAGCTGATGTGATGAGCGTTCTTGTTGGTCCCAACTCCCCGTGGTACAAGGACATATATCAGTATTTGAAATCTCAAACCTTACCATCTAACCTTTCCGCTAACCAACGCCGAGCCTTTATCCGACAAGCAGCCAAATATGTCATCATCGCTGACACCCTTTACCGTCGTTCCTTTGACCATACCCTCCTCAGGTGTTTGGATTCTAACGAAGCACAAACGGCTTTACACGAGGTTCACGATGGTATATGTGGGGGCCATTTCAATGGTCTAAGCTTAGCCAAAAAGTTGATTCGTGCTGGGTATTACTGGCCCACTTTGGAAAAAGATGTTCATGATTTTGTTAAAAAATGCTACAAGTGCCAGATTCATGGAGATTATATTCATGCACCAGCTCAAGAGCTTCATTCTGTTATATCTCCGTGGCCCTTTTCTCAGTGGGGATTGGATCTTATTGGCAAGATTCACCCAACATCTGCAAATGGACACAAGTTCATTATTACAGCTACAGAGTATTTTACAAAATGGATCGAGGCTATCCCCATGACCTATATCACTGGTGTCCAAATTTCAAAATTCTTGCTAAATTATATCATATGTAGATATGGGGTTCCCCTTGCCATAGTCACAGATAATGGTCGACCTTTTAAGAATAAAGATGTCAAAGAACTTTGTGAAAAATTTCATATTCAACACCGTTTTTCGAGCCCATATTATCCACAGGGTAACGGTCAAGCTGAAGCATCAAATAAAACCATTATCAAAATCCTGAAGAAAGTTGTCAATGATGCTGGTCGAGATTGGCACGTACAGTTAAATCCAGCACTATGGGCCTATCGCACTTCTATCCGCACCCCTACTGGTGCCACACCTTATTCCTTGGTGTATGGTGCGGAAGCCATTTTACCTTTGGAAGTCGAGATTCCTTCCTTGAGGGTTTCCTTGCAACACCTGATTGATGATGAGACACACCGAGTCTCTCGGCTGCATCAGCTTGAGATGTTAGATGAAAAACGTCAGACAGCTCTGACACATTTGCAAGCATACCAAAACCGTCTCCGTCGCTCTTATAATAAGAAGGTCAAAGGGCGACACTTCGAAGTGGGAGACCTGGTTTTAAAGGCAAATCCCAAGAATGCACAGTCTACTGACATCATCAAGGGCAAGTTTGAACCTAATTGGGTTGGGCCTTTCATAGTAACCGCCGCCTATGGCTCGGGGGCATATCAGCTTGCGACTCCAGAAGGTGAACCTTTGTCTGATCCTATCAATAGCATGCATCTTCGCAAATACTGGGCATAGTTTGCTGTCAGATATTTCTTCAAATATGATCCTGAAAAAATACAAAAAAAATGAAAAAAAGCAAAAAAGAAGCAAAAAAGAGAAAAAAGTAAAGAGCAAAAAAATGATTCGCCCTCTAGTGAAAACCTGGCAAACAGGCACTTTGGGCAAGTACCATGGTGAAAACCTGGAAATCAGGCGCCATGAGTAATGAGATTATTGCTCTGTCATCTATCATGACTTCTGGATATGCTTTCTCTCAGCTAGTTTCTCATGCCCATCTTGGTCTCAACCCAATGTTTTATTCCAGGCCTATTCTTGGTCAACATCACTGTCTTGCTTACTCCAGTGTCTTGTACATATGTTTTGGTCCTGGTTTATGTGTCTTTCAAGTGCACATTGGGTGCTTTTCCCTCGTCATGATCAATCACTGGAGCATTTTAAATCCAAAAATGTCCTGAAAAAAGTTTAAAAATTGAAAAATGTCCTGAAAAAAAAAAAAAATTGAAAAATGTCCTGAAAAAAGTTTAAAAATTGAAAAATGTCCTGACAAAAATCCATAAAAATCAAATAAAGTCCTGAAAAAAGAACAAAAAAATTGTAAAACTTCAAAAACAAAACAAACATTCTGCAATAAATTATCCCCTTTATGCATTGACAGATCACTGAGCATTCCTCCAATGACTCGCAATCAAACACTGTGCTTTAATGAAATCATGCGTTAATAGATGAACTGTTTCAATCAAAATCAAACATTCAAATTGATCCAAAACTGTCATATCAATCGCACATCAGCATCAAAATCATTTGTCCTTTGTCACTTCTCTCATGGGTCTTATACAGGGTGTGGTATACTCGAAACCAGACTGTGTCCTGTCTTAGACGGGGTACCGCATATCCTGAAACCAGACAACATGATCGTTCTATCTGCACGTTCAACTTTTGACAATGAAGATCAAGATGTTTGTTTGACTTGTTTGAATTTGTGCATCTTATTTTCTTATTGATTTGGGCTTTGATCATGTTCCTATGTTGCTCGATGATGTCACTGAGTGATTTAGAGTGACCGGGATGGCTCATGATCCCTTTCTTTTTTTGGTTGTGATTGTTGTTTGTCTGCGATGTGTCTGTCTTTTGCAAAAAGGGTTGCATTTCAGCTCTGGCCTTCAATGCCATGATGCTCTGCCTCCGCTTTGCTACATTAAATAAAGGTTCTCACCTACTCTTTGTGCATTTGTGAAAGCAAGATTTTTCTTCATCATTAACACTTCTCCATCTAGTTTCCTCTTACTAACATTTCTTCTGTCAGTCCTTGTAGTCATCTTGGTTTAGTATCAGCATCATTCATTCAACTCTTTATCTCTAATCAATTAAGTATTCTTCTCTTTCATCATATTTTCACTTTCTAACATTTCTTCTCTTCTTTTCGAGAGATCAGTCATTCCTTTCATACATAAAAAATCTCTCGAGGGGGCACCCACCTCCGTCCCTCGATCTACTGGGGCATGATCTTCTTAATTATTCTTTGAAACAATGCTCATAATCACATTGTCTCAAAGAGGGGCAAAATGTAGTCACTCAAAATTGGTCATCACTCTTACATTGCTAACCTAATTCTTAGCATGTCTTCTATGTCACATTTGATTTTCATCATATGTTGGCATTGTGTCATTCCTCTGGTTTCAATTCATTTCAAATCCAACCCTCATCAATCTCATTCAATCACATTTGGTCCTAAATCATTATAATTGGCATTTTTTTAAATCATTCGAATTGGTATCATCTTGACAATTATACTTAATTCCCTCTTTGTTGATAATTAATCAGTCATTAATTATCAACCTCAATATCAATTAATATTATCAAGTCATTATCAATCAATCTTATCAGTCTCTTATCAAAATCATTATCAATTTTGGGTCTTTTTCGATCCTTTGTCCTATTTTGTTGTCAAATTCAGTCAATTGTCATTAATTTTCATCAATTATTAGCCAATCAATAATCACTATTGGGACTTAATTCATCATTAAGGTTGGTATCTTAATTTATTCAAATCATTTCCCCTAGGTTAATTAATTAAATAATTAATTAATCCCCTTTCTTACTAACATGTCCCTTTTTGAATAAATAAATATATATTTATTTATTCACCATATTTTTGTCCATGTCACAATTAATATTTTTTTTAAATATTAATTGGCTAATTTGATTTTATGAGTGAAATTAATAATTATTAATTATTAATTTCCACCTCACTCAAATGTCTTCACTTAAGTGATTCACTTTCTAAAAAGTGAATCACTTGTCTCCTCTCTCAAAGGCAAAGTTTCCATTTTCAACCAAGTGTTGAAAATGGAATTGTCCTTCTAACTCATCTTCCACTTGCCATCAAAATGGCAATTTCCCAAGAGACTCCCCTTTGCATGCAATGTCAACCGTCAGATTGAATCGATCTCATCCGTCGAATTCTTGTCTCATCTTTCTCCAATTTCTCTATAAATTGGATGATCTTCTACAATCAAATCCTTAATTCCTATCAGACTAATGAACTTATGCTTTTAGTACTCTTGAGCATTTTCATCAATCTTGCTTTCAATTATATGTGCACTTGTAGGTGAGATCCACAAATCCATTGAAGAGGAAAGAACAACAATGGAGCCGCATGGAAGAAGCATCCAAATTGTTATATGGTTTGCATGATATTTTCTTTTAGATGCTTTATTTTTATGCCTCTATTGAATGTGCTTTGGAATTAGGTTCATTTCAATGAGTGTTCTTTTGATTGATCTATTGTTTTGATGATTCCTAATTTCTATGCTACAGAAGTCAGTAGTAGTTTGACCAATTTGGGCTTCATCAGTGATCTCCTGACCAATGTCATCTTTTAGACATTTGATCAAGTTTCTCTTTTTGTGGATGCTAGCTAAGTGGTGAAAGAAAGCTGAGTTTCTATCACCCTCCTTCAGCCATTGAATTCTGGATCTTTGCTTCCAATAGATTTCCTCCTTAGAAAGAATTTCCTTCCAATTCTTTCTGCGTTCTTCCTCCTCATTTGGAGAGAGTGAGGGGGGTCACTAGAGCCCATGATGCTTTGGATATGTTCCAGTCTGGAGCACAGGTCCTTCTTTTTGAAAATGTCACTAAAAGTCGCTTTATTCCATCCTTTCACTTCCCTTCGGATGAGGTTCAGTTTCTCAGCTATTCTGAACATCGCAATCCCTTGGACCAGGGTGGCCCACCAGCCCTTGACCAAATCTCTGAAATCCAGGTGGGAGGCCCGCATGATCTCATAACAGAAAGGGGGATGACCCAAGGGGGGTCTATCATCCCAGTGGAGGAGGAGAGGGCCGTGATCAGAAGTGGTCCTTGGGAGGGTCCTTAAATAGGAGTCGTGACCAATATCCCATTTAGCAGAGACTATAAATCTATCTAGTCTGACTTGAATTAGGTGGTTCCCTTTCCTATTATTAGACCAAGTGAAGGGGACACCCAGAAGATCAAGATCAAAGAGGCTAGTAGCATTTATAAGATTAGCAAGATCTCCCATGCTATCAGAAAAATCCACAAGTCCCCCACATTTCTTAGAGGGGTAGAGAGGGGTGTTGAAATCACCAGCCAGCATGTAATGAGAATTATGATCCTCAAGGATGTACTCAGTAATTTCTTCCCACACCAGATGCCTTCCCACTTTGGAATTGGGAGCATATATATTGAACAGGTGCCAGTAGAGATCACCACATTGAAAAGTAACTGCTAGGAAGTTTTGTGAGCTTACATAAACCTTTCCTTGGAGCTTACAAGGGTTCCAAAGGGTAGCAATTCCACCATATGCCCCGACTCCTCAACATACAAAAAAGAAGCCCCCGACCAAAGTTTGCCAGCGGTAGTTGCAAAAGTTTGGTAGGACATTTTGACTTCCTGTAGTAGACAAATGTCTAACTTCATCTCTAAGATATTTTTTTATAGCAAATTACTTTTGGGGGTTGTTGAGTCCCCTTATGTTCTAGGAGAGGAACTTCATTTCTTAGTTTTGTTGATTCCATCAAGGGTCAACTGTCCGCCCCTTGCAATATCCCTTGTCATAACTTTATGTCTCAACACTCTCTAGTTGGTCTTCCAACTTTGCTATCAATGCCCACATCCGCCTTCTTAGTCCTAGTTTTTTTCTTCTATGTCAACCAGTCCTCATTATCCACAGAGGGAGAACAAGGTGGGGATAAAATCACATTAGATGTCATCAGGGGAGATTTAGCCACTTCCTCCAAAATCCCCGAACTACTAGGGGGATAGTGAGGAGATGTGAAACTTAGCAGATTAGTTCTCCCTGGAGAAGACAACACCATGGGGATTAAAGGGGGCTTGGGGAGGCATGGGGTTAGAATCAACAGAAGGCCTAGGGGAGAGGTGGGCATCAACCATAGCCAAGGAGGGGGAGGAAGAAGGACTAGGGGATAGTCATAGGCTAATCATCGAGAGAATTTCTCCATCTTTCAGAAACGCCACTAGACTAGATTTCTTCACTAGATCGACAGGGGTTTTAATAATATCCAAGATCTTATCAGTGTGGGGGTAGTCTTTAGAGATCTCACTCACATTGGACAGTCCCAAAGGGGCTGAAGAAGAGGGTGCACTTGGGCTGATAGGATCATCCACAATAGCCTTCTTTTTAAGCTTGGGTTCAGCAGCCGTCGGGGCCTTACAATCAGCAATCATATGCTCTTGCTTGGCACATTACTGACAAAAAGAGTAGCATTTTCATAGACAATGGCCTGGGACCATTTTCCCCACCTTGAGTTGAGGGATACAAAGTTGGGAAGCGCTTTGTTAATAGCAACATTAACACAAACGAGCATAAACTAACTTGGATTTAGTAAGGGTGACCGAATTCTCCGTATCATAGCTGCCAAATGAGTTTCCAATCCAGCGGAAGATCTGTTCATCCCAAAATTCCAACGGAAGGCCAGGAAGCCTAACCCAAATAGGAGCCATATGGTTGAGTTCAGCTGAGGGGTCGAAACCAGGCTTCCATTTAGCAAGAGTTAGAATATGCTTTTCATAGGCCCAAGAGCTAAAAAGGATGAAGATCAGGTCCTCCTCTGTAGTAAAATTGAAAAGGAAGAGACCTCCTAGCATAGCCGAGATCTCAACACTTCCCTTTAACTTCCATCTTGCCTTAGCCCATCGCCTAACCATGTCAATAGATGGTCTGAAGGAGATGAAACATCCAACAAAAGGCTGGGTGAAGGGATGAAACAATTTTATCCATGAGACTATCAGGGAGCTTGATCTCCATTCCCTCCTCGGTTTGGGTAAAGTTAGCCAAAGCCATTTTTAGGGTCGTATTAGTGGAACCAAGTAGAGCACCTTTCCAGCTGGATTTGGAATCCTTTTTGCCATCCTCTGCATTCTTCTGACCAATAACATTTTCTGGTCTAGAAGAGGGAGGTTTCTTCTTACTAGCTTCAAGGTTATCCTTACATTTGTCCTCATCCCTCTGACCAGATTCCATCAGTACCGAAGATGAAAATCCACAAGGAACACCATTCTTGTCAATCTTTTCTGAAAGCCCTGCAGACAGTGGGGTCCTAGAAGTAGTACCAGGAGCATGTGGAGCGATAGTGATATCAAGAGGGGGGTCCAGTTGTAGGGAGAAGGGGACCTCCCCAGTAGTGTTAACTATAAGAAACCCCCCCTCAAAGAAAGATATAAAATATTGGCGATTTTTTATTTATTTTTGGTTAAAAAAATAATTTTTATCGGCGAATCTTTCATTTTTTAAAAGAAAAGTATTAAATTTATTGGAGAATTTTTTTACAACAAAATTTTCTGGTAGAAAATCTTGGTGAATCTTAGAAAATAATACAAGTATGCATTAATTACTATTGCAAATAATTTCAATTTAAAAAGTAAATTCTTAAAGAAAAGTAGAGGCCTAAGGTGGAAATCATTAATGAGTATAAAGGGTAAACACTTCTTTATTTAGTTACTGGCATTAATTAAAATTAATTTAATAGCCCTCTTTGTATTTTGTCAGATGAAATGTACTTAAAATTTGTAATACTCATGGGGCCCAAAATTAATTCTATAGCATTGATTTCCATTGAGGCCAACAGTTGATGAGCATGTGAAGCAAGCTAAGGAAGAGAGCCTTAGGGGAAAATTTGAAGACATGCAGATGGTTGAAGGAGAGACCATTCAACAATATGGGATAAGAATTAAAACTGTTGTTGGAGACATCAAGAGTACAGGAGGTACAATGGATGATTCCACCGTTGTTAGCAAAGTTTTGAGAACCTTATTACCGGTCTATGCGATAAGGGTTGCCGCTATTCAGGAGTTGAGATCTATTGACAAGACAAAGGTATCCCTTGACTCCATCAGTACTAAGTTGACCGCATATGAGTTAAACAGTTATGATGACAGTGTTCAAAAGACTGAATCAACCTTTAGAGCATCTGCTGCACTATCTAGAAAGGGAAAAGAGGTTAGTACCAGTTGTGAACCCATACAAAGCAGAGATATGGATGATGAGGAGATCCTGATGGATTTTGAAGTTCTTCTTGCCAAGAGACTTCCTAAGGGAACTGGAAAATATAGAGGTGAGCTCCCTTTGAAATGTTTTTCTTGTAACAGGATAGGGCACATTGCTATAAACTGTCCCAATAGCGATAATAAGGACAAACCGGAGAAGTTCAAAAAGTTCAAAGGAGGAAATAGGAGAAACTGTATTGTTGCAGTTGATGAAGGTGTCATTGATGATGAATCAGAAGATGAAGAAAGTGAAGACATAGTGTTTGTAGCCGTTAAGGAAGATGTGTCAGACAAGAAGGCTCTTGTCTCCCGCTTTGATAATTCTAATGATTGGATTATTGATAGTGGATGTTCTCACCACATGACTAGTGACCGGAGTAAGTTTCTGTCTCTGGAAGAGTATGATGGAGGTGTAGTCCAATTTGGTAATGACGAACCATGTATGGTAAAAGGCAAAGGGTCCATCTCTCTAAATGGAAAAAGCAGTGCTGATAATGTGTATTGGGTAGAAGGTCTCAAGCATAACCTTTTGAGTGTTGCCCAACTGAATGATAAAGGACTCACTCTGGAATTCAAAGATGGAGTGTGCAAAATAAAAGGAAAGAGTGGTGAACTAATGGCTACCGGTATGCAGACCAAAGGTAACTTATTTCAGTTAAATACAAATATCAGTCAATGTCTAATGGCTAAGTTTGATGATAGTTGGATATGGCATAGGAGACTCTGCCATGTAAATTTTGATAATATTGTGAAGGCCAGTAAGATCAAGGCAGTTAGAGGATTGCCTGTGCTGAACAAACTAGAGAATCCTTTGTGCAGAGAATGTCAACTGGGGAAAATGTCTTCCTCAACCTTCAAAGGTAAATATTTCACAGCAGATAATTTACTTGATCTTGTGCATACTGATTTGTGTGGTCCTATGAAATCTAGGAGTGTTCAGGGAGATAGGTACTTTATGATTCTTACTAATGATTGCTCAAGAATGATGTGGGTCACATTCTTGAAAGACAAGTTTGAAGCTTTGGAAAGTTTAAAGCCTTTAGAGCACTGGTTGAAAAGGAAAGTGGTAAGAGGATTAAATGCCTTAGACCCGACCAAGGAGGTGAGTTCACTTCTGGAGAATTCAATAAGTACTGTGAAGAGAACGACATTAAGAGGCAACTGTCTGCCCCTCGGACTCCACAACAAAATGGCCTAGCAGAAAGAAACAACCAGACTGTAGTTGAAGCTTCCAGAACAATGTTGATTCAAGGGAAAGTTGCTCACACTTTTTAGAGAGAAGCAGTGAGCACTGCAGTCTACACTATGAACTAGGTACTCATCAAGAAAGGGAAGGATAAAACTCCTTATAAGTATTGGACTGGTAAAACTCCAGTAGTAAGCTACTTTAGAGTGTTTGGTAGCAAGTGTTGTATCAAAAGAAGTGAACACCAGAGCAAGTTTGATGCAAAATATGATGAGGGAATATTCCTAGGGTATTCCACCAAGAGCAAAGCTCTCAAGTGTTTTAACAATAGGACTCGGAGAATTGTTGAAAGTATCAATGTTAGAGTTGATGAAACCTTTGAGAAACCTGAGGAAACCAACATCGAGCGAGCGTTAGATGAACCAGATGTAACCTTCTAGGAACACGTTGCAAAATAACCTAGTACAGGTAACAGTGCTCCTACACCAGTAGATGCTGATGTAGATGAAGATGAAGATACGGATGAAGAGGAAAAGCAAGAGGAATAAGTTAAGATCATTTCTAGGTATGTAAAGTTGCATCATGATCCAAAGTAGATCATAGGGGATAAGGATGCATGAATACTTACAAGAAGAAAGGTCAGAGAGAATTCTTGCATGATTTCTAAATTTGAGCCCAAAACATTTAAAGAGGCACACAAAGATGAAGACTGGATTAAGGCTATGGAAGAGGAACTTGACTAGATAGAAAAGAATGGTACATGGTCTTTGGTACCAAGACCGAAGCACAAAAATGTTATTGGCACCAAATGGGTTTTTAGAAACAAGCTGAATGAAGATGTTACAATGGTAAGAAACAAAGAAAGATTGGTATGTAAGGGATATGCTCAAGAAGAAGGAGAAGACTATGGAGAAACCTTTGCTCTAGTAGCTAGATTGGAAGGAGTTCGAATGCTTCTTGCATATGCAGCCTTCAAGGGATTCAAAGTGTATCAGATGGATGTAAAATCTGCATTCCTGAATGGAATACTTGAAGAGGAAGTGTATATAGAGCAACCAGATGGGTTTTCCCTATTAGAAGACAGTGATATGGTGTGTAGTCTACATAAAGCCTTGTATGGATTGAAGCAAGCACCCAGAGCATGGTATGAATGTTTACACTCCCATCTTGTGAAGATTGGATTTGAAAGAACAAGTGAAGATATCAATATCTATTTGAAGATAGAAGGAGATCGAATTTTGATCTGAAAAGTGTTTGTTGATGACATAATTTTTGGTGGAGATGACAAGATGAGCCATGCGTTTGCAGATGAAATGAAGAAGGAATTCGAGATGTCACTAATCGGAGAGATTAAGTTTTTCATTGGACTACAGATTCAACAAATGAAAGATGGTATCTTTATCATTCAGTCCAAGTATGTCAAAGAGGTGCAGAAGACCTTTGGCATGGAAGACAACAAATTGGTTGGTACACCGATGATGATCGGTTGTAAATTGTCAAAAGAAGATGACTCAGTGTTGGTGAATGAGAAGGAATACCGTTCAATGATTGGTAAGTTGCATTGTGTAGTACACAACAAACCATACATAGCACAAGTAGTGGGCATTGCTGCACGTTTTTAGAAAAGTCCAAGAGAATCTCACTTGGTAGCAGTCAAGCAAATTCTTAGATATCTAAAGGGAACTATAGATTATGGATTGTGGTATCCATACAGTAATGATTTCAATCTCAAAGTGTTTACTGATGTCGATTGGGCTAGTATTGTGGACGACCGAAAGAGCACAATCGGTGGTGCATTCTTTCTTGGTGGTAGACTAGTCTCGTGGATGAGCAAAAAGCAAAGTTGTATCTCTCCATCCGCAGCAAAAGCAGAATATGTAGCAGCATTTATGAACTACACTCAAACAATTGGATGAAGCATGTATTAAGTGGTTTCAAAGTCCCTGTATTTGAACCAGTGAGTATATTTTGTGACAACACAAGTGCAATTAATATTTTCAAGAATCCAGTATTGCATGCTAGAACCAAGCACTTCGAGCTCAAGTATCATTTCTTGAGGGAGAAAGTTCAGAACAAAGAGGTTGTATTGAAACATGTTTCCAGTAAAGAGCAGTTAGCAGATATATTCACCAAGCCTCTATCGAAGGCTATATTTACCTATTTAAGAGGTGAAGGTGTTGCCCCTTCAAGAGGTGAACTAAAGGTATGTGCTCCACATCAGTTAGGTATTGCATTGTCAAATCTTTTCAGGATTGATGTGTTGAAGGATGCTACTCCTCAGGGGGAGCAACACAGTGGAACTTGGAAGCTTGTGCCTCCACTTTGGCATTGTTGTCAAAGGGGGAGAAGATGTGAAGCAGAGAAGATATCTGCAGCATTGACGACGTATAATATGGAAGAAGATGTAGAGATATCTTTGTGTATTGCCATCAATGCCAAAGGGGGAGATTGTTGGCATATGTGTAGAGTTTGATGACATGATGGGATTGTATGTTGTCATTGATGTCAATATGTTGAAGTATGAACTAGTATACTGAAGATGATATCAATATGCTGAAGTATGAACTGGTATATTGAAGTAAGTGAATTGACAAAGTGAACTGATATGTTGGTGTGAACCGGTATATGCAAAGTTTGTATCGAGGTTTCATTTGATATGACTACCGGTTGGTAGTCTCAGCTTCAGGGTTTCTAGTTGATGCATTCTAAGTCTGTGTGATTCAACCGACGACATCCTGTGATGAGTTAGCATTTTAATGAAGATTAGATCGCATTGCCATGTCAGCCTTGTGCGTGTGAAGAATATCCTTGATGATCTTGCATGAAGAAGATTGATCCTATCCACCTCGGGAATGAGCAAAATCTTAGTAAACAGTGGAGAGCGCGTGATGGGTTATCAACTTCCAGAAGCGGTGAAGAACGAACGATGGAGAACGACTTGAGATTTGTTCAAGACTGTTTTACTCTATGCAATGTGTTTGAACGGTCAGGATTGGACCGACTGTATTGTTAACCTAGATGCTTAGGGTTTTAAGTTTTGGCTATCGACCTAATTATTGTCTATAAGGTCGATGATGATTTTATTTGAAGTTGTTGGCAAATGATTGTATGTGAGGTGATTCTTGCCAGACTAGAGAAGTGAGTAGATACCTGCAGAGTGTAATTAAAGATGTAAAGGAACTGAAGTGGATCTGCCTTGGCATTAAATGTTCTTATTAGATCAGTGTATTACTTGTTGACTTCTAACCATTTCAACAGATGGAAAATCCCTTTACCGGGTAGCTTTAACAGGCTTTTTGTAAATCCTTTAACAGGGTGACTCAAAATCATTGAGTTCTTCAAATCCTCTTGCGAGGTAACCTTTAGCAGGGTTTTAACCTTTAACCGGGTATTTAGCCATTCCTTAACCAGGCGATCCCTAGTAGGATCGGTTCCTAGCAGAACTTGTTGTAAAGTCTTTAACTGGACTAGGATCCTAACAGAGCGAACTTCAGAAGAGTTCAAGAACAACTTGTGGGTATTCATCCCCATCGTGGTTTTTCCTGGTTGGGTTTCCACGTGAAAAATCAGTGTGTTATGCGCGATGCTTTTTCATGTGATGTTTTAGTGTTTTCTTTTAAGTGGTAATGCAAGCTGATCCAGTGGTCATTATATTCATGATGTATTACTTGTTTAAGCATGTGGGTGAAGTGGAAATGAGATATTAGGTTTTGTGAAGATCTAAGTGTTATCGGTTTATGTCTTTTACAGTCATACTGTGTTTTACTGGTAGTGCCTTGATTTAGATCGGTGATGTTGTTTACCAGTTAGTGCAGTCTTTGCAGTTTAAGTTGTTGAAGAAGTTTTTGTCCATACCAATTCACACCCCCCCCCCCTCTTAGTATCTGTTGAGTATTTACTGTTCATCATTATTCATTAGAGAACTCATTGAGGCTAATGGAAAGCTGGAAAAGTTCAATAAAAGTTCTTCTATGCTGGATGGGTAGATCCAATCTCAGAGGATGAAAGGTGATACATCTGGACTAGGCTTTAACACATATGATAAACAAGAGTCTTCCGATATAAAGAGCAACATTCACAAGGAAAAAACTGCTCCTAAGGCTAACAAGCCTACCAGTAAGAAAGTTTTTAAACCTGTTCGCTTTGTCTGTCATAAACCTGGACATACTGCAAATGTGTGTAGAAACAAACCCAATGAGAATACAGGCTACAATGCAAATGTCAGGTATGTATCTAAGAGATTTGAAAGTCATAGTTTTACATGCAACATGTATGGACATAGATCAGTTGAATGCAGATATGGAGACAATAATCTAGTACCTCACATGAATCCAAGACCTAATGGTAACTAGAGGAGAACCTATGACAACCGGGGTAACTTGAACTGGCATAAACCCTATGTCAACTGGTTTAGTCCATTTGAGATGGAAAAGGTAACTAATGTCATTTGCACCATTTGTAACAATTATGGTCATGTGGCTTTGAATTGCAGAAGGAGAACTGGAAGAGGCAATGCGGGACCTTGGAGATCATCTGGAATGACTTGTTATCATTGTCACAAATTGGGACACGTGGCAAAGTTCTGTAAAACCAGAAAGAACAAACCGGTTAATCATCCTGTAGGCCAGAAGGTTAAGCAAAAGGTAAATGTTGAGGAAACCAGAGAAGAGATGAATCGAATCTGGAAAAAGAAGAGTGATGATATGCCTACAAAAGAACCCAATCCTTCACCCAGTGTGGAGAATCCTAGACCGGTGAATTGAGCCTTTCTACAGGGCTAAGGGGAGCATAGCGGTAAATCTACTTTCGGACCCCTTGAAAGATGAGTGGTAAGAAAGCTTGCATTTTTTAGTCATTCTGTGAGAGAACTTGATATCTTTGTCAATCGGTTTTTTGAAAGTTTGTCAACCGGTTTTACACCTATTAATATTGGATATACCGTCAAGCGGTGTATTAGGGTTTGTAACCCTAGCGGTCGAGCAATTAATGCAGTAGGTAAAAAGGATAAAAATAAGTTTTATTATGTTATTTTTACCCTAAATGCATTTGAAAGAGAATTCTTGAGCACTTGCAAAGCGAAGAGAGATTTGCTAGCTAGTTGTGGATGAATTTGTGTTGTAAACTACGTGATTGAAGCCGATTCAAAGATTAGTGAAGGTGGAACTGGTGTGCATTTGAGTAATCAACTAGTAACCGAGGTAATGCGTGAGAATTAAGGTATTTCTTTGTAAATCCCTTTTTGAATCAAGTTTGTTTGAATGGCTTCATCATCTAAGCAAGTACAGAGGCTAATGATCACATCAGAACCTATGGAGGTTGTGGAATCAGAACAAATAGTGTCTTACAATGCTTTATTTCAAGTTCCCGAAGGTGTTATCACAAAAGGTGATTTATCTAGTTATATTGATTGTAAAATCGAAGATTTAGGATCACTATCAATTTATTCTCAATTGAAATCCCTTTGCGATAAGAGCAAAAAGATTCAACCCGAGTATATCAGGGTTTATGAGAAGGATTTTCATTATGCAACTTATTTTCTTGAGGATTTTGAAGAATAACACATCGGAATCATTCTAAGTCATGTTCATGGAAAAAACATGTATCTGGAAAGGACACACGCTATAACCAAGGAAGCTATCCATGCTGTGATTGGTTTTTGGTCAACCGGTGAAGTTCCCAAGCTGAGGTGAATTTCTAAAGAGACTGTAACCACTTTAACCTCGTCTACCTCTGATGGGCGTGCATTTTCTATTAATAACATTAAGGACCCAACGATTAAATTGGCTACTATGGTTATAGGTTACATGATATTCTATTCTAGTAGAATGAATAGTGTGTCATCTACAACAATGCATACAACCCATAGAATGATTGATGAGAACATAGATTATGACCTATGTGAGGCCATAAGGAGTCAATTGATGTTGAATCTACAATCAATTAAGAAGGACAATAGTTAGAAGTTCAAATTTGGTTAGTTATTGATTGGTTTATTCTTTTACTTTCAGAATTTCCTACCAGGAATTGGTGATATAGAATGGTAAAAAGACCTACCGGTAACTACTCAGATCAAGAACAACATTAAGGTTGTTAAGAACACTTTCTCTACTGCAATGAACATGTACTTCAATTAATTTCAAAAGAAAATGAGTATGAGGGTTAGGCTACCTGAAGATGCACGGTGAAAAACTTTGCCAAGAACATCATTTTCATAGTCACCACTAATTTTTGTCCGATGAAAGCTATTGAACCCAGAGAAGATGAAATGGAAGACATGAGCTATGAAGTCAATTATGACTTATTGATTGGTTATGCCAATAAACTGTTGGCATCTCCAGTGGACAAGAAGAAGAAAAGACTGGATACTGTTGAGGAGCAAACTGCAAAAGTTGGAACCAGTAGTGCTCCACCCAGTAGTGGTAAAGGGAAAAAGAAGAAGGATGAGTAAGAACTCCCAGTGTCAACAAGTATGAGAGTGACACAAAGTGTACAAGTTAAAAAGGAACCAACACCAAAGGTATACATAAAGAAGTAGACTGCAACAAAGAAGAGAGGCCGACAACTGATTCCTCAAGCAGAATCTAATGACACTGACATTGAGGAGGAGCCAAAGAAAGTGAAGGCAATTGGCAAGAAGGCCAAACCAGTTGAAGCTACCTCTCAGAATATTCCCATTAAAGCTTTGTCTTACAAGCCTATGACTGATTTTAAGATAACGGTAAAGACATTAGGAAGGAATAGGTTTGATAATGCTAAAGAATGTTTTGATTCATTTGATGAAGAGCGAAAGAAACAAATTGTTCAATAGGTAATCAACCATTTGTGTCATTACAATCGATTACCTCTTGATCTTAAGAAAGATATTTCCGATACTTTATATTCTATTCTTTTGAATAAATGGGAAAAAGCTGTGAAGAAAGAAAAATAAATTATTGATAATGTGTTTATTCAATATTTTCCTGATTTGTCTAAAGATGAGTTAATTGCATTGCTTGATAACAACAAAACACAAATTCCTTTTAAGTCAAGGAGATTAAGGTTAATAAGTGGAAATATGCAATCTGTTGAAGTTGAGACTCATTAGATAGCAAAAAGAAGGATGACACTACTTGCCAACCGGTAATTTTTGTTGATGATGTACAAGATACCATTGATTTGTCTGGGAATATCATTGAACCAGATAAGAAGCCACCAACTAATTCATTTGTTAAAGCAGTGGAAGTACTGGCAACTCAACCAAGTGTGGATATTCTACCCCCACCGATAAAAGATCAACAATTGAAAACACAACTGCCACCGGTTTCACAAGCTACCTAGGAGAAATCCGTTGAAAGATTTGCAGAAAAGTCCTCTGAATAGTAAAAGGAGAAAGATCAAGAGAAAACTGAGAAGGAGAAATCTACTGAACCAGAAAAGGCATTAGTTAAGCAACAAAATGATGATGATGATGATGACTCATTAGGCATCAAAGGGCCTATAGATGTTGACAATATGAGTGCATCAAAATTATTGGAGATTGCAACTGTGATGCAATCCAGAGCTCAGAAGAAGAGGCTTAAAGAACAAAGGAAGGAAGCAGAAACCATCCAAACTGCTGTAGAAATTTTGTCAAGTCTTCTACCAGAGACTGCTATAGGGAACTTGTCAATTCCTATTGGCAAACTTGGCTAGTTGGTTGCTGATGCTTCTGACCAACTCAAGTCCCTTGAGGAAGCAACTCAGACTTTGGCTAAGAAAAACTACATGAAGAAAATAGGAGAACATATAATGAAAGATATTGATACAAGGAAGATTGCTTTATCCTTGAATAAAGATCTTTTGAGAAAAGCTATTGAGACAGGAGGCAAAATTCTAGCATACACATCCAATATTTCATTTTTTTCTATCGATTTAGTTAAGAGGTGACAAGAGACAGAATTGGAACTAGAAAAGATATGTAATGCCTACATACCGTTACAGGATTCTGTCTTAGCCTTTGGCAAATCAGTGGATGATTTGCAAAATCGGTTAGATCTGTATGATTTTGAACAGGCAAAGAGACTTCGATCCCTGAAGGAGTTAAATAAATTATTGAGACCTAAGGTGGACATCTTGCAACAAGCTTATAAGAATGCATAAGCGGTTTTAGCTACTCTAGAGATGAGTACATTTGATGCAATGGAAGAATTTTCTGCACAGGTTATGACAACCATAGAGAATACTGAAACCTTACTGGAAACATGGGAAAATGATTTTTCTCAAATGAAGCTCACTTTCAGTAATATTTTCTTGAAAATTGAAGTGAACACTCCTTAGTACAGACTTCTAAGTTTTTGTATATGTAAACTTTTGATACAAATTTTGCTATATATATATTTTACTTTTCAATTTGGCATTATTGTCCAAGGGGGAGTAGAAATATGTATGTGTGTTGTGAAAATTTTGTATGTGTTGTTAAGGGGGAGTTGAAATATGTTTTTGTACAATTTTTGTAAGCACACTTAGTTGTAAAGTTGTAAAATTTTCTAAGTGTTGCCATCAATGCCAAAGGGGGAGATTATTGGCTTGATGATGATTGTAATGTATGACTTCATGTGTTGTCATTGATGGAACATGTACAAACACATATGTTCACATTGTCATTGTAATCTTAGACAAACCAGTATTGCTTCTAAGTTACTTGTATTGCAACTGGTATTGGAAGTTTAGTTTATGATGGTTTAGAGAGTGTCAAACTGGTACATGTTGACAATCGGTATATGCAGGAATGGCTTGACATCAACTTGGAGATTTAGTGGAGACCATCAAAGAAGCGACAAAGGACAATCGGTTTATGTATTGATAGTGGTTAACTCCTAACCGGTATCGGTATTCCAACCGGTATTCATTGTTTGTGTGATGAGTTATCACCAGTCGTGATGAGTTACTCCTAACCGACAAATTTTGGCGGTAATTTGTGATGAGTTATGTTAGATTGTCCAGATACATTGCACCTAGGAAATTGTGATATGATTTCTAAGTCGACATAAAATCTAATGTCTATATAATGACATTATGATGAACTATTTTGTAGATATGATGTATGCGAAGATAGAAGTGTTAAGTTGTTGAAGGCATTGCAAGATATGTTGGTGATGCAGTTTTGATTGAGCAGAAAAGGATCTATTCAAGCAAGTTGTGCTACTTCTAGATCACACCACCTGTTGTTTTCTAATCACTACAACAACCAAATCCCCTAACCGGGCAAACTCTAATAAGCTTCATTGTACAAATCCTTTAACAAGGTGATCCATTAGTTTGGATTCAGAAATCCTCTACTGAGGTTACTCCTAACAGGGTACTACCTTTAACAGGGTATAGCTCCTAACAGAGCTTTGGGATCTTTAACAGGATTCGCTCCTAGCAGAGAACTTTTGTAGACCTTAACCGATCGGTTATCTATTACTGCAAATAGTTAACTTGTGAGTCCCATCTCACTGTGGTTTTTCCCATTTGGGTTTTCCACGTATAAACACTTGTGTTATGGTGGATGTTTTACTTATTGTGGATGCTTTAATATCATTTTGAATTGCATGCATAGTGTTTAGTAAACTTGTTAAGTATCTCAACCAGTCAGTGTTTAAAGTAGTATTGTTTTTGCTGTCACTGATTCACCCCCCTCTTAGTGCTTTATAAGTCTATCACTCAGTTCAATTTCTATACAATATTCTTCCATTTACCTAATAAAAAATGATATCTAGAAAACCATGAAAAAATAATTTACTATGAAATATTACAAAAATATAAGTATTTAAATATTAAAATAAGTGAAAAAATTCATTAATATTTTCCAAAGAATTAAAACTCAATCATTTTTCTTGATTAAAATTGGAAATTATTCAATTTAACCATTTGGGCCAACATTTTTAACTATTGCAATCTTTAAAAAAGATTCAAAATAGAAAGTTCTCCATATCGCGAACTAATTAAATTGAAGATAATTAATTTTCTCAATATTTTTAATTAAAAAATTTGCATCTAGATATACTTTAATAAAGATTAATAGTTTTTTTATAAAAATTTTGATTTGTTAATTTGTTTTTTATTAGTAACTAGTTAAAGAACAACCCTTGCCAATAGTTCTATGCATATGACAAGAGCTAATAATGATTTAATTTACAATATAATAATACAATATTTTAAAAAATGGAATAATGAAGAAATATTATATCTTTTGTGATTTACATTCCTTCGAACATAGATATGCTAGTTGGTCTACATATATGTAGCGTGATTTTATTTATTTGAACTTTTACAAGAATAATTTCATACATTCATTTGACAATTTTTTTAATTTGAAAAATAATTTAGATAGTTTGAATGAGATTTTTGAGGAGATTAGACTTCACACTATTGCAAGTTTCTTAATCAAGATGCATAATAGAAAAGTCTACATAGAAAGAAACATGAAAGGGGATTAATGCGAGATCTCTTGTCCCTTAAACCTAGTGTCTCCTAAATATTATTCAATTCATTCAATTCAATTCAATTCAACTCATATAAATGTATATCCACATGAAATATTTTTTAAAATAAGTTAAAAAATAAATAAATAAAACATGTAATACATTTTTAGTTAATTCCCTTATTTACTGCAGCTAAAATTCTAATTCCTCAATTGTAATTAGTTCACTCTTTTAATAGAAAATCCTGTATTCTTCGATACCTTCAAGTTTTTCCATAAAATTATATGTTCCTTTAAAAATAAGGACCCAGCAGCTACATGGGGCCATGAGTTTAGTGTCTTGTGCTCTGCTGAAGTATTGTGTATGGGCCTGTCCTTTGCAATTAAAGTGAATTACTCATAGCAAAAACAATTTATTTGATTAAAATCATGAAAACCAATTTATTTGGTTACGAAGGGAGAACAAATGTTGGGAACAAGTTGAGTTTGACTAACTTATCATCTGCTGTATCAATTTAAGAGAGCCTGTGAAGAGAGCCCAGGAACCATTCACATTTCACATTTCACATTTCACCCATTGCCCTAAAAATGTGTGCAGTAAATGTGAGATAGAGATAGATACGATAACTGCAGAGCAGGAATTGTTCAATTAATGTGGATGAGAGCGTTGTTTAAAAAATAATGGATGATAGCAAAGTGACAAGCAATAAAAAAACAAATTAAATGATTATTATTAATAATTACTGTTGGTGAGTGCAATTTAGGAGATGGGCTTCATAAAGTACAAGGAAAGCAAAACACTTCGGTGTATGTACGAACTGTTATTTTCTCTTTTTTTCATTTGGGTATTTACGGGTCAGGTCTGGTAGACCTCTGCCATTTATTTCTCTGCCCATCATGTAGGTGTTGGGTGTTTGGTGGTGGTATTGCTGAAATTGCATGAGAAATAGCAAGATATTGTGATTTCATAAAAAAGTTCTGGAGGATTAACTAGGATTGACCTTGTAAAGCAGAGGGGTCATCGGTCACCAGTCACCAGTCACCACCGCATTGGATGACGTTAGAGGAGATGAATTGATGGACGAGGGTACAAACAATGGCCTCCAATGTCACTGCAGGAATGCTATCAATAGTTTCTAAAAGTCTGGATTTATCGGATCTCATGCTTTGAGTCCATTTTTCTGTACCAGTAAGTGAGAGTGGGTAATCAGTTTAAGGATTAGAAATGATCAAACAGATACTGGGCAGGCTTCCCAGAAAGCCTTCCAAATCAGATAACAACAACAGCAGCATCAACTCTCATACCAACAATAATTACGATGTGGGTGTGGCAAATATTGGCGCTCCAGCGCCCTCATTACCGGGAAGAAGCGGGTCTTTGTCAGCTTACAGTAACGCCAATGGCAGCAGCAGCAGCGGCAACAACAATAACAGTAGCAGTGTTGCATCATGGCCCAATGCAGGCAAGAAGATGGCGTCAACAATTTACCCAGCAAATGGAACTACCTATGAGGCCCTGGCATCCTTCAGAGATGTACCCACTTCGGAAAGACAGAACCTTTTTATCAGTAAGTTAAATCATTGCTGTGTTGTTTTTGATTTCAGCGACCCTAATAAGAATATTAGAGAAAAGGACATCAAACGGCAGACGCTTCTGGAACTGGTGGATTACATAACATCTGGCAGTGCTAAGTTCACTGAGCCGATGATGGAGGAAATCAGCAAGATGGTGACTGTTAATTTGTTCAGAAGCCCACCCCCTTCCTCCCATGAAAACTCAGGCATGGAGGGCTTTGATCCAGAAGAGGAAGAGCCCACCATGGAGCCTGCATGGCCCCACTTGCAGATTGTCTATGAATTCCTATTAAGATTTGTGGCTTCCACTGATACAGATGCCAAGCTGGCCAAGAGATACATCGATCATTCTTTTGTTCTCAGACTGTTGGATCTCTTCGATTCCGAGGATCCCCGAGAAAGGGAATACCTTAAGACCATCCTGCACCGAATATATGGGAAGTTTATGGTGCACAGACCGTTCATCAGGAAAGCCATTAATAACATCTTTTATAGGTTTATATTTGAGACGGAAAGGCATAATGGAATAGCAGAGTTGCTGGAGATTTTAGGCAGTATTATCAATGGCTTCGCATTGCCATTGAAGGAAGAGCATAAGCTCTTTCTTGTGAGGGCACTCATTCCTCTCCATAAACCCAAGTGTGTCTCTATGTACCACCAGCAGCTATCTTACTGTATCACCCAGTTTGTAGAGAAAGACTTTAAATTAGCAGATACCGTCATCAGGGGATTACTCAAGTACTGGCCTATTACAAACAGCCAGAAGGAGGTGATGTTTTTAGGAGAATTAGAGGAAGTCCTAGAAGCTACCCAAGCAGCTGAATTTCAGAGGTGTATGGTACCTTTGTTTCGGCAAATCGGGCGTTGCCTCAATAGTTCTCACTTTCAGGTAACGTATTCAACACGATAGAATTTGATACAGATGATTTGGCGCGTGATGCTTCTAATGTTTACTTAATAACATTTTACGATCTCAAATCTTTGCGTAGCATCTTTAAAATATAGGGAAGTATGGAGATATGTATAACAAACATTTGAGTTTTCTTTGTATGATAAATAATTCTTATCTGCAGTTGTGGATGGATCTGGAATATACATAGAACTGACATCTTTTTGACTTAGAAAAACTTTTTACATTTCACTGCACCTAACTGTTTCAGGAGTAATGGGAAACCTTTGAATAATTTACCTTTTTGACAAGAGTTGGAGAGTTTATTTTTTCAGTGCTCTACAGTTGCATATATCACCAGCCGTTTTATAGCTTTGCAAATGCTAATGTCGTTTGCATTATAATTTTGTATATTGCATGTTGTTTGGTGAAAACAAATTGCTAGTCATTTTAACCATTGAAAAGCCACAGTTTTGACATCCCATAGACTCAAAGGAATGGAGTGAAGGAAGTAATTTACTTCTATGGGCATGGCACAGTCTGTATAGATAATCAGTGAAACTAGTTTCTGATGTTCCTTACTCGATTCTTTGAAGTTACTATATACCAATCACATATAATCGATCTCATTATATTGATTAGTATTACTTTACTTTGGTCATTAACCATGTCTTGAAAGTTCAACACCTCAGCATCCATGAGTAACTTTTGATTGTTTACGGTACATACAAAGAGGAAAGTAGAAGACACGAGCAGTTTGAAAAACCTGAAAATGATATGGATGTTGTAGTTGTACAGAGGTCAAATAGATTATACATGAATCAAAATAAATTTATGTCAGTGCTGAGAGTCATGTCGAAAGTAGATTTCCCAATCAATTCACAAGATGCCCACAATATTTGGTGGATATGCAATCAGATTTTAAAGGAATAATCAATAGTATACAAAGTCAATATGAGTTTTGAATATGGTTGTCATCTTAAAAATCAATGAAGCGTGTACAAAGATTGCTCTAGCTCTGGCCAAAATATTCCTATTGCAGTTTTAGGAAGGTCATGTGCAGAGCACATTTTTCAAGTTCTTTCTAGAAAATTCAGTTTTATTGTAAAGTGAATGCTGAGTAAATTATGGGGAATTCAGAAACATACTGAAGGCATTGGCAGGTGAAATGCCTGTGGGTTTTTCTTTTTGTTCTTTTTACTCTCCATCACATGGCACAATTTACAAACTTAAGAGCTATTCACTTGATCAGACTTTGTGCTGATGGAAGTGCTTATTTATTTTTGCATCAAATTGCTTGCATAAATGTGTTTTATTCTCAACTGCATGCAAACGAGCATGACTTGTTTTCAAGGTAGAGTTATTAACTTATTTGCCATATGCTGTCATGTCGTGTTCCTTGCACTGATTTTTTTCCTTCTGATTTTTGATATCATTCTCTTACATATTTCATACAACGTTTTCTCTTGTCTGTTCAGTTTTCAAAGCATTTATCTTCATGCATAATGCCCTGATTGGTCTTAGCAGTTGACAAGACAATTATATGTTTTAGACCAAAGTTACATGAAGCATATCTGCAGGTGCAACAAACCTCCTCAACCACATAATTGTCTAGTATTTAGGATTTGTGGATTGGCCTACGTATATTTATGTACGACGTGCTACACATTGATATACAAGCATATTGAATACAAAAATATATTATATAATATTTGTATTAAAAATTATATAGGAAGTGCCATCTAAGCCAAATATTAATGATTTTGCAAATTGCGCTTTGTTTGATAACCTTTGGCTTACATAACACTCCTAAGGGGTATCTTTTTCATCAATTTTCCCAGGGCTTGAACCTGGCTAGGGCACCCAGTGAGTTGGGTGTGGAATTTTACTCAATTTTGAAACTTTATTGTGTCTTATGGAGATTTATAAATTATATTATATAATGTATTTATAAATTATATGCGTCTATATGATAAAGGAAACACATTATGTAGATAATTGTGGGATTATTTCCTAGCGTAGATAATATAACCAAATGCTGATTTTTCACTTGGGTTTGTTTCCTTCATCTTTCTTGATTTAGTTTGTCACTTCCAAATGAGAAACTGTAGTTCAGGAGCAGTGTTTTCGATAATTTGAAACATGTTAGATATTTCTGATTCCCTTATTCTGTTTCTCCTTGAGTACAGGAAGAGGGGGTCATCCCTTCAAACATTTAATTGGATGACACTTTTATGTGGGAGCCCTTCTCCATTCTGGCAAATTGTATTTCCACGTTGTTCATAAATAACAATAAAAAAAATCTTCAGTTTTGACTGCGGTATAGAAGCAAAATTAATTGTGCCCGTTCATAGGATCAACCTACTTTTTAAATTCATTTGAATAATGTTAACCATTGGCTGCAGAAGGGTTTGGCTCTTGTGAAGGCAATCAAGATGGCAATAGCCTATAAACTAATGTGCATGTTGCACCCTTTTCTGTATGTTTTGATTCCCAGGAAAAACATTTTTGCTGTCTGTTGCTTAGAAACTAAGCAGACTTTTTATCGATGTAGATATGCTGACTCAGTAGTGGTAATAGTTTGGATCTTTGTCTAATTGATTACAATGGCTGATCCATAATTACCAGGAGATGGAAGTACTTGTAGACTCCGGAAACTGGTACCGGTACTGGTATGGCTAATTTAAAAAAAATAGGAGACGGCGGGGGGTGGGGTACTTGGAGATGCTAATAATTTCCAGAAAATATCATGACACAGACCTTTGAAAATAAGTTAATAAGTAATTAAAATATGTTAAATATGAGTATTTTAAATGATTAGATTTGAATATTAGATAGATTTGCTGTCAAATAATGTTACCTATCTCAAATAAATTATAAACTTGTGTGTTATTATTATTTTTAAATATGTATAAACATAGTTTATAATTAACAACCCACTATATATAATATAGTGTTTTTAAATTATCATACACATCAAACTTTCAAACCTATAGTAGTGATTTTAAATGATTCTTAATAAATAATTCAAGTTGTTTATTAAGCTACAGCTGTTTGATATGAAGGTCCTTAATTTAAGCTAAGTAGACTATAAATTTAAGATTATTTATTAAAAAACTTACAAATCGAGCTGTAAATACGAAGCCACTTGATTGCCTCCCCCGCATTTTATTTTATGTATTTTTTTTTACGTTTTAGGGTTTTTAGCACATGTTTTAGCAATTTTTTTATTAAATTTTCTCCTTTCCTGTTGGGAGACGCCTCAGTTGCAGTGGGAGGTGAAAGGAGACAGCAGGAGACTTCACGTAGAGTGCCCAGAAGTTTCACAGTGACTCCAGAAACGTTTGGTACTGGAGATGCGTTCCGGTACCCAAGATGAATCCCACGGGACTGGAGATGCGTTCCGGTACCCAAGATGCATCCCACGGGTCTGGAGATGCGTCTCCTGGTAACCCTGGGCTGATCATATCTATAGATATAGAAAAAATGGCTTTCAATGTCTCTCAACTGTTTGGAGAACTTTGGCTACAATATAATATGTGTTCTTGGAAACTTAAATTTCAAAGTATATGACATCATCTCAACAATGCTTTGCTGTTAATTTTGGTATGGTTTATCCCACTCGTGCTCCACCTTAGCACTCGACTGAATCATTTTCAGAATAAATTCTAGTGTATAATGGCTAGCATAAACTAACTGAAAGATTACTACAAGCTTATAAGGTTGAGCGAGAACTAATCATTCGTTAATCCATCACCATCAATGCTTTTTTAATATCTACTATGTGCTTCAGAGCTCGAGATTGAGGATAGTATACAATAGCCTTGTTAATTCAGGGTGTTGCTGAATTTCATTCATTTCCATACAACGGGTGAATCACAACTTTGTCAGTTTGAAAATTTTAACTTTGATGTTCTTTATGGTTAACTATGGTGGCTTATGGATTTTGAATCTTGTTAATGTCTTAAGTGTTTTCTGAGTCTATATAGTCATCCAATGCTTTTTAACATGTTCATGCCGTGAATTAAATTTTGATACAAATCCAACTGGAGATGCCTGTGTTTAAATCTTATTTTTAATACAGGTTTGCTAAATTAAAGAACATCCAGATGTTAAACATTAAATCACAATCACCGATGCCTCTTGCCTCTTTGAGTTCCATCGTGCATTCAGATGTCAGATTTTTTCTTGCTTCATCATTTATAAGTCATCAATGACCATGGAGCACCATGTTGTCATTACTTAAAATAAGTTTAGAGTAGTTGGATTTATTTTATATCATTTCTCTATTTGGGCACCCTTCAGTAAGTCCAGATGGTGCTTTGCTATTCCAGGAGCTTTTAACTACCCTAAATTGGTTTTTACTTTTTATTAGAGATCTGGTAGCATGCCTATATTTTGCGTCCAGAACTCCCTAACTTTTAATTTGAGGTAGGTATCTGCAAAATTTTACCAATTTCATTAGTTTTCTTCTGCCATGTACCAATGGGTTTATTTTACTGTTTATGTGCAGTCGTAAAAATGTTTATTAAAACAGTTGGTTGCATTTTAATCATCTTTTCTGTATTCCGAGTCTATTATAAATTAAGTCTGTAACTTTTCAAATGTTGTTTATTTTTTCTACTACACTTTGTGCAGTATTTTTTCACTATGCTCATCTTTCAAGTCTGAAGCTTTGCCAATTATGAGGTCAAACTCTTTTGGCAAAAGCTCTATATTATTTCCTAAATTCTTGAACATAAGCTTTTAGAATATCAATCTTTCTATCTCTTCTATCTTGCTTCAAATGTTGATATTCATATTATACTTCATCATCAGCAATATGATAATGTTTACTTTCTCAGTACATTGGTTCCTTTAGTTGTAGCTTTTTACTTGTTGTGGGTCCTTGGCATAGTGGCTAGACCCATCTGGACCAGATTTTTTAGACCAGATGGAATTATCCGATTGGTCTGGATTTTTCAATTCCTATATAAATTTGACCAAGTTTTCGGCTTTTTGAGAAAGTTTTTTGGCTTCCTGAAAGAATTGACTTTTTTGGACCTGGTAATTATGGCCCTCAGTATTTGGTTGTTGCAACATATTAGCCTTAGTCCATTGTGGTGTCTCTGCTTCTGCCTTTCTGGAGGTATAAGACCTTTTTATCATCTATTGTTATTGTACTCTATTGGCAGACTATTGTTGAGTTTGTCCTTTGTTTCATGTTCTATTGACTCAAGTTCTCAAGCAGTTATTATTTCTCCCAGAAACCCTTGTTCATTATCTTTCAGCTTTTTATCTTCTTCAGTTTAGATCCATCTTAATCACAGTGACAGCATATGCAAACTTGCCCATTAAACTCTAAATGGTGGGGAAGTTTGAGCGATCTCGATTTGATTATGTTTTTGCAGTACAGTACTGTATAACCATAGATCAACATGGCTGGTTGCATGGCATCAATGCCATGCCAGTTGGTGCAAATATTTACCTGACAAGCTTCCAATGGTATGTCTAGTTTACTTTCACACTGCTTGGTCAACAAGATGGGTTATCATTGGATAATGGGCCAAATTGATTTTTCCTGTTTTGGCACATGTCCTTATCTTTAAGTGCCCAGATTTACTGCCTCTTGCCTTATTTGACATAATTATTATGGAAGCTAAACATCACCGCATCCATTAGGGTTTTCTGCAGAACTCAACCATATTTTTGCTTAGTAGGAAATATGGCTGTTATCTAACCATATGAATTATGTTTTATTAGGAGTTTCCCCTCCAATTCTTTGGGTTTTATAACCCTCTTTACAGATTGGTTCTCTAATATTTTTTCTTAGAAATTTATCCTTGCTTATGTGCAATAAATATTAATAAGGATATGTTGAGAAATGGGACAGAGCGGTTATAAAGCTGATAGAAGAAGTAATATGAAGTTTAACATCTGAGAGCTAATACCTATGAAAAAAATTACAATTTATAGACATGGTCATCTTAACATATTACACAACTCACAGTATAAGGCATTATCCACGGATTTTACAAAAGACTTTCCATGGGGGTAAATAGTGATTGATTCTACAAGATGAAAAATCTTGTAACATCTCTTAAACAAATACCATTCAGTATAATGAAACCATAGACTAAAAATATGGCTTGCACAGAAGAATGGGAAAGGTAACATAGCAAGATCATCTTACTCTCATACCAATTTTGAGAGATACTTGGATGAAGCAAAAAAAAATGAGCTGGAAAAGCACTCAGTGAGTTTATCTAAAAAAGGTAATCACATTATTAGCAGTAAACTTTTCATCAAATGGCTTGACATAATGAAAATACAAGAACATAGAGAGAGATTTCTTTACAAATTCCTTTTGTCACTTCCTGCCATTAAATGCAGCATGGGGGTGGGTTAGGAGAGTCAGACCAGAAACTGAAAAGAATAAAAGAAATATATATGGATGCATGTTGTCCTGTCCATGTACTCTATATGCCCCAGATACAGCCCATGCATGCATCCGTATTTGGATATGGTTGAGTGTGGTCAGCAAACAATTGTATATGGTGAATACAAAATTTGAGATTTATATCATGCCAAAAAAGAAATGAAAATGGAAATGTTCAAACAGACAAAAACGCAAAAAGAAAAACAGTTCACAGAGAGAGGAAAACGCTTATCATGTCACATTTATCACTCATCTTTACACTCGAAATTGGAAGCCTTGTCTGAGAATTTCTGTTTGGACATTCTACATAGTTTGTTGTCTTTTACACAAATAGTTTTTTATGTATTGGTACCTTTCTCATCTATAATGTATGGGATGCCGTACCTTTCCAGTATCACTACTCTACATACACCCAACCATGAAGTGAAAATTATTTATATTTATAAATGATACATATTTTTCTGGTACGGTTGATGCCAACTATTGTATCCACATGCAAAGAGAATAATCAGTTGCAAAAGAATGATCGCAGCATTTGTAAACATTATTTTTTTGAGAGCTTTAGTTTAAAAGCCGAATTGTGTCCTAGATGTATTGAGATGGTCCACTTATGAAAGGAAAAATTTCAATGTGTAGTTTTGAGATGACCACTTTGAATTCCAGAAAGAGTTTAGATGGTGCTCAAAGGAAAAAGGAGTAATAACCTGATTGAAAACAAGTGTTAGGAAATTGAGAAATGGCCTGATCAATTGTGTATTCATCTCAGATAAACCATACCAGCATATTCTCTTTGTACCTGTATTGTGATTGGAAGATACATTATGATTATTTCAGACGTACGATCTGGTGTTAAAGAGGATGATTCAACTACTTGAGAAATGAGTATGATGTAGTGTTTATAAAGATCCAATGATAATCGTAAGATGTAGGTGACTTCGAATTAGTCTCATTGAAAAATGTAGAAAGTATGCAGTTTTCCTGAACTTTGGTTATGTGCTTTACAATGGTTGTTGATCCCAAAACCTTAGAAGGGTTTATTTCAGGCTATTATATACTGAAATAGCATAGAAGATTTCTTTTCCTCCTTATGATATGCTATTTCTGTGCCCACTTAAGAATGACATGTATGAATTTTGTCTTACTCATGTAAGATATTCATCTCTCATGTTAACAGTTTATTTTGAAGTGCTGTTTTACACAATATTTCATTATGAAGTGTTACAAAAGTGTCTTATTCCTCTCTATAGCATGCCATTTATATGATGCTTTCAACATGAAGGATGCAGTTCTACCATATTAGTATGACACATCTGCAGGTTCGAGCCTCGTCAATCGCAATCCAATATATATATATATATATATTGCAAAAAGGAAAAGAGAGTAAACTAGAATAGATTTACTATGGAATTTGTAGATTTATCTGGATCTACATAATTTACCATATCTAGAATGGTGATTTTTGTCCACATTTTGAATGTGGATTATACCATCGAATTATCTTGATAGATCTGTAATCCTCTTTTATAAGAGATAAGAAAGGGTATTGTAGGAAGAAAGATTTGTGTTAGGGAGAATAACACGGGTATTGCCCTTCTAAATAGGAATATTGTATATAGATCTGTGCTATGTGGTCATCCTGTCTTATTTCCAATAGATACTACACCACTTATCTCATATTTTTGCTTGCCTGGAAATTAAATATTTCAAATGTGCCAGTTCTTCATTTCTCAGAAACGAAAATGCTGGTTTTAATGGGGACCGGTCATCTGCGAAAAGCCGCTCCGTGATGGTAGAGTCTCATCTTGTGTGTTGGCTGAAGTTGCAATAGTCACATTGAACCCTTGAATATGCTTGAAAATCTTGAAATGATCTTGTTCAGGGTGCATCTTTAATGCTGAGAGTATTTTGCAATGAATTTTTTGAAAGATTTTCTATCTCTCCCTTCATACATGCTATTTCTGTGTGCACGTAGTAATGCTCAAATCATGCATCACACTTATCCTAGAAACTTAGAAATGCGTCTTTCACTTTATTTTTTATTTTGAAGGGGTATTTTAATCAATGTAATAATGAAATAGTACTACATATTTTCCGTTTTTTATACTTAATCCTGTTATGTTTGAATTATGTTTCATTCTGAAGGCAAAACATGTCTTTTGTGTTAAAAACTTACTCTGGAAACTATTGCATAACCCTAATCTGCCCATTTAAGGTAATGATTGAAGGATGAATTGAGGGTATAAGATGTTGGTGTCAAAAAAGCACATTTTAAATGAATAATGCTGTGGTTATATGTGTCTAATGGTGGTCACTAAGTAGTACGTGATTTTTGTCTAGGTTTTGCATGCCATTCGCACAAATGCCCTCTATAAAAATGGATGTAATGTAAATGGTGGTCTGTATTGAGGCTTATAGCATATAATTTACTCAGTGTACATGGTATTACAAATTATAATGAGTTCCAATGGTGTATACTTTGTCATGGAGAATGGATAAAAGTAGAGGTTAGACATATTTTGGTCTCTTTTGTTGTAATAGAGTCTTATTGGAATATTATCCTTGTGTTTTTAGTATTTTCTGATTGAAAAGAAGATTGCAAGAGTGAAAGAGAAATAATATATGTTCACAAGTGGCCAAAATACATAAATACATAAATACATCCAATTACAATCTAAAACTGCTTAGATAGAAAAGAACCTGCTCTATGGATCAACTGAGCGTTTATTTTCGCAATTTATTCTGTTGAAGTGATTTACAGATTTTCTGTGATCTAGTTTTGGCACACACTGGAGTTCTATACTATAAGCATCTTACTTTTCTCCAATACAAATATCTAGGACAATGTAGATAAATTCAATTCCAAGGTTGGGATCACTCATGGCTGTAGCCTATGCCATGCAATTTGCAGTAAATCTAAGCCTCTTCTCTGATATTATATAAGTTATTCACTTACCTAGAGACTATGTTGAGAACATGATCACAATCATAAGACTGCTACAAATTAGGAATTTGGGATGATTATAATTGAGCCTGTTAGGATTAGGGTTAACTTGACTCATGGAAGGTCCAAGCTTGTTGTTTGGCTGGATGTGTGTCAAGCTGGGTGAACACCCAAAGGATGATGGTTCATCAACAATGAGTATATGTAGATTTCAAGATCACATTAGCCTCATGGATGGTTAGCAACTTAACATGTCATATGTAGGTCTATGAAAGGGTAATTTAACATGCTTGCTAGATAATCAGTCAGAACTCAGAAATTGAGTGCATCCAATGGTCTAGCAAGTTTTGAAAAGCGTCAGGCTCCACAAAATGAAGGTCAAATTTTACGTGTTTATTTGTGTGATGTTAGAATGGATTTGGGTGATTTATGTAGTTCACAAGTGTTATTTTGAATTAGAATCATGAAAAGTTAAGTACTCAGAGACATTGTTTGTGAAGGAGCAGAAAATGGAAAATGCTCAGTCAAATGAGCTCCTCTTATCTTTTATTTTTTAACGCTTATTGTGTTACTGTCTGCTGTTTGAAAGTCTATATTTGCTACTAAGTTGATATGTTTTTGGTGTGTTATAATCTTGACTTGAATTTTGTCTTGATGGAATCACATTCTTACACTAGCATGATGTTTGGTAAATCTTCTAACCGCTAGAGTTCATAAATACTTGATTTTCTTGTTCTCTCTTCTCATGGCACTTTCTTCATTGAACATGGAACTTATCTGGACAACTGATTCCTGAGTGGTTGCTTCAACTGAGCAGTCTGAGCACTCAACTATATCTTCATAAGTTGAGCATTGGGGAATTTCATTGCTCCTTTTCCCAATTTTAGGTACATTTGCAATTTCAAAGAAAAATAGATCCCAAATTATCAAATTTAGGCAAAATTTACAGACACATTGAAATCATACAATGGGTCATTACATTATCTCAAAGTTTCTTATGAGACAAGTTATGGAATTATTATGTATGTTACTCCAAACTAAGTCACAAGGTTCACCAAATTTTTCGGCTTCAAGTTTGAAATTTGACAAACTTATAAAAAATTAATAAAATTCGTGGAAATTTGTCTCAAATTCGTACAGTAAAAGTGTGACTTTAGTTTTACTAAAATGTATTTTAACGGAGCATTTCTATTGAAAGTCTGTTGTAGAGGAATTTCTATTTCTGTGGGTAGGGCACATCAAATGCGTGGAGGCTTGAAAACGTCATATGTCGGAGGTCTGAAGATGTGATAGGGCATGACAGGTTCATGATTTGAAGATGTGATAGGGCACAAGTTGTGTCTGCAGAGTAACAAATGCATTTCAGGTCGAGAAGCTTGAAAAACAATTGAACAAAGGGAAAAAAGTATTTTAGAAAATCTCAAACAATGATCTTATATTTTTATGATGAAAGTAGTAAAAATCATATGCTTTAATTTATTTATTAATTATATGTTTTTTAAATAGAATAAATTTTTTTTTTTTTGAAGTTATGTTTTTTATTTTAAGTTTAAAAAAAATAAAGTTTAGTGTTTTATTTTGTTTTTATGTTTTTTTAATAGAATTTAATATTTTTATTCTGTTTATATATAATATATAATAATATATAATAATATATATAGTGATTGCTTATTTTATTTCAAATCTATAATTTTAAACCTATTTAGCTATTTTTATAATTTGTGGATATTTTGCTTTTTTTTTATATAAGACAAATATAATGTCGAGTTTTTTTTTCAATTTTTGTACCTTGCCGAACTTCACTCGAATTTTATTGTTGCTGAACTCGAACTTGAATTTGAACCTTGTGACTTAGACTCCAAATCTGTCAAGTTACTCAGGTACACTCTTTGCCAGGTGTATGATTTGGGAGGTGCTAACTTTGTACTGCAGTATGTATTTGTTTTGCATAATTAGGACAATTAATTTTTTACCTTGAAAGTTGAAACTATTTAAATAAATATCTAGCTACGTCAAGGGTTTAAAGTGATATATCAAATTTGAAAGTGCTGACCTGTGGTATAACATATTTTATTTTTTAATAAAATTTTACAAAATTTCAGCAGGTGGCAGTTTAATCACAAACGTGAATTATTTTGTTGGTATTTGAATTCTGTGAAAGTCCTCCATTGTAATAGGCTACTCCTATTTGCAACAATCTCTCTCTGAACTGACCGGAAGAATTTTGTCAAACAGTTACCACGCATTCCATCTAACTGATTTTTTCCTTAATGCAGTGAACTGCAGTTTTGTTGATACCCTGGTGCGTTTTGTGGTTTATAGATTGAAGCATACATAACATTCTAACATTGATATATGGTTCATAGACACATGCAATTAAGTATGGAATGCCAGTATAGCCAACAAATATTCGTACTCCAAAATATTTCAGTTCAAACTTAAAGTACTTTCTCAGAATATTCAAATACACAGTTTCTTAAACACACAACTTATGAGCCTGAATAACTTGGTTTTGCTTGAAGACGGCACCTCCTTTGTTAGCCAAAAAACACGAACTCTCTTCAACAAATCTGCCTTCACTAATTCTTCAGCTACGACCTGCTGAAACAATGTGACTCCTCTTAAAATGCGCCCAGCAAACTGGTTTACCACCAGCAAATGGGAATGAGCTCTGGAGTCATTCTATATGCCCAGCTTGTAGCACCTCCAGCAGTCTATATGACTCCTTCAATAGTACCCGGCCTGCTTTCTTAGTGATTTCTGCCGTAACTCTAGTTCAACTCCCACGTCTTCTGCAGGGCAACCAGCTGAGACCACCAACGAATGAGAGAGGGAGTTTTACTGATCAAATCGTGCTGGCTGGAAACGTCTTACTTCAGCGCTGAAGTTGAAGGTTACTTCACCAAACTAAGGGCTGCGAACTTTCCTGTGGCTGACATGTCGGTCTGTTATAACTAAGCCATTCTAAGCTTAAATCGCACCTCCCTTCTGGTCACTAACGGGTCTGCAACAACAATCTTTAGTGCTGGAAAACTCGATTAATACCTTTGTACTGTGACTTCTACCCAGCTGTGAATGCATCATCAAACTGAAATAACTTCGCCCATTTTCTCACAGTACCAATTTTTTCTTTAAATCTCCCAAACCTGGTCCTTCACAGGCGTGGAAAATGTTGCACAAGAGGGTGTACGTCCTCCAATGCCTGAGAACAATTTCCAGATTTCTCCAGAAATCCTAACTCCAAGAAATAACACAAATTCCCAGATGATCAAATCTGCATTTAATGCTCTTATTTATAACTTCAGCTGGGCACACTTCCCAAGACACCACAAATGTGGGATAAAAGAAAGTCTGTCTCCAAAAAGAAGGGGGACTTTTTAATTTTTCCCATTAATCATTAGTCCCAACATTAAATAAATCACTAAAGTTAAATATTTAAATTTAACTTTAGGAACTTTTGATTTGTTGCCCAATTAATTAATGGCCCATTAAGTTTGCAATCCAGGTGAAGAATTAAATGCACCAAAATACTGACAACCGAAATTGCTTCAAAAATTACCAGTCACTGAGCCATAACTGACTCACTATAAATAGTAAGTATCCGGAAAACCCATCAAAACACCTCCAATTGGCCTGAAATTGAAATTGCTTAGGCCAAACCCCTCACCGATCCCTGAAAAGTCCAGGTTATCCCCTGGAACCATGGCAAGATGGGCTAACGAAAAATCACCTCATGACTGCTAAAAAGGGGACATTACATCCATCTTGATTTGGCTTTCTTTCTGTCTTTATTTTAGATTTATGATATTGACCAGTAGTATATATATGCATGCCCAGAGCTTCGGGAATTTCCTTCCATATTTATCTTTCAAACTTGATGTCCAACTATATGTTTTTTCATACTATTTTTAATGACGATTCATATAGTTTAACGTACAAAGAATAAATTTTTCTGTTCTGGTAAGTTTGTCTTTCTTTCCTAAAGTGCAAATCATACAGTCTTTGAATTTTGGTATAAGTTACAGGAGCTGTAGCACCACTATTTGATATATCTCTTGACCTTCTTTGACCATAAAATGACCCACATTTTTACCATTATAATTATTATTATCCTCTATTAGATAACTATTGTAGTGCAATTTACAATTTCTTTCTTTATTAGTCCTCTGCTATATGTTTTTTCTTATTGCAGAAGCCCTTTTCTGTCTTTATCTAAGGTAGTTCAATGAAGCTCACGACAAACCTTTTACTGTAAATGTGCTTTATCAAGGACTAATAGTAGATCAATTCTGCATCTAACACCTTCATGAACAAGCTATTTGGGTAAATAATAAATACCATAGCTACCAAATCTGGAAATCTGAATTTTAAAATTTTTGCAAGGTGGGTAAAATCTGGAACTCTGGAAAATATGTAAAATTTTTGTTGCTGCCCGAGTAGTGAAAATTGGCTTGGAGGAGGTTATGCAGAGAATTTTTTATTTTTATTTTAAAAAAAATAAAAAATAATATATTATGTATGGATGAGATTGGATTGATTCTGTATGCATGAAAATTCTGGATTTGATGGGAAATTTGACCTATGTTAAATACATGTCACTTGTAATGTTGGTTATATGTTCTTAATATTTTATTGTACCATGGCCTGTACTTCCAACTTGCATATATCAGGATTTCCAGTTTATGAAAGTCACCTTGTTACTACTCCAACTGCCATTCCCCATAACTTTGCAAATTTGTTCTGTAGAAGTTAGAGAGTGCCTATAAATTTTGATCTCGCAGAATTTTGCAGAGATAAGGAGCAGGGTTCTGTGCATCAATTCATTTCCTCTTCAAGTCTTAGACACAAAGAATAAATGTATGCTCTATATATTAAGTTTTAACCTACAAAGAATAAAACTTTATCTGTTTGGTAAGTTCGTCTGTCCTTCCTAAAGTGCAAATCATTCATTCTTTGAATTTCGGTTATACGTTACAGAACCTGTAGCAGCAGTTTTTGATGTATCTCTAGACCTTCTTTGACCAGAAAATGACCCACATTTTCACTACCCATTATAATTATTATTATCGTCTATTAGATAACTCTTGTAGTGTAATTTATGATTTCTTTCTTTATTAGTCCTCTGGCTATACATTTTTTCCTTACTGCAGAAGTCTTATTCTGTCTTTATTAGCTAAGGTATTTCAATGAAGCTCATGATATTTCTATTACTGTAAATATGCTTTATCAAGGATTAGCAGTAAATCAATTCTGCATCAAACATCTTCATGAACAAACTATTTGGGTAAATAGTAAGTAGTAAAGTACCATAATTACCAAATTTGATAATCTGGATTTTTGTGTGAGTGATAAATTCTGAAACTCTGAAAAATATGTAAAATTTTATTTGTTGGCTGACCAGTGAAAATTGGCTTGGATGAGGTTTTGCAGAGAATGAGAATTTTTAGTTTTCAAAAATGAAAAATAATAAAAAATGTCTGGATAAGATTGGATTGATTCTGTATGCATGAAAATTCTGGATTTGATGGGAAATTTGACCTATGGTAAATACATGTCACTTTGAATGCTAGTTATATGTTTTTAATATTTTATTGTACCATGGTCTGGTCTCCCAACTTGTTTAGGCATAGGTCAAGAGTTCCAGTTTATGAAAGTCAACTTGTTACTATTCCGACTGCCATTCTCCATTCCTTTGCCAATTTGTTCTGTGTAATTTCCAGAGATTGTGCCTATAAATTTTGATATCCCAGAATTTTGTAGAGAGAAGGGGCAGGGTTCTGTACGTAATCCATTTCCTCTTCAAGTCTTAGGGCATGTTCCCATGCGGCTGCTTAGCTTATTTTGGCTAGCAGCTGCTGCTCAATATTTTTAGGAATAATTTGTGGAGCAGCTAGCCCCATGAATATTTATCTTTGCTGCTTATTTTTAAACAAAGACACCTTAACTTTGCATTAATAGTATTAATGCTAATTTGTGCACTTAAAATTTGAAAACAAAAATAGAAATAAAATCTTAAAAAAAGAGGGAGAGCAAATTGTGGAGCCACGTGGCATTTTTGTTAATAAGCAGTCACTGCTTATTTCCAGCCCCCCCTTTTCTTCCATGGCTTATTTTTAATTCCTAAACAATAGCTGCTCCACCAAAATAGGGAAAGATTCTAAATTATCCTTTTTTTCACAATTTTAAAGTTGCATGGGAACACTTAACTGCTTAAATTTAAGCAGAAAATAGAGTTAAGCAGCCGCATGGGAACATGAGGTTAGAAACAAAGAATAATGTATGCTCTGTATATTAAGTCTTAGCCTACAAAGAATAAATTTATCTGTTTTGGTAAGTTCGTCTATCCTTCCTAAAGTGCAAATCATATTTTCTTTGAATTTCAGTTAAAAGTTACAGAACATGTAACAGAACTTTTTGATATATCTCTAGACCTTCTTTGACCAGAAAATGACCCACAATTTTACTACCCATTATAATTATTATTATTATCCTCTATTAGGTAACTCTTGTAGTGCAATTTACAATTTCTTTCTTTATTAGCATTCTGGCGTATGTTTTTTCTTATTGCAGAAGCCCTATTCTGTCTTTTGTTAAGGTATTTTAATGAAGCTCGTGACAAATCTATTACTGTAAATGTGCTTTATCAAATCAATTCTGCATCAAACATCTTCATGAACAAACTGTTTGGGTAAATAATAAATATCTTAGTTGCCAAATTTGGAAATCTGGATTTTTGCGAGACGGATAAAATCTTGAACTCTGGAAAATATGTAAAATTTTAGTTGCTGGTGGAGCAGCAAAAGCTGGCTTTGATGAGTTTTTGCAGAGAATTGAAACATTTTAATAAAAACTAATAAAAATAATCTGGTTAAGATTGGATTGATTCTGTATGCATGAAAATTCTGGATTTGATGGGAAATTTGACCTATGGTAAAGACTCGTCACTTTGAATGCCGGTTGTATGTTTTTAATATTTCATCGTACCGTGGCCTGTTCTTCCTACTTGTGTAGGCATAGATCAGGAGATCTAGTTTATGAAAGTCACGTTGTTACTATTCCAATTGCCATTTGTTCTGTAGAAGTTCCAGAGATTGTGCCTGTAAATATTTACCCTCCAGAATTTTGCAGAGAGAAGGGTCAGGATTCTGTACATCATTCCATTTCCTCTTCAATTCTTAGACACAAACATGGACAAGAAATCCTTTTAATGTCATCAATACAATTACACAAGGTTCAAATAGATTTTCATCACCCAGCAGAAACCACTAGAAGACATAAAACACTGAAGAAGGGTGCCTTATATTATTTCTCTCTCTCATTCTTCTTTCTTCTCTCTTTTTACTACCTGAAGTCCTCTCAATAGGGTCATCATGGGGGGATTTAATACTTAAAAAGAAGAGCAAAACAAAAGCAGAATTATCAAGATACTTTTAACTCTCAATTCTATTACCAAAAAGCTTTGCATCAAGCAGAAATTAAAGAAAGCAATAGTTATTGGATTTCATAGATGCTTTCTCATTCATACTAACTAATGATCTCTCAACGGACAAATACAAAGCACAAGAGTTTGACCACCTTTAAGACTCTCCCTCACTGTTGCTCCATCATATGTTAAATACTTACCCCACAGAATTATAAACTAAGGGAGGTTGGAAAACAGTGCTTTTCATTATTTTTATTTCTCAACTGGGTTCCAGGACAGATGATGGAGAGCAAACAAAATTAGCTGCTACAGCTAGTGGAAAATTTGCCATTCAAAGAGTTATACCTAAATTAAGTACAGAGCTCTATTAAATTTATTTTGCCATTGAAAGAGTAATTCTTAAATTATAAATACAGAGCTCTACAAATTTTTTTCTTCTGCATTTCAGTAAGCTTAACTAGGCCAGGAGCCACTCCCCCGTCAGCATTAGAGTCCTCTTCAGAAAATTGAGGAGGCAGGATAAGGCACAGGGCACTGTCAACTATCTCCACGCACTTGTGATGTGTGAAATGAACATCTTTCGTTCACATTGTTTCTGGTTTCGCCAAGGTTGAACTTGCTGTTCCAATCTAAAATCATGAAGTTGTGATTAGTGATGTACAAGCCACATCCACCATAGTTGTTTCGCACAGGGGATGATGCACATCATAGTTATTGCTCCTGTCATTGATTCCCTCAGGTCTTTAATAATTTGTTGCAGAATCTCCTACATAGGTGCAGCATCTTCACTCCCCAGTACCATCCCCATTTTATATTTTTAGCCAGGCATGATTATAGTTGTGTCTACTAAGGTCATGCATGTGATGATGAAATCTGTCTGTCAAGTTTGCAGCATTTGGGCCCTTTTTGCCCATGCTGTATCAACCTTTACCCACTAGTTTGGCAGCCATTTTCTGTTCCTGGCCAGCATGGTGGCCCTGGCTGACGCCAGCCTAGTGAAAAATAAATTGAATGAATGATTCAATAATCGGATAATCTATTCAACAGTATACAAGCGTATATATAGAGATTACAAGACGATGTTCTAAATTAAGAACAAGTCGTTTAAAGTGAACTACCAAAAAGCTAAACACTAAATAAAGCTTAAAAGCTAATTAACTAAAAAGAAAAAGCTAAATGCTAAATAAAGCTTAAAAGCTAATTAACTAAAAAGCTAAATGACTATTAAACAAGGAACTAAATATAGGTGACTAAAATATAATTAAATATTCTAATACCCTCCCTTAATGGTCATTCTATCTACTAACTACCCTACAGAAGACACTGCAGGTCTTTTGATCACAAATGAAAAGAACACTCTGCTGCAGTGGAGACCCTCCCTGGATCTGAAAAGTGTTAATGACCAAGAATACCAAAATCCATCCAACCTAACGTTGGGTAACCAAACTGAAAACTGAAACCATGATTTTGAGGAAAATCGACAAACCCTTTTGCAGAAGAGTATCAACTCCAAAACTGACTGCAAGATACCACGGTTGTAGATGTTCGCCCTGGCAGGTGCGACCCAAACTAACTGCAACAAAGCACGCCTTTGAGGAAAAAACGGTCAAACCCTGAAATACGAACCCTCAAAAAGAGAATTTACGATTTTGAGGAGAAAATCGAAAAACCAAGAAATCTGAGGGGTTACAAATCATCGTTTTTGTGGAAAAAAAAGGGTAAAACCCAGATAACTAAAATCTTACGCGAATATCGCGGATTACAGATGAGATAATTTTTAAGGGAAAATTATAAACCCTGCGAACAATTTTTGAGGAAAAAATCGTGAAAACCCTCCCATGATTTTTTGAGGAAAAAATCAGAAAACCGACAGACAATTTTTCAAGAAAAAATCGTGAAAACCCTGGGACTTGTAAGACGAGGTCTGACCTAAATCAATTTGATCAAGGCAACGATATTCAGATATCGTGAACATGCACTGTTTCCAGGGGTTGTGACAGTTGTTGAACTTGTCTATGTTCCAACATGATGTTAGTCAAAGATGCCATCACAAAAATGGAGGTTGAACGAGGTCAACCTAGTGAAAGTGTGAGACAGAAGAATCTGATTAAAAAATCAGAATAGAAGCAGCTGCACAAAAAATCTGAAACCCTGGTGGAGAATTCTGGCACAAATTTCAAGGTTTGGAAGAAACCCAAAAATTAAAATTTTCTGCACACTTAAAACAGCATAAATGGTGCCCAAAAAACAACAAAAATCCCAACGTCCACAGAAATAGCAGAAATTGTGAACTATTTATAAATTTCAAGAAAAAATTTGCTGGCACAAAAATTGAGGCATGGAAAACGAGGCACCCAGAAAAATCTGAGACCAACCCAGAAAAGCTCTCGAAAAACCCACCAAGAATATGAAAACAGAATGCAAATCTGACGGCTAAAAAATTGAGGCACGGAAAACGATGCACCCAAAAAAATCTGACGACAGCTCTTGAAAAACCTACCAAGAATCTGCAATCAAAATAAAATTTCGACTTGAACAGAAGGGTCAAAACCTTAGTCGAAAATTGCAGAAACCCTAGGAAAATTTTCAACCTACAAAAAAAAAAAACTGCCCAGGAAGAGAAAAAAATCTGTAAAAAAAACAGTTTAAAAAAAAATCTCTTCAATAAAAACTTCGAAAAATTTTAATAACAAAAGTTTTCGAAATTTTTAATTTCTATGCTTTGATACGATGAAAAATAAATTGAATGAATGATTCAATAATCAGATAATCTATTCAACAGTATACAAGCGTATATATAGAGATTACAAGACGATGTTCTAAATTAAGAACAAGTCGTTTAAAGTGAACTACCAAAAAGCTAAACACTAAATAAAGCTTAAAAGCTAATTAACTAAAAAGAAAAAGCTAAATGCCAAATAAAGCTTAAAAGCTAATTAACTAAAAAGCTAAATGACTATTAAACAAGGAACTAAATATAGGTGACTAAAATATAATTAAATATTCTAATACCTAGTCCTCTTTTCTTATCCCTTTTTCTGAAGCTTTTTTTATGGGTTCTGTAGAGGACAACAGTTCCAGGCATCATGGAGAAAAGTTGGCAGTAAAATTCTTTTGAGCTCCCTGCCATGGGGCCTGAAAAGGATAACAGTTCCAGGCATCATAGAGAAAAGTTAGCAGTTAAAAGGTAACAACTAGATAACTCCTTTTGGTCAGAGAGATTAAAATGAAACCCCAAACAAGGGAAAGTTATAGGCACAACACAACACATTTTGCAGTGTTTTCTCACACCTTAAAAGAGAGTATCCTTCGTCAACAGCATCAACTTGAAGTTTATTTAACACACTTTAAATATTTACCCCAATTCGGGAAGCAGAGATGGGCCCAGGAATACAACTAAAAGCTCTGTCAACGTTAATGTTCATAGCATGTCTTCCTGGTTATGGTCTACTTTATTGTGGGGTGAGGATTTGAATCTGGGGCTTTGAAGAATGCACTTCTTTACCATTACACCATAACCCTCCGGACATATATAGGAAACTTCAATTTTTTTTGGTTAAACAATAACATATAACAATACCATCATAAAATTATAATCATATAAGTTAAAACTACGTCAGTAACATCCCTACTTGTACTTTTATCACCCAACTTCTAATCTGGACTGGTAACCTAATTTCCAACAAAAGGAGAAGCTGTTGCCATTGGTGTCACAACTGGAATTTGGAAGAAACCTGAAGAAATGTGATTCAGCAGCAAACAATGTAGCTACAGCCCACACGATATAGCTGCTGCAGAGAGTCCAGTCAGAAACTGAATTTTGTTTCTCGTTTTTAAAATTTTGTTCATGGTGGACAAATAGTGTCCTCGATTTCAGATCAAGCCAAAGTCATTTGTTTGATTCTGAAAAATTTCATGGCATTTCTTGGATGTCAAATTGCTATCTTTGGACAAATTGTTGTAAGAATCTGATATGTCACAGATCTGGCATTTTTGAAAAGGAAATCACTAAATTGGGTAAATTTATATCTTTTTTTTCTTTCTTTAAATTTGAAGAAAAATAAAAAACTAAACAATAAAATTTGCCCAGACCAAACCAGACCTGTTCGGTTAGAGAAAAAGTTTGTAACAGACCAAGAAACTATAAGAATGCTGTTGCATCCTGCAAACATTCCAAAAGGCATCTATGCGCATCTTTGTCATTTCACACCTGAAAAGAGATCACCAATATTTGATGTTTGCAAGCTGAGTTGTTTAGACTTTAGACCCTAAAATCTACATGTCTTCATGATATCTAACCATAGAAGTTACGTGAAAATTAGATTTGGATGGTTGTGTGAATCTTGTCACAAAAACTTATGTATTTTTGCACTTTAATTCCTATCTATATGTCAAGCTGAAGGCATGCCTTCTTTCTTCTCAGTTGCTTTTGTGACCCGTGCTTTGCATCTTAGGCTAATGCTATTTTAAGTAATGTATCATAATCTTCTCAGGGTTGAGCTTCAGTTTACTTTTGCTATTGTTTTGAATTAAACGCTTTTCTATTTTAAAACTAATCACCATAGCATCCTATTTTGGATTCATGCAACTATGTAATTGGACAAAGGTACCTTGGGAATATTTTGGGATTCTACACAATCACCCTAATTTAAACATTAGGATATGTGACACAGGAGGAACCCAATGGTTATGCAGACATATGGGGTGGCCATCGATTGATAAACAGTGCAACTTATGAAGTCAAGGGGATGACCAAATTGAGGTATGAAGCTCACTGTGATGGTCACCTCCAATTCTGAACAGGGGGACTCCTTATAATCTTAGCTTCTTAGACAAGTGTTTCACAAGGGATGTGGCATTGGGGGACCAGGAAGTGTACCCAGCATTTCCTAAAGTCCTCTACCTGTCCCAGGAATGCAAAAAATGCAGCGTTCCACGGGGACGCGTCCCCCCGTCCCCCCCGTCAGGGACGTCTCGGGGACGGGGACGCGACGTCCCCCGCCGTCCCGCCACCGCCACCGAATCGCCGCCGGGTCGTGGAGACGTCTCCCCGTCTCCGCATCTCCTAGGGAGATGTGGAGACGTCTCCTCGGAAACGTCTGGGCGTCTCCCGCGTCCCCACGCCTAAACAAACTAAAAAAGCCACATTTTAAAAAACATGTGCCTTTTGGGGGGATTAAGGGGTAACCCTAATTGGACGTGGGCCCCACCCAACCCCCCAAAACAACACAAAAGCATGTTTTTTTTAGATTTAACTCTCATTTTGGTAAACTGATTTTTTTTTCCAGCAAGCTAAAGAGGAGGAAAAACTTGAAGAAGACTGATTGAAGGGGTGAGAAAAGCTGATTGCAAGTGTGATAGGAGCTAGAAGAAGCAAGAAGAAGAAGAAGAAGATTCTTCTACATTTTGGAGAGATTTTTCAAGCACAAGGTAGGGTTTTTCAACTTTTTTTTGTTTTTTTTTTGTTTTATTTTGAATATTTTCTGATTTTCATTGTTCTATGTCATTTTTGGATTTTTTTTCCCTATTCATCTCAAGACTCAAAATGAGATTTGATGTTGAATCTTGAGGGCAAAATCAAATCTCATTTTGAGATGAATAGGAAAAAAATTTAAAAATATATTGTTAAACTAGGCTGATTTTATTTTTATTCTAATTTTTTATTTTGTGAAATGCAGTGTCAATTTCACAATGAGCTCCCAAGGCATGAGTGAAGATGACATGGAAATCCATTCTCATAGTGAGAATGATTCAGAATGTGAACCTGAAAATGAGGGGGGTGACCATGGGGTTGATCCTGGAGCCCAATCTAGCTCTATGGCAAGTGCACCAGCTAGTACAGGTTGCCCTTCAGAGTTGTTGGCACCATATGCTAGGGGTCATTTTGATCCTAAGTATCCTCTTAAACAGTTTGCTTCACGAATATCAGTACAAGGCACTGCATCACATTCAAGTGGGGGAACAAGGAAGTGGAAGTGCAATATTTGTGACACAGAATGGTTCGGTAGCATTAGTAGGGTGAATGCACACTTTCTGTTTTGGAGAGGAAAAGGCGTGAAACATTGTAAGTTTTTGAATGAAGCCAAAAATATACAGTACAAAATTGAGTTTAACAGGATTTGGGGGGTTCTAGGTGACACAAATATTTCAATGCCTACTACTTTGTCTGCTAGGGCAGCACTTCATACTTCTCATGCTTCGCAGACGGGAGGAATGATGTTTGGATCTCCATCCACTTCCACTTCTACTGCTGCCAGGGTTGGGAAACGTAAGTTGCAGACAGCACAGAGCAACCCCATTACTGATATGTTTAATGTGCAGCTGAGAGATGAGATAGATGAATCCATTGGCAAGTTCTTCTTTGCCAATGGCATTCCATTTCATGTTACACGGTCTCCTTATTATAGGGAGATGATGGCTATGGTGGCCAAGGGAGGACCATCTTATGTGCCACCAGGGGAGACGAAAATGAGGACCTCGATCTTGGATAAAAGCTATTCCAAGATCAATATTTTGATGGAGAAGATGAAGGCATGTTGGGTGGCATCGGGGTGCAGCATAGTTATGGATGGGTGGACGAACATTAGCCATCGTCCACTCATCAACGTCATGGTCACATGTGCAGAGGGCCCATACTTCCTTAGAGCAGTTGATTGTACAGGGCATCGTAAAGATGCTGATTTCCAGTTTCAGATCCTCAGGGAGGCTATTGAGGAGGTTGGGCCACAAAATGTGGTCCAAGTAGTGACAGATGCAGCCCATGTGTGTAGAGCAGCAGGGAGACTCATTGAGGCAGCCTATAGACACATTTGGTGGACCCCATGTTGTGTGCATGCCATGAACAATGCACTCAAGGACATGGGGAAGATAGATTGGATTAGAGGAGTGGTCACCGATGCGAGAGATGTGCAGATGTTTATTTGCAACCACCACACTTTACATGCACTCTTCAGGACCTTCGCGAAGGAGTTCTTGAAACCAGTTGAGACTAGATATGCATCCTATTTCATTCTCTTGGAGAGAATGATTGAGTTGCAAGAGGCATTGCAACTCATGGTTATGACTAATGAGTGGAATAGGTGGGCTGAGGCCAAGAAAGAGCAAGGGAGAAGGGTGAAGGAGATAGTGAAGAGTGATGTGTTTTGGACTGATGCGAAATACATTGTCTCTATCATTTCTCCAGTATTCCAGGTGATCAGATATGGGGATGGGGATGCACCTAACCTTGGAGAGGTGTATGAGTGCATTGACTCTATGCTTGACCAGATAAGGGTTGTCGTGCGAGTGAAGGACCCCTCTTTAGCATTCTACAATGAGCAAATCTAGCCTATCATTCAGCGTAGATGGGACAAGTTGAACACTCCTTTGCATATGGCTGCCTTTGCCTTGAATCCTAAGTGGTACAAGGCTAGACCGGGTAGACTGACACCGATTCAGGATGATGAGGTGAAGGCGGGTTTCTTTAAGTGCATAGAGAAGATGTTTGATTCCAGAGATGCCGGCACAATGCGCACTGAGTGGGGAAGATTTGCCACTCTTAGAGGTTATTCAGATGCAGCAAAGATGGATATAGACAACATGGCACAGGAGGACCCACTTTTATGGTGGAATTGTCATGGCACGAAATCTTTGACCACCACTCTAGCCATCCGTCTGCTATCCCAGATTTCCAGTTCTTCAGCTGCTGAGAGGAACTGGTCTACATATAGCTTCATCCACTCTCTTAAGAGGAACATACTTACCTCTAAGAGAGCAGAGAAGCTTGTGGCTGTACACAGTGCTTTGCGTCTCATTGACCGCAAGACACTTGTGTACAAGGAGAGTCCAGTGGCACGATGGGATGTAGAGCCAGAGGAGCCTTCACAAATTGATGAGGATGATCCTACCACTTCAGATGCAGGGCTAGTTGGTGTGAGCTTGAGGGACCTTGATCCTCAGGAGTCTAGCAGTTCCAGTGAGGAGGAGTTCGCAGATGATTAGAGGCCTCCATTAGCTACAGTTTGAGTTTTCAGTTTTGTCATTTTGTATTTGACTCTAGTCTCTTTTGTAATGCTATTGCTACACGTATTTGTATTTGGCTACTCATTGTAATGATGAATCATGTAATCATCTTTATTATTATAGACTTTGCAATGGCATCAGATATTCGTATTTTCGTTTTCCTTTTTCGATATTCATATGATAGAAATGAGAAATCTCCAATTTGACAATTTCATTTGTCAAATTTTATTTACTTTTAGCAATTAGTTACGTATCACTAATCTAAGTAATCTTGGTATTTCCTATAGTTTCATTTGAAATCTAATTCTTATACTGTTATACATCTTTTCAAAACTAGTTTTTCAAGTACTATATGTATATGTATAAGTATATGAGCACCACCACCCCGCCACCCCCCCCGCCGCCGTCCCCAAATTTAGACCCTTGGTCCCCCCGTCCCGGAGACACGTCCCCGCATCCCCCCGACGCTCGTGGAACATTGAAAAAATGCAATAGGGATGACCTAAGAATATCTATTGTGTCACATCAAGGAATATTTCCTGGACATTTTGGAGATGAGGATGTTTACATAAGCCTCTCAATCCATTTTGAGACATCTAGACCATAGTAGCATACCATTCACATGACATTGATTGTTGGATCTGTGTTTAATGGCATGTTCCACACCCTGCTATATCTAGTGGGGCTTGAGGCTGGGCAACTGCTAGTGAATATGGGTTCATGCGTCCCCCAAATATTTTTTGGGCTGTTATAGGTAACCGTAAAGTTGCATGGACATGGATACAAAATCCAATAATGATATGGTAAATTTTCAAGACCCATAATATGGATATGGCTGGATATATTATTTACTAAGTTTATTATCAATTATCATTGATACATTTAGTATTTATATATAATAAATTAATTTTTTTATATATACATATATACATATGTATATATATCTATATATATAATTTTTTTTTAACTTATTAAATTTAAAGACATAATGTATCAATGATAATTGATAATAAGCTTAATAAATAATAAACATTACATATATTAATATTAACAAAAATATAAATTACATATTAATAAAATTATCAATAAACTTTATTAATAAAGTTAATATTACTAAAGATAATATTAATATTAATACTTTAAATGTTGACCTCAATCAGTAAGTCTATATTGTCAGTCTGGTTGTTATATTAATATTGGAATTTAGTAATGGATGCCAATCATAGCTTGTTGCAAGTGTCGAGTTGGCTAATAAGTTTGTACCATTGGAATATATGCATATGGAATTTTCACATCTGCACATATCGTAATCTAGTTGAATCCAAAGCTCACTGTAGACAAGGGCAAAGCAAGCAACTTTCCATCATGACCGGTTGTTTGTGTTTATTCAGTTGAGTGCAAGAATGAAATGACCTCGATGTTATATAGATAGGATCCTGCCCCTATATCTTAACTGGAGGGCTCCATGGGGAACCTGTCTTATTGCCACATATATAGGGTGTGCTGGGTTATGCGCTCAACTAGGCTATGGTAAATGAGGAAAACAAAAGTTACAATAAAAAAGGAAAACAAAAAATGAATTAGAGCCTCCCCCTGTTTGTGACTAGATTCTTGCAGAAAAATGATGGTTTTTTTTTAATGTTTGATGGTTTTTATTCGATGCTTAATGGTTTAAATTTTTTATATTTAAAAATGTTGTTGGATATGATATAGTTAACTAGGTCACTGAATCCAAAGATATCTTGCATGACAACAAGTTTACTCTCATTCTAGGTATGGGAAGTGTAGTACCCAAGCTGTATTGCATTTGTATCCATATTGTGTATGTACGTCAGTATGTGTATTGGGGGAGGTGGGGCTGGCATATCCAGGAACAGTGGTTTTTCTTATCATAATATTTCTCAACCCTTTTCTATAGTGTCATGCTTATAAATACTTGCATATGCATTAGGGTTAAGAATAAGCAAGAAATAGCTTATTGTAGTGTGAGCAGTTGAGATAATATAGTATGAGTGTTGTTTTTGCTAAATTTTTTCTTGAAAGTGTTTCTCAGAGTAATAATCATGCTATATTGTGTGTATGCCATTATTTTTATTTATGTTGCATTTAATAGTCTGGCAGCTTTGCTTTCCTACAGGGGTTTATAGGTGTTATCTTTTCATTGACACGGTGTGTCAAAGTGTAAATGGAATTCATTTACTTGGGTTTGAAACAAGAAAAACGAGTAAAAACTCAGGAATTAAAAATTTACTATATCTAAAAATAGAGAAAAAAACCTAATTTTGTTATTTCACGTCAAGGATAGTGTGTTCAGGAAAATATTGATATGGCATAATTTAAAACTGCTTTATTTATTTATTTGCTCGGTAATAATATTTCTTTTTTTCATTTTCAGAAAAGTACAGTAAAGTTCTAAGTAAACTGCAGAAAAGAACACGAGCAACCCGCTAACCACCCTACCAGATCCGTCTGTTTCAGTTTTAAACCAAAATCCAAGAAATCCCAGCCCCACCCCAGTACAGATTTATCGAGCTTTGTCAAAAATTCGCTTGAACATGGTTTGCATTTTAACATACTGTTAATCAAAAAATCATCAACCTGCTCTACCCAATTAATTACATTTGAAACAGAGGAAGGGTACACCCCCAAAATGCATGATAAAACAACAAAAAGACTTTAAATTCAAATGCAGAATAGGCAAATTCATTAACTGTCTCCAAGCGAGCTCCCCGGTTCCGCACCACCCGTTTGCACATCTGCCGCCTTCCTCTTTCGCGGACGAAGCACCCTGCTACCCTCACCCTCTGCTTCTGCCTTCGCCTGCTCAATCACTGCTTCCAACTCCATTATCAAAACTTTCAAAGCCTCCCAGCCATGCCTTGCTTCCGCTCTGCGGTGTTCTCTGCAAAGCCCCTCCGCCCAGCGAATGAAAGGAGTGTATTTCCCCCCACGTTTGTGCTCATCATTTGCAACACCCTCTTGGACATCAAAGCCTTCACCCGGTTTAGCCCATTCAAGAAATTTGTCCAAGCCAACCAAAAAATCTCTGTGGACAATTGCCTCCACTACCCACCTCACCGTACATTCCGACTCACCCAATTCCAAACCCCAAGCCATGATTAAGGAGAAAACATCCATATTTGTTCTGTATCTATGCCTTACAAACCCAAAAACCTTGCCCAGAATCAGTTGCACACACTTCACCAGTCTTTCATCATTGAACAGAAACATACCCCTCAATCTCCTATCCGACACCTCCCCAAAGAAAGGGCAGAGTTGCTTGTTTGTCGTTAAGGTGAAGTTTGCCTCCATAGTTTCTCTACATCCATAGTGTCACCACCCTTCGCCGAAGTCTCAGAGGCTTCTCCAACACGAAAACAGAAAGTTGAGGCATCAAAAAAGGAGGACAAGCTACATTTAAGTTTAACTGCCCCTACAAAAATGGTCACTAATGCAGGATGTCCTCTGCTCTCCGCCGCCCATCTTCACATCACATTGCGGGACAGAGCATTATTTGCGTTCAGAGAATGAAAAGTTCAAAAGCTTCACATAACCCCAAATTTACTCCTCAAAAGATAGTTGCCTAAAGTCTTCAATTCTTAGTTTGCCAACCTCACCAAAGGATAATGCCCATTTTCATAAAGTGTCGGCCTCCATATTCCCAGAGCGTCTAACATGACTGATACGGAAATCTTCAAAGGCTGCTAATTCCTCCAATATTTTCACAATTAGATTTTGAAGGTGCCATGCTTCAATTCTCCCTTTAATTATCGCCTGAATGATTATGAGGAAGTCGGCTTCTAGATGAATTTTCCGGGCCCCTAACTTCTTACCAATTTTAACAGCCGTTAATGCTGCTAGAGCTTCAGCTACATTATTTGTTCCATACTCCAATTTTTTCACTCCCAAAGCCAAAACATCCCCTTTCCAATCACGAACAATGAAACCATCTCCTGACGGTCCAGGGTTCCCTTTAGAAGCTCCATCAAAATTAAATTTCCACCATCCCTCTGTTGGTTTCTCCCAAACAACTTCCATCTGCTCTTTGAAAACTGGATTAACCCAGCCAGGCCCCTTAACGGGCAAAACTGCTTTATTTTTACGAAAGAGGGATTGCATAAAAACCAAATAGTAGGCCCTCAAATAGTAGGGGTTCTTCACATACATGAAAGGGGTTTGTCATGTGAATCGTGACCTACCATTTTACTGAAATCCTCATTAGGGAATAATTTAAAAGAGTTTTGTTCTTTTACTGAAACCCTCATTAGGGAATACTTTAAAAGAGCCTTGTGCCCTTTTACCGAAACCCTCATTAGGGAACAATCAAATGAAAAACCATCATTATGGTTTACAATTTAACTTCTAAAACAATTCTATCCAAAGGAAACTAAAAGAAAAATTAAAATACTTTTACTCTTAACCTAAAGCAGATTTGTTCACACTAGCCAAAACAAGATAGGTATGTATAATTTTTTTTTCAGAACCATTTTTATAAAAACTTGGTAAACAATAAGGAATATGTGGCGAGTTGTGATTCTCAGGATTAATTGCAAGTTTTTTCAAGTTTAATTCCTGATCTATACATCTTTCTTGTCCTTGACCCCCTCCCATCCCTGGCCCACTAAAAAATAAAATAAAAATCCTTATCTTGCATGAAAAAAGGAAAAAAATCCTTGTCTTGCATGATCTTTATGGATCATGAGTATGAAATGTTAAATTGTAATAAAAACATAGATTGTAATCTTGTGAATAGTAAATTGAACTCAGGAAACACTTATATGATAGGAAAATTGAATTCTGAAGACAGACAGATTTTTTGTGCTAAAAAAAATTGCTGGTTTGCATAGGAGGTGAAAGCATATCTGTTGTTGCCAACTTGTCTAGATTAGAGTGAATGTGTAAATGTGCCCTGTCAGAAGCACAAACTTCTTTGTCAGAAGTGGCAAATTTATAATTGTTGCAGTAGAGTGGGATTTGAAATGAATAGACAACTTTTTGACTTACTGATTTGAAGAGGTTTCTCCTTGGGCCTAGGAAAACATTTTAACGTTACCAAAAAGTTTTAAATAGGAATTAGAAGTATGTCTTTACACGTGGGAGTATTTAAAAACAGTTGTATTGACCAAAGAAAGGAAGATTCAATTGTTTATAGGGGTATTGAGAGGTTGAGACAATTGTGTATGCCATTAAAAGAGCAAGGGGCAACTTGCATCCAAGCTACTCTCTGTACTTGGTAAGTTACTACATTAATTTAGTTACTAGGCATTTGCCACTATCAAAAGCTGGTTTTCCCCCTCATTGAAGGTTTATAGGGCAAATTCTTGAGCTTTTGTGTGAAATTCATTTTTGTTGTAGCTTGTTATTTCTTAATTTGATCAACAATTTCTTCTCTCTAACATTGTCATTTGAATATACGGGTAACAAAGTGTGTTAGCATAATTTGTTATTCCTAAATTCTATTAATTTAGAGAATGTATTTATTAGTTTGGTACAAGTCTTTTTGATCTATGCGGGATTTGTTAAAGGGTGTGTGTATGATAGCGAGCACAAAAATCTTAAATGGAGGAGTTGAATGCATAGGTAACTGCACTAGAAAAACCACATGTAAGGATTGATATTAAACCAACAATGGTTGGGCCAACAACAAGAGCACATGACAAAAGATAAAATGAGTCAAAGCTTTAGATAAAAAATTTCGCTTAGGGGAAGAAGGTAAGAAGATTTTGTGGATGATCCATTCTAAGGAAAAGAACCAATTCCATTTAAAGTGGAAATTAAAATTGAAAATCAAGACTTTTAATGGAGAAAGTTATGTGGAAAAGTTGGATTGTTGGAAAAATCAATTAGAAGTTTATCTCTGTGTTCATAAATTTAATGAGGCACAAAGAATTAATTTTGTATGCCTCAAAATTGAAAGCGACACCTTTGTATGGTGGGAAAACTATGCAATTAATTTTGAAAAGAAAAATAAGGCAATTGTGGGCACTTGAGAAGAAATCAAGGAATTTATCTAAAGAATTTCTACCCCATAGGCACGATCGAAGGATAAAGTGGATGTTTTTGAAACTGGTAGATGAGCAAATGTGTAGGATTACCTGACCAAGTTTTGAAGACCGGCATTTTTATGGCATTTTAACCGAGTTTTAAAAATATTTATTAAACTTGTAAAAGATGTTTTCTTGAAAAAGGAAGATTAGATATTGGTTTTAAGCAAAATAGTATTGTGTAATGGATATTGTTTTGAATAGGTGTGTTGATTATTTGCAAGCTATATGAGAAAATGAATATGTTTGAATAGCATTGTAATTAGAAAGATTGGCATGAGAATTCCTTGGTTGGTAGTGCAAGATAGGCAGTGGGGAGGGGCATGTGATGTACGTCTAGCAAACGATATGGTGTATACCTTGGATGGTTCCTGGCTTGGGCACAAAAAGATTATTAAATGATATTTCTTACATGCAACCATTAGCTTAAGGGCCTTTTGTCATTTTGCCTTTTTGTAAATCTTCCTATGGACCAAAATGCATAATTCCAAATTCTTGCATCTTTCTTGGTTGAATTTTTGTTTATATGTTCTTCCTCTCCTTGCCGCTTGTGTCTTTCTAAGGTCCTCAAAGCCTTTTAGTGTTGGGGCATGTGCAATATTCTAAGTGTTTGTCAGTCATCAGAGTTTTGGAGCTCCTTGACTAGCATCTCTATCTAAGTTTGATTTTTTCCAAGTCCCTTCAACTTTGGACCTTTAAACTTGTCCATCTTGTTGTGCCTTTCTTTCATCCCTTGTTGGAGTGTTGAAGTTTCACTTCCTTGGGAACCCTTCTCATGTCATCCTTGACTTCCGACTCCCAACTTGATGTTTTTGTCGAATTACCTTGTTGAAGTCAAAATTGTAGTGTTCCTTTCCTTGGGTACCCATTTCTTGTCATGGCCAACTCTCGAACTCCATCGATAAGTTCATACATCTCATAGGAGTCAGAATCTTGGTCATCCCTTTACTTGAGTACTCTTTGTGCACCCTTGATCTTTGACACCTAATGACTTCTTGTGACATATACTATCGGAGCTAGTGCTGCAAGCTTACCTAAAATGCCATACTAGGTATGAATCTTCCCCAATTCTTGACATCTCCCACTACTCGTCTCTTTGGGACTTCTTGTTTGGACTTCCCATCACTTGTAGTCTACTTCTCCTTGGGTACCAATTTCTCATCACATTCAACTGTCGAACCCCATTGATAAGCTCATACATCTCATAGGAGTCGGACTTTTGCTCATCCCTTTACTTGAGTACTCTTTGTGCACCCTTGATCTTTGACACCTAATGACTTCTTGCAATATATCCTATCAAAGCTAGTGCTGTGAGCTTACCTAAAATGTCTTACTAGATATGAGTCTTCCCCAATTCTCTATATCTCCCACTATTTGTCTCTTCAAGACTTCTCATTTGGACTTCCCCTCACTTGTTTGCCTTATGGTATGAGTTCTTCATCATCCCAACCTTTGAAATGCAAAACTCCCACCATTTCTCACCGTTCATCTCACCTACCTCCAAGCATGTCATAGAGTGCCATTAATGCACAATTTTGATGTTGTAACTTCTAGTAAGGGGCTCCTTTTGCCCAGAAACATTATTTAATATTTAGAGCATTGATACATTTGTACTTCTAGTTTCGAGACTAGAGAAAATGGCCTTAGCTACCATTAATGTGGTTGTAGGGTTTTGAAACTACATGACTTAACTCCATTATTACCGAACTCTTGCTGGTCATTGTTATTTCATTCCTATACCTTTCAAGTGTAGCTCTGCACATGTGGGCACGATTAGGGGGAAAATGATGTTTGATAGGAATGGGTGTCCACATTTGCATAACTTTTTGATGTTTGTTGACTTCAATGTAGGCTTCAACGTTCTTTCTGGGGTATTAAGGATTCAGAGTTGGAATAGAGGCATTATTATGAAAAATACAGAAAAACCCTAACTGGAAACCCCATTTTGAACCCTTGTGTTCGAATGCCCAGCTTTGAGGACAAAAACCCTTAGATTTACAGACAATCAGAGGATGAAAACCCTTTTGCTCACATTCATCAGAGGTCAAAACCCCTATGGGCAGAGCACAATCTTACATAGAGGTTGTATCAGAGCTTTCATGGTGGTACTGGTGGCTATTAATTGGGTTGAGCTTGACTGATATGTAGGTGGTTGTGGATATATGTGTCATATATGTAGTTTGTCAAAGCTGCTATAGCAGTGTTTGTAATGTCTCACAGTTCTGTTGAGTGTAAGAAAGATTTTGCAACCTATTTAATATTTGTAACCCAATTTGAATCTAGGGTATCAATAAATGCGAAATAGTGTTTGTAAGTTCTAATTACAATACTTAAACTCAAAATTTAATTGTCTCAAATACTATACATTTGTTGAGGATTTTACTTAATATTTGCTACATAATTAACCCCGGATCATTACACCTTCAAAACTAGGCACCAAGAGAGGCAAAAGTAGTTTCCAAGAATTGTTACACTACACATCTATTCAAATTTTTGAATAACATTTTAATGATTCAGTTTGTTTTTGATATTGGTCAAATAAGGTTTTCAAAGGGCCTGGACCCTTGTACAACAGATTGGCCATTAGGCAAAAGGAACAAGTACCATGAGATACGGCACCACCCAAACCCAACAAAATGAAATAGAGAGAGATACAGTAGCAGCTTAGCTACCATCCACCACAGCTACAACAAAGAACCCTATGGTCCAACCTAGACGATGCTAGACCCAGCCCTATTCAATTTTAAACCCTTCACTCTAGTGTGAGATTGGGAAAAAAAATTGGGTAGACCTTTCTTCTGCCTTTGTACAATAGTCCTTGTAATATTAACATTCGAATCCATGGAACAAGGTGAAGAGGGAGGGTATTCCTCAACAAAGAGTTCAAAAAGACGCACAAAAGGAACACTAGTATGTTGAGTTGGAACATGTACATGTTGATCAGCCACCACAAGATTTTGTTGAAGCGAGTTTGAGGCCATGTGATTAACCTCCACCGCATTATAAGCCTAATGATTTAACTTGTTATTATTGTTTCAAATAATTAAATCCTTGTTAGAAAATGTGGGAAAAAGGTTTATAAATTATTATAGGCATGGACTTGGAAGAAGAGGATATGCTAATGAAATACATTGGAGGGCTCCACACTCATATCAAAAGAAGATCAGTCACCGCAAACCCATAAGATTTGGATGAAGCATGTGTCCAATAATACTATGCGGAAAGCGAAGAAAAAATGCCACCCTCAAAGGAGGATGAAGTGGGGGGATCTTCTCCTCTCAAAATCTTGCTAAGATGTCGTGGGAGCAAAAGCCTCTCTAATGAGGGAGGTGTGTTTCATATAGACCATGGTATATGAAATTGTGATAAAAATAAAGATCTGCAATCTTGTGAGCAATAATTTGAACTCAAGAAACAAGAGTACGACCAGAAAAGTTGAAGTTAGAAGGTAGACAAAAGTAATTTTTGTACTCTTGCAAAATGTGGCTTTGCTTAGGTGGTGAAATTGTAACCGGTGCATCAAATTTGTCATAAACTGCAGTGAATGCACAAATGCCTCCCATGGTTGAAGCATTGAAATTACTAGGCCACTTCTTGAATTCCAGATTTGATTAGGTTTCTTCTTGGGCTTGGGAAAACATTTTAACTTCACTGAAAAGTGGTAAATAGGAGTTTTGAGTATGTCTTTACATATGGAAGGATTACAAAATAGCAAAGTTGTCAACTTGAAATTGGGTATGGGTATGTGAATATGATACATTGGTATGACAGATTTTGTTTTGGGGGTCTGGTTATGTTCTGGGTACATCCATACAAAAAGATTTAAAATTATAAATATATATGCTTGTAGCCGAAAATTAGAATTAAGTTTATAATACCATATATCATGCATATGCTAAATAAAACCACCGTAAACATTGCAAATTTTAATTTTTAAAACTTGAAATACTATTAATTTGATATCAATTTGTCAAATTTGAATGCCATGATAAATAATCTTTGTTCATTTTAGACTAATACAATCAATAATCAGTATCGTAAGGGTCATCATTAAGATCAACATCATCATCTGCACTGATAACAGGTAGATAAGAAGAAATACATGGAATCCCATTGCCACTTGCAACAAAAGTATGAGTGAAGATTGTGCAACAGCAGAATTATCCAAGTCAGTTTGCTTTAGGTCTACATCCTACAGCTTCGTTGCTCCTTTTACCCATTATCTTTGTGAGCAAGAAGGTGCAAATTGGAATGCACATAAACTAGCTCCTATGCTTAACTTGATGCCAATTGGTTGTGCTGTTCCTCACTCGTTGGTCCTCCTGTCACATCTTCCCCCCTTTCTCTTTTGAGGCTGTCTGTAATCTGATTCTTCACTCTCCTCTCCCTGATGATGGATCACTAAATGTGATCGGAAATGTTGATTCAAGAGCATACACAATTAATTCACAGACACTTATAAAGAGCATGGATTGTGGAAAGCGCTAGCCAATTACAATGAACCCATTCAGGTGACTGTTAATTTGATAGCAGGCGTAGTCATTTTCATTTAACAGTGATTCAGGTGGTCATTCCAACATCTTGATTTAACAAGAAGCATGGCTCTAGATGAAGTGCTTATCAAGAAATGGGAAGGTATAGAGTGATTTTTCCATTGTTGTGATTTAAACGATAGGCATAACTCTGTATGACAATGTTGGAGTGTAGGGGAAAAGGAATTTGGATTTCCTTTTATTGGCAATGGTAGCAGATTGGATGGTGAAAGGTTAATGACATGGCTACGGGAAATATAATTCACAGGAGGGAATTGAGGTGAAATGAGGATGAATTGTACAAGTGAATCTGTCAATGTAGTCATGGAAGCAATAATGACAAACAAATATTACAATCAGAAAATAAATGGTCCATGGAGGAATGTGAAATATAATGTGTAGTTTAAAAAATAATTATTGACAAGCTGGCTGGCTTAGGATATGAATTGGGCAAGTTTGCGTGATATCCTTAGATACCATATGTGGTTATCCTGAGTGCATGGCTCTAGATGAAGTGGTTATCAAGAAATGGGAAGGTATGGAGTGATTTGAGTGATTTTTTCATTGTTGTGATTTAAACGATGGGCATAACTCTGTATGACAATGTTGGAGTGTAGGGGAAAAGGAATTTGGATTTCCTTTTATTGGCAATGGTAGCAGATTGGATGGTGAAAAGTTAATGGCATGGCTATGGGAAATATAATTCACAGGAGGGAATTGAGGTGAAATGAGGATGAATTGTACAAGTGAATCTGTCAATGTAGTCATGGAAGCAATACTGACAAACAAATATTACAATCAGAAAATAAATGGTCCATGGAGGAATGTGAAATATTATGTGGTTTAAAAAATAATTATTGACAAGCTGGCTGGCTTAGGATATGAATTGGGCAAGTTTGCGTGATACCCTTAGATACCATGTGTGGTTATCCTGAGTGGTTTACTATGACAGTTATGAATGGAATGCTCCAGAAAGGTGGACTTACAGTAGAGAGAGAGAATTCAAAAAATCCAAACATTTTTATAAATGGTCAGATTTGTATACCCTGGTTTGTACCCAATTGGGCATGAATATGGAATGCCCCTTAGTTTGTCTTTTCATAACTCTTACTAATTTATTAGATATATTTATCCTGTTACTGGCCGTACATTTGAGTACCATTTATCTACTTGGCCATTTGTGGATATTGATATAAGTATTTTTCGTTATAATTGTGTCTGAATCACAAGATGTGACAAGATTCAAGGTATAATATTTCACATTTAGTGATTTACGTCACATCAAATGGAGAAACACATTATATGATGGTATTAAGGACAAGCATTTTATGTTTGTTCTTGAAATTATAAAGAATCCTAACAAGTACTCGTCAAGTTTTCAGTCTCCTTAAAGGTTTCCTTTATTGAAAACACATATATGGTACAAGAATTGTGGCAGAAGGTTTTAAACATACCATCTCTTCTTCAAGACTTCAATGGGAACATCTTTCAGTTTTTCTCTAGTGAGAGATTTTGATTTTTTTGATAAAAGTTATTTTCTCATGCTTCTACTTAAAATTGTAGGTTTTATTAACAAATTCAATATAAGCTCCGAATAGTTAAAATCTTTTTTTAATGTTCTCATTGCTTGAAATAAACTTTTGGCAATCTTTATAATTTATACTGATCATTTGCCACATCGATTTCCTTTTCACATTACAGTCCCTGGGTTGTAATAAAATAATCAAAGATTGGTTTCAAGTTTTGGTAAAAATTAGACAAGTCTAAGTAAAATGGTGATGGAATATTCTAGTCTATTTGCAATCTTTATAATTTATACTGATCATTTGCCACATCGATTTCCTTTTCACATTACAGTCCCTGGGTTGTAATAAAATAATCAAAGATTGGTTTCAAGTTTTGGTAAAAATTAGACAAGTCTAAGTAAAATGGTGATGGAATATTCTAGTCTATTTGTAGTGTAATCTGATTTCTGACACCCCATGTATATATATTTTGCCTGGAAATCTGTCTGCTTCTAGCATTTCTTGAAAAATTATGCAGAGGGTCTTTTTTGTCTGCCATAGATTTTCTTAGCTGGCATTCATTCTTGATTCTTATTCATCACACTTTCACAATGCTTCTCCGTTAGGACAGCACAGCACACCTTCATGGATGCTGGTTTTCTTTGGAGCTTTTCGTGATGCCTCTCTGAACTTTTGTTTCTTCCAACCTTCTTGGACTTCCTTTGCGGGTTTTTTTTTTTGGGAGATGCACTAGGCATTCCCACTTAGTATTTTGAACAATATGTTTTGAAGTCATCTGGATTTCCCCTGGCAACCAGGGGCTGCTATTAGTTTAGTTTAATTAAATTTGATTATTACTACATTGATGTGATATGCCCATATCCTTGGGCTTGTATTAATATTCTTGGTTTCTTTTGGTTTTCTTCTGTGTTCTTAACATGTTTTCATGTTCAACTATTTTATTTTTGGAATGTCTTAATTTAATTAACAACTGAACTAATTCTATTCAGTTGAAGGTAATGTCCACATCCATATGTTGAATATCATCGTGCAGCCTTTTCTTGTCATTTTTTTTTCTACTGATGATTGTAAATTCAGTATGCTGAACTGTTGAATTTTTTAGTTCAAAAGTTGCCATTTTTTGTTGATTTGTTGCCTTGGCTTTCTCTTGTAGGTTGCTGAACGGGCTTTATTTCTGTGGAACAATGATCATATTGTTAGCTTGATTGCACAAAACAGGCATGCAATTCTGCCTCAAATTTTTCCTGCATTGGAAAGGAATACTACAAACCATTGGAATCAGGCTGTCCACAATCTAACTTTGAATGTAAGAAAAATGTTCCTGGAGATGGATGAAGAGCTATTTCAAGAATGCCAGGGTAAGTTTCACGAGGAGGAAGCAAAGGCAAAACGAGTACAAGAAATGCGTGAAATGACATGGAAACGCTTGGAAGCAGTTGCTGCTTCAAGAGCTGTAAGTAATGAAGCAGTGCTTGTAGCACATCCAGCTGGTAGCAATGCTTCTCTCAGCCAGAGAGCTACTGTCGGAAGTTGATCTTCTGTAATTATTTATTAATTTGTTGGTCAGGGAAGTGGAAGTAATGAAGGGAACATTTGGTACTTTTTCAACATCTCTTCTTCAAAGTCTAATGACATGCAGGATTGTATCGTTACTCTTTTCTGAACAGTGAGCTTGAGCTTGTCTTTGTTACAGGTAGGGTGTTCTGTAAAAGGTCCAGGAGTTTGAAGCTTGGACCATAATGTGCACGATTGGAAATTTCTCTTCCATTCTTCAATTCCATATCCTCTTTGAGACATTTAAGGTCGTTGGTAAGGAAGAACTAGTTGGAAAGGGGTTATTCATGCAGTCACTAGTTAGTCTGTAAATCACTTGAAGATAAATATATAGAAGTTTAGGTTTTAGGCTGTACCTTTCAGATTCCAACTATGCTTGTAACTTTGTTTTGGCCCTGGGGATAACAAAAATGTTCTCTACCTTGATATTGAGAGCTATAGCTACCTTTGGGTTTATGTTTGTAGAGAATGATGTATAAAGCGTATATCCTGGTTTGGATTCATACGCTGCTGTTGCTAATATATTTACATGGAATTCTTTTGGATTTCTTTGTGAGGTATTAAGCTTTTTGCTTTCTGCTGATTTTTTAGCCTGCCCTTTGTTGATGTTATCAATTCATTTTAAAGCAAGCTCACACATTAGAGGCAGTTATTGCAAGGCAATTTCTTGCGGCCATTTTAATGTTTGTATTTGACAGTTATTTGTGGGATTTACTGTTTCCCATATTTTTATGCTCAAAGCTCATTAACTTGCAATCATTTATTGCCATTTTTAATGTCTTGTATCTTAAATTTCGTCAATGTTAAATTTCTTTATCCGGATAATAATGAGAATTTATTGGCGAGTTCTACATGGGCAATTCATATCCCCTAGTTGCAAAGCTTTGAATGTGTGGAATTATTTGGCATCTGTTTTAGTTGATTTCAACTTTTAACAGATCAAACAAGTTGATAATTCCTTAAATGCTCCAGCTTGCAATATATGAAACCCATCTTATTGTATGGTTGCATTCAAAGTAACCACTTATTTAGCATGGTCTGTGTAATGTATCTGTTGAAAGTTTACAATCTGTAATTAGCTTGGTTGGACTGATGTCTAATTCTGAATTCATTAAGAATCTCATGTAGTCAGCATTAATATTATGTCTGCTTAATTATCCAAATGGTGGCCAGATTGCATGGACCATATCAAGAATGGAAACTAAATGAACCCATATAATGAAAATAAGTATCAGAAGTAAGATAACCACACAAATTCGCCATAAAAAATCCAGTTTATGAAAAAAGTGGGGCTGTGGCTCCATCTATTATTATCAAAAAGAAATGTTAGTTAAAAACTTGCAAAGGCTATGTCAAATTAACCAAACACCTAATCTCAAATCAACCAAACTCCTACTTCTGTTCTTCTGCATCTCCCTCACACTGGTCACTGATGTCTACTTTTTACCCTGCTCTGCATTTAAAAATTAAATTCAATGTTTGTCTTCCTCGACACAGTTTCCTTCAACTGATACATTCTCAAAGTTCGACATAGAAGATTTCAACTGATCAGTTTGGTTCATCATTTGCCTTGTTCAGGACAGGTATGAGATGTAGTTGCTCCTAAACTTATCTGTTTTTTTGGACAAGTTTGATTCAACAAGAACCATGTTTGGATGTGTTTGTAATGGAATGATGTTGACTCCACATCATGTGACAAATCCGGTTATTCTGAAAATTTGTGTAGCTCCAATGACCATCCATAGATAATATTTGAACCTCTGTACGATGTTCTGAACATCTATATGGTTGCCTTGGCTAAGCACACAACATAAAATTATGATGCTCTAAAGATTATGCATACTTCACGGTCTTTGTAATAGAGAGAGGAGCATTAGTGGATTTGTATCCTTGCTGTTAAGAAAATTCATTAGTTGAACCATTTGATGGTCTGTTAGTAATTTGCAGTTAAACTCTTTGTAACAATTCATGTGGACAGTACATATATTTTAATGTAGCCTCACTACTAAGAAAATTATTCGATGGAACAGTTTGTCTAGAATTAATTTGCAGATAGAGTCCTTAATACTATTCATGCGGATGGTACATTTATTTTGTGTATCTTGAACTATGAAATAACTCGGCAATGCTTGATGTAGATTTATGGTATTCTTCTGCTAGTATAAAACCTTTAAATGGACAAAACTTTTGTCCGGAAAACATGTTGGCTACAGTATCTACTAAATTTGACAGTTAAATTTGAGATGAATGATAATATTTGGAGGACTTGTCATGTGATTGGGTTCTAAATATTGAAATTTAATAATTATTTGATCTGTGAATTAAGGACCTCGACAATAAAATCAGCTTTGCATGGCATACATATATCAACACTGCTGACAGGTGAAAGGAATTTTTGTATCTTCAAATCATACAGGTAGAAGAAAAATATAGCGTTGACTTGAAAATATTAAGTGCTGAAAAAAACAGATATAATTTTTTTGTGCTTCTTGCTCTGATCAAACGGGAGCTTTGTTTCAATCATCTGTCATACATATCTTTTGTTTTTCACTTCCCAGATCACCCTTTGAAAACTTCCATTATTTTATGTATTTCTTTCTCCAAAATGATGTAGAACCCATACCTAAAACATAATAGGACCTTTGTCACTGGCATATAAGTCTTGGTCTGGAACAAAACATGCCATCTTTCATGGTTAAACATCTGGTTTTGGGAGTGCGGCCGCTACATTGCCTCTTAGGTGGTGGTGGAGTCTGTCTGAGCACCAAACTCGGCTTGGAAGTCATCAACAAACTCTTCCCTTCACCATTTCTCCAGCCTTCAAATCTTGAATGTACTTTTAACATTTTTTGCAGTGAACTTTATTGGCCTCAAATGTTCCCTTAAAGCATTTTAATCATTCACTCTAAAAAGTTTCGCGATTTTCTTGGAGTGAGGTGTTTCTTCAGCCAAGTTGCTTCTTGTGGCTGCGGGCCCTCCCATATATGACATTTTGATGCCTTCTGAATTTTGTGTAGAATCCAGTTAAATGTATCTTTAGTCCTTCCCGAGATTCGACGTTTTTGAGTTAAATTGTGCGCTACAGACCATCCGCAACTATCAATTGGATTCTAGCCAGAGTACTGTTGTCATCTGCCTAGAAAACATTATACAACTTTAACCTACTGCAAATATAAAGGGGATTCTCAACACTTATTTATTTCCATTGGCCACTATTAGAGCTACCTGCAATACGAAACAGATTCAGGTAGATAATCAAGAAAATAGCAGCGAGTGCATAGAGAGACAAGAGAGCATGGGTGAGAATCCAATGAAAGTAGTAAAGAGGAGACCAGCCAAAATCAAATGAAGATTGTTTATGTTTGTGAGTGTATGCAACAAAATCGAAAAAACAGCAGGAAAACAAGTGAACTAGAAAACATAAACTATAATCAAATCCTATTTCTATTGAACAATCTCAAATGCAAACCTCAAATAAAGAGTTGATCTCGCCAATTGGAATGTGGATGCTAGTCAGCAGTATAACAAAATTAAAATATAAGAAAACAGACGAACTTGAAAACACAAATTAGAATCAATTCCAATTCCTATTTAACAACTTCAAATTCAAACCTCAAATAAAATGTTGATTTCGTTAATTGGAATGTGGATGCGATTTAGCAGCATAATACTCGAATGAGGATGGATTTCGACAGAGTTGATCTGCATAAATGGGCTCGGCTTAAACATCACACACTAAGTCTTTGACCGCTTAGGTGGCAGTTGTGGGCCCACGTCCTTTGTCAAGGTCTCCTTCCGTTCATTCCCGTTTCCGTTAGCGCTCAATTTCAAAAAAAAATCCCACGCAAATTTCAGTAGATGTCCGTATATGTTCGATCGTAGCCCGTAGGCAGTTTTTATTTCCCACTGTTCTCCTGGCCTATGCTAAAATGGGAGCTTTCCAAACAGGGTGTAGACATCCAAGAAAGCGTAATAGAAGGGCGATTATTGTTAGATATCAGTTGGAAATGCTCTGGTAAATGTGTATGCAAAAACAAGGCACGTGAACTTTTTGATCGGATGCCTCAAAGAAATGTGGTCTCATTGAATGCTTCTGCAGAAGCCGAGATTGTTTCCAACGATTTGAATAGGGCATCGCTTGTTCTCGTTTGAAGAGAACCGACACCAAAGATCCCTGAGTAGCAATGAGACAGAAAGAATACTCTCCATTCCAGGACCTCCAATGTCTGTTTTTGGCTGCCATCCCGTGGAATGAACAAGGAGTCGAGCAAACCGACTTAGCAGCAACTAGGCTGTCATCCTTTATCCCGTATGATTAGGGGATATGCACAAAAATACATTTGTTGAAAAGGATTTAGAAACTTCCAACCAATTGTGATTGGCAGGCGTAATGCCAAACTCAGCAACGTCTGCCAACATCCTCATAGCCTTTGCGAAAATGGGAGCTTTGGAACAGGCTATAGAGATCCATCACACAATAAACGGTGGAGAAATTTTGGAGATGTAGCCGAAACTTCCCTGGCAGACACGTAGAAGAAGAAGAATAATAAATTTTAACCTCCACGAGACTAAAAAAGCCTATGGAACAAACTGCCAGATCAAATTGGCTTCCGAATCTCTTCCTATGTAAGGTGATGATGAGCGCCCCCAACTTCTCCACTAACCCTTCATTAAATAAATTATATCAAGAGCCAGCTGTCAAGATATTCGCATAACTGTCTCTGCTGTCCTTATATGCATCACATTCCAAAATGAAATGTTTTTCAGTTTCCACCTCTCTGGAGGTACAAAAAATACACTATTTCTTCCCACACTTCTTTTGGCCTTTTCCAATGCCCAGTTTTTGAACGAAGTTGATGAGAGTTAGTTCTAAGTTGGGCAATAAGAATTTTAGCTTTCCATGCAATATTAGCACCAATGTACACTTTTTGATGAAGGTCAAAAGTGGGATTGAACTCATTGATATAATACTGCTTCTTTCTCTCTAGTCCTTTACCCCAAATGCACTTACAAAACTTATCCATCACAAAAATCTTAATCTCCTTGCTGGTCGTGGGACAAGCATTCAAGTATATATTCCATTTACTCATCCAAGTTTTATTTTGCCGCTTCCAAGTCTTCTTTCTTTTGCACAAAATATCGCTGAAAACAATATTAGGCCATCTGCTTTTTTTCATTTGTTGAATTCTTTTTATGTACCTTACCAGACGAATCATAGCCATTGCTTCAATTGGGACAGCCCTAATTTCAGCTAGCATGATATCATAAGGAGTCGTGCTTTTGGTTTTGAACTTGCTTGTAATCAAACGTTTCTGAATTTGTTCAATTTGCCTCCATTGTAAATCTGAAGTATTATTGGCCCACAATTCACAACCATAAAGAACCACTAGAAGCACAAGAAGCCCAAAAAGAGTTTGGGTAGTGTTCCAATCCCACAACTCTGCTTCTCTACATCTATTTTGAAGGGCATAGATTGCTTTCCAACCGCCCAAAGTCCTCTTCTATTTACAACAATCCCAACTCAAGTTTTTGCCAAAGTCAATTCCAAGATATTTGTAATCAGTGACTTCTTCAAGGATTTTGTCTTCAAAGTAAAACTTATGCTGGTTTTGTTTTCTTCTGTCAGAGAAAATCATGATTTTAGTTTTGTTGATATTGACTTGCATCCCAACCACTTTGCAGAATCTTTCAAGAACATAAAGGTGGTCTTGAAGGCCAACAATAGATTTATCAATCAAAATGAGATCGTCCGCATAGAAGATAAGCCTAATCACATGCTCTCCCAAGTGAATACCATCGCCATCTTGTGAATTCAACCACTCTTCAAGCTTGTCAATGTATAAACCAAAGAGGGTAGGGGATAGGGGGCACCCTTGTTTGACCCCAATATCACTCCTAAAGCTCTCAGAGATGCCAGCTGAGGTTTTTGATTTTAACTTTGACCTCTTCATAAAGCCTATGGACAACCGCTCTAAGGTGCAAAGGAATCCCAAGTTCCTCCATCCTGTGCCAAAGCTTATTTCTAGGGACCGTGTCAAAAGCCTTTTTGAAATCAACAAAGCAACAAAAGGCTTCTTCCTTTTTCTCCCAAACCTTCTCAATGATATGCCTCAAAGTAATGCAGTGATCTACTCTGGAATGTTTAGGCATAAAACCAGCTTGTCTCTTTGCACGTTTATCTTCTACTTTTGCCCATTTGTTAATTTTGTTTTCTATCATGCTGCCAAAAAGTTTTGCAAATAGAGGATTAATCATAATGGTCTTGTAGTTGGATGGGTTGTTGACATCACCACTCTTGAAAAGAGGAATAGGAAGGCTAGTTGTCCAATCTTTAGGGAAACCACGCTGAATGATGCCATTGAATATTTTCATAATGTGCGGAGCGAGAGTTTTCACACCCCATTTTAGAAACTCAGCTTGAAGCTCAAACAAGTCTTTTGCTTTTCCAACACCCAATTTTTTAATTCCAATCTCTATCTCTTGTATGGTGAACAAATTTGCCGCAGTATTGACCAAGGGGGGGGATCAATCTTAGAAACCTTCTCATAAAGCGGCCTTGCGTAGTCAAACCATTGAGTAGATGAGATATTATTTACCGTTTGCTTCTTTTGCGGTTGAAGCCCTTTCCAAAATAACTTGGGGTTATTTTTACCAAGGAAAATAAGCTCCTCTCTCCTTGTGATCATGTAATCAGATTTTTTTCTTTTTAAAATTTGCTTGTAACTTTTAATGCTTAATTCTGATTTTTTTCTTTTAGAGATTTCCTTGCCATTTTACATTCTTCGTCAAACCAAGCATTGACCGGAATATAATTTGTATCTGATTTCTTATTTTTTGCTCTCTTGCACTCTGCTAGTGCACTATGAATTAAATTGGTTAACTCATGACTATGCAGTTCATGACACGAAATTTTCTCCTTCATAAAAAGCCTCTCGAGAGTTATCTTGAAGATATCACATTTTTTTTGGTCAAAAGAATTCTGCCCTTTGACTGAGATTGAGGAAGAAATTGAGAATTCATCCCCTGTCGTTGTTTTTCAGCCCAAGAAAAACTTAAGTAAATTGGTTTGTGGTCCAACTTTAAATCCCAGTGTTGCTCACTGATCAAAACTTCCTCCATTTTCTCACATAAACTGTGAGAGCCAATTGCATAGTCCACAACGCTTGCCCCATTGTAAGTATTACACGTGAAATTTCAAGACTTTTCCCATCTATTGATACCATTGCAAATGATTAGATCAAAAGCGCTACACAAATTAAGCAATTCCTCTCCAAAGTGGTTGAAACCTTTGTTGTCTTCTGAAACTCTAGTCCATTGATACTTTCTTAATTCAGTGAGCCAAATAGGATTGCAATCTTCTGAACAACAAAGAATGCTAGCTTGTTCACTTGCAATCCTAGCGTTAAAATCACCTACCAAAATGACTTCCCCTTGCTGGATAAAAACTGCAATGTCTTTCTTTAGGGCTGCAAAGGGGTCTTTGTGGTCTATTCCATTTTTTTTGTAACTTTGTGAGACTTCCGGTGCAAAATAACATGCAACAATTCTAATGTTGTTATCATTTTCACAAATTTAGAGCCAAAGGAACTGTTTATTTGAATCTTCTCTTTCAAGTTGAATGATACGACCTTCTTTTTCTCTTACTAAAACCATTATACCCCCGTACCCCTTGCCATTTCCCGCTGCCTTATTCCATACTGCCATTTTCGAATATCCCTCAAACATCGGAGTCCTGCAACCCTCATGCTCATGTGTCTCTACCTTCTACAATAGGTTCTAACCCAGGACCATGCCTCCAAGGACAACCTCTACAATTCCAACAAACTACGCTTAAGAGACCATGGGTGGAGATTGATTGCTATTTGTTTTGGCCCACAAGACTCAATGCCAAGTCTTCATTCCTATTTGCCCATGTGGGTCTTGCTGCTCCGCTTCCTTCAAAAAGATTTTCTGCCATTTCTTTGCTCTGAGTTTGCTGTGCTGAATTATAATAAGGACCAAAATGGGCAATAACGACTCTACCCTTGTATAACCATCCTCTTCTACCCTCATCTCTTGCTGCTCTAACCTTCGCCACTTCCAGTCTTCTTTCCTCTTGCTGCCTTATAGTTAAATCTTCATCCAAGAAGAAGCGAGAACCTCTAAAGTGTTGCTTCTTACTTAAAAGATTTTGCTTGTCACGAATGCTTGACATGATGACTATTAGGTCTAGTTCTCTCCTCACATATCTTTCCCACCCTCCACGCTTGACAAATTTGTCCTTGCCAAACCCCCATGTCTCTAAGAAAATCACTTGCAAGAGCAAGGGTATGCTCATCTCTCCCAAATTCTTTCACACCTTTAATAATAACATTTGCTGCTCTACCTTGCCTTTCTTTAAGCTCTTTGTCTTGTCCATTGCCAGCTAGCACATTTTCCTCTACCCCTTTATTGGCAGCCTTGTCACTAATTTGGGCCCATGTTTTGGAACCTTTTGGGAAACTACTTTTTTCCACTTCTTTTCCTTTTACTTCATGTAAATCTGCTTGTGGGGACTTTTGTCCTATCACCTCGGGAGCACTAGAAGTTAACACTCCTTTAACTTCACCTAATTGAACTTTCAAAGATTGCTAAGCCGCCTTCATGTCTTCCCACTCCAATTTTCCTATTCTAAGTGCTTCATGTAATGCTGCCATCTGCTCCTTTAAAATTTTATTATCATCCACTAATGTATGATTTGCTGCTATTAAAACAAAGAGCGAATGGTCTCTCTGCTGCTCTTTGAATTCCAACATCTCTAACCTCTGCCTGGCATTTATCAATTCTTGCACATAAAGGTCAGAGCACTAGGTGAGAGGAGTTGTAGTGGGACTGTACATGACAAAATCCTTGAAGTCATTGTTGTCTTTGGACCTACAACAGTCACATTGTTGCATAGAAAACTTGCTTGAGTTAACCTTGTGCTTATTGTTACCTGCTTTTACATTAAGAGACCGTTTCCCTCTTGTTTGTTCCCATTTTAGATGGACAAATCCACACTTTAAAATATCTCTATACTGTTTGGCATTGACCCATAACCACTTCCCCTTTTTGATTGAAGCAATTTTCACTTGCCGTAGGTGGTTTGTTTCAATCAAGTCTGAGTTTTCTTGCCCATTTACTATGCATGTTGTTGGTATGTTATCCATTGAGGGAACCATGACAAAGGTGCATAGATTTTGCAGAAAAATAAAGAAAGCCTATTTTAAATATAAAACTCTTCAAACACACTGACCTGTGACTGTCCGAGGTCCCACCTTGAGCCCCCTGCCCACTACAGCCAAACCCAATGGATATGTGAGCCCTTGTGACTGTGTGGACGACAGTTTTTGGAGGTTGCTCTTGAGTGCCGCCACCTAAACAGAGGCTTGTATGCAAAATGTGTAAGCATAGAAAGGAGTGTGAACTGTTTGATAGAATGCCTCCAAAAACTGTTTGGCAGAAGGATATCTAAAATGTGAAAGCACAGATAAGGAACCTGGAAAAATGCCTCAAAGGAACATGTTCTCGTGGAATGCCCTGATTGCAGGATATTAACAAAATGGGCCGAGGATCTGTTCTTAGGTATACTGTGTGTCAAAACATCCAATAGTGGGTTGTAAAATCTCATGACTTTAAGTATTAACAATTTATTTATCCAATATTATGAATTTATATTTAATGTCATGAGTAATTATCAATTGATGTAAATTCATATCATTCAAGTCTTTTGAGAAAAAAGCACTCACATTTATAAGGGTAATGTTGTCAACAATTGCTTCGATATCTGTCATGCTCTTATTCCAAATGTAATATTGTGTGATGGTCTTGGTAAGTTCCTTAGCACTAGTGAGAATGTAGTTATTATACAAACATGAAAGAGATGTCAATGTTGACATTATGTGAAATGAATCCTTTGATAACATCCATACCAAGAACTACTAAACTTGTAGCTAAGACATCACTGGTAGAAGAATTTATTTTCTCAATCTAGCTTTGATGATCTCCATGGGGATATTATGTTTGTTAGTTGTGTCTTTTGTTGGTATATCTCTATTTATGTTTAGAAGTATATATTATGTTTTTTGAGTCAAGGTATTAGAAACATTTAATATTAATCTTGACCTACTAAGATAAATTTTGTAATATTCTACTATATAAAGTGTTTCCCTACATTCACCTAGTGTACATGAGAACATTGTTAAATTACATAATGTGATGACTTTTGGCCATTATGGAAAATTTCTATGGAATGGTATTTTGTTGCATTTTATGTTTTTATATTTGGGTGGCCTATAGTTTAATGAGCACCATGATAATCAAGCATCAATATTAGAAGGGAAGGGATCCTTTATGAAGAGCTCAACTCACGAATAAAATATTACTTTAAATCTTCACTTGTAATGATATAGTTGCCTTGAGAGTTTTTAAAGTTAGTCTTGAGTGTTTGATAATGATGTCCCCTACATTATAAGGCTTACATAAGGGAGGATTTCATAGTGATTGATACTAGATATCTCCAATGTGACTTAGAGTGTATAGATTATATGCTTTTTATTTCCTACACATTTCAAGGATATAGAGGTGCTGAATTTTAAGGAAGAAGTGGTGGTAAATGTTGAATAAAATTATTAGTGATCGTGTCAAGAAAATTTATTCAATTCTTTTAGGATCTATACCCATGGGCAATGAAGAATTGAAGCTTGCACATTGTAAGTTGCTATTTTTTCATGATTTTTGTGTAAATGTAGGGTTCATGTATTGACAACTTTTATGATGATTTATAGTAAGTCTCGTCTAGAGGTCTTGAGTGACTTCACAATTCTAATCTTTTTGTGCAAATAAGATCCACAAAGCTTACCATATGAAGGATTTATTTCATGAAGTAGGTTCCCATCACTTGATCCCATAGTTGGTAGTGTCTGAAGGGATCTAAAGAAAAACCCTAACACAATATTGGTTAAAAAGTTAGTGGGTTGAATGTGGTAGAGAATTCAAGATTTTGACATTAGGGAGTTTGTTGATTCCTTTTCTATTTATGATATTTTTGGTAATGGTTGTGGTGTTTGTAGGGGGTGGCATTTATAATTTTATATGTATTTTTACTTTGTTGTTTTATATGTTTGTAATGGTAATTTAATGTTCCTTCATGTTTTTGTATAGATGCTTCATAGTTGACTATTATGGTAATTTATTGTCTATGAATGCAATCTTTATATTATTCATTTCTTACGAGAAGGCCCTAATAAAATCCCCAACTAATCAATCTATAGAAAGATAGTTACTTTTAAGATAAATAATCAAGTAGAAGAATTAAGAATAATATTTGTTAGAGTAAAAGGTCAATTTCACTTAATTAGTTTAATTAAGCCACCTTTTATTCCTTCTTAAGATTCTCTTAGTTATGCATTGTATGTATTTAATAATTATTCTAATTATTAAATACATTTTCATTTAGGGTTGCACAATCTCCTCTTATAAGGATTGTATTGTATTTCTTTTTTTATTCCCTCTTTTTGAAGGATAATTTCCTTCTTTAGAGCCATTGTTGCTTTTTTGTCTCCATTCTTCTCTTGTGACAGGTTTCCTTGCATATAGGTGATCTTGGGTTGTGAGAAGTTGGATTTCTCAACTTCTTCATGGTATCAGAGCTCAGATCTGTTGCTTCTTGTTCTTGGTTTTTGAAGTTTTTTTAGAGCTTTGAGGGTTTCAATTATTCAAAGTTTTTTTTGTTGGATATGGGGGTGTCATTTTTTTAATAGGTATTTTGGGCTCAAACAGACCTCAACTTTGTGCTCGGAGCGCCCCAAAACCCCCATTTTCATATAAAGTTTGTCCACTTCTGTTTTTTTTTTGATTTTGTCTTTTTTTGGGTACGTTTCCCTAAAAAATCACAAAAAAATTTCAAAAAAAAAGTTTTTAGGCAATTTAATGGCATTCCTAGGCTGAAGTGGTTCCCTAATCGTTGTAGAGCCTGTTGCCGCCGACGATTTATTAGCCGCCACGACCAACAATAGCTTCGGTGGTCCGTTAACTGTTGCGGCCAACGGTAACCACCGCCGCTGACCGCTAGTGGTTCGGTCACCGCCCGCCAACTGTTGCCACCACCGCCACCAGCGCACCACCTCCAGCTTCGCCAGTCTGCCACTACTGCTCGCCAGCCTCTAGTGCTCAGCCACCTAGCCACCAGTCCCTGTTTTACATGCCTCTTTGATAGGGGGTGGTTTTTTGGCCATAACTTGGGAGAACAAAAACCTTTTTCGACGTATCATATATTGTTGGAAATCTCTTTTCGAGTAGTATCCAGATCTGGAGGTGAGGTTTGAATATTTTTTCATTTTGTACCTATTTTTTGCCATCAAAGTCAAAACTCTTTTCTACACCCCGGGAGCCATAACTTGGGCAAGCAGACTCCTTTTTCGGCAAACGAATAAGCGTCAGAAAGGTCTTAGAGAGCCCTATTCATATTTGGGGTTCATTGTTCCAACATTTTTACCAGGTACACAAGATATTGTCTAAATAAATTTCTTTTTCTCTTGCTTTTCTTTCTGACTCTTTGATTGTATTGGGGTTTGGTTTTTCATCTTGTGGGGGGTGTTATTTTCTACTTTCTATAATTTACTTCAAAAAATCAGAACACCTAAAACTAAAAAAAAACCCCTTATTCATCCTCTGTCTAGTTTGAAAGATCACTTAGTTAAAAAAAAACACGAGCAAGTACAGGTACAGGTACACATGGCAGATTCTTCAGTTGAGCTTCTTACATCACAAAACTATCATCTCTAGAAAGCTCGTATGATGAGGCTTCTCATATCAAGAGGGTTGTGGTCATGTTTGGATGAGGCTCAACCTCTGTTGCAACGTCCTTTTGAGATTCTTCAGCACAAGAATAAGATGGATGAGGCTATGGGTATCATCTCCTTACATGTTTCAGACAACTTGCTTTTTCACCTTGATGGTTTTCTCACTCCTCGATCTATGTGGTCCAAGTTTGCTGATCTTTTTGGTACCATCAATGAGTTCAGAGCATTGCAAATTGAGGCATAACTCTCTTCTTTGTTACCTGAGTCCTTTCCTCACATTGAGGACTTTCTGAACAAGTTTAAAACCACAAGATCTCTCCACTACAGCTGTGGTAAAAATAAGACAGACACCGAGTGTATCTACTTGATTCTCTCTAAGCTTCACAGTCCCTATCAGATATTAGCTTCTACATTTTATTCTACTATGGATGCCTTGGGTGCACGTTTCACCATGCCTTCATTTGATGTGTTATGTGATCGCTTGAGTTGAGAGCAAGCTCATCTATCTTAGTTGGTCTCTCTCACAGGATCAAAGAACAAAGCGTTGGTTGCACAAACATCTAAAGAGAACAAGAAGTAGAAACCGAAGCCTAAGAAGGATTCAACTGGCAGTCAAAGTACCTCCAAGCCACCACCCAAGTCTGATTATAAACCGAAGTCCTATCCCAAACAAGAGAAATCTTCTAAGTCTAGCGAGTCTTCCTCCAAGACTAAGAAGAAGTCAGAAGAACTTTGCAGTTTTTGTGGCAAGGAAGGACATCCAATTTCCCAATTTTGGAAACGATTAGAGGCTTTGGAGGAAGCCATGCAACAACATCATATTTCTTCTCCTTCCTCTTCTACAAGGAAAGGACATGCTCTTTTTGCACAAGCTATTACTTTTGCATCCACTTGGATTATTGATTCATGGGATTCTCACCACTTGACACACTCTCAACAACTTGTTACCTCACTTGCTCACAGTGATACTTTACAGATTGCAATTGGCGACTCAGCACAACTTTCAGTTTCAGATTCAGGTATTGTTCCATTGATAGGTGGTTGTATTCAAGATGTTCTTGTGGTTCCTGACATTTCGATAAACCTCCTCTCTGTTTATCAGATTTGTCATTCTGACTCTAGTAAAACAGTTGAGTTCTCACCACATGATGTGGTTATCAGAGAGCTCCATGATCCTGATTTGGTTGTGGATACTGGCAGTGCTGATCTTGATTCTCGGTTATACAGTTTTGATGGCTTTGAGAGTCCGGATGGTTCAAGTGTTTCTCTTGTAGCACATGCTGATTCAGTGAGCAGACTTTGACATGAGCGTTTTGGCCATGTCAATTATCAATACTTACAACAGATGAGCACATAGGCACTTGTGATTGGGCTTCCTCAGATATCCTATACTGATGGTGTATGTTAAGGTTGTGCACTTGGCAAACATTATCGAGATCCTTTTCCTACAGGTAGAGCCACACATGCTAAGGCACCCTTGGATTTGGTACACATTGATCTTATGTCATTTCTGACTCCATCTTTTTCAGGGGCCAAGAATGTGCTCACATTCATTGATGACTTCTCTAGACGTACATGGGTGTACTTTCTTAAGTATAAGTCTTATGTCTTTAATTCATTTTGAGTCTTTAATAAATTTGTAGAGAAGCAGTTTGGTCTTTCTATCCGAAGGATACACATAGATAATGGGAGAGAGTATGTGAATCAGGCTTTTATAGATTTCTGCACATAGCATAGTTTCCAACATTAGTTATCCATTCTTCATACCCCTTAGCAGAATGGTGTTGCTGAGAGAAAGAACAAAACACTACGGGAGATGGAAAATTGTAAGCTTCAATAACGTTCTATGCAACCTGCTTTTTCGGCTGAGGCAGTTAATTGTGCCACTTATATTTAGAGTCGGATGCCTCATAAGGCATTGTGATAGATGATTCCTGAGGAGGCGTGGTCCCATATCAAGCCTGATGTTTCTTCATTCTGAGTTTTTGGTAGTGAGGCTTGGGAATTTATTCTAGATGCTCAGAGGAAATCCATGGAGAGGAAGATCTGACCACTTATATTTGTTGGCTACTGTGGGGATGTTAAGGCATATCGGTTGTTTGATCCTGATTTCAGAGAGGTCCTATTTAGGTGGGATGTCTAGTTTGATGAGCGCCTTCCTCAGATGGATTCTCCATCATCAACTTCTCCCTCACTGCCTCCTCCTCCCTCTTCATCTTTTGAGGATTCCTTATTCCTTGAGGATGATGCAGATGATGGTCCTGTTGGCATTTGGCATTATAACAGACAATGGGAGATTGTTGGCATTTCAATAAGGATATTGAGAAGGTTGTTGATGATTATGGATATAACTGATTAAGAATGTTTACTGTCTTGATATTATTATTTTGTCATTGATGTCATGAAATTGATTTTCTAATTCAGTATGATGTTGCCATATCTTGAGAAGTATGATTTGAAGAGTATAAAGATGTCGGTAAAAGACACAAAAAGAATATGATGAATAAGGGGATGAATAAGGTATTCAATGGGCAACTATTACCGAGTCAGACAATGATGAGATCATGATGATTATATTGTTTTAACATCATACATATGTTGTAAATTGTAAGGTTAATACTATACTATGTTACCGAGCAAAGAACCTAGTCAGTAAACCCTAAGGAACCTAGTTGGTAAACCCTAAGGTTATCACTATCGGTTAATGAAGGCAGAATGTCTACCGAGTTGTAACCGAGCTATAACAGAATACATTAAATGGTTACATGCGTTATTTAATGAAGGAAGCTGACGAGCTGGAACTGATTAAATGATTGGTATGCCATGCATGAAGTTTGTTAATGAATCTATGGTAAAGGAAAATTGGCATGAAGATCTACAACTCAGATTGAACCACAATACCCTAGCACAAGTTCCAATAAATGTATGCAAGTTCCAAGGCAGGGTAAAACGTTTTTAGATCGAAGGATACATTGAACCTGGTCAAAGTTTGAAGATCTGATGGCTATGATTGATCATGGGAAATGTGATCAAGGAGATTAAGTGGTTGGCGAATTGTTTATAAATAGGGAACTATTAATAAACAATGTACGTGGGCAAATGTATGCACAGGGATGCTACATAGTGATTACCGAGCATAGAAGCTTGAAGACCTGTTTGAATAACAGAGTATAGAAGCCCAATAGATGGACAAGATTAGTTCTATGTTTAGATTGTATTGAGAAAATAAGAATCTGCTTTAGCATTTTAGATGTGAAGTTGCAAATAGATTTTTATTATTGTTATTTTATGAAAGTGACAGAAAATCTCTTAACCGAGTGGACCTAACAGTCTTAATAGTAAAACCCTCTAGCAAGGTGACATTCTGATTGAGTGTTTGAAATCCTTTAACAAGGTCACTTCTACCAAGGTGAAGATCCTAATAGATCTGAGGGAAATCCCTTAACCGGGTCACATCTAGCAATGTGTTTGTAATCTTTAATAGGATTTGCTTTTAATCAAGCATACTCTAGAAGAGTATATTTCTTCGTGGGTCCAAAATCCCACAGTGGTTTTTCCCTATTTGGGTTTCCACGTTAAATCTGGTGTTATGAGGTTTATGATGTTTATATGCTTTTGAGTTTGCATGTTTAGCAGTTTTTGGTTATATTACTGAAGTATATGTTACCAAGGTTGAATCTAATGTTTTTATGGAAGATTAAGTTTGTATGATTCACACCCCCCTCTCATCTTGTTGGCTATTGGATCTGTACTTACATTAAGTATCAGAACTATCGATTGGTATCAGAGCTTTGGACACCGGAAGAAAAGTTTAAAGGTACTTGAGGCAAAGATCCAAAGATGTATAAGAGGGATGCACCGAAGCTAAACAAGTCAAGTTTCTCTACATGGCAGAAAAGGATGAAGCTGCACCTATCAGGAGTTGGAGAATATGCTGTATATTATTTGGAGAATGATTTCATCACACCGAGCACCTATCCATTGACAATGGAATAGATAAAGGAAAAGCAAGAACATATCCAAGCAATGATTGAAATAACATCTGTATTGGCCGACTCAGAGTTTAATGATCTAGAAGGCTGCAATGATGCAAAGGCTATGTGGGATAAGCTCATATCAGTATATGGAGGAGATGAACATATTCAAAGAGCAAAAGTAGATAGTCTAAGAGGACAACTTGAATCTATGAGGATGACTGAAGGTGCGAACATAACTTAGTACACTACAAGACTAAAGGAGATTGTCAATCAAATCAAAGGAGCAGGTGGAACTATTGAAGAAAAGGATATAACAAGTAAGTTGTTAAGAACCCTTCTACCGGCTTATGCAATCAGAGTCTCTGCAATTGATGAATTGAGGTCTGTACCTAATATGCCAGTTTCTTTAGATGCTACTATTGGTAAGCTACATGCATTTGAGTTAAGTAACTTTGATAATAGTGGATCTTCGATAAATAAAGTTGAATCTACATTTAGTTCTTTTCATCTTGATGAATCTAATGATTACAATGAAAGAAAGTATAAGTACTCTGAAGGAGATCACAGTGGAGCAAGTAAAAGATTTCGTAAGAACATGGAAGAAGTACACAAACTGTATGAGGAAATCAGAAAACAGGAAGAGTTTGAAGCACTATTAGCCAGAAGGTTACCGAGAGGCAAAGGTAAGTATAAAGGAAAACTACCTTTGAAATGTTTCAATTGTGATAAGATAGAACATATGGCTTCTAACTGTCCTGACAAAGAATCTACTGAAAAGAGAGATTAACGAGATGATAGATAGAAAGACAATCATTACAGAGGACACCGAGACTTCAGAAGAAGAGATAGAAAGACACGCTTAATAGCTGATGAGGAATCCAATGATGATAAATTAGATGAAACTGATACAGAGGAAGTAGTTTATGTGGCTATCAAAGATGGATCAGATGAAGAAAGGTATGAAGAAAAAGCCCTAATATCTCACGTAAATACTAATGATTCTTGGATCATAGATAGTGGATGCTCACATCATATGACAGGAGATAAATACAAGTTTGTTATGTTAGAAGATTATGATGGAGGCTATGTAAGATTTGGTAATGATGCACCATGTCCGGTGAAAGGTAAAGGATCTATAACACTTCTTGACAATGCAAGATGCAATGATGTTTATTGGGTTGAAGGTTTGAAATACAATTTGTTGAGTGTAGCACAGCTAAACAATACAGGTTACCGAATAGAATTTCAGAAGGGAATTGTCAAAGTTCATGACAAGAATGGAAAGTTAGCTGCTACCGGGACACAAACAAAAGGTAATACATTTCACCTTGACTCAACTCAGAACAAATGTTTGTATGCAAAGATAGATGATACCTGGTTATGGCATAAAAGGTTTTGTCATGCAAATTTTGATAATCTGATCAAAATAAGTAAGAAGCACCGAGTAAGAGGTCTACCGAGTCTTGAAAAGCCTGAGAATGCTATGTGCCGAGGATGCCAGATGGGTAAGATGACAAGATCAAGATTTACAAGTAAGTCTTACACTTCTAAGGGAATTTTAGATCTTGTGCACACTGATCTTTGTGGTCCTATGAAAGTTCAAAGTTATTATGGTGATAAATATTTCATATTATTTGTGGATGATTATTCAAGGATGATGTCAGTTATGTTTTTAAAAGAAAAATCAGAAGCTTTTCAAATGTTTAAATGGTACAAGGCAAGAGTTGAAAATGAAACAGGAAGACAACTGAAATGTCTTAGATCAGATAGAGGAGGAGAGTTCACATCTGGTGAGTTCAACTTATTCTGCAATGATCATGGTATTAAAAGACAAGTCTCTGCACCGAGAACTCCACAGTAGAATGGAATAGCTGAGAGAAGAAACATATCTATTGTGGATTGTGCTAGAACACTAATGATTGAAAAGAAAGTGCCACAAACATTTTGGAGAGAAGCAATAAGCACAGCAGTTTACACCCTGAACCGAGTACAACTGAAGAAAGGTACTTTGAAGACATCATATGAAATCTGGTATGACAAGAAACCTAATGTAAGTTATTTTAAAATCTTTGGAAGTAGATGCTATGTACACAAAGATGATAGAAATGGCAAGTTTGATCAGAAAAGTGAATAAGGAACATTTCTAGGTTATTCTTCTAGAAGCAAAGCATTATATGGTCTGAAACAAGCACCTAGAGCATGGTATGAAAGATTGCACTCTTATTTGATTAAAATTGATTTTATAAGGACAAGTGAGAACAACAATATGTACATGAAGAATGATGAAAATGGAATACTGATCTCAGCCATATTTGTTGATGATATTATATTTTGTGGAAATGACTCTCTATGTAAGAACTTTGGAAATGAAATGAGCAAAGAATTTGAGATGTCATTAATCGGTGAGATAAAGTATTTTATAGGTTTACAGATACTGCAAATGAAAAATGAGATTTTCATTACTCAATCCAAGTACATAAAGGAAATCTTGAAGAAATTTGGAATGGAGGATTCAAAACCAGTAAGTACTCCTATGACTACCAACTGTAAACTATCAAAGAATGATGAATCTGCATTTGTTGATGAGACACTTTACCAATCCATGATTGGAAAGCTACAATATGTTGTTCACAGTAGACCAAACATAGCACATGCAGTAGGTATAGTTGCAAGATTCTCTGCAGATCCTAAGGAAACACACATGACAACAATCAAAAGAATTTTTAGATACTTGAAAGGCACAGAGGATTATGGCTTAGTATATCAGAAAGGAAATGATTTTGATTTAAAAGTTTATACTGATGCTGATTGGGCAGGCAACATTGATGACAGGAAAAGCACAAGTGGAGGAGATTTCTTTTTAGAAGAAAGAATAGTGAGTTGGTTTAGCAAGAAACAAGGATGTGTTTCACAGTCAACATCAGAAGCTGAATACATTGCTGCAACATTGAATTGTACCAACATAGCATGGATCAAACAACTGTTGGAAGGAATAAATGAGAAAGTTACCGAGCCAGTAACTATATTATGTGACAATACTAGTGCCATTAACATTTCAAAGAATCCTGCTATGCACTCTAAGACAAAGCACATCTCTATCAAATATCATTATCTTAGAGAAGAAGCTCAAGAGAAGAAAGTGGTGTTGGAATATGTTAGCACAAAGGAACAAATAGCAGATATCTTCACCAAGACACTACCAAGGGACACTTTTGAATATCTTAGAAGTAAGTTAGGGGTCCTACCCCTATCTTCTACTCACTGACCGAGTTCGGTGAAAGCATCAATTCAATGACTCTATCGAATATCTTTTAAGAGTTGATGCTGATTTACACACTTTATGATGTTTTCTAAAGGTGTGCAGGAAATAATGCAGGATACAATACAGGGAACATGATTTGAAGACAAATTGCTCTGACTGAGACTCAGTTGATACACAACAACAGGAATTCACTTCATACAGGAAGAAATTATGTTTTAGTTCTTTACTTTTTGGCATTGTTGTCAAAGGGGGAGAAGACTGATTAAAAAGACTGAAACTGGAGATTAAAAAAGGGGAGAAGACTGGAGAAAAGAGGAGAAGTCTAATATATGGGGGAGAATTCTGTTGACAGCAAGAGAGCTGACAACAAGAGAGCTGACAATAAGAGAGCATTTCAACATTTCAGAATCACAACAATCCGAATCTTTTTAAGGTCAAATCAATTGGTTTTGCCATCAATGCCAAAGGGGGAGATTGTTGGCATTTGGCATTATAACAGACAATGGGAGATTGTTGGCATTTCAATAAGGATATTGAGAAGGTTTTTGATGATTATGGATATAACTGATTAAGGATGTTTATTGTCTTGATATTATTATTTTGTCATTGATGTCAAGAAATTTATTTTCTACTTCAGTATGATGTTGCCATATCTTGAGAAGTATGATTTGAAGAGTATAAAGATGTCGGTAAAAGACATAGAAAGAATATGATGAATAAGGGGATGAATAAGGTATTCAATGGGCAACTATTACCGAGTCAGACAATGATGAGATCATGATGTTTAGATTGTTTTAACATCATACATATGTTGTAAATTGTAAGGGTAATACTATACTATGTTACCGAGCAAAGAACCTAGTCGGTAAACCCTAAGGAACCTAGTCGGTAAACCCTAAGGTTATCGCTATCGGTTATGAAGGCAGAATGTCTACCGAGTTGTTACCGAGTTGTAACCGAGCTGTAACAGAATACATTAAATGGTTACATGCATTATTTAATGAAGGAAGCTGATGAGCTGGAACTGATTAAATGATTGGTATGCCGTGCATGAAGTTTGTTAATGAATCTATGGTAAAGGAAAATTGGCATGAAGATATACAACTCAGATTGAACCGCAATACCTTAGCACAAGTTCCAAGAAATGTATGCAAGTTCCAAGGCAGGGTAAAACATTTTCAGATCGAAGGATACATTGAACCTGGTAAAGTTTGAAGATCTGATGGCTATGATTGATCATGGGAAATGTGATCAAGGAGATTAAGCGGTTGGCGAATTGTTTATAAATAGGGAACTATTGATAAACAATGTATGCGGGAAAATGTATGCACAGGGATGCTACATAGTGATTACTGAGCACAAAAGCTTGAAGACTTGTTTGAATAACAGAGTATAGAAGCCCAACAGATGGACAAGATTAGTTCTATGTCTAGATTGTATTGAGCAAATAAGAATCTGCTTTAGAATTTTAGATGTGAAGTTGTAGATGGATTTTTATTACTGTTATTTTGTGGAAGTGACAGAAAATCTCTTAACCGAGTGGACTTAACAGTCTTATTTGTAAAACCCTCTAGCAAGGTGACATTCTGATTGAGTGTTTGAAATCCTTTAACAAGGTCACTTCTAACAAGGTGAAGATCCTAACAGATATGAGGGAAATCCCTTAACCGGGTCACATCTAGCAATGTGTTTGTAATCTTTAACAGGATTTGCTTTTAACCGAGCATACTCTAGAAGAGTATATTTCTTAGTGTGTCCGAAATCCCACAGTGGTTTTTCCCTATTTGGGTTTCCACATTAAATCTAGTGTTATGAGGTTTATGATGTTTATATGCTTTTGAGTTTGCATGTTGAACAATTTTTGGTTATATTACTGAAGTATATGTTACCGAGGTTGAATCTGATGTTTTTATGGAAGATTAAGTTTGTATGATTCACCCCCCCCTCTCATCTTGTTGGCTATTGGATCTGTACTTACATTAAGTATCAGAACTATCAGGTCTGCCATCTCCACCATCACCACCACCCGCAACTTAGCCTTTGCCCAAGTGGGCCCTGATTTACAGTTGATGTCACTGGTTCTATGGCAGGTGATCCTTCAGATTCTCGTCGTACTCGTGCATAGACATCTGGTTCTATTCTTTCGAGTCATGCGATTTCAGATGATCCTCAAAAATTTTCAGAGGTGACCGATCACCCAGAGTGGGATAGGGCCATGGATGAGGAGTATTCTTCTTTGATGAAGAATCATAGTTGGGATCTTTGTACTCTTCCGAAAGGAAGAAAGTTGGTTTGGTGCAAGTGGGTGTACCGTACCAAGTATGTTGCAGATGGTTCTATTAATAGGTATAAGGCTCGTCTTGTTGTGAAGGGGTTTTCTCAGGTGGAGTGTATCGATTACTCTGAGACATTTGCTCCTATCACCAAGATGAATTCTATTCACTTTTTACTTTCTCTTGTAGCTTCACAGGGATGGACAGTTTTTCAGATGGATGTGAAGAGTGCCTTCTTGCATGGAAACCTTCATGAGGAGATCTATATGGAGCAACCTCAGGGATTTGTGCAAGATTGTTCTTTGGTTTGTAGACTTCGACGTTCATTATATGGTCTCAAACAGGCTCCTCGGGCGTGGTATGAGAAGATGGACTCTTTCTTGCTTTCCACACTCTTAACACATTGTCATTCCGATCCCACAGTTTATATTCAGTGTCAGGGGGATGATATAGTTATTCTTGTGTTATATGTTATGATCTCATCATTATAGGTAGCTCATTCTCCTTGATTCAGTATATTCAGAGAGATTTGATGGAGCAGTTTGAAATGATAGATCTTGGACTTCTGCACTATTTTTTGGGTCTACAGGTTATTCAGTCTTCCAATGGGATTTCCATACTTCAACAGAAGTATGCTCTCGATATGCTTCACAGATTTGACATGCTTGCTTGCAAGCCTGTACCCATACCATTTTAGTCAGGTATTGTTTTGTCTACCACTTTTTCTACACCTTCCGTGGATTCTACTTTATACAGACAGTTGGTTGGCAGTTTGTTGTACTTGACACATACATGCCCAAATATTTCCTTTGCAGTTGGCCTTGTCTCTAGGTTCTCCCATGATCCTCATGGGAGCCATTGACGAGCTGCCAAATGTATTTTGAGGTACATTTGGGGCACTACGCAGTTTGGCATTCACTATACTTCAAGATCCCCTCACATTGTTGGCTTCACTGACTCAGATTGGGCTGGTGATGCTCATGATCGGAAATCTACTTCTAGCTTTGTTTTTTGCCTTGGTTTTGGCCCTATTACTTGGTCTTTCAAGAAGCAGTCTTTTATTGCATTATCATCTACAGAGGCTGAGTATCGAGCAACGATGTTAGCTAGTCCAGAGGTTTTATGGCTTCGATAGTTGATGACTGAGTTTGGTTTCCCTCCTAATAGTCCCACTATTCTTTGGTGTGACAATTAGAATGCCATTCACATTTTCCACAACCTAGTGGAGCATTAGAGGACTAAACACATTGAGCTCCACATGCACTTCATCAGACAGTTGATTCAAGATGGCTTTCTCATCTTGGAGTACATACCTATAGAGGAGCAGGTTGCTGACATCTTCACTAAACCTTTCGCATCTTCGCGCTACCTTCAGTTGCGCTCTATGCTTGGGGTGAAGGAAGTTGTCCTTGGGGGTCTCATTGAGGCCTGCCTTCCTTCATGTTTTTTTTAGCATGCTTTTTCCATCTCTTTTTTGGAGTAGAGTTTTTTCCCACGTGGTTTTCTTTATTTCTCCGATTTATAGATATTTGGTTGTGATTGGGTACCTCATCAGGCTTTGTTGCCGAGACCCAAATTTGCTTTCATCATGTAGTTGCATTTTTTTTCATGCATTTCGTTTGCAACTTTTCCCTAAGCTCATCTTAAGAGGGATGTTAGAGTAAAAGGTTAATTTCACTTAATTAGTTTAATTAAATCAACTTTTATTCCTTCTTAAGATTCTCTTAGTTATGCATTGTATGTTAATTTAATAATTATTCTAATTATTAAATACATTCTCATTTAGGGTTGCACAATCTCCTTTTATAAGGACTGTATTGTATTTCTTTTTTTATTCCCTTTCTGAATGATAATTTCCTTCTTCACATCCATTGTTGGTTTTTTGTCTCCATTCTTCTCTTGTGACAGGTTTTCTTGCATACAGGTGATCTTGGGTTGCGAGAAGTTGGATTTCTCAACTTCTTCAATATTCTATCATGCAATATATGAGCACATCATTGAATTTAAACAATGACTAAACCAAGATAGAGACCTTGAATATACATTCTAAATAGGAGATCCTTATCCTCAAAACCATCACAATATGAAGAAATTAATAAAGGATTAATGATTAGGTTAAATCCCAAAGATTTATCACACTTTATGATAGTTTTTTTTTTAAAATATAGAAAATTATTCATCATTTTAACTCATCATTTATGACTTAACTAGTTCCAACTCAAAAAAATCACATTGGAATGTTACTAGTAGGAAATTAAAAATTGTCAAGGCATATTCTGTGCATAATTTGGGACATTGTTGATAATGCAATCTAGTTAGATTCATTTTGTCTACAATAGATTTGATAATAATATTTATATTTAAAATAGATTCAACGAAAATATTTCTATCGAAAATAGATCTAGCCATAATATTTTTGGAAAGAGGTACTAACTAGCTACAATGTATAGTAGTGTTTGGAGCCAAATTACAAACATTTTGAAATTATCTGAAAAAAGTATCATTACCCACACTTCTATTCACCTTATTAATATATTTTAGAAACAAAAAAATAGAATCTAGTAGATCTAAAAGAATTTTTTATTATCTTAATTAGTGTTAATATGTTTCTTTTATTTTGCCTATAAATAGGTCATTAGTACCCAAACATAAGATTGAACTATTTTTCAAAATAAAAATACCATTTTCTTTTCTCAAGTACACAAAATAACCTGGATGAATTCATATAAGCATACGGATCTACTTTTATTCTATCCAATATGAAAATGGCCAAATTGAAAATACTATTGTCTATTAGTCTTCTTCAAACTTAGAGTCACAAAATTTAAAAATATCATTTTCATAATGATCATATAGTCCAATTTCATGTAACTTTCCTTAATTGCTAAAGTGTGTGCACCATTAAAATATTTACAACTAACTGACTCATTTACTTACCCTACAACTTCACATGGTAAACAATTAATGGAACTTAGTTTTTAAATCTACTTTTCAACTAAAGTTCTTCTATAAATGATTTCATTAACTCCATAGTACCACCACAATCTACCTCTAAATTTAGTAGTAAATTTGAATAATAGTTTTTCTTTTACTCACCTTGTCTAGTTGATTATTAGCACAATCATATTTATGATCTTATACTATTTTGGTTGTCACTTTAATCCTTTTGTTCTATACATCCTATTAGAAATGGTCAAACAAAAAGAAATTATAAAAGGATTTGCACGCTTTCACAAAAATAGAAACCACTCATTCTAGATCCAATTGATTGCACCTTATTGGTACAAATTTCTTCTATGGACTAGTCCCATATTAAAAATAGTTTTCATAGCTATTTTAGGTGATGATATTCAAGGTGGCACCAAGATAATTTTCTACTTTGGTATCATCTCTAATTTCCTCTCTAGCTATTTAGACTTGGTCTAGGATATGAACTTCCCATATATAATCACTTATTGGTACATTGAAGATTTTTTTCTACCATCAACTATTTGTAGTCAATTTATCGTTTCCCATGATGATAAAATGGGTGAGCCTCAACTAGGGGATGTATTCCCCCATGAAATGTGTTATCCTCGATTTTTTCATTTTTCAAAAATCTGAGGGTACCCCACAAATTTGTGCTTGTTTGTGGTTTTGATGCTCATTGTACGCTTTGTGATACATTATTGTTGTCGTTAGTGCATTTTACCCCCTTGTTTTTCCTTTTTTCACTTAAATATAATCTAGGTGCAAATTGGGTTTGTAAACCCGATTTACACCAGGTGTGCCATTCAGGTGTACACCTCTTTTTTCATGTTTTGCCCATCTAGGTGCAAATCGAGTTTGTGCATCCGATTTACACCTTGTAGGTGCAAATCGGGTTTAGAAACCCAATTTGCACGTATTTAATAAAATTTATTTATTAATTACTCGATTGAGTAATTCAAATAGGAGTTGTTTTACTTGGTTTATTAATCCCCCTTTAGCTTTTTAATCTGCATTCATTTCATTTTAATCTTGCTTAGGCCGGGAGGGAGACTTCATCGAATTTTATACTTGGTATGATTTCTTCCCCGTGATTCTAGGGTTTTCTTAAACCCTTTTGAATTATTTGATTTTCGTTCTTTTGATTATCACATCACACAGTGGTGTGTGGCAGGTCTACGACCATCACCATGCACTATTATTCATTCTTTCCCTACATTTTTTATTACCATTCAAATGTTGTGTGTCTGGCAGAGCCTACAACTCGCCCCACACCACATTGTGGTGTTTGAGGGGTCAGTGACCCCGAAACACACTATCCTTATTTTCCTTGCCATGTTTATTCATTGCAGTGTTGGGCGGGGCTGTAGGCCCACCCACACCACACGATGGTGTGTGATAGGTCAACAACCCCGAACACCATCATTTCCTTGTGTTTGCTGTATTTTACCCACTTTGTTGTTGAATGGGGCCGTAGGTCCACCCCACAACATATAGTGGTGTGTGGTGGGTCAACAACCCCAACCACCACCGTTATCCTTTATATAAATGACATAGGCTTCTCCAAACAAGAGGGATGAAATTGAAGAAGCAAAATCCTCATCCGGTCTTTCCTCCTTCAATCAGTTCAAACATTGATCACATGAGAGATATAGAGATAGGTCATGTTGACCTAGTTGAGTTTCTTAAAAGAATTGAGAAACCACCTTCATATCATGACATGAAAGCTATTATTAATAGTGGAATTCATCTGGTTGTTGCTTTTCCAATGTCTGCTCAAGACCTTGAGTTCATATTGGCAGTTGCAAATCACTTTGACCTAGTCAGTAGAAGTGTAAAGGATGAAGCTAGAAAGAAATTAATCAGGCTAGATGAGGAATTCTATGATTCAGTTTTCAAGTGTCCCAGTATCGAGAGATATTGATATTACAATGCAATCACCCATAGCTTATTTTGATAGGAATCCTGACAAGTGCAAAAAAAACATGAATGATAATTGGGTGAAGACCCCAAGACCTACAATTGCAAGATGGCCAAAAACTCTTCCCCGATGTGACTTCATTAAAGAGGTCAATGATTTGATAACTCTTTTGAGAAAAGTAAAGGGTCTTCCTACCTCTAATACCTTCTATAAATGGATGTATCTATACATCCATGTGATTAGGTAAAATAAGGAGAAGATATTTTGGGGAAAATAGATCAGTGATGCCATTTGTGAACATCTCACCAAGGTACCTACCACAATCAAGTTATCTATGACTTCTTACTTGGTGTACATTGTAGCTTAAATGAGACATTTTCTTGGATTATCTTCAACTGGTGATAGGAGGAAAATTGAGGTACATAAATACTATTCTCAGATGGTTCTTCAGGATAGTCATAATCATTTTCGGAGAGTAAATGATGCATTATTTAGTTATTACATGGTTATGTTGGATAAGAAATTGTATACCAAGAGTGTCTGATCATGCTTGGGAGTTGGTGAACCAATATGGATGCATGCTTCTTTGATTTCCAGCCTTCACATATATCAGGGTTGGTTGTTGCAATGGCGGGCCTTTCATTCTCCCTAGGTACCTCTTTGATAAGATTGTATTGATGGAGCTAGCTTGTCAGATGAATGCAGTGCATGAGGCCCAATTAGGTTCTCATAAAATAGGTTTGAAGTTCTCTCTTTCCATTGGTAGGTATTCTATCAAATCCATCTTCAAAGCTATGGCAATGAAAGAGGAGATGAGAATAGTCACCATGAGATTCTTTAAGGCTAGAAAGGACTTCGACTACAGAGGAATAAGAATTTTTTTTTAAGAAGGCATATGTACACGTGCATCGAATTAAAGATGTTTGGGATGATTGTAGGTCTGAGCATGATGTAAGGAAACTTGACTATTGTCAACTGACTATTGAATAGATTGAAAAATTTGGCCTTGCCGATGTTCCTAATGATTTGGAGGAAGACGGTGATATCTTGGATCCTATGTATGAGAAGATGTTAGTTAACATATTATGCTTCTTTGATTTTTATTCAATTAAACTCCACACCCTCACGAAGTCACAATTGTGAACTAACAATTTGGGAAAACACAGTTGTTCTTTTCCCTCTGAATTTTAAAACAGGTACAACTCCCTTATATCATATTCAATGAATTACGCAACGTAACTTTATACCCACTTTTAACCAAAAAATAGTTAAGGCAATACATTCATCCATAAACATGCAATGAACATAGCATACGTAAATATTTCCGTTAATCATGGAAAACATAGTTTCACAGATTTCAGACTACACATAAACAAGGAATTGGCAAATCAGTATGACTAGACAATGCTCTTTCTCAGATAAATCATTTGCATAAACAGATACAGTAATAATTTAACCCACAAAGAGGAAAATACTCAAGATTGAATGCACAGATTCAAGTCTTTCAGTCAAATATTTGTTTTCTTCATTCATTCAAAGATAAATAATAATTCAACATGATTATCCTTCCGAAAGAAACATACAACAAAATAATACTAAACCCAAAAACCTTTTGGATTTCCAAAAATCCGAACCCTTCTTCAGTTCAAAACATCCCTTAAATAACATCCATTATTTTTTTTAACCTTACGGAGTAATTTTCTGTGGTAAACAATTACCAACAGAAACAGTTTGAAAACATAACTGTAAAATAACAAGAAAGTCTCTTGAGCAAGATAAAAGAGGACACGTCCTCAGAAATGAAAACAAATCCTAACTAGGTGTTGGGGATCCTTGAGTTGCACCATCCTCGACATTCACATTCAGCGCCGCCTTCCATTCCTTGTATGCCACGACGAACTCCTGTAAAGATGGGACATTGGGAACTTTAACAAATGTCATCCTCTGTTTCCATGCCTCTACCTTTAGCTGAATCTTTTTGATTTCATCCACGTAGTTAGGTAACTGATCTACATAAATGTATAATACAACCTCAACTCTGACAACCTTTGTGAAATCAGTTGTCGTGGGTGCTGCATTCTTCTTAACTTCATTCATGGCATCACAAAAAAGTTTTACAACCATATTCATGCTCTTTTCGACTTGACCATCACCTCAGACATAAGTGGTATGAATGTGTCTCAATTTAGTCGCTAAATTCTGACATATCCCCTTTAATTCTTTTTCCCACTTGATGAATTCCATGCATCCTATCTTGAGTGTTTCATTTCTCCAATCAATATTGCGCTTCCCAGTGAACATGAGTGATTCATCCACTATTTTAAGTAGTTTTTCAGTCAGAATTTTAGCCACCCCATATTTTTGAATTTCATAAATCTGTAAAGAGGTAGATGTCCATTTGGTTTCTTCACTCTCCCACATTGTAACCTGTGACTGAATGTCTGTTATTAACAGTGAGGTTTCATCAAACACTTTTCTGGATTCTCAAATGAATTTGCATCCGTCATTAATGACTCCATTCACCTAATCGTCAAAAACAATTGCGTTGGCCTTTCCCCTTTGGATCTGACTCAATAACTTCCGACTAGTAGGTGATGTGGGATCAAAAGATTGGGAAGCTTGAGCTAATGGCTTAGGAGAAGAAGATATACCACTGATCACATCAATGTAATCCACCAGCACTCTGATCATCTATTTTAGCTCCTTCTTATCCTTCTTGTCCTTTTGCGATTGAGTTTGCATGCATTTTGCAAAATTTTCAAAGTGATGGTTATCTGTATCTCTGTTAGCAAATCCAAGCTTTACTTTCTCCACACGGTAACTATCGGCAGAAAGCCCACATGCTTCTCCATCAACCTTTGGCTTCACAACTTCCGTCACCCATTTACCAGTTTTATCATCAATCTCTAACCTTGTCATTGCTTTTGCCCTTTTTGGCTGAGGTGTTTTCGTCACATACTTACTCACAACATCACCAATTGGCAAAGTGATGGGAACAATATTTTCCCTTTTGTTTACAGAAGACACTAGCCATTGAGGAGAACAAACAACATAATCTTTTAGGATTAAAGACTTCTCCTGAGTCTGTTCCTTAAAACCAAGAGAAGTATCAAGGTTTTCAGCGAAATCCAAATCAATGTCATCTTTGAGGTGATCCATCTTTGACAAATTTCTTACTTCTGGCAACTTATCCTTTGCACCTTCTTCGCTCGGGTCTAGATCAATAAAGTGTTTTGCGACTTGTAGTTTGCTCCTACCAGTTTGAGCCCTTGACCTAGTCACACGAACATAAACAAGTGATCTGATGGCCTCTTTAGCTGTAGAGGTGGGTTTCTTATGGTGAGAAGATTTCTTGGTTTTAGTTTCCGTTCCTGCAAGACAAATATTTTAAAAAATGTTAGCATCAGGAGCTCTAAAAATAACTTAATCATTTGTGATTCTGAACTCTGAGAATCCAATCATCTCATTCTAGAAAGCCAATGTATGGTTCTTTGAATCACGATTATCGCCCTGACATCTATGTCATCCCTTTCATACTCAAACCAACTTATCTCATCCAAAGGCTTTGATTTGATTCTATCAAATTCAGGATCAAGGATGTCTTCATCATGATCTGTAACCCCCTCAACATTCACCTCCAACTTCCAATCAATAATCTATTGGATCCTCAATCTGCTATAGTCTCTTAACTGGACTTCAAACTCATCTTTATAGTCCTCCCAAAAATCTTCCAAATGGGCAGAAGGAGCATAAATTTTTCCTAATTTGAAGGTCTGAACAACAAAGAGTTTATTGTCAAAACTATTCCTAGCTTGATAGAAACCAAAATTGAAATTCTTTAAATCAACTCTAACACTGGATGCATCTACAAATGACTTGCAAGAAAAAGAATCTAATTCAAGGGGAAAGAGGGCTTCATGATCACTTAAATCTGCATACTTTTTAATCACATGAGCCAATTGCCTACAAAGCTCTGCTAGCACAAAACAATCAAAAGCATATTGAGGCAATTTCATGCGTACCTCTTCGAAACTACCCACCCAAAGGTAGGTGAAGTAGGGATATTGAATATAGTAACTCTCGTATACTCTGATTAATTGTTGAGTTTCTTCTGAAATCCTTCTTTCTGGATTCCCTGTTAATTCTGCAAACATTCTTCCAGTAAAAACATCATGAACCCGCCTATAGTTTTCCAAAGCCTTCTCATTCAAAAAATAGGGTTAGAATTCAAAAACCTAAATTCCTTCAAACACTGGGGCTCAAGGTACTCCTTGCCATTCTTTTGTGCATGCCAGACAATATATAAGATAGGAAGACATGTAGAAATCTCTATCCCTGAACCGTGCTTGTTTCAATTGATCTTGGAGCTCTTCTGCAATGACTTCTCCCCAATCTATGTAGCAGGTTCTGTCTAAGATGACTTGAACAAAATGATACATCCATTCCATGAACAGATACGAATCAACAACTTCTTTAACCTTATGCAACAAAACTATCAAATCCCTAATATGGGGTTTCGCATGATCTCTATTCAAGGACTTTGGTAAATGAGAACCACCTCTCTGAGGTTTAATCAACCAGCTTCTAGCAATAACATTTCTATGCTTGTCTGCCTTCTCATGAAATCTTGTAACAGAGAGAGAAGGGGTAAATTCAGAGTATGCATCCCTCTCAGGAATTCTAAAAACTGAGACAATTGTTTCACAGTTCACTGTTAACAAGACCTAACCATCATCCTTCCTTATACACTGGTGTCTAATATCAAACCTATTGATGCATTCTCTCACCAATTTTGGACAAGTGATTACTAAAGGAAAGGCTACTGCTTCCACCAAACCACTATTTGCTATCTCAGTCATGAACGGTTCTGACCTTTGACTTTTTAACCTCTCTAAGAGGTCACCCATGTCAAAATATCTTAGGGCAGTATCATTGAATTTAGGATGCACACATTCTAGACTAGCAGCATTACCAAATAAATGAAATGCAGACTTCACTTTCATTAACTCAGCCATTAAAATATGATTCCCCAAGTAGGAAAACAAAACCAGAAGCAAAGCCAATAGGAAAACAGAAAAACTAAACTCACCTTGTGTCGACAAATTCCTGAAATCCCTATGCTTGCAGAAAAAGTTTACCTCTCACCATCTCCAGTGCCTTACCGAAAACTGACTAAGCTATTGGTAAAATCATCGCTTATAATAGTGCCATATATCAAATTTAAATTTATCAAGAAACAAATCTGCCTCACACATGTTGAAGATTTTGATATGACAAGAATTAAATGCAATCTCTTAACTTCCATCACCTCACTCGTTCCGCTCATTGCAACTATTTTGACGTGTGCCATGAACTTAACTTTCCATGATTACAAACGTTCAATCATGTGCCTCGGAAAAATCAGTGCCAGCTGTTATCTTTGAAAGAAGAGTCCTGGGCATTCAAAATGAATCGTAACATTTCTTTATTGAACCCTGCGAACCCATTGAACACAAAGGTTCAAGTTAGTTCACGCATGTTCGAGCATGTTTATGTATTTACCAAGAAAGACTCCTGACTATATTGAAAAGAAAGGAGACGTAACCGACTTGAATGAAAACAAAAAGTACAAGGCAGCTCATGCTGGTTCAACTAGGTTCACATAAGTTCAATAAGGTACACATTTTACAAACTGCCGACCTTATATTTAAAAACAAGGATACACATTTCCATAGAACTAAGTTGCCTAAAATGAACCTTGTTCATGACACAAACTAGAACACAAAAATTGAAAGATGACGACGAATTCTAGGATATAGGCAAACCCTTGCCAATAGAAGAACAAGATTTTTTCTACTCCTTTTCCTCTTATCCAATGGTCGCAAAAGGAATGTAGTTCCATCAGGGAACGATTTCAAAGTATTCTTACAAAAATTAACATTTGGTTATCTTTGCATGGTGTTCCCATGAAACCTTTCTCTTCTGGGTCTAATGATGACACTGTTGGCCCAATGGGAAGAAGATCAAAGATTAGAACTAATAACAAGCAGGAGCCTACCACTCCAAAAAAAACTCCCAAGTTGAAGTTCATAGTTGGGTATAAGAAAGGAAAAGTTCAAGGAGAGCCCTCAAGTTCTAATGTTTAGGAGATATCAGAGTTAGAAGTACCAAATAAATAAGAGGAGGCTAGACATCCTAATGAAGAGTTAATTTATGGACAAGAAGGTGATCAAGAACAAAATGAATTTGATGAAGAAGAAATACCACGAGCAGATAAATCCTTACTTCAGGTATCTTCTCCTTCATCTATGTTACAAGTTCATGTTTCTACTTCTAAGCCCTAGCCTCCAATGGTCACATGTATTTCCCCTTCAAGTGTTATCCGTGTATCTTCCACTAGTGCTAGTGAGTTCACTTTAGAAATGCCACATGACAATATTGAGAATGTATTTTCTAATTTTCCCTCATTGTATGAAGTGTCTGCAACCATGATGGATGATTTTGATAAATTCATGAATGAAGCAATCCCTAGATCCAATGAATCATCCCTCGAGAATCCTCCCCATGTCATTACCATGACCTCTCCTATAGTAACCACCACCGTTCAGGATTCTATCAATCCCTCTCAGGATGTGGTAGCACGTGAGAATGATGGTTTGACTTTACCACCTTGGTTGATGTCTAATATGCCAAAGAGAAAGAAGTAAGCTGTCTCTCTTGAAGATTTTGATTTCAGCCAAGTTGTTCCTATCAAACCCAAGATTGTTAAGAAAACTGAAACTTTGTCAAGGGTAAAGGTTGACAAGAATAGGAACAAGTATGCTAAGGTTGTTGTTCCTCCTCTAGATGTAGTTATTGGTGAAGTCCAAGACTCAGACTATATCATTCAAATGATTGAGTTGGGAAAACAAACTCATGATTTTTCTTCAAGTGATGCCATATCATCTTTGGAAGCTCTTGTTGCAAGGTACAATACAGATAAGGTCAAGAAAGATCAACTCAAAGAAAAAATTGAGCAACTCACCTAAATTATTATTAAAGTGACCAAGTCTTTAGAAGCTGTTGAACCAATGGCTTCATCCTTGGTTGAATAGGTTGTTAAAAGGGCTAAACAAGCAACATCATGAAGAAAAGCTGTAGGAGAATGGATGGATCAAATGTTGAGTCAAGGCACACGACTCATAAGTTCAACTTGTACTATTATCAACAATCTTGATGTAGTGAAGACAAAAGTAGATAGCACCATAGAGGTCTTTTATTAGGAGCTTGAAATACAAGACAAGGATTTTGAAGCTTGGTTGAAGTTTGAAGATTATGATCCTGACGACTTCAACCAAAATGGTGTCATTCTTTCATGATACATGTAAATTGAGTAGTGAGAGGCCTTGGAACACCAGATGAATATTCTTGAGCTCCTAGTCAAGGATATGAGGAAGGCCCTAAAAGAACGCGTGGATAAGAAGAAAGATATTGCAGCAAAAATCTATGATATTCCACGTTCTTTTCTTGATGGAAATGAGAAGGTACTTGAAGTAGATGTAATCATTAAATAATTCGACTTTCTTGTGACTACTGAGGTTGATATGGAGGATTTCTCTTTATCCTCAATTGATAAATTGGTTGATCTCCAGTTCATTTTGGATTTTCTGGATACTATTTTGAGGAAGCATAAGAAGTGTTGCACCAACTTGGAAGATTCCATCACCTGGGTCAAAGTCATCACAAGTAATACTCAGGGATCCGATGGAATTCAAATAAAGAATGCTTTTTATAAGTTCGAGGAGTTCCAAAAGTGAGATTCAATTTAAGGTCCAAAATGACACTTAGTCATTTTCATGTTTATCCAGTGACTTTTCATTTTACCCATTGACACTTCAGGTGTCTTTTTGTATTTTCTCTTGTGCACCTGTTGAGTGCACAAGTCCTAAGTCAATTTGAACTCTACTTTTGACTTAGTCTTAGAATTAGTTATAATTTCCTATTTTTTATGTTGCACCCATTTTCTGTATATATGAGGGTTATTATTGTAATGAAGATGTTTTTTCAATCTTTGTTTATGCAACAAAAATCTGCCAAAGTGAAGAACAAATTGAGACGCAGTTCATTTTGTAAATTTGCAATTTAATTAAGAAAGATAAGAGCTTGACATTCAAACTTTGTTTTGAGTTCAATCTTTTATGTGGTATGAATGTTCTTATGTCATTGATATCATATGTTATTGAATGATTAAAGTTGGTTATAGTTATTGGTGTTGGATATTAAATAGCTTTTGAGTGTTTACAAGTAATCTTTGAGCTACTTTGAAAATTCAAAAATTGGGAATTAGCTAAGAAGAAATTGCTTTAAGTATTTGAGCTTATACAAGTCATCTCCAAAAGTTGTATTTGAAGGATATAAAGTAGAGTCTTTGTGCTATATAGAGTATTTGGCTAGAGTAGAATATCTTTTAATATATTTGTGAGTCTTTGAGTTGACAATATATTTGGGTTACAGTGGTTGATACGAATCTTCGTACATAGGAAGAATCTTTGAGTTCTTAAGTGTGTAAATTCCCATCCTTAGGTCATTTTTCAGAAAAGAAAAGTAACGAAAGACTTTGTTCTTTCACATACACTTTACTTTCCAAATTAGTTAGTATAATATTACTGCAAGTTTTCAAAGTTATTTAAGTTAAGGGAAAGTCTATTCTTAAAGGAGAATTGTAAGGAAGTTAAGTAGCAGAACAACTTCCTACACTAACCTTAAGAGGAGGGTAATGCAAAAACTTTTATAGATTGTCACAACAGTTATAGAAACTTAACATAAATACTCATAAATAACATTCATACCACAACACAGTGATTTATGTGGGGAAAATCCTTTCGGGAGAAAAACCCCACACTCCAAAAGCCGCCCAATATTTTATTCATCAATAAAAAACAGATTACAATATACTTGCAGAGCAAGCTCTTCACAAAAGTACTACTAATAAGAGATTCAGAGGTAACTCAATAGCCATAAGACTCTTACACACAACCTCTATCTCACTCACCTCATATATAGGAGATACAATACAAGAAACTGTCAAACAGTATTACAAAACCATGGGCTAAAACCACCCAATAAAGTATAGCCGATCTTATCTCCAATCTAGATTCCCTATGACATATTGAAACACACATCAACACCTGCCCCTCCCTTTTACAACTCATTTATGTGTCCGATACAAATTATATTTCCTATTTTAGGAGTACAATCTTCTAGAGGCCTTAACTTGCGAACCATGTGTTTGATTGATGAACCGTTTGAAGCACCAGAAAGCTTGCGAAGTTCTCTATCACCTTGTAAATGGCTGTGCCATTTATGACCCACTTTTTAGGGTGTTTTGGGGCCTCTAAAGTCCTCAAAATTAAGTTTAAACCTTTCATTAGACCCCTCCAAAATGGAAACTTTGATATCTTCAAAACTAGTTGTGATCTTGTGACGAAACTTTACCAAAATGCTTATCTAGCCAACTAGAAGCTTTGGGGAGAATTTCACACCATTTTGTGCTGAAATGAAAACTTACTATAAATAGTAACCTCATGTAAATGCAAGGTTGAGACAACATTTTCTCAACAAATTTCCCACTTGTCGAACACTTTGCAAGAGCAAAGGGAGTATCAACACAATGAATCAATTATTAGGGGCCATAAGGCCCATAGACTCTGAACACCATCTAAACTTCTCTATGCTCACAACCTTAGTTAAAGAATCTACAACATTCATCAAAGTTTTTATCTTAACCAGCTTCACCCTGCCATCTTTGACCATATCTCTGACAAAATGATATTGAAAATCAATGTGCTTGGTCCGGGCATGAAATGTCGGGTTCTTAGCTAGGCAGATTGCACTCTGACTGTCACAATAAACTGTCATGGATCCTTGCTTTATTTAAATGTCTGAACATAGTCTCCTAAGACAAATGGCTTCTTCACAAGCACAAGTAGCTTCCATATACTCTTCTTTAGTAGTGGAAAAAGCAACCACAACCTGTCGCTTACTCATCCAACTAATTGCACCACCAAATAAAGTAAACACATAAGCACTGGTGGATCTTCTTCTATCAATATCACCTACCCTGTCTGAATCCACATAATAATGAATATCAAGGGAAATCACATCTCCAACTAAATTACCATGATAACACAAATAATACTTTGAGGTACCCTTCAAATATCTGAAGACTCTTTTGACTGCATCCCAATGAACTCTATCAGGATTAGACATATATCTAGAAAGAACTCCCACTGCTTGGGGAATGTCTGGTCTTGTACATACTATAGCATACATCAAACTTCCAACTGCACTCTTGTAAGGCACTTTACTCATGTTTTCCATCTCCGATGGGGATGTAGGACAATCCGCAACAGATAATTTCATTCCAACTATAAAAGGAACACACAATGGTCGACAATCCTTCATGTTGAACGTCTATAACATTGAATTCACATACTTACTCTGGCCTAGCAATAGCTTTATGTTCTCTCTATCTCTTCTAATTTCCATCCCAAGAATGTGGTTTGCTGCACCAAGATCTTTCATTTTAAATTTAGCAGCGAGCTGAGACTTTAGTTCTGAAATCATACCTTTCCCTTTACCAATGAATAACATATCATCAACATACAATGCAATGTATAAGAAATGATCATGATTAGATTTATAATAAACACAATGATCTGATTTAGAATGCTCAAATCCCAAACTCAACATATATGTATCAAATTTATGGTACCACATCCTAGGACTCTGTTTGAGGCCATACATGGATTTCTTTAATTTACATATCAAATTACTTTTACCTTTACTACATAGTGTTTTGGCTGTGTCATATAAATATCCTCCTCCAAATCACCATGAAGGAAAACAATTTTCACATCCATTTGCTCAAACTCTAAATCATAAGCAACAACAATAGAAAACAAAAATATAATGGATTTCATTTTTGCAACAGGAGAAAATATCTCGCCATAATCAACACCCTCAACCTGAGAGTAGCCTTTTGCAACCAACATTGATTTATACTTCTCAATGCTTCCATTTGAACCAATCTTTTTCTTGAACACCCATTTATAAGCAACAGGTTTCCATCCTTCAGGCAGTGGTACAAGATCCCATGTGTCATTTTTTTTCAAAGCTGCCATTTCTTCTTCCATAGCAATCTTCCAGGATTCTATATCATTCATACTGTAGACGTATAAAAATGACCATATTCCTAAATGAATATTTAATGTTCATTTTATTCTCATTCCTCTATTTAGTTAAATCTAATTTAATTAAATTGTCCATATTCCTCTATTTGATTAAATAAATTATTCAATTTATTTATTTAAATTCACTTAAGCCTTTCACATCATTTAGTTGAATAAATCATTTTATTTAATTAAATCCCTTCTCTCTACTTTTAATTAAATTTACATTTAATTAAATAGTTCACCCCAAATAAATAAATCTAATTTATTTAATCCTCCACTTGCAACCACAATTGAAATAAAGCAATTTATTTTAATTAAATTCTATTATTCCTCACCCACTTGCATTTTCCTACATCTCCCACTTGCCTCCTAAACCCCCTTCCTAAATTCTTCTAGAACCCATCTAATCCTAATCAATTATCCTAAATCCTTCAATTATCCACTTTCCCTAAATTTGATAAAAAAGCCAAACCACTCTTACGCTTTCCGAGTGTGTGTGTGAAAAGGGTCTATAGCTACAAGCACAACACTTCAATTAAGTCATTACATGTATGGTTAGTAAATCAATAATCAATAATAATAAACCATAACAAAGCGACTAATTGGCTTCTAAAAGATGCGAGTATAAGATTGCTCTCAGATTTTTATAAGCAATACCAGTGACTAGATTACACCAAGACGAAGGATTTAATCTATATGAGGATGATATTAAGCTAAAATGGATGCAAGATGGATGAAAGATTCAAGCAACAATGGATTCAAGCAAAAAAGGATGCAAATAATCTAAAAAAGCACAATATATTCAATGACTCAAGAGCAAAAATCAGTGTAATAATAATCTCCAAGCGTGTTCTCAAAAATCTCTGGGGTGAATTAAATGAGAGATGAAGGGTGAATTTATAGAGAATTACAAGAGAGATGATGAAAAAAAGCTCAATTTAGGATTAATTGAAAATAATTGAGAAATAAGGTTCAGTTAACCTTGAGATAGATTCCAATTATAGTTTAATTGAAATGCATTTAGATAAGAAGTTCAAGTTGCATTAGAAAATAATATTAAATTAATTCCATGCATTTGTGATAAAAATAGATAATTCTTTTATTTATTCAAGAAAAGAGTCTTTTTAATGCAACTGAACTTCTTTTTCTGAAAAGCTTTAAGTTTCAATTTTAGAGAATAATTAATAATCCATTTAATTGCTTTTATGAATTCAAGTTCTAAATTTAGAAAAAGAAATAATATCTCAAGTTTGATTTCTCTCTCAATTCAATTCTTTTATTTGATTTTCAATTCAACTCTTGGTTTGTAATTAATTCCTCTTTTGTAATAAATTAATTTTTTTAATGATTAATGGCAAATTAATTAATTAATTAAATATGCAAAGGTATTAAATAAATGAAACAAAATAATTGATTAAAATGATTTTCTTGGAATGATTCAATTAATTAAATGAATATTTAATTAATATTGAGTAATTTATTTGCCATGTGACATTTGATGATTAAAGAATTAATAATGTGCTCAAAGTTGATTTATTTGTCTTTGGTTAGGACCTTGGTGATGTTGTCGAGATTAGGGGCCCATGGTTTAGATGACCATTTTTAGGGTATTGCATTTGCCCCTCTTTGAATTAATGTGCGAGCAGCGCGCTGGTTCAAAGAATATATGATGTCTAGGAGATACCAGTTCTGAACTTGATTGATCACGAACCAGATGAAGAGCAAGGTGTTTAGCTTGTTTCAAAGCGATGAAGCTGAATGAGGTCTGATTAAAGTGACATCGATCCCAAACTTGATTGAACTTAGGAACGATAGAGAACAAAGATACCGAACTTGAACTTGATTGATCAAGAAGCAGTTCTTACTGATCTAGAACTTGATTGAACTAGACATAGCGAGCGAAGATAAAATCGATCTTGAACTTGATGGATCAAGATACAATGAGCGAAAAATAAACTGTCCAGCTTGATTCGATGCGATGAAACTAAACACCTACTTAGATTGAGCGTGTGATCGAAAATACTCTTTAAACCCTTGATTGAGTTTAAATGAATAATCAGCTTGATGAAAAGCGATGAAACTGATTAACGTTAAGAGATTGATTCAGATGAAGACAAATATCAGCTTGATATGAAGCGATGAAACTGATATGCCCCTAGTGATTGATTCAATTCAGATGAACGAGAAATCTCAACTTGATGTAAAGTGATAAAGGTGAGATGCCCCTTAGCACTAAGAATTTGACTGATTTTCTTTAGTTGAAAAGATTTTTAATCGACTTTTGATGAAGATTTGAAAATTTTCTTGACTTTGAAGATGTGGGGTCATAAGGTCACGAGTATGCTCCCTCGGGAGTGAAATCGAAAGATAGCGAGGGTACATGATTATAGGCAATTTTTGGCAGTGATAATTATTTGAGCACAAAGAATAATTCTGAGGAATTTTTGAAAAATTTGGCCTTAATTGAGAAGTTGAGCACAAAGTTGTTGTGTAGAATTAAACTGAGATTTAGCGTTGATTGATAAGAAATTGAGTGCAATTTGAAGAAAGAATGAGCTTTTGATAAAAGGCGCTAAGTGGTTGAAATTGTGAAATTGACTAAGAAAATGATCTTGAATTTCGATTTCGATCCCGAAAATGGATTAGAATAGGTGAATTAGCTAAGGGTACAATTTTCATGTCCATCATAGCAAGTTGAAAAATTAGGGTTTTGGCTATATAAGGGATAAAAGTGTCATTTTCAATTCATTTTAACCCTCCAAGTTTGAAAACTCAAAAAGCCTTCTGCGAAGAAAATGGTGGTCCCTACTCATGAGCATCGATTCGAGTGCTAGAGATGACATAATCGACCTCAACACTATGAGCCAACAGTAAGTGGTCAATCTTAAGCCTCTTTATGTTCTCAATTTTGAATTTTTTTGTTCACTTTTCATTTTTTGGCACGTTTGAAGTCGACCCTTCTCGTTTTTTCATGCGAGACAGGATCCTGTCTCGTACGACAAACTGCTGAAGTTTATTTTGTCGTTTGAAGCCATTAGATTTGTCGCTCTAACCCAACCCTTTTATCGTACAACAACATGCATAAAAGACCATTTTGTCATCCGGAGTCTAATCTTTTTTTGTATGGGGATCTTTTATCATACGAAGCCCAATCCTGACTCGTACGAGTTGCTGCTCTTCTGTGTTTTGTCATTTGGGAAACAGTGAACTTTTTTTAAGGTCTAAACTTGAAATTTTGATTTTGCAATTGACATAGTTGGATTTGCGTGATGTTTTACTTCTCTTGTAGGCTTATTTGGAATATTTTCTGATGCTTCATTGTTTTGATTTTTGCAGGTTCGATTGCCTCATGTGCTCTTTAGATGTGTTTATCCTCCTACCATGACATTAGTGTGGCAGTTATCAGAGGTTGAGCAAGCTTATATTGATTTGTGCAGCTTGACACACCTTCTTGGTTTACCAGATATTCGTGTGAATCACGAAATGCTCATAGCATTGGTTGAGCGATTCCATTCAAAGCATAATACCTTCCATTTGCCAGTTGGGGAGATGACTATCACTCCCGAGGATGTATATAGGATCCTCCGTATCCCTTTTGCTGGGGATAAGGTAGATTATGATGCAGCGCTGTTACCTGGATTACAGGGAGTCAGGCATGTCTTCAAGGATCCTGATATTTTGACACGTTCCATTAGTTGGGACATCAAGATGAGCAGGTATAGTGAGGAGTTTCCTCTGGCGCGTGTTCTAGCATGTTTTATCGGCTGTTTTCTGATGCCAGATAGAGGACAACAGGGATTCCAGTGTGGTTGGGGTAGGATGCTAGAGAGATTGATGGAGACCTCTCAGAGGCTTGGCTGGGGTTCTTGCATATTAGCCCACATGTATCACGAGAGGCATGAGGTTGTGTATAGGGAGGGAAAGAGCATGGATGCTGGAGTTTTAATTTTACAAGTTTGGGCTTGGGAGCACCTCCCAGTTTGTCGGCCGATTGTTGATGATAGCAGAGAGCCTGGGCAGCCGATTGTATATAGGTATGCAGGTTATGTTACGCAGCCCCATCTGGGGAAGATCAATTTTTGGCGACGACAACTAGATGACCTTATAGCCGTGATATGGAGACCTTATAGGGGCCTAGAGCCATGGGACGACTGGCGACTGGTACGCAGGGATATTTTTATTACATGCCCACTTATCGACAGATCATAGACTATAGTAGTGCGATTTGTAGTTTCTCGAGTGATGAGGTAGTATGAAAGGCCTCAGGGGATCTTGCAGGAGTTCACAACGTATGCACGTTATGCTAATGAGGAGAGGTAGGGATGGTCATCGAGGTTATCCTATGCCTTGAGTATGCAGGAGCTCACTGGTTTACAGCGCTTGAGATGGAATTACATGGATGATGTTGTGGATGTGGGGGTATCACCCTAGTATAGGGATTGGTTTCAGTAGCATCCATTCCCTAGGTTGACAGATATTGCTGAGCAGGATCCTCGCGTTGAGGAGATTGACGATGATGACCTGGCACAGGGACAGAGATAGGGATAGAGAGTTGAGGCTCTGAGGAGGGCAGGTGGTGATCTTGGTGCGAGTAGCAGCAGGGTGCCAACTGGGGTTGGACAGCAGAGGGGTGAGGGCGGATCCCTTGGGAGGATAGGTGCGAGGTTGGGCAGAGCTGAGGAGGAGAGAGTAGCGCTGAGACAGACCTGACAACAGAGGGAGGAACAAGGTGGAGTTGGAGGTGGAGATGGGGGTGGAGAGCCTACGAGAGAGAAGAGGAGTGATGCGGGATGATTGATGAGAGCACATCTTGCAGAGCTGCAGTCACAGCTGACAACGGCTCAGACTCAGTTGGCAGAGCGAGACCGACATCTAGTAGAGCTTAGGGCTGAGCGCGATCGTCAAATTGCAGAGATGAGAGCAGAGACAGATGCTTTGCATCAGGAGTTCCTTCATCAGACAAGTAGGGTGACATACTATGTTGCAGCGTACAATGTAGCAGTTCCAGTTGTGCAACAGGTTGTCCCCTACTCGCAATACATGGCACGGTCAGAGGGAGCTCGGGCACCTTGTTAGGATCCTGGTCAATAGGCTCCACCTCCTCCACAAGGCGATGAGGGAGAAGCTGAGAGCTAGATATTCTTTTTGTAGCTCTGATATTTTTTTGTAGACATACCCATTTTTTGTAGCCTATACGATTCTTGCTCCGATGGGAGTTTGTATATGTCATTTGACATCATTTTGTACTCTGAGACTTTATACGATATATATATATATATATATATATATATATATATATATATATATATATATATATATATATATATATATATATATATATATATATATGAGATCGATTTGACTTCATCGTACTTGTGTTGATTCCTTTATGAGATGCTTCTTATATGCTTTATTCTACATGTATGCATTTCTTTCAGTATGGATGTATGTAATGCAAATGATCATGGATGTCTATTTTTCTTTCTTTTCATATGCAAATAAATGAATGTGAATGAGTAATGAGTAATGCAAATTTTTCATTTTTCTTATGCAATAAGATAAATGCAAATGAGTAATAATGAAATGTATGAATCTATATAAAATGTTTATGTATGCAGCTAACATCTCAAAAACACAAGTACTCGATTGGAGAAATGATGAAAAGTAGACCACTTAGTGAAGAAATGATGATGCATCTAGCTCTCATTAAATTAAGAGATCATTATTATCACACTGAAATCACTCTGGATTCACAAAATACAAAATGAAATGCAAAATGATATGCAAAATGTAACCTAAACCTAGTCACTGGATTTAAAATGCTTAAGATTCATCACCGAGGATAATGAACATAACAGACAGATTATAGTTCCTTTCTTTTTCAATGTGCAATATTTATTATCTTGTCCGCAATGACCCTTTTTTCGTTCATATCCTTGGACAGATTTCACAGGGACCTGAATTGCATCATAAAGAAATTCCCTCAAAACAAACAAACAAATGATGTAGACCTCCGTGTAGCATACAAATAAGTGGAGTCGAGGTATGTGAGGCGATTTCACCTTGATGTGAAGGCTCTTATCACATACACCCAACGAATTTTATGTTTCCAGATCATTGGGATCATTCCTACAAGTAGAAAACAAAGAAAATATTATGCCCCCAATCCTTTCTCCTCTTAGTCATGATAGACTTCCTTGAGTTACTCAGAGGGATAATAATCGAAAACCAATATAAAAGACAACACACAATTTTTTTTTCATGCATAGCTCAAACTGTTTAGTGATTGTTTTCCATTATGTTGTTTTTCTTGTGAACTCAGTGATAAAACTCTTTAGTAGTCAGGAGATAGGTGACTGACTCGGAGTGGATGACCAGGTTTCACTAACGGAAAGATGACTTGGTTGATATTTCTTAGGACACGTAAATTGCTCAGTCGATTACCCTAAGACTAGGACATTGATCATTTTCAAGTCATGAGGGTTCCAACGAACTAGGATGTCATGAAAGTGACTGAAATATATGTACAAGTGAAAGCAAAGATGCAGGAAAGCGGGAACGCCAATGTTGCATTGATAGATGGAGTGCTTGAGTATAAGAGGCACCTATTTACTAGGTTTTCACTTGCTTGGCAGAGATTCTTTTTTTTTTTTTTACCAATGCGCCTGTTTACCAGGTTTTCACTAGGGCAATTTCTCTCTTTATATTTTTTTTTCTCTTTTCTTTTTCTCTTTTTTTTTCAGGACCTTTTCAGCTGTACATGTTGCTGGAACAGAGAATGCTAAGTGAATAATTTCTTCAAGTGGATGGTGTTAATCAGTTCATAGAGCTGTTCTCCTTCCAAGTTTGAGAGTTGATAGGCACCAGAACCAAAGACTGCAGTAACGATGTAGGGATACAGCCAGTTGGGTTCAAACTTCTCTTTGTTGTCTTGAGATTGTTGATTTTTAGGATTTTCTCTCAGAACTAGGTCACCAACCTGAAATTCTCTTTGCCTAACTTTCTTGTTATATCCTTTGGACATTCTCTTCTGATATACTCTGAGATGATCAAACGCCACTTGCCGACGCTCATCCAACAATTCGAGTTCTTGCAATCTAAATATTCTATGATCTTCATCAGTAACAAGACCTTGCAAAGAAACTCTTAGAGATGGTATTTCCACTTCAATAGGTAATACTGTTTTAGACCCATACACCAAAGAAAAAGGTGTAGCCCCAGTAGGTGTTCTGATACTTGTTCTATAAGCCCATAATGCAGGATTGAGCTGCAAATGCCAATCCTTCCTAGATTTGTTCACTGTTCTGTGCAAGATAGTCAATAGGTTTTTGTTAGATGCCTCAGCTTGTCCATTACCTTGAGGATAATATACTGATGACCAATGTTGTTTTATTTTGAATTTCTCATAGAGCTCATCTAGGTCTTTATTCTTGAACTGTCCTCCATTATCAGTCACGATGGATGAAGGTATCCCATACCTGCAGATGATATAGTTTAAGATGAACAAGGTGACTTGTTTACCAATTTCTTTGATTAGCGGAACCGCTTCTACCCACTTGGTGAAATACTCAGTGGCAGTTATGATGAATTTATGTCCATTAGATGAAGCAGGATATATCTGACCAATGAGATCAAAGGCCCATTGCTGAAAAGGCCAATGTGTAGTGAAGGGTATGAGATCCCTTGCTGGAGCATGTATGAGGTTCCCATGTAGCTGACATTTTTCACAAGTCTTCAAGAAATAATGGAAACTGTACGAACTAGGATGTCACGAAAGTGACTGAAATATATGTACAAGCGAAAGAAAAGATGCAGGAAAGTGGGAATGCCAATGTTGTGTTGATAGATGGAGCGCTTGAGTACAAGAGGCACTTGTTTACCAGGTTTTCACCTGCTTGGTAGAGATTTTGGTTCATATGGAATCTTATGGTGTAGTCTAGTCTTTGATGTTGTCGAGATTAGGGGCCCGTGGTTAGGACCTTGGTGATGTTGTCGAGATTATGGGCCCATGGTTTAGGGTATTACAAGTCTTCAATCAATAATGGATGCAAATAATCTAAAAAAACACAATGTATTCAATGACTCCAGAGCAAAAATTATTGTAATAATAATCTCCAAGCATGTTCTCAAAAATCTCTGGGGTGAATTGATTGAGAGCTGAAGGCTGAATTTATAGAGAATTACAAGAGAGATGATGAAAAAGCTCAATTTAGGATTAATTGAAAATAATTGAGAAATCAGGTTCAGTTAACCTTGAGATAGATTCCAATTATAGATTAATTGAAATGCATCTAAATTAGAAGTTCAAGTTGCATTGGAAATAAGATTTAATTAATTCCATGCACTTGTGATAAAAATAGATAAATCTTTGATTTATTCAAGAAAATAGTCTTTTCAATGCAACTGAACTTCTTTTTCTGAAGAGCTTTGAGTTCCAATTTTAGAGAATGATCAATAATTCAATTAATTGCTTTTCCAATGAATGATACAAAAGCAAAATACTTCTTAAGATCATCAGGATAATTGATTAAAATGATTTTCTTGGAATGATTCAATTAATTAAGAGATTCTTTTTTTCATGACATAACGGTGGGCGCCAGAGATGTGTGTGTGAAAAAGGGTCTGTAGCTGCAAGCACAACACTTCAATTAAGTCATTACATGTATGGTTAGTAAATCAATAATCAATAATAATAAACCATAACAAAGTGACTTATTCCCTTCTAAAAGATGCGAGTATAAGATTGCTCTTAGATGTTTAAAAGCAATACTAGTGACTAGACTACACCAAGACGAAGGATTTAATCTATATGAGGATGATATTAAGCTAAAATGGATGCAAGATGGATGAAATATTCAAGAAATAATGATTCAAGTAATAATGGATTCAAGCAAAAATGGATGCAAATAATCTAAAAAAGCACAATGTATTCAATGACTCCAGAGCAAAAATCAGTGTAATAATAATCTCCAAGTGTGTTCTCAAAAATCTCTGGGGTGAATTGAATAAGAGCTGAAGGGTGAATTTATAGAGAATTACAAGAGAGATGATGAAAAAAGCTCAAATTAGGATTAATTGAAAATAATTGAGAAATCAAGTTCAGTTAACCTTGAGATAGATTCCAATTATAGTTTAATTGAAATGCATTTAGATAAGAAGTTCAAGTTGCATTAGAAAATAATATTAAATTAATTCCATGCATTTGTGATAAAAATAGATAATTCTTTTATTTATTCAAGAAAAGAGTCTTTTTAATGCAACTGAACTTCTTTTTCTGAAAAGCTTTGAGTTCCAATTTTAGAGAATAATTAATAATTCATTTAATTGATTTTCTGACTTCAAGTTCTAAATTTAGAAAAATAAATAATATCTCAAGTTTGATTTCTCTCTCAATTCAATTCTTTTATTTGATTTTCAATTAAACTCTTGGTTTGTAATTAATTTCTCTTTTGTAATAAATTAATTCTTTTTTTATGATTAATGACAAATTTATTAATTATTTAAATATGCAAAGATATTTAATAAATTAAACAGGATAATTGATTAAAATGATTTTCTTGGAATGATTCAATTAATTAAATGAATATTTAATTAATATCGAGTAATTGATTTGCCATGCGACATTTGATTATTAAAGAATTAATAATGTGCTCAAAGTTGATTTATTTGTCTTTGGTTAGGACCTTGGTGATGTTGTCGAGATTAGGGGCCCATGGTTTAGATGACCATTTTTAGGGTATTACATCGTGTTTTAAAAGGCATTTTAAATCCTTTAGCAAGCCTGCCCTCCCGAGGAGTGAACAAATATTAAAGCCATTCTTTGGCCGGTGTGAGGGGAATGACCTAAGTGGGGAATGACTTTGACGCCAAGTGTTCCAACCCACTATAATCAAAAGTGGAAGGTGACGAAAGTCCCTTTCAATAGTTTTGCGCAACGATTAGTGTTCCCCCAGTATCTTTATGATATGTAAAGCCTTTATTCTAAAGGTTGGGAAGCCTCCTGAGGGAGTTTATCACTGACGACCGAATAGAAAGCCTGATTACAAACCTTAGCATTAGAAACCTTGAGCCGAGTCAGTATCCAGACATTTACAATATCATAGTGCAAGGGTGGGGAAGAATCTGCCCCCAAGATTACTCACCATATATCTCCCAAGATAACTACTCAACCGTGAAGCAATTCACATTGAGTTAATTTCTAGCAAAAGATAAAAAAACAGACACCCCCTAGGGGGTGACAAGGCTGTTTGAGCTGACGGAGTATCGAGACTAGTGGGCTATGGTATTGTCGATGACCCTTGAATAAAGAGTTTGATTGAATTGTATTTTCTGTATCCAAACCTGTCAAAACACTGTGGATTTGAACACATCCTCACAGAATATACACTCTTTGTTTAGACTATGCAAAATGGTTATCTCTTTCATATCGTGTTTTCATTTTATACTTCAGAAAATCATCCACCACAGTTAAGAAAAAGTTTAAAAATCACAGAAAAAACAAAAAATAGGGCAGATTAGCGCATCAGAGTAACATCTTAGCGCTTTGGAACCATATTTCAGTGCGTACAAGCTTCAACATAGCACATCAGTTCTGAATTTTAGCATGTAAACAATCCAAGCATTCCACAGTTCAAACCTTAGCACTTATTGAAAACAACCTAGCGCTTTGGAGCAACAGCTTAGTGCGTTGAGATCAAGAATTAGCGCGTTGAGGTCAAAAGTTATCACGTCGACAGAACATATTAGCGCATAACTTTCAAAACTAAATCAAAAGAAAATAGTCCAAATTAGCGTGTCAAAAGGGTAGCTTAGCGCATTGGGTTTCTGGCTTAGCGCATAGCCGAAACTAAGAAAACAAAGAGAAAAACAGAATTTTTTTTTTGAAAATTCTAAAAATGGTTTAGGAAGCCATTTTTCCTCACTCAAACTCCATCAGGCAGAAATTCAAATCAGAGCATTAAAACTATTCCAAAAACAAGTTTTTCTTAGACCAAAGTTGTCAAAATCCAAAAACTAGTCAAAAGATAAAAACATTTTTCCTATCAGAATCAAGTAACATCATCACACACATCAAAATGTCCTCCAATCAAATGGATTTTATCCCAAAAACATACTTATTTCAAACTAAAGCTGTCAAATCAAATTTCCATATCGGGAAAGCTCTTATTCCTTAACATTTAATGCACTTTGTCATGAGGGGGCATCTAAACCTTCATTTGATAAAAGTAGACTTAAGTTTCCAAACAAGATATCTTGAATCCATAACAAATAAAAGGAAACCATTGATCACCCGTGCATGACTACTCCTCATATTATGAGAAAAAAGAGTATTTATCACAACACTAAGTTGAGGAAACAACAACCTAGTTCTCAGAAACTTTCTAAACAGAATAAGTTTCTCTACATCAATCGCCAGCTCTTCAAATCTCATCGCACCTTTCTCCATCATATGCGCTTATATCTTGAAGACAAGTCAAATGAATTTGACGAAGAGCCATTGAGAAGTAGAGCCTTCTACCAAAAATCACCATTCAGCCAACGCTTGAATCACGGAGGAAAAATCAATCCATCTTTCTTCCCAGAAGTTTACATTACTTACAACGTACCTCGAGTAGAGCCACCAACTCCTGAACAAAACACAGACGAGGAATTCGTTCCCTTCATCACAAAAAGTTTCTACTAGATTCCTGCTATCACTCGCTCTCAATGAAACAAACAAAGTGAAACACAACCAGAGTCCAGTATGGGGTGAAGATTATCAAATCCCTTCGACTATCCGAATCTTGAAGACACAAAGATCAGTAAAGAACTCCTCCAAGAATGTCAAGAAAGCACTTCATTTCAAAAACTTGTGGAAAAACTCATGGAGGCAGATAGAGAAAAATACTTACTCATGCTAACAAGCAAAGGAGTTAGGCTCCCTGAAGACTTTGATACTGACATATTTAGGACAAGTTCTCAACATTATGCTTATCAAGAACGACAAAGAGAGGAGGAAGCACGTGACCCTGAACAAAACATACTTGAGCAAAACATACCTGAGCAAAACATACCTGAGCAAAACATACCTGAGTCACACATACCGGTACACACGCCTATCCCAACTAGAAAAAATGAGAAGGAAGAACTCTTCCCTCAACAAATAAATACACCCTTGGTTGCTCTCACACAACAAATGCAAATGCTACAAAAGCAAATGCAAGACATGCAACAAGGATCAATAGTACGGTATTCATTAAATGAAATTTGTCCTTACCCTTTTGATAGAAGATTAAACATGGTACCTTTTCCCCCAAATTCAGACATTCCCAAATTTGACAAATATGATGGGAAAAGCGATCCTCGTGATCATGTTCAGGAATTTTGTACCATGAGCCTGGAATTTGCCCATGATGACACCTATTTGATGAAATTATTCCCAAGAAGCTTGGGAGGGAAAACAATGGAATGGCTATCCAAAATCACACCTCCTGTCAGATCCTTCGATGAATTAGTCAACAAATTTATCACTCAATATTCCTACAACATTCAACATGCCATTACCATGCTAGATGTCTGCAATACCAAACAGAAGAACAACGAAACATTCATGGTGTTTCTTCAACATTGGCGATGGATGGTTTCGAGATATCCTCGAGATGTGCCCAAAAAAGAAAAGATGGAAATTTTCATTGACAGTTTGAATAGAGAGATGAGTTACATACTCAAGCTCCAATGCATACCATCTTTTGCTGAATTGATTGAAAATGGCATCCAAGTAGAGGAGGCATGTGTAAAGAAAGGAACATTGAAATTATTCAAAGAAGGAACAAATTCATCCAACTCTCATTACAATAACTAGAACAATAACAATAACTTAGACAAATCTAGGTTTTGGACCACAAACAAAAATGCTAGAAATGAAGGAGGAAACGAAGCTAATGATGTAAAATCCAAACAACGAGTGTTAGCTTTATTAGGCAATCCTCAGACTACTAAGAATCAAAACGGTGCTAACCAAAGCACTAATACTTATACACCCAAGACCAATGAAGATCATCTCAACACAAACAACACCAACAATGCCCAAAACAATAACACCAATCGAGGACCTAATACAAACTCACGAGGTAACGACAACAACTTTCCTAAATGCATTTACACACCATTAGGATAATCATTGGAGTTTGCATTCAGAGAGATCTTGGCAAACAAAATTATCTCCTTACCAACAATCAACAACTTTGAACCACAAGTCAAACCACCTTGGTGGAATGATTCACACTTTTGTGATTTTCACCGAAACAAAGGACATCAAACAAATGATTGCATGAGGCTGAAAAACATTGTTCAAGACATGATTGATAGAGGTGATTTAACAGTCAATGGTCTCAAAACAAATGGTGACCATGGAACCTTTAAGAATACTCTTCCTAACTACAACAATGATGGAGCTTAAACATCAAACGATACACGTGGAGCTCATATCAATCACATATACAATAACACTATCAATTATATATCAACTGATGACAATCAAGTAAATGTCATTACAATCAAGGACAAACACAAACATGAATCAATCAATGTAACTACCAGAGCTCAAAAATATGTCTTGAAGGGACATACATCAACAACAAACATCATCCCCAAAATTCAATATGATCTGGTTAGTAAACTATGCAAAACTCCTGCTCAAATATCTATACTTGAGTTACTAAAACTTTCACCAAACACAAGGACATCTTGGAACATGTACTATTGGAAACGAATATACCACAGGATCTGGATACTGACAAATTCCAAGCCATGGTGGCTCACATGATAGGGCCTCATAATCTCACCTTTTCTGAGGATGATAATATTTCATTAAGCCATCCACACAATACTCCACTCCACATTGAAATATTGGTCTACAAACATCGAGTCAAAAGAGTATTAATAGATGGAGGAGCTGGACTCAATATCTGTACCTTAAAACTTATCCGTGCATTAGGCTTCTCTGAGCAGTCTATTGATTCATGCAAAAAGATCACTATAAAAGCATATGATGATGAAGAAAGATTATCCAAGGGAACAATGGTGTTTCCAATTCAAGTAGGACCAATACAAAAGGACACTATGTGCCAAGTCTTAGACATACCTCACATATAATATCTTATTAGGTCGACCTTGGATACATGAAATGCAAGCAGTACCTTCAACTTATCACCAGTGTGTTAAGTTCCCCTACGATGGACAAGAGATTTCTATATCAGTAGATCATAACCATTTTCAACATTGTAATGCTATGGGGCAGCCCAAGACAGTTTGGTTCCACATAACAGAGAAAAACAAATTTCCTCAACACCAAATCTGTAGCAAGAAAAGCCTAAATCTTTATCTATGGATTTCAAACAGAAGATGAAAATCAAAGAACAAGGCATGGGAGAGTACTCTTTGGAACCCTTGTGTTTAGTCAACTTACCAGCATCGCCTAAATCTCATGGGCTACCTTTAGCATCAACACATCAAGCAACACAACCCATCACCAAGTTTGATGGCAAATTTATTCAACTAGGCACACTAGCTCATGAATCAGAAGAAAAGGACATCCTTAGTTGGCTATACAAGGATAAAGAAGAAGTCAGAGCAGCTACTATGGAAGTTGCTATACCAACACAACTGTATGGAAAAGGCTACCTGATCATGCAACAAATAGGATACAATGGCAAAGGACCTATCGGCAAGCGTTAGGAAGGCATCACTGAACCATTAGATCCTCCTTCACAATTTTTTAAAGACAAAACAAGATTGGGCTATGAACACACTCTACCCCCTAAGAAGACACCAAGTAAATATCAAAAACCTCAGTGGAAAGAAAATAATAAATAAATGGAGGATTCATGGCAGGAGGCACTATTTGAATCAGCAGAAACAATACGAAAGGAACGTGAATATTAGGAAAAAGAGAAACAACACGCGGAGTCAGTCATTCAAGAGGCACCTTGTGCAGAAGTACATCATGTTCAAGAACCTATTTCAAACAAAGAAGAATCACCCCCTGATAAAATCATTACTCCTCGAGGAGAGACAATATATGAATAGATGCAAAGAGTAGAAGCAAGATCTGATACAAAATCAGAGAAAACTATTATACTAGTATCAATCATCAAGGACCTATTTTCACCCTGCAACATACCAATCCACAACACTGAAAGAATATGGGATAATACCTGTGAGACTGATTCAAATGAATATGAATGGGGTAGCTGTTCCAAAGTTACTAAAGATATTGCTGCAAATGCCAATCATACACCCCTTTCTCAAGAAGAACAAGGCACAGAGCCTTGACTACTTGAATTTGGTCCACAAAATATCTATGATGCCAAAGAAAATGATCAATGACATTACGAGCAAGTCTACACGGAGGATGATACCATCAAAGACCTTGACAAAATCATTAAATTATTTAATATTCCACCCAACCTTGATGATACCTCCATCCTAACACTTCCAACAGCCAAACTTGACCCACCCAATGACTCTTTACCACTCATCTTTCTAGACCTCATAGACTGGGATGAACCTGAAAATCACGACATACCAATTTTCCCAAATGATGATTCCATTATCCATTACTTATGTGCTGTCAACCCAGAAATAGACTCTACCACCAAACAAAGTAACAACATCTATAATCAGGGGAGTGCCAAGTCTCTCAGTCACAAAAAATGAAAGAAATAAAGGATCTACTGCTAAAAACCAGTCAATGACCACACTAGATCACAAAAAAGTAAAAATAAAGGACGTATCTATAGGTGAAAACCTTTTTGAGGCACCTAAAGATGGGAGACTTGAAACTCTTCCTGAACACTATCAGGAGCGATCACCCATATTGATTGAGCCCACTCAATCAATCAACAATGGTACAACAGAAGCAACCAAAAACATACACTTAGCAGAATCTTTGACAAATGCAGAAAAACAAGGGTTTATCAAATTTTTCAAAGAAAAGCAAATCAATTTTGCTTGGTCATATGCAGATATGCTTGAGATTGATCCACACTTAATCATGCATCACTTATCCATTGCTCTGAGAGCCAAGCCAGTTAAGCAAAAATTGAGAAAGATGAATCCACATGTAGCACTCATGGTCAAAGTTGAGCTAAAGAAACTATTAGATGTCAGATTTATTTGACCTATCAACTATGCTGAATGGATTTCCAACATTGTGCTAGTTTCAAAACCAGATGGCAATATCCGGATATAAACCGATTTTAGAGATGTCAACAAAGATTGTCCAAAGGATGAATTTCCTTTGCCCAATATCGACATAATTGTAGACCTCACAATAGGCCATGCAATGCTATTACTAATGGACGGTTGTTCTCACTATAATCAAATCAAGATAGCTTCGGAGGATCAAGATAAAACATCGTTTACCTATCCTTGGGTAATGTACTGTTGGAATGTCATGCCTTTTGTCTTAAAAAATAATAGGGCAACTTATCAATGAGAAATGACAACAATCTTTCATGACATGATGCATACCTTCATGGAGGACTATGTTGATGATTTACTAGCTAAGTCGTTTACCTGAGCAGAACATCTAGGCATCTTAGAATTTTTTTTTGAAAGGTTGGAAAAATTTCAAGTTCGGCTCAACCCTAAGAAGTGTGTCTTCGAGGTAACATAAAGCAAGTTGTTAGGCTACATTGTCTCAGAAAAAGGCATTGAAGTAGATCCAACAAAAGTACAAGCCATCATGGAGATGCCACCACCTAATAACATCAGCCAACTTAGATCCTTATAGGGATGACTCCAGTCAATCAGGCGATTCATCGCTCAACTAGCAAATAAAAGCCTACCTTTCAATCATTTGCTACATAAGAATGTACCATTCAGATGGGAAGCCAAATGTGCAGAATCATTCTATCAAATCAAACAATATCTAATGAACCCACCAGTTCTGGTACCACCAATAGCAGGGAAGCCACTTATTCTTTACATATCAACAACAAACATATCATTGGGGGCACTATTAGCACAAGAAAGTCAAGAAGGCAAGGAACGAGCTATCTATTACATAAGTAGAACTTTGAATGGATATGAGCTCATTTATACATTCATTGAGAAGGCTTGTTTGACAGTAGTATTTTCTTCTCAAAAGTTTTGACACTACATGCTAGCTCACACAATCAAGCTAGTGGCAAAAATTGACCCTCTGAAATACTTACTCAGCAAAGCGGCTCTCACAGGCAGATTGGCTAAATGGGTAATGATTCTCAGTGAATTTGATATCCACTACACAGAGCGTCGAGCTATCAAAGGACAAGTGATTGTAGATCAATTAGCCAATGCACCACTCACTGATAAAAAACCAATGGAGATTGAATTTCTAGATAGGGATGTTCTCACTATTACTACCAAGCAATGGACCCTATACTTTGATGGTTCCTACACTCAACATGGCTCAGGTGCTGGCATTCTGTTCATCACTCCTGATAGACACACCATATCAAGATCATATAGGTTCATGTTTCCATGCACAAATAACATTGCTGAATATGAGGCACTGGTTATAGGGATCAAAATGGCCGTAGAATGGAGAATCATAGAATTAAAAGTCTACGAAGATTCACAACTAGTCATCAATCAGATCAACAATGACTATCAGACAAAAGATGACAAGCTGCTACCATACAAACAAATGGTGGATGATTTCAAATAATATTTTGTACACATCACCTTCGAACAAATACCAAGGTTGGACAATAGAGCAGCCGATGCAATGGCCACTATCGCTTCACTGCTACAAATTCCAGAACAATAGAGTCATTATGAGTTTTTGGTAGAGCAACTGTTTTCCCCAACCTATGACAATTCCGCATCCCATGTTATCTATGCCCTAATCGATTCAGACTCTCCGTTATACGAAACAATATACGATTATCTCAAAACCAATACCCTACCCATTGACCTATCTTGAAATAAAAAAAATGTAACTTTATCCAGCAAGCCGTCCGTTACACTCTGACTATTGACACTCTTTACCGTCGAGGTCTAGATGGTAGTCTTCTCCGTTGCCTTGATCATAATGAATCTGACATTGCTTTACAAGAGCTTCACGAAGGTATCTATGGCACACATTCAAATGGTCCTACTCTTGCTAAAAAACTTCTAAGAATGGGATATTACTGACCGACAATAGAAAATGATTCTTATCATTTTGCAAAGAAATTTCCTAAATGCCAAATCCATGGCAATCTTATACATGTACTAGCACAGGAACTGCATCCATTCACAACATCTTGGCCTTTTTGCCAATAGGGATTGGTCTTAGTAGGTAAAATACACCCTTCATCTTCAAATGGACACAAGTTCATGATCACTGCAACAAAATATTTTACCAAATGGATTGAAGTGGTCCCCATGACCACAGTCACTGGAAAACAATTTGCCTCTTTCATTCTTAATTATTTGATTTGCAAATATGACATTCCCAGTTCCATCATCACAAATAATGGATGACCTTTCAAAAACTAGGATGTGTGAGAACTATGTGAATGATTCAAAATCCAACATCGTTTCTCTACACCTTACTACCCACAGGGGAATGGTCAAGCCGAGGCATCCAGCAAAATAATATTGAAAATCCTCAAGAAAACAGTAAATGATGTAGGAAAAGATTGGCACGTGCAACTCAATCCAGCACTTTGGGCATATAGAACTAGCATCCGCACACCTATAGGAGCTACGCCATATTCATTGGTGTATGGATGAGAAGCAATTTTACCCCTGGAGGTAGAAATCCCATCTCTCAGAGTATCTTTGAAAGGCCTCATTCCAGATGAAGAGTATCAAGTAAACCAACTGCAAGAGCTAGAACTTCTAGATGAAAAATGACAACATGCCTATACTCACCTCAAAGCATATTAGCAACGCATGTGCTGAAGCTACAACCACAAGGTCATCCCTAGGATTTTTTAAAATCGGCGATCTCGTACTCAAAGAAAATCCTAGAAATCAACAGGAACGAGAAAAGAAAGGGAAGTTTGAACCTAACTGGTTAGGTCCCTATGTCATCATATCAGCCTATGAACCAGGGGCCTATCAGCTAACAACTTCAGAAGGAGATGTGCTCGATGAACCAACCAACAAAATCCATTTAAAGAAATACTATACTTGAGCAGTCTAATGCACGGAAAAGTCAAAAAATAAAAATAAAAATAAAAAAATCAAAAACTACAAAAAAAAATAAAAATCAGAAAAAGCAAGGTGCAATAAAAACAACTGGTGAAAACCTGGCAACTGGCACTATTGTGAGAGGAAATATCCTCTATCTATCTATACTTTCAAACTTTTATATCTACAATCATGCACTACCGACTATCGCCCAACACTTTATCAAAGTAGCATTATCTAGGATATACTTAGCGTAGTCACTATCCGGGTTTATTAAAAAATCATTTCATCATATCCCACCATGGCTTGGTAATCAATGTACATATCTAGGTCAAGAGGTAAATTTAGCTAGGGGCAACATTGATCAAGTCCAAACTTGCAGCAAACTAAGAGCATCATGTCCAGCAAACAAATCAACAATCAAGAGAACAAAACATTGATAGACTGAACAGATCCACAACACATGATGGATGATTTTCTGAAGTATAAAATGTTTGCATTTTGCATGAAGTTTTGACTATTTTTGCACTTGAACTTTTTTTGGACTATTGGATCCTCTAAATTTTCTCAACAATGCATCAAGCTAGAGAAAGTAATGGGGAATCCAATTTTTTTTTTTTTTAGTTTTCTGTCTGTGAAGCGATCACTTGTACTATGCAAATACTTGTCTCGCGACGTGATTCAAAGCATATCATTGAAGACATGGTTCCACTTTATGCATACAAATGGTTTAATCTTGTTTGTTTATACGCAAGCCACACTCAGGTCATCTTGGTTCAATTATACGTCGACGTTTGTGACATCTTGCAAAATCAAAAATCATGTAAATTTTTCTCAGGTCATTATGGTTCAATTATACGATTATGCTTGTTTAAATTTTCAACATATCTCAATAGCTCAATGATGATAAACACAAAGAAAGTAACCACATGTGACTATACAAGAATGACAAATGAAAGAATGAGGATGATCAATTAGTTGCATATCATTTTACAATTAGTTGCATATAATTTTACAATTTGTTGCATATAATTTTAAAATTAGTTGCATATCATTATCATACATCTCATTTTCAAGATACATCTCACATCATATCATTATCATACATCTCATTTTCAAGATACATCTCACATCATCTAATTATCATACATCTCATTTTCAAGATACATCTCACATCATATCATTATCATACATCTCATTTTCAAGATACATTTCACACATCATACATCATTAATCATCATATCATATCCATAAAATATCAAATCACATGCATCTATCTAATCATTGCAACATCATCATAGAATTGTCAAAATCATATATAAAGCATCATCCATCAAGGCACATCACATGTGGATCAAAGAATATATATATATATATCTCAAAAATGATCAAGTACACAAAAAAATGTCATGTCTATCCCAAATACAACAAATGATCAAAATACAATAGAGACAAGGTCTCTTAGGTATGACTATCTCCTGAGGGTGACGGTCTCGCGGTAGATGTCCCAGCACCTAAATCTCCAGGTGGATCATGTCGAGGTGGCCCAGTCACACCCCTACTCTCTATTCCTGACTGACTCCAAGATGACCGACTAGTATTAAAACTAGGGGCCCTCTGCTTTCTAGGGACTAGGTCCTCATACAATTTCCTATAGTACTCGACTACCATGGTAGTGTGTAGTATCTCCCTCAGTGTGTCTCGCATCGGGGCACCTGCTGTCGCTCTTTTCTGTCTCTCTGCAATCTCCTCTGCTCAACCCCGACACTCTCTCTGTGTGTCCTGCTCTATGGTAAGTTGAGTAATCTGACACTGATGTGCCAGTAACTGTGTCTGCAGATGCTGCACTAACAACTGTAAGGATCTAATCTGAGCATCTTCTCGGTGAGTAGGAATCCAAATCTAGAGGGGTACCTGTGTCGTGGTACCCCCTGTCCCTCTCCATGTCCTTGGCAATGGTGGGGGGTAGAACATCTGATCTCCTCCTCTGAGTAGGTCATCTGAAATCATTTGTCCCACCCATAGATACTATCACCTCCCTTGTTCACCCACCACCCCCATCTCCAATCGCCAAACCCCCTACCTCTATCCTCCATTGCCCACCGCACTACTCTCTCAACCCATATCCCTCTATCCCCACCAACTCCACCTCTATCTCCTCTCCTCCCCCGATCTCCTCTCCCTACTCTATCTCCACACTGACCTTGGCCACCTCCTCCACCATCTCCATCGTCATCGCCTCCACCATCCCCACCTTCCTCATCAAACTCCTCTCCCTCCTCTCTCCATCTTGCTAGCCTCTCGGGATGCTCATCCTCATCGTCATCAAAAGAAAGAATCATCTCCACTGGATCAGATATCTTGGCTACAACATGAGCCACAAAAAGCGCCGAGAACTCCTTAGTCATCCCCGCATCTACTACCCCGTAGGCATAGTCCCATATTTGGCCGGCTAAGTGCATATACTCCTCAATGACCATAATACTATCAATGGTCAGGCCCCACTCTGACACATCCTACCTCTGTCGAGCATATAAACATGCTCCCTGTGGTATACCCTACTGTCATCCATACTGCTGCTGAACTCGGTTGTGCAGGAATCTCTCGATCACAAAGGGCATCCGCCCTATCAAAAATTAGGACATGTACACATAGGGCATCTCTAGCCCATCCTCCTCCCACACCTCACACTCCATATATGGTCTCCAGATGATCATATCAATATCATCAAGAACCTTCCTCTAATGCTCTAGTTTTCCCAGCTTACGCTGGACAACTATCCCTGTATATCCATATGCATAGGCCCGTCCGACTGGCCTATCCTTGTCTGCAAGTAGCCTCACTTCGGGAATGTGCTCCTATGCGCATACCTGTAACAAAGTAACCCCACCTGATAAACTGCTATACCCCAAGTATACCACTTGATGCAAGTCTTTGTATAGGTGAGCCAACATAGTGGATCCCCATGCAAACCGACGACCCTGTGTCACCATATCCTCCAGGACCAACCCCCATCCTACTACCAGTCCCTTCGACCTACGGTTGGGACACAAGAAGCCACCTAGAAAACTTGCCAGTACTAATGGTAGTGGGGCATAATCCAAATCAATGAACTCCTACCACGAGATCTCATATCCACAAATATGCTCATCATACAAAATCCAGCGAAGAGCCTCTGTCCCGCCCTCCTTAGTGTGCTCATATGGCAAAGGTGCGCCTACCATAGGAATCCACAAAATCTGATAGCAAAACTCTAGTGTCACTGTGATCTCACCTGCCGCTAAATGAAAGGTGCACCTACCACAAGAATCCACAAAATCTGATAGCAATCCTCTGGTGTCACTGTAATCTCACCTGTCGCCAAATGAAAGGTGTTGGTGTCACTATACCACCTCTCTACCAAAGCTGTCAATAAACCTCGGTTAATGATATATCAGGGCATCTCTAACAAAGAGGATAATCCACATCTCTCAATAATGTCCATGTCTACCGGTGTCAATTGTGGAATCAGAGACCACGACCTCAGAAATCGCTCTCGCGATTGCACAACACCATGTCGCTCCTGTCACAAGAAAAACATGCCCAATATCAGTTTCCCCATCAAATCAAAAATTCATATCAACATCAAATCCATATCAAATTGAAACACTAAACATCTAATCAAGTTTCACATCAAATCAAATCCACATCAAATCCATATCAACTTGAAACATTGAAAAACAAATCAAGTTTCACATCAAATCCATATCAACTTGAAACATTAAAAAACAAATCAAGTTTCACATCAAATCCATAGCAACTTGAAACATTGAAAAGTAAATCAAGTTTCACATCACATCCATATTAACTTGAAACATTGAAAAACAAATAAAGTTTCACATCCATGTCAACTTGAAACATTGAAAAACAAAGCAAGTTTCACATTCATATCAACTTGAAAATCTAATCAAGTTTCATATCAAAATCCACATCATATCCAATACATATCAACATCACATTCATGTCAACTTGAAACAAAATAAATCAAATCAAGGTATCCATATCCAAAAACCATATCGGAACTCATATCGGACATCAATTTTTTTTTTCAAAACAACACACAGCAGGCCCGCAGATTGACCATCACACCCATCTAGGAAAAATTGGCAGACACCTACTTACCCCAACTCATTCATCTCAAAAATCCCTCAACAAATCCTAATTTCCCCTACATTTTCTACCTATGCACAAAGAACTTTTTTCTATGCGCTAAGCTGCTACCTATGCGCTAGCCAAATCCTGCCATGCACTGCCGACTTTACCCTATGTGCCAAAAGTCACCTATGTGCTACCCCATTCTACCCTTACACCACCCCTTTAACCCTATGTGCTAGAAAAACCCTACGTGCTATCCTAATCCACCCATGCACTGCAACCCTAACCCTACGTGCTATCTTATTCTACCCATGCGCAACCCTGTTGACCCTATGCACTAGGTTTCACCTATGCACTACCCTTTCCCCCCTAAGCGCTATCCTGTTAGCCCTCTATGCTAAAAGTACTCGATGTGCTATCCTAAACTGCCTATGTGCTACACACCCTCACCCTGACACTACCCTAGTTTTTAACACTCTACGCGCTATGGTTTTTATCATATGCACTAGGGTGCAGACCCTACACACTAACCCGTTAAATTGTGTGGTAAAAAATGAAAAACATGACCAAAAATGACAAAACAAAAAGCAAAAAGGGGCAAAAATTGATGACTTACTGGTGGTCCATACGTGGTGGGCCTCTGGTACCGACGAACGTGCTCGAATTGATGAGAGGCATGGGGAACCAACATTTTGTCTTTCTCTCCAAATGTCACTTTCTCCAAAGTCAACAAGCACAAATGATACAAATAAAACCACTTTTTACCTTTTTATGTCTTTCACAGTCTCATTATGTTTAACCGGTAGTAATCTAGTTTAGACCGGTATTAGTGTTTGTCTTTCAGGTGCACTATTTGTAGTTAAACCGGTTCAGGAAAAGATATTGTGTCTGTACTGATTCACCCCCCCTCCTCTTAGTATCGGTTTGGTACTCACTGTTCATCATTGAGTTATCATAGGCGCTATAAATCTATTAAAAAAATACATAGAATATCCCTAATTATTGTAAAATGTGTTAAAAAAGCATGAGTTGATCCTAAGGAATCCTCAAATTTAAATTCCCCACAACACAAAGTATAATAGGAAATGAGGAGATCATAACTACCTTACCAAAATTGGTCAATTCATTTTCTTCAAGATTGTTTGCTCTCCTTGATTGATGGGAACTCTTTAGCATGAATGTATACTTCCTCTATCAAACCAAAAGGTCATGGTTTCTAAATAATTAATTGGAAACTCATTTAGGTAACTAAAATAATCTCTAAATTATAATTTTCTAGTTTCACTGTAAATTGACCTAATTGCCCTACCATTAGGAGATAACTATGAGAGATTATATAATACATAATAAAAATCTTAAATTAATTATACATGGTATTTGAATATTTTACTACCATATTAACCTCAAACAACAAGTGGGGAAGTATATGAAGGATTACTAAGTCAAATATTGATTTTAGTCTGTTTATCTAGATGAATACACACTTAGATTTAACAACTAGGAATGAAACACTCACATTGACAAACAAAAGGCCTAGTTTAAGTGAAATAGTAAAGAGATTAGATATTATTTTTATATTTCCCAAATAGATCGGGCATAATGATTTTAAAAAATTTGAAACAATTATATCCTTGGTTTTAGATCACCTTCCTTTGACTTTACAAGTCACGGGAGACCGTCTAAAACCCAAATGCACATCCAACTTTAAAAATATGTAGTTTTATGATCAAACCTTTATAGATCTTGTTGAACATTGATGAAGTGAGCTTCTATAAATAAGAATCACCAATATGTATTCTCTACTAAAAAGATCATACTCCTAGAAAATCCACAAGGATTGGAATAGTAATTCCAATTTTCAAGAACATTTCATTGGAAAGGAATGGAACTAAAAACTCTTAATAGATTAATCATAGTTAGAGGAATATAATAGAATTAATTCATAGAGAAATATCTCTTATCTTAAATTAATAGATATCCAAGCAAAGGAAAATAAAATCTAGAGGTAAAAACCTTGAGACATTTAGCTAACTCAAGGTGAAATAAACATAAAATTTTTCGACAACTTAACTAGGGAAAGAAGGAGCTACACATCACTTTTATAAAATTTTAGAGGAGAAACTCTCATTGAGCCTAAACCCATCAGACTTGAATCAACTTTCCCTTTTTAGTGAAATTATTGCGACTGAGGGGGATTTAAAATTGTAGGAGAAAATAGACTTCTTATATTTCATCCCCTTATTAACACAAGTGAAGATAGTCAAATAATAATGACACCTTTCATTAAGGAGAAGATGAATTTGGATTCATTTGAAGTGAACTTAAATAAAGGCCAAAGGCCTAATGAATTTCTTGTTTCTTTCTAGAATTGTTGGTATATCATTGAAAAACAAGTCGTGGTGGCTTGTAGTGAAGTCCAAAGATTCAAAAAGCACTAAAAGAATTCAATTCTATATTTATTACATTAATCCCCATGAATTCTTTCCTTTAATATTTAATAGATTTTTGAAAAATTTCCTTTAACAACACTGTATAAAATCCTACAAAAGTCAATGAAGGGCCATCTAAAAATATGTGCTCCTATTTCTAATTTCCCAAGAACAAAGTGGCTTAATCTTTGAAACATTCATCATTGAAGGTATCAACACTAGACATAAAAGAAATCAATCAATTTCCAATACAAATAAAAAATCATGATAATCAAGCTTAATATTAACTAATCATATGATGGAGTAATTAGAAGTTACTCATGAAAATTCTAAAAAAAGTGTGCTTCTATGATGATTTGAGAGAATTGATCTTAGACTGAAGTAGAAGTTGAAATCCTTTTACTTTGTTTCTTGTTATTCAAATCATGTAATTTTATGATGATCATTCTATGTTTATAGAAAATACGTTAGAGTAATTGAAGAATAAGAATAAACATCACTTTGAATGAATTTTCTGGTACACTAGATAATTTAACATCTTCAATTGCCTCATATCGCTATTAATGATTGTCCTAGCCTTAGAAATCTATGAGACCATTAATACATTTATTTTCTCTATGTCATTGATGCGCAAGGATCTTGGTGTCAGTTCCCTTGAATGGGGAATAAGCAACACTCTATCTAAATCATTGGCAACAATCTCGATTTTTGTAGAACTGTTCAATGAGACCGCATTTCTTTGAGGCATCCAATCAGAAAGTTCACATGACTTGGATTTGATTCCATATTTTTGTATACACATTTACTAGAGCATTTCCAACTCATATCTATTAGTCCCAACCAGTGCTGAGAGGGGAGGGGTGAATCAACACTATACCAATTTATTCCACATTAAACCTTAATCAAAATTTTATTCAAACTTAACACTTATCAGTATAAGTAGCATTGATAAGAAACATGCACACAAAAAAATGAAACACATAAGACTACCAAGATTTATCACGTGGAAACCCAAATGGGAGAAAACCATGGTGTGAGTAGAAACTCACAAAATCTGCACTCTTCTAGAGTATGCCCGTTGAGAAGCCATCCTTATTAGGAGATTACAAAGACACTGTTAGGTGCCACCCGGTTAAGGGATTTTCTTTAAGTCCCATTAGAACCTTTACCCTACTAGAGGTAGCCTTGTTAAAGGACTTAGTATCATCATTTAAGATGACACCCGGTTAAGGGATTTTACGAAGGGACCTATTAAAGTCCACCTGGTTAAGAAATTTTACTATTGTAGTTATTAGAAAACAACAGGGAGGATTATATACTGTAATAGGTACTTTTAGCTTATTAGATCCAAATGAAGCTCTTTGATTTCACCATCGGTTACAATTTCTTTGCACTCTACTGGTGCTTTGGATTCTTGATCTTCTCTTCACACTATCCAAGCTTTGCACACTCTCTTCACCACTCTACTATTCACTTAGTAGTTCTACCCTCTTCTCACCTTGGTGGATTGCTTCTACTCAGAATTGCATTTTGGAATTTTTACGATCACACAATTTGGTTAACGCCAAAAACCTTTATACAAAACTCAATAGATTTGAAATTAAAAAAATTCCAAATCTTCCCACACTCTCTCTGTGTGCTCTCCATCAATCTCACCAACAAATTATCCTTAACTGCCTCTGCAACTCATAATTTCACCAACCTCTGGGTTGTGTTCTATCTTTTTAATGCATACCGAAAAATCTGTACAAATCTCACCTTAATTGGTTGTTGACTGCGGTAGACTTCACTATCTATTTGTTTGATGATATCTCGCCATGACAGACTACCTTTGGTCACCACATCCATCTTACCGGTCACTACTATGAGATTCCCAGTGGATATAATCCTTCAACCTCTACCACCAGTGTAACTCTTCACCTTTTTCCACCAGTCATTGATCATCAATTAGACTGATCACCTTGTTGGTGCCCAAAACCATAGATTATAAAACCAAAGACTTTCCTAATCCTTAGTTTCTCCAATCAGCCTTGGCCAATGAACAGGGATGGTCGAAGACCAAATCCCTCTGCATTTTAGGCTCCACTAAACCCAGGTGGGTGTACCTTACACTCTCATGCACAAAAGAGGTTTATTTTAAGTGAATTTAAACTATGGGAGTTAGTAATTGCAGGGATGGCAAAAGGTTTTCCTGCAATCATGCTAACAAAAGTGCTTTTTATTGAATATCCTTAAAACTGATAAAGTAAGTGTGAATATAGTTGTGTTATGTAAAAGATTATTGTTAGGAATTTAAGCCATTATGAAAAAAAGTAGCATTGATAGAAATTAGAATATTTGTTTCTTTGATAAGGACCTAATGCATATAAAATTATTCAACAAGGATTAATAACAGACCAGTGCCTTATTTGACCATTAAAGAATAACTTTGTGGACATGAATCACTATCAACTCAAGAGACAATTATAAGACCATCACTGTGAAAGTTTCATTATGTGTTGCATGAACAATAAAAACCCAATCTTATATTCAATACAACATCATGTGATGGCACATCACAACAAATCTAAAAGATTTATCAAGAGGACATATGATTCCATCAAACACAAAATTACACATAACAGTCTGAAGATAAAAGCATGAAATCTTGTATATTAACTTCTTGAATAAGAATGTACACAAAAATACACTTACAAATACTCTAACATATTCAGTTTGCACAAAATAAACTCCTCATTCCTATTAGACTTTTCTAAAACATAATAATTGTTGCCCAGCCATTGGCGAAATATTGTCTATCTCTTTATGATACAAAAATGACTCACTACATATATGTGAGCCAAAGGATTCAAGTGAAAGGACATACCCTTTCATCTTGTTAAACTAAACTTGACTAAAACCTAACACCTAACTGCTTAACTACTAGATACAAAATATCAAAATTTGTTTTGGCCGTCCAGTATTGAATCACATTTTTGTATGTGCTCCAAGTATTTGTTGTCTTGGTGAGTGCTAGTGTTGAATACAATATCCCTGACAATGATCTCCATGGTAACCATTCTCTCCATCTGCTCACCTATCTCTTTCATATCCAAAACATCTTCCTGGGCCACATTAAGGGATGTGTTGAGTACATTCTAGAATTATGCAATCCAAATCCCTTTGTCCTTTAACTGCTCTACCTCATCCACAATATCTGGTACACCATATCTGACAATATCCTTACAATCGGTAAATTCTTGCTTGATGTCCACACCAAATGCCTTATACTTTTTCAACCTTCTCTGGATCTTCTCAACAATCTTCTCATCAACACTCTTCTCTTTCAACAATGCCTTCAGTCTCTTCAAATTTCTTTCATGAGAAGCCATATTATCCTGAGTCTTCTGACAGTTGGTGCAGAATTATTTGAGAACTTCCAACAAATGCTCAAACCTGTTGGTCAACAAAACACAAGCAACATCCACCCTGATAGTCCTTATTTGCCTTCTTATCTTTATATTTTCTTTCATTTGGTCCTCATATTTCTTTTTCCACTGCACACCAGTATCAGTTATCTGTGGTCTCAAGAATCTATTAATCTCCTGTGAAATAGACCCGTCACATTCTATCCCAAACAATCTGTACAAGGGCTTGAGGAAGTATTCTTCAAACAACACATAGTGTGATTTGTCGAACCTTGAGTCCCACATGGATACCCATAATTGGAATGGTTGGTCATGTCCCTCTTTGTTCCTGGAAGTCACTTTTAATTCTCCTGGCCACAAACCTTGCATCTGACCATAAAACAAAACCATATGCATTAGCAATGAGTAAAACTTGAAAGTAGGGTTAGGATCTGTTTGCAAACTCAAAAATCCTTAATGCAACTTCCCTGCCAAGTAGGTTGCATAATCAAATGGCCTTGACTCATGCATTTGAATGTACACAACCAACACCAATGGGCCTATTCTTTTAACATCAGGAACTTCTTCCTCTCAGACCTGGCCACATGCCCAATATGTGTACTGCAAGTATTGTCTGAACAAGGTAATCTCAAAAAGAGGACCATCTTGCTCAGTGACTCATCCCTTCTCCTTTTTGTGAATTGCCAACTTCCACACTGTGTTGGAAGTGTCCATTTGGATATATTCTCCTTCTAATTCTGTGAAAGTTAGGGGCATGTAAGGTTCATATGTCATGCCAAAAACCTCCTGAATAGACCCAACATATATCCGGATGAATGGATCCCCATTGGGCAATTGGATGTATCTTTTTTCCTTGTTGTATTTCTTGGTGATCAATTCCAATAATATGAGATTTAGAAAAACATTTGGGACCACTAGTCTGCCCAAATTTGTCATCCAAGGGTTTGAAAATGACATCTCCTTGTTCCTCCCGAGGTAGTGATATAAAAATAATTCGTAACCCCTTATGGTTGTCCAGATATCTCCAAGCCCTTTGTACTAATCTTCCAATTGATCCTTGGAAAAAATATTGGTTTTAGATCTCCTTGACTTAGCACAAGATGACTCCATTTGGTCAATCATATCCTAGATCAACTTTCGCTTCTGCATACCCTCCATAGACTTCACCTTTTTTGATTTAGTTGACTATGTATCTGAAATCTCTATGACCTTTATCTTTCCTTGTGAACCAAAAGCCTCCATGATTAAGTTATTTAATTCTTAATTACCTGCACTTCTTGTCTGCAACTTCAATGTTAATGGATGAAGAGACTGTGAAAAAGTCCTGGCACAAGAACTCTTTCTTTAAGCTGCATATGCAATGACTAGGGTCTGTAACGATAAAAAAACTCATCAATTTTGCTTCGTGGAGATCAAATCCTCCTAATCATGAGCATTAAATAATGGTTGTCCTATCAAACATTCTAACGGCTAATCGGTGTAACCCCATCTAATAATTCAATTATTTGGTGCCATGCGTTCCTTGAATTACCTTTTTGTCTTTCTGATTGGCATAGGTCATTCCGATCAATCCATCTGATTTCGCCCTAGCCGCTTCACCTTTTTCCTTAAGGCTCAACTTACCCTGATGGGTTCACCCTTCTTTTCTATTAGTCAGCTTTCCTTTATGTCTCATCCGGGTATGTCTCTCCGATGAAACTTTCCTCTATTTATTTCTCGAGTTACTCCATCGGCCTTCGGGATGAGGTCGCTTAATACTTCGTCCGATGGTCCTATGACATCTACCTTTCCTTTTGATTGGCATAACTTTCACCGATTGTTTTATTGGGTGTTAGAGTAGTGTATTTCTTTTGCTCCTGATAGTTATAGTCTCCCCGATAGATCCACCCTCTTTGGCATTCTACCCATCGGGCATCGACACAAATTTAAAGATGTTTCTCTAGTAGCGTAGGCTATCCCGATGAGTCTTTTGCACCTTACTCTCCTTATTGGGCTGCTTTGGTCTATCGGTGTAGGCTTTCTCGATGTAGTAAAATTCTCTTATGCCAAGCTCATCTTCCTCATCAGGCATTGGGATAACCTAAAACACATCACCCCGACAATGTATGTTATCCTGATCAGTCTTACTTCCTTTCTTGCTTGGTATCACTTTATTGGAGAGAGTCTCTCTGATAGAGTTTCCTTCTCCATTTAGTGCATTGGGTATCGGGGTAACATAAATTGGTACCTTTTGATAACCCAATGTCACCACTATGAAGACATCACTCCATCAGTTGTTGGCAAGAGCTCCACCGATAACCTCATCGGGCATCAGGATGACATTTTTTCTTGGTTGTCGATAGTGTATGTTACTCTGATGGCTCAGACTTCATCGCCATAACTTGCCCCGATGGATTTCCACTTAGTCACACCTTTTCCCACTGCTCACTCTTTAGGAAACACCGTCAGCATGAGTTACTCCTATTAACATACTCCTTCCTCCTTAGGCGATCTCATTGGGATGACTTATGCCGATAAGCAAAATTTTGCAGTTTTTGCAAAAGAAGGCCCTCTTTATGGATGCAACTTTTGATAATCATACTGAAGGGTTTCTCCCACACCATTTACTTCTCTGAACATGCTCACGACCCTGCTCTATGCTGATTTTCCAAAAAGTGCTCTTGCAATGAGACTAATTGTGAAGATAAGGATTACCAGAATGCCATCATACTCAACACTTCCCTTGAATATGCCGAAGTGATTCCTTTTTATGAAGACACTACAACACATCACTTGCACATACAATCCAACAATAAGTGCTCCTATGATGAAACTATATGCAAAAGCAACCATACATAGCACAAAAATATTTTGTAAAAATACTGCTAACACACCTGTATGTCTAGAGTGTTCCGATCATGCATACGACTACTAAATTGAAATCTGAGTCACCTCTTGTGACCACATCATCATTTCATCTACCAGTTTTAAGAAACTAATCTCAACACCTATTGGGTGCTTGACTGACCGATCGGCTACTCTATTTTCCCTTCAACTGATTATCCTTCTACCAACACACTACTTAAGTGTGTCAATGATGCATATTTGGGAAGCACTGAATCCTCCATACTGTTTGCAACCATGAGTAAACCATTTAGGTTTACCACATATTCTTGCCTATGAGCTTGGCCTTATTCACTGGTAAGTGTTGATCATCAATGACAATACTAACTGATGAATCGGTTGTGCCAACACCATCAGTTATGCCAACGATCTTCCCCTTTGGCATTGATGGCAACACTTCAAACTTCTCTTTCAGAAATGAGTCACTTCTGCTTCTGTTGTACTGATCAGTTGCTCTGTTTGATCTTGAGTAAAGATCTTACTCCCCCTTTTCACTGTCTTCCATTCATGTCACATCTGATTTCACTCCCCCTTTGACAATAATGCCAAAGGTGTAGTCTAGAAATCCTAATGCACATACTACAATGACTGCCCCTCCTAACATGAGTAGTCCATAATCATAAATCCAAATACATAGAATTTTCAGGAAAATCATACCAGATTGATGTTTTTCTGATCTTCACTCACCTTAGAGTATGCAAGGAAATTACCACTAGCTTACCTTTGAGATACTCAAAAGTATCCTTAGGTAGTGGCTTGGTGAATATGTTTGCAACCTATTCCTTGGTTGGCACATATTTCAGTCTAACATCTTTTTCATGCACCTGTTCCCTAAGCTAATGATATTTTATTGCAATATGCTTGGTCTTAGAGTGCATTACCGGGTTTTTTGATATGTTAATGGCACTTGTATTGTCACAGTGTATCACCACTGGTTCAGTCACCTTTTCTTGGATACCTTCCAAGATCTACTTAATCCATACTACTTGTGTACAATTGATTGCAACAACCACATACTCTGCCTCAAATGTGGATTCAAAGATACAATTTTGTTTCTTGCTTGTCCATGACACAATCCTGTCTCCAAGAAGGAATGCACCTCCACTAGTGCTCTTTGTGTCATTCATGTTCCTTGCCCAATCTGCATCGGTGAAGAAATTTAAGTTGAAATTTCCCTTGTGTGGATACCAGAGACCATACTCATCAGTCCCCTTAAGATATCTAAATATCCTCTTAACTGCTACCATATGAGCCTCTTTTGAATTTGCAACAAATCTAGCAACCAAACCAACTCCTTGTGCTATATCCGGTCTATTGTGCATTGCACACTACAACTTACCGATCATGGATCAATATAGTGTCTCATTCACTTCATGAGCCTCATCATTTTTAGAGAGCTTGCAACCTGTAACCATCAGAGTTCCAATAGGTTTGGAATCTTCTATTCCAAAGGTCTTCAATATTTCCCTTATATATTTGGTTTGGCTAATGAATATACCATTCTTTAGCTGAGATACTTGCAAACTGATGAAGAATTTCATTTCACCGATCATGGACATTTCAAATTCTTTCTTCATTTCTTCTGTAAAACCTCTTCTCATTTTATCATCTCCTCCAAAGATGATGTCATCTACAAAAATATTTACAATTAGATGTTTTCCTTCTTGTCCAGTTTTCAAGTACAAGTTACTATTGTCACTAGATCTCATGAACCCTATACTTATCGGGTATGAGTGCAACCTCTCATATGAAGCTCTTGGTTCTTGTTTTAGCCCATACAGAGCCTTTTTTAGCTTACATACCATGTCTCTTCCATCTTCTGAAGCAAACCCTTTTGGTTTCTCAATATACACTTCGTCCTCTAGAACACCATTCAAGAATGCCAATTTGACATCCATTTGGTAGACCTTGAACTTCCTATAGGCAACATAAGCAAGCAATATTCTGACTCCTTCCAATCTGGCTACCGGTGCAAAGGTCTCTCCATAGTCCAAACCTTCTTCTTGTGTATACCCTTTCCAGACTAATCTTTCTTTATTTCTTACTACTTGATCGGTTTCATCCATTTTGTTTCTAAACACCCACTTGGTGCCTATTAGATTTTTGTTCTCCGGTCTGGGTACAAGGATCCAAGTTTCATTTTTCTCAATCTGCTCTAGTTCTTCCTCCATAGCTTTGATCCAATCTTCATCTTTTAGAGGCTCCTTTTTTGTTTGGGATCAATTTTAGAGAGCAGACATGTACTCTCCCTTGCTTTTCTTCTAGTCAATACTCATGCATTTTTATCACCAATAATATTGTCAGCATGATGATTGTTTCTCACATACCTTGGTTGTACCAGTTCATTTCTTGGAGATTCTTCTGCCAGTTGTGCGGGTTCTACTTCACATATTTCCACATTTGCAGCTACATTAGGATTCTCTGTAGTAGGTTCGACCGGTACAGTGTAAAGAAATCCTTGATAGTCCTTTGATTCACTCTTGCTATCTTGTTCATTTTTCTTAGAGAACTCATCCACTCTAACATTTGCACTCTCCACAATCTCACTGGTCCTTTTGTTTAAACACTGGTATGCTTTACTTTTTGTGGAGTAACCTAAGAAGTTTCCTTCATCACTCTTAGGATTGAACTTTCCAGAGTACTCATCCCTCTTGATGTAGCACTTGCTTCCAAATACCTTGAAGTAATCACATTGGGTGAGTATCCACACCATAATTCATAGGGAGTCTTATTTGTCCCCTTCTTCACTTGAATCCGATTCAAGGTATACACAACAATACTCACTACTTCTCTCCATAAGACATATGGAATATCCTTCTATATCGTCAGAGTCCTTGCACAATCAATTAGAGTTCCGTTTCTTCTTTCGGCAACTCCATTCTGTTGAGGTGTTCTAGGTGCAGATATCTGCCTCATAATCCCCTATTCTTCATAGTAATTTATGAACTCTCCTCCTCTATCCAATCTCAAGCATTTCAGACTGTTACAGATTATTCTCTCCACTCGAACCTTGAAGACCTTGAACATGTAAAGGCTTCAGATTTCTCTTTCAAGAATACATCCCACATCATTCTTGAGAAATCATCTATGAAAAACATGAAGTACCGGTCTCCATAGAAACTCTTAGTCCTCATAGGACCACACAAATCTATATGCACTAGGTCCAACACATTCTCAAATGAATAAGATTTGCTGCTGAAACTAGATCTGGTCAACTTTCCTAGCTGACAATCCTTACACATAGCATTCTCAGGTTTCATAATGTTAGGCATACCTCTGACATACTTCATTCTACTAATGTTTGCTATGCTATCAAAATTAACATGACACAATATTTTGTGCCACAACCAACTGTCTTCTACCTTTTTATTAGGCAACTTCCTATAGTGGTGTCTAGGTGGAATAGATTACCTTTGGTTTGTTTATCGGTAGCAATCAGACCTCTTGATTTATCACTTATTTTTCATATTCCTTCATTAAACTCCAACCGGTAACCCTTATTGTTAAGTTGTGTAACACTTAACAGACTATACTTTAGCCCTTCTACCCAGTAAACATCTTCACAATTGGTTTTATCATTTAGAGAAATAGATCCCTTACCTTTTACAACACAAGGAACATCATTGCCGAATCTCACTAGTCCTCCATGCTGAGGAATTTGTTCCCATCACTAGTCATGTGGTGAGTGCAACCACTATCAATTACCTAGTCTCCACACTGGTTTGAACTGGAAATTAGTGCCATATCACTTTCCTTTGTGCTATCTTCCTTTACCACTAAAAATGCAATCCCTTCTCCATCAGATCCTTCTGATTCTTCATCAATCACTCCTTCTACAAGATAGCACTCCTTGCTCTTCTCTTTGTATCTTCTACGGTTATCCTTCCTTTCATTTTCAGGACATCTAGATGCAATATGACCTATTTTATTGCATGAGAAACACTTCAGGGGTAGTTTACCTCTGTACTTCCCTTTTCCTCTTGGCAACCTTCTTGCTATTAGGGCTTCAATCTCATCTTGTTCCTGTTCTTCAGATAACAAGTTGTCATGTTCATGGGAATGACCGGTTCTTGCAGTAGAACTACTTCCAGTTTCTTTTCTTTTCATTGTTGGTGGAAGTGTCATGGAAGATTTTAAGGCAACATCAATCTTAGGCATACTATTATCATAGTTGCTTAGTTCAAAGGTAGTCAACTTACCAATCAGGGAGTCAAGTGAAACATTAACTATTCCCAAAGATCCAAGTTCTTGAATTGCAGAAACCCTTATGGCATATTGTGGTAGCAAGGTTCTCAAGATTTTGCTAACCACATCTTCTTCTTCAAGTTTTCGTCCAACACTTTTGATTGAATTTACCACATTCTTTATTATTTTGCTGTACAATTCTATATTTTCTCCTTCTTGCATCCTCATCTCATAAAATTTACCTCTTAAACTATCCACCTTAGCCTTTTGTACATGAGGATCTCCTTCATAAATAGTCTTCAACTTACTCCACATCACATAGGATATTTTTTAGATCTTGAACCTTAGCATACTCGTTATCAGATAGAGTACTAGCAATCACATCCATAGTTGCAATGTTATCTTGCTTATCTTTGATCTGATCTGCAGTGAGAACCCTTGTAGGTTCATTGTACTCTATGATTACATGATTCCAATATTGATCTCCTAGGGTTCTTAGGTAGAGCTTCATTCTATGACACCATAATATGTAATTCTCCTTAGAGAACTTGGGGCCTTCCTTTCACATCATCTTGGATCTTTCCTTAAGCTGTTAAGCTCTTCTGAATCTAAGAACCTTGCTCTGATACCAATTATTAGTCCCAACCGATGTTGAGAGGGGAGGGGTGAATCAACACTATACTAGTTTATTCCACATTAAACCTTAATCAAACTGTTATTCAAACTTAACACTTATCAGTATAAGAAACATTGATAAGAAACATGCACACAAAAAAATGAAGCACACAAGACTACCAAGATTTATCATGTGGAAAATAAAATGGGAGAAAACCATGGTGTAAGTAGAAACTCACAAAATTTGCACTCTTCTGGAGTACGCTTGGTGAGGAGCCATCCCTATTAGGAGATTACAAAGACACTGTTAGGTACCACCAAGTTAAGGGATTTTCTTTAAGTCCTGTTAGAACCTTTACCCTATTAGAGGTAGCCTTGTTAAAGGACTTAAGATCATCATTTAAGATGACACTCGGTTAAGGGATTTTACAAAGGGACCTATTAAAGTCCACCCGGTTAAGGGATTTTACTGTTGTAGTTATTAAAAAACAACATAGAGAATAATCTGCTGTAATAGCTACTTTTAGCTTAATCAGATCGAAATGAAGCTCTTTGATTTGACCACCGGTTATGCTTGCTCTGCACTCTACTAGTTCTTTGCATTATTTCTCTTCTCTTCACACTATTCAAGCTCTTCACACTCTCTTCACCACTCTGCTATTCACTTAGTAGTTCTGCCCTCTTCTTAGTTTGCTGGATCAATTCTCTGCAGAATTGCATTTTGCAATTTTTACGATCACACATTTTGGTTACACCATAAACCTTTATACAAAACTTTGTAGATTTGAAATTCAAAAAATTCCAAATCTTCCCGCACTCTCTCTGCACACTCTCCATCAATATTGCTAACAACCCATCCTTAACTGCCTCTGCAACTCATAATTTCACCAACCTCTGGGTTGTGTTCTATCTTTTTAATGCGAACTGGAAAATCTGCACAAATCTCACCTTAACTGGTTGTTGATTGCAGTAGACTTCACTATTCATTTTTTTTGATGATATCTCACCATGACTGACTAAATTTGGTCATCACATCTAGCTTACCAGTCACTGCTCCAAGATTCCCGATGGATATCATCCTTCAACATGTATCACTGGTTCACTGGTGTAACTCTTCACCTTTTGCCATCAGTCATTGATCATCAATTAGACTGATCACCTATCTATCCAGAGTGTTCCGGTTGTGCATAAGACTAATAAACAACAATTTGAGTCACCTCTTGTGACTACATCATCATTTCATCTACCAGTTTTAAGAAACTGATCTCAACACCTATCGGTTGCTTGACTGATCGGTCGGCTACTTTGTTTTCCCTTCAACCGATTAGCCTTCTACCAACACACTGCTTAAGTGTATCATTGATGCATATTTGGGAAGCATTAATCCTCCATACCATTTTCAGCAATGAGTAAACCATTGAGGTTTACCACATCTTCTTTCCTATGAGCTTGGCTGATGTAGAGTCTTGGAGCTTTGTTTGTTACACCTTCTTGAGTGACTTGACCTACTCAACCCTTCAAATACTCAAGTCCTTCCAATGGCACTTGGAAGGGGTTATTCTAATGGGACCTCCAAGGTTTGAACCTTCTTGACTTTCCTCCTAGGTATAGCCAATGGTTTTAGGTCAATCAACTCCTCCACTTGAGGTTGCCACCTCAGTTACTCACACACTCCTCTCCTAGTCTCCAACCACTCTTGCAAGGATCTTAACACACAATCTCTTCCTATGGTTTCTGAATGCATCAACAAGGTGTATTCAATGTATTTTGAGGTTTAACACTCACCAAATCCATTTCCTTGGCTTCTTCACCCTTCTAGGTCTCTACCGACACCTAAATAGGCCTAATTGCATTAGCCCTCCCTAGGCGGTTTTAGGGGTTTAACTTGAAAAAGTCCCATACAAGCCTAAAAATAAATCATGGTTTTGTGCACCCTTTTGGAAGTTACAAACAATAATGGAAAAGTGCATTTGTGTTATCTGTACAAGTGGAGTTTCCAATGCTGCACTATTTTGAAGGGTTTTTAGGCCTAGCCGGTGAATTGGCAAGATGGGTCTAGAATTATTCACTAGTCAAATCTCCTGATATGAAAACCTTAGGAACATTCAAGGGGACTCAGAGGGATTTCCATTCATATGCCACTTGATCCTGCACCAATCTCCATGTGCTCACAAATCACACTTTACTTGCTCTCCTAATCACCTACTCTCAGCGGTGAGCCTAGGGCTTCATTGTTTCTCCTCCTCCTGGACCTGAAACATCACACACCCTAAACCTAAGATATGTATAGAACCTAACCTATAATTATTAGTGATTTCAACAGGTGCCATCAAAGAATGCCTAGGTTAGAGCCATTTCTTGCTCTTAAACCCTACTTGCAAGGGTTTTGCTCCTAGTTACAAAGAATGAAACAAATCTATACAACCTGGAACAATCAAACCTACAAATAGACCTTAATGAAAGAAAATAAAATCAACATACAAAGATGGAAATGATTTTACACCATCTAGTCCGTACTGGACCGTACAAGCAAGGAAAAACAAGACAAAACTGTCCAAACCGGTGGAAACAAGGTTGCTTCACAAACCAAAAACTTTCTCTTGCAGTTCCAATGCTCTCACCCGTATAGTGAAGTGAAATTTGGCTTATATCCACTTGTTTTAGTTGGTTCAACTAACTTCCTAATGCCCATAACAAAAAATGCAACTTTTGACAACTTTTGCTCCAAAATGCAATTTTTGCATTCTATTGCATTCTAAGACTCTTAAAGGTCCTCAAACACCCTACAAGACCTAAACACAACTTAGTTGACTCCTAATACATGATTACATTCATCTGGAGTATTTTTCTTGTGAACTACCTAAGCATCTCACTTCTCAGGCTAACAACATCCTGAGAACAATTGACTCAAACCAAAATTTGGACAGCTGAACCATGGCTCTACTGAGTCATCAATGGTTGGTCCATTATTACATCACAAATTAAAACACAACCTAAAAAGAAATCAAATCTTTCATTCTTGGAGTGCTAGGTGCCTTGCACCATTGGCCTTATTCACCGGTAAGTGTTGATCATCAATGACAATACTAATTGATGAACCGATTGTGCCAACACCATCAGTTATGCCAACAATATCTAAAAATAATATCCCTTCTTTTATACTTTCTTGGATGTCTACACCCTATTCAGAAAGCTCCCATTTTAGCATAGGCCAAGAGAATAGTGGTAAATAAAAACTACCCATGGATTTTGATCAAACATTTAAAAGACATCCACTGATATTTTTGTGGTTTTTTTTTGTTTTGAATTTGAGCACTAATAGAAACAGGAATAGATGGAAGGTGAAGCAGACTTTGGCAAAGGAAATGGGTTAGAACTACCACCTAAGCGGTCAAAGGCTTAGTGTATGATATTTAAGTTCGTGTATAAATGTGATTAAATGAAATAGAGGAGTGATTCTATTTATAGACAATTAAATGAAAAATCTATTAGGAAATTAGGATGCGAACAAATACTAGTCAACTGAAGTATTTGCAGAGTCAACTCAACTGTTAAATGATTTTTTTTTAAATTTCCAATAGATGAGAGGACAAAATGCAATTGTTAAATGGGAAATTGTCGTTTTGAATTGATGAGAGGATAATATTAATTTTTAAATTCAATTGCTTGATAATTGTGAAGAACTTTCATTTGGGAGCTGATTGATGGATGAACTAGCTTATATATATTTAATAATATATATAGAATAAGTCAAGAGATATTTTCAAGGCTCCTAATTCACATTAATGTGATCAATTGATTTAAAATAAAAGGATATGTGTCAGCTTGGTCTATATATATTAAATATATAAGCTAGTAGCATTCACGACACAACAAGGATCAATATATAATTATATATTAACCTTAACCCTAACAATAATGAATCTATAATTGTAATTATATTTATAACCATAACCATAACAATAATGAATCTACAATTGTAATTCTATTCGTAACCTTAACCCTAGTAATAATGAAATGCTAACCCTAACAATAATTATGGATAGGGTTAACATTAGTAGTAGGGTTAGGGTTAACATTATTAGTAGCATTATGATTATGGTTGGGGTTAGTCATAGTGCTAGGGTTATGGTTATGGTTATGGTTATGGTTAACCCTAATCCTATCTCTATCTCTATTTCTAATTCTAACCCTAATCTAACCCTAATTGAACCATACTTCTAACCTTATTTAGACCATAATATAAGTATGCTCAGGGTTAACATTAGTAGTAGGGTTATGATTATGGTTGGGGTTGAGGTTACTGTTAGTGTTAAGGTTTTGGTTAACCCTAATTTATATTTATTTCTAATTCTAACCCTAATCTAACTTTTAATCTAACCCTAACTGAACCCTAATGCTAACCCTATGTAAACCCTAATATAATGTTACTAGTAAACCTAATTTAATCCTAACACCTAATCATATCTCTAGTTCTAATTTTAATTGCAACCTTAACCCTAATCTCACATTAAATCTTTAGCTCTAATCAAACCCTTCTGCTAACCTTGTTTAAATCCTAATATTACATTAACCCTAACTCTAATTAATGCACAACCCTAACTATTTCCTAAATAACTCAAATATTTTTCTTATAGCCATATAATTAAACCCTAGTTTTAACCCTAAGCCTAACCTTAACCCTAATCTAATGTTAACCCTTACACTATTCAAACCCTAATAATAATTTAACCCCAAGCCTAACTTGAAAATTTCTCCTACAACCCTAATTGAACCTTAACTGCAATTTAACGCTAATCAAAACCCTATGTGTAATTATAACTCTAATCTTAAGCCTAATTTAATTGTATCACTACTCTTATTTGAACCTTAAACATAACTAAAACCTAACGCTAATTAAATTGTATCACTAATCTTGTTTTAACCCTAATCCTAACTAATAGCTAATCCTAATAGAATTGTATCCCAAATCTTAACCCTAATTTAACCCTATTTATAACCTTAATTGATCATTAATTGTAAATTTAAATGAACCCTAACTTTAATACTTATTAGTACCAACTCAAATTGAATATGAAATTCCACCCTAAACCTAACCCTTATTAAAATTTAACCCTACTTTAACCCTAACCCTGACCCTAATCCTATCTTTAATTCTAATTTTAACATTAACCTTAACCTAGGTAACCTAACATTATATCAAACCATAATATATCTCTAATGTTAACCTTATTTAAACCTTAATCTAATGTAAATCCTAATCGTAATTTAACCCTAACCCCATTCCTATCTCTATTTCTAATTATATATCTAAGATTAACCCAAATCTAGCATTAAATCTAACACTAATTTAACCCTAATATTACCCTATTTAAAGCCCAATCTAATGCTAACTCTATCCCTAATTAATCCCTAACTATAATTCTTTATTAACCTCAACCATTATATAACCCTAACCCTTACCCTAACTTAAATTTTTCCTTATAGCCCCAATTTTACATTAACCCTTATTGAATCCTAGCCTCAATTGAACCCTGACCTTAATTTTATGATAAGCTTAATTGTACACTAACCCTAATTCTAATTCTAATTCTAATTCTAATTCTAATTCTAATTCTAATTCTAATTCTAATTCTAATTCTAATTCTAATTCTAACTCTAATTACATTGTATCCATAACCCTATCTTTCTTCAAAACCTAATCTAATGTTAACCCTAACCTTAATGAATTTCTAACCCTAACCATAATTCAACCCTAATCATATCTCTCACTCTAATTTTAATCCTGACCCTAATTCTCTATTTCAGTTAATTGGTGAATTCTTATATAGAATTTATGTTTTTCCAATCTGATTATTTTGATTTATATTTGAATACATTTGTGCATAATCTGCATACAAATGATTTTTTTTTAAAATTTTGAAAACAAAAAATATAATTATAAATCAAACTAAATGATTTTAGGAATGCAATAGCCCTAAACCTAACGCTAACCCTATTGTTAAACTAACCATAACACTAATTATAGCCCTAATTGAATCAATTTTTGCAACTCTAACTGAATCATAACATTGATTAAGCCCTAATTATAATTGAACTTTTATTGACTACTTTAATGTAACCATAATTGAATATTAGTCATTATAAAATTGAGTTAATTCGAGAAATAAGAATTATTTTATTTTAATTGATTAAAAATTCATGCTTTGGATTAGAAATGCTCTCCATGTCAATTCTTTGTAGTTACACTTTAACACTCACCAATTTAATACTTTACAATTTATATATATTGTATATTTCCTAAAAAAAATCCTATTAGAACTTTTAATATGAATTAATTTGAGTTAGGGTTTCATGAATTGGATACAACTTCCAATACAATCCCACCTTTTCTTCATACATCTATTTATCTACTTAAAGGTTAGCATCCATTCGAAGATCCATCATATGGAGCTTGGAATTATTAATTTATTTTAAAAATATTATTTTATAATTTTAAAAGAGGAAAAAGTTTTGAACAACCATTTATAAAGATAATGAATGTTATTATACAAAAAGTATTGATTATCAAATATATTATTATTTTTATAGATCTTTATTATTTTGTAATACATAAGAATATTTATAGAGAAGAATTTATTGCAATAATTTTTTCCTTTAGTAAAAGTGTTGTCTTAAATAATTTATTTTCACTTAAGATTTTTAAAATTATATATATATATATATATATATATATATATATATATATATATATGATCAGTAATATTGAGATTTTTATTAATTACTAATAGAAAGTTTACATTTCAATATGTCAAAAAACTTGCCATACCAAACCACCTTTCAAAAAACCATCATTACAAAACCACCCTCCAAACTACCATGAAACCCCAACCACTAATCCATCACTGTACCAACATACAAAAAAATAAACAGTGTGAACACCCCAAATGAATCGTTATAGTATCATCCTCAAGATTTACAATGAAACAATTCAAACTATCAGATCAAAACATAGAAAAAACTCAAGCCAAAAACACAGTAAAGAAACTCCATTAACAGAGCTAATCAGAGGAGAAGCTCAAGTCCACACATCTTTGTTTCCTCGTACTCACTACTACAAGGGCTCAGGTGACCTCAATTGCATGCCATAAGAATAGCCAGTGGCTTGTTCACCTTCACCATCTCTGTCATCATGCTGCTGGTCCTCGGGCATAGCCTTCTCCCACTCACATCCACATCCTGTACTTCCTCACAAGCTTTCCTTATAATTTATTCCATTTCCATTATCTGCAGGTACATTTTCAATGACTCAATCTCTATTCACCGTCTCTCTAAACCTGGCCTTCACCGCTTCCTACCATTTGAGGAAAGGAATAAGTCTACCCCTTAGCTCTTGGTGGTATTCCATAATACCTTCAGAGACCTCAAACTCCTGACTCAGTACCTCCCACTCTAGCAGAGACTCCAAATTGCTCTGAAATTCTAGTGGCACAATTACTTGCATATCCCTGTGCACTTCCGCACACAAAGAACCCAATTGGAGACCCCACACCATAATAAGGGAGTAAATGTCTTCCCTTGTCCAATATCTATGGCTAATTACCTCCACATCTTCCCCCAAAACCAACTGGACACTTCTTAGAAATAATGGATCCTTCAATCAGAACATGCCTTTCAAGCGTCTCTTCAAGACCGACCCCCAGGAATGCTATCAACAATTTGGTGGATTTCAATGTGAAGTTGGCCTCCATTGCACATGTCAAAAATGAAACCAACTTCATACTATCAAAAAACCACTTTCACAGACCACAAAAAACTCCCACCACACACATTGAATATACACTTATTCCCATTACTACTATTAAGGGGATCGTCCTAGCATTCGCCAGCATTGGAGAGAAATTTGACATTAATTACCGATATCAGCTGAGCCAGCCTAATATCTCAAGCATAGAAAACTCATCCATCTCACACACATCCTCTATCCTCATAAGTACAAGCCAGTACAAAATATTTAAACCCGCCATTGAATTGTTGCACCATCTCTTCCCCACAACCTCATCACAAAATTGTCCAAATCACATGCCACGTTTGATAACAAATTTGCTATCACATTCCCACCCCTTCTAATATGAGATATGTGAATGTCTTGGAAATTATTTAGTTTTGAACATATCGATGCTATGAATTTATTTAATTTCCAACTTAGGGATGCACCTTTCATAATTGCATCCACAACTACCTTAGAGTCACCTTCCAAATGCACCTTCAGGACATTCATATTAGTGTCCAATTCAACTGCTAATAAGGCACCCTGACCTCTGCTTCATTACTAGTTCCATCTTGTAATCTCCATGCTCCCTTGAAAAGAATTATCCCTTCCTCATCTTGAGCAACACATCCCTCCCTTGAGATACCCGGGTTGCCTCTAGATGCCCCATCAAAATTTATTTTGATCCACCCCTTCTCCAAGATAGACCATACTTCCTCCTTTTTCCTATGATCCCCATGCAAAGGATGAACCCTTGAAAGCCCATGAACAGGTTTGAGCTATATCAACGAGAACCTAGATTGAATAAAACTATCCCCCAGTAATTATATGGGTGTTTCACAAAGTTTCGATTAATTGGAACCATTGAGACAATTTCAGAGATGGCCCTTTCCACCCTATCACACATTTTTTCCATCGGTTATCTTTTTCTTGAAAAATTATCCTATTATTGTCTTTCCATATTTCCACAACACTATTGAAGGTGACATAGTCCAAATACTAGAGAAAATCGACTTCCTATGCTTAGTGAACCAACTCTTGAACAAATCCAAAATCTTATCCAGAAAGGGGATTTCCCACCCCAATTTTCTTAATAGGAATCTCCACAGTCCTTGAGCCATATTGCAATGTAATAATAGATGTTCCAAAGACTCTTTAGTTTCCTTACACATAACACATTGGAAGGGACCAATAAAACCCAGTCTCTTTAGCCTGTCCCCTGTTAGTATTCTCTTCTTCAATGCTAGCCATGTGATCACCCCCTCCTTTGGTAAACATTTAGAGCTCCAACAAAGCTTGGATGACCACTCATCATGAATCTCTGAATTTTCAATAAGGTTGTAGCCCACTTTAACTGAATAGTTCCCAGATTTCGATCCGCACCATTTTAAAACATCCTCTTTAGAGTCAAGGTATGGTTTATAATCATTTAGGATCCCAATAAAAGTAGTCTTTAACTACGGAGATAGTGCTAACTGGCCAACATCCTTCTAGTCCCATTCATCCACTCCATTCCTTCTCACTTTGATCATATAGTCCCCCACTTTAGATCCCCAATGATCTTCAACCACTTGCCTTATGAGTTGCCTTCCCACGAATCAGACCAAAAATTAGCTTTCTCCCCATTCCCTAGTTGCCAAGTTAGAAGCTCTGTAATAACCTTCCTGCATGACATCGGGAAATTCTAGTTCATCGATCCTCTTGGGGGGTTTCGAACCATGAAGATTCTTTCCCTACTATTCGAATCTAGGTATTTGTGCTTGAAAACTTGCACCCACTTTTGGTCCGGTTTCTCATACATTTGCCACATTAATTTCGCTCCTATCGCTTCTTAATGCAAACTCCAATTTCTCAAGCCTGCACCCCCTGACATCTTCAGATGACATACCTTATCCCATTCTACCAATGGTATCTTATCTTTCTCATTCTTGCCATTCCAAAAGAACTTTCTCATAAATTGGTTAATGCTTCTAATAATTTTCTCTGAAAAAATTAAACACATCATATAATAAATAGGCATAGAAGATAAACTAATCTCAATAATAGTAATCTACCAGGCAAGGTGAGCCACTTACTCTTCCAACCTTCCAATTTGTTAACACAACTATCCATCAACCTGTGCCACATGCCCGTTCAGTTAGGCCCCCCAAATAATGGGGTACCTAAAAAGCTTCCTAGGAGATTCCTAGCCTTGACACCCAATATCCTAACTCTCTCTCTCTACTTCCTTAGATCCGTATTGAAGAAGAAAAAATCCAATTTCGACCAATTCACCCATTGTCCTAAAGCAATGAAAAAGGCATCAAGTAATTTTTTGATGATGCAAGCTTCTCAGAGTGAGGCATCACCAAAAATAATTGTGTCATCAACAAATTATTGATGAGTGACTGGGTCCACACAAGCAACAACATGTATCCCTTTCCATTGACCTTCACTCCTCAGATGCTTAATGTATTTGCCCAATATATCTGCCAAAATGATAAACATGAAAGGAGAGAGTGGATTTCCTTGTCGTAAGCCTCGTGACAACTGAAAAAATCCTTGCAGGCTCCAATTAACCATAATAGATATCCATGGTCCATCAATGCACACTCTCACCCAATTTATCTAATGGGAGGAGAAGCCAAACCTTTCCAGAACCCGAATCAAGAAGCCCTGATCCACCATATCATAAGCCTTTGTAATATCCAACTTGATCAACATCCTCTCAACCTTAGCTTTACTAAGTGTGTGTATGGATTCATGAGATATAATGATGGCTTCCACAATCAATCTCTCTAGAAAAAATCCACTCTGCTCTTTCGAATAATGAATTTCAAAATGGGGTTCAATCTATTCATGATAACTTTTGCAATCACTTTATACAAGACATTAGATAAAGAAATTGGTCAAAAATCACCAAAGGAGCCCGATGTCTCAACTTTAGGGATAAAAGAAATAAAGGTTCAATTTAATTCTTTAGCTACCCATGCACTTTCTCTAGCTTCTTCTACAACCGACTAGACATCTAAGCCAACCACCTTCTGGAAATGTTGGTAGAAGAACACAGGGAAACCATTTTTTCCCGGGGCTTTATCTCTTACCATTGAAAACATTGCCTGTCTTACCTCATCTACTAGGTTTGGTTTGTATAATGCCTGGTTCCGATTCTTTGAGATGATGTGAGGAATATTCTCTAGTAGTTGATCTTGCTGTTTAATATTCAAGTTTGAATCCTTTTCTAGAAGTTCATTAAAAAAATCAACCGCTTCCTTATTGATAACATCTACCTTATCCAAAACAACATTCGCCCTACTCTTGATGGATGTCACTTTGTTCCAAGATCTACTGACCTTCACTGAGTTGTCGATTTTTTTTGTATTTCTATGTCCTTCCGTCAGCCAACCTTCCCGTGATTTTTGTTTCCAATACACTTCTTCTCTAGCTAGGATTTCATTGTACCTAGAGTTTAGGTTCTTCTCCTTGTTATAGGTTTCCAATGTCATACCATGATGCATGATATCCTTCTGAATTTCATCCAATTTTACTTCTATAGCATCTCTATCCACAAAATATTCCCAAACTTGAGCCTGTTCCATTCCTTCAATTTCCCTTTGAGGAACTGCAGTTTCTTAAAGAATTGGAATGCCTTTGAATCATAAACCATCGGGGCTTCCTGCCACCAAGATTTGATAAAGTCTCTCAAACCCTGCTCCCTCAACCATATTTTCTCAAATTTAAAAGGACAACAAATCAGGGCACTATCCATACATACCAGAAGTTCCACTGGTAAATGATCAGATGCAACGATCGGTTTGACCCCAACTTAAAAAATTAACAGTTTGGAATCCTAGTTGCCTCCCAAAAAGAATCTGTCTAGTTTTTCAGCAATATGGCCCTCCCCAATATGATGATTGGACCAGGTGAAAGATCCTTTATTTTTTCTAACTTCTCTCAAACCATTCTTAGAAACAAATTTTTGAAAGCCCACCTATGACGCAATAACACCAACATTCCCACCTTTCTTATTTGCCATATCTAAAATATCATTAAATTCCCCCCCAGAATCACCAATTCTTGTGACAGATCAGTCATAATAAATGATAATTACTTCCATATCTCCAATTGCAAGTTATCTTTCACAGAGCCATACACATTAATAAGAAAAAAATAACAGTTGAGACTATATGAGTGGATTTTCCACAATTGCCATGCTTGAGAATTGATGAGCTCCTCTACCTTAACCAACATAGGATTCCATAAGATACCAATTCCACCCACAATACCTACTGCACTTGAAAAAACCTCTGCCCAAGACCTCCACATTCTCATTAGCCCTTCAACATCCTCTGGACTCATTTTTGTTTCCTGTAAACATACCAGAGTAGGTTTCATATGTTCAAGGCCATGCTCGATCAGATTCCTCTTGTCAAGGGCATTGCAACCCTTGGCATTCTAGCTTATAAGTTTAATTTTTCTTCAGGAAGGGGATCCCCCTTCCCTACTATAAGTTTGGAATGTCCTTTTGCATTCCTTGCCAAAGAAATCCTGACCCTATTTAGCTTCCTACCCTGAGATTTCTTTTCCCCTAGTGTAGCTTTCAGAAGCTGAGAATCTATCTTATTTTTGATTCAAATCTCAATAATATCTTCCTCATCAAAGGCCCCCCAATCATCCTCTTCTTCTTCCCAGGCGAAAACATCTGCATCCTCTTCACAACCTGTCCTTTTCTCACTATTCATGCTACCTCAAAGAGCTTGGTCCAGTTGAGAATCTTCATCTCCTTCTGAGATCCTTTGACTTCAGCATCCGAAGCCTTTATAATAGCCTCAACTCTACTTAAAGCCTCTTCCACCAGGTTAGTAGCTTCAATCTAGCTTGCTATCTTATCTACACAACTTGAAACTGCCCTATGTTCAATCCCTGTATTTGCTTCATTTACCCTAGTATCTTGATCCGACACCATAGAAGTAGAAGCCCCATTATTCAAAGCTTGTGCCTACCTCTTCTTATTTTCTTCATTTACAAATTTCACCACTTTACCTTCCAATGAGGAGTCCACTGATTTACCCTTGGGGCTAATCAAACACACCTCCTTTGAATGTCCATCCTTGTTACACACAGTACACCTTTCTAGTTGGTCTTCAACCTCAACCTGTTGTAATTAGGATCCTGCATTTGTGTATATCTCTAACCATGAAGGCAAAGGGAAATGAGGTTTCCACCCAATGCAAATTACTGAAGTCTTTTTTCTCAATAGCATCATCCAATTTGATATAAAAACCTAGCTTATTCCCAATTGTTTGAAAAGTATCTTCATTCCAATACTCCCTCAGGAGATTGTAAAGGTGTTGCCAACTGGGTACTTCTTCCAAAGGAGACTTGATAGGGTTAAAGTTCAGCTCCCAATCTCTAACATATAGACCTCTACCTCCCATTTAAATGGCCCATTATTAAGGACCCAGTTCTTGTCCTTTCTTTCCTCCATGATTACTAGAAAAAATCCGTTAGGCATTGTCTTTATATCTTCCTTAAAGGACCAGTTCTCCTTACACCATTTCTTCACATGATTAAAAGATGGCTAGTCCCCAATACATTTCATGAAACACCCTTTTCCCTTAAGGATGCAACCAAATCATTCCAACTTTTATTGTCCAGAAAAAAGTATAATTTTTAGGCTTCCGACGGATTAGGGTTTACCTTATTCAATGTCTTCGTTGTTGGGATCTTCTTCAGTCTCCACTCCTTCTCACACACTTTCAGCTAATCTAATTTTGCTCCTGGTTGACTATTATTGTGGTTATTGGAGTTTTCTTGATAATCATTTCTCGGCCACCAAGTATCCTTACTAGATCCGCCACTTTCCCTTCTATTGGATACGAAACAGGGGCTTTGTTTTGATCCTCCCAAACCACTTAGGCTTTGACCATGAGCGAAATCTTGGATTTTCATGGTACCTGGGCTGATATTTTGGTCAAAAATATCTAAACTCTCTTGGTTGCATACCTAACCTCCTACGCGTTGCCATTGTATATATATATATAATGGTTATAATAAAAAAAATTATATTAAAATTAAAAAGAACTATGTGTCAACTATTATTATGAACTATGAACTCTAACATTTTCATAAATACATTCAAATTGATTTTATAGTAAAAATCCATGACTTGAGAAGAAGAGAGAGGATGGTGTCATGAAAGTATATGAATTATCATGTATATGACATGTCTATTTTCTTTCCAAGAACAATATGTAATAGAAAAATATCATGGTAAAATTTTGAAAAATATATATTCAATCAACTTGGATTGAAGCTCCAAACTATAAAACTTAAGCTTAGTCTTCGCTTAGATAAGACAGATACAAACATTCAAACTCTTCATCATGAATGGTACCTAACATTGAAATGTGGAACAAAGATTAAAACACTTTATTAAATGAATGTAATATTGTTTAGGTTATACAATTTAGTGTTCAGTTATATTATTAAATTATTCTATTATATATAATTACATTATTAATTATTTGTTCTATTCACTTGTCCCCATTGTTCTGAAATGATTTTAAAGAAGGGTTCCTCCATGACACATAGAAAAAAGAAATCAATAATGTTAAACTTTTCACAATCCATGAAATCCTTAATAGCACGGGTAAAATGTTATCTAATAAACATTTCTTCTCATCTTTTTTCTTAAGGCCATCAATGGCTTTGCAGATAGAACATTGCGGCTCCATTTCAACCCTTTTATCAATTTTTAAAAATAATATATGTGCCACATATTGGTTGAATATTCGGTATATGATTCACAAAGATTTTTGTTTTGAATCAATGAGGTTCCAAGTAGTCAAATCACATTCATTTATGTAGTGAATTGGATTGGAGACCCTTGAGTTTGTAAGAGCGTGAAGGAACCTACTATAAGAAAGATGTTACAAAATAAGCAAAATGGTTACAAAATAAACTTACAAATAGACTATTAACTCCTTAAAAACTATTTTTAGTTGACCAAAGAATAGAAATTAATACCCCAGTAACTTCTAACACAAAAAGTGTAAAGCCATTTCCTTTCTGCAAAAAACCATTTATTTTCATATGAACTTGTGAATGACTCAAGATTTATGATAACATTTATCATAGAAATATGAAACCACATTGTTAGATTCCATATAGAATGAAAAAACAAAAATCTAAAAAAAGGAAAAAAAAAGTCAGAGCGACTAAAAAGTATCCAAATCACTAAACCTCAAACCCTAAGACTCTGTAGATGCAATGAAATGAATGTGAGTCCAAACATTATCTATACTGAGTAAAGTCACCCTTCATTAAGGGCCTCTCATCATGATTCATTCTTGGAAGAAGATGCCTGAACATATGCAAAATAAATTTATAATTGGCATATGATCTTTCCCTTGCTATATTTCTCATTTGTAATTATACTATGCAATCACCCTCTTAGTGGTCTCACGGGATGGAATGATTGCAGGATTTGTACAAGATTGTTTTGTTGATAAGGCTTTAGAAACTCTCAAACAAATGACATTGGTGGGTGCACAACCAACACTTTTCATCATGCCAACCTTTTCTTCACCTTGATGGACCGTCTTTCTTCCCCTTTAGGATATGCACTAGATTGATTTGTTGAAAAGGCTTTAGAATCTTGTAAGCAAATGAAGTTGGAAGGTGTAATGTAGTACCCCTACCGTAATCGATCTCTAACCTTGGTTTAATCTTGATTAGTAAATCGTAATATGATGTTACAATCAGATGTTTGATTTAACGCATAGCTATTGATGTGGTTCTCACACTAGTTGTATGCAGATTTTCAGTGTTCCTATCCCGTGATATTAGTATCGGACTAATGCTCTCATTAAGTTATTATATATGTATGCATGTATGTTCTTTGGTTGCAGGAGATTTCAGGTACAACGCCGCATGAGTGCGAGGTTCGTCTTCACCTGAATGTACAGGTTTGAGTGTACCTTTTTAATCCCTAGAGTCGGATTAGGTGGTCGTAAGACCCTAGTTGACCTTAGTCATGCTCAAGTGAGCATCGCCAGTCGTTGTCGGTAATCCCTGTTTGTTTGGGTTTGCGAGTCGTCTGTTTGGTTGACCTTCTCGGTTTGCGTGCTTGGTGTGCATGGTTAAATTGATTAATTAGTCCTTAGTAATTATTTTGATTATTTATGCGTTTGTGCATTGATGAGTAATGGATTAGATTAATCTGGTTTCCGTTATGTGATTTTCGTTGATATTGGGTTGCTCGCTTTAAATTGGGAGTGAATTCGATTAAATGACTGTTTTCGAATATTTAATGCATTATATATATATGCTGATGAAATGAAGTTTTATATTTTATCGCAATAGACGTAATTGCATTCTGTTGGATTATTAAATTTGAAAGATTAAATTTCAGTTAATTGAGAAAATCGTTTTTGGATTTAGAAAGCAAGTTAATTTGTTGTTTTTATTAGTAAAGGAATTATTTGGTGAATTATTTGCAAAATAAAAGTTTTTATTCCAAAAATGGAATTTTTGGGTCAACTCTTCCACATAACCCAAATTTGGGAAAAATGGGAAAAGGGGACATTTTTTGGAGGAGATTTTGGTTGGAAAGATTTTTGGGGGTTTTGGAGAAGAGGCAGGTTGCTGAATCTGGCAGGTGGGCTCTCCTTCAGCTACTCCAGGAATGCGTATGAGGTAGGATTTACCGCATTTGTTCTTCCTCATTCTTATGAGAATGGTTGCTTGTTGCCAAAATCCAATCTTTTGATTGTTTTCAGATTTAATTTTGGATATGAATTGGAAAATGGCTGTTCTTGATGAATTTTTGGTGTAAATCACCCTTGGGTGTTTGTAAGGAATGAAAACCCTTCAAGAAAATGTTATTCCAAACCCAGTTTGTTTAAAACCGAAATTATATTGGATTGAAATCCATTACCAAGCTTTGTATTGGGCGTTTTGTTTTTTTATATATAGTTCGAACTGTGTCTTATGGAAAACGAGAACATTTAATTTTTTTTTCATGTTCGAATTGTGAGTTGTTTATTTTTTTTTAATGGAACCGGGCTGGGCGAATTTTTTTATTAAACCCATACTGGGCGTGTGCGTGTGTTTCCACTGTGGGTCGGGGTTTGGGAGAGCGGGGAGCGGAGCTCCACCCGCTCCCCTCCCCTCTCCCGCGCGTCCCCCCACTTCCTCCCTATCGCCCCGCTCGTCCTCTGTTTTTCCCCCTTCGCTGGTGCTTCGACCTTGCCCGCGGCAGACTGCGGTGGCCGCAGGGCGCCGCGGACCTGCGGGCACCGCAGGGCGCCGCCACCTGGCCGTGTTGAGTGGCGCCACCCGCATGGTATGGGACGGCGCTAGGGTTAGGGCACGGCCCTTCCCAGCATGCCTCCCACATAATTTTAACATGCATTTTTTTGTTTTTTTTAAAACATAGTTTATTAACTGCGTTTCTTTTTAAGAAAGAACATAGTTTTGTTAATGCGTCTTGTTTAAACGTAGATTTTAAATCATTTTTTTTTTAATGTATTTTTTAGTATTAAAAGAAAAAATGCATATGTTTTTAATAACATGTTAAGGAAGGTTATTTTAATGATAAGTTTAATTGATCTTAATTATGATTAAGAAGGCAATAGCTTGTTAAATGTTAATATTGGATATTAATTAATTTTATAATAGAATCTATAAGTTAATTATTATTCGATTTCCATTTTGTGGCTTATGCACTTGTCTAATTAAGTTCTAATATTGATAATTTCGCCATCGAATATTAATTGGCTATACTCTGGTCCCATCTTGGATTAATAAGTTTATATCATGTGCGTTTGGAAATGAGTATCTACTATTGAATTTCCTTTATATTTATATTTCCGTGATCCGTATGGTACATCTGGGATTGAAAATTATGAATCTGTAGAGATTGATTTTAGACCAGTATGTTAATGACGTGTGATTGGAGATTAAATATCTTATTTTAATTGATTAATGGTTGCCTGAATTTGATTAATATGAATTGGTTAAAACTCATTATGGCTTAATTTGCCTGTTCGATGCTTTGAACCTTAGGAGTTAGAAAACCAAGAACAACTTATCCCTTGATGAGGTAGATAATTGTAACCTGTTTTTAGATCTTGTAGAAAACTTGATCGATTTTAATGATTAAATCAATTTGAGGAAATATTGTCTTTTCTGATTATTGCCTTGCGAGTTTGATTTCTGTATTCGCCTTTAATTATGAAATGGCATGTTTTGCTTTGTTTAGTAGGACCCTGTAGTATGGTTTGACTTGGGGTACCTATTTCAGTCCTCGAATTTTGAGTTGACTATGGTATTGTGATAGTGTCATTTTGATCAAATCCTCTTTGAGTGAGTCGAATAATGATTCGTGGTTAACCTTAGTTGTCAGGTCTCTAGTTAGAGTACCATCAGTAAGTGATTACCCTTGAGTCGTGTTTGACCAGATGATTGTATCTCTCTTCTCAAACTCCGTTCGTCTGACCATGTGTATTCCTTGGTTGAGTTCGTCCGAGTATAGTCTAGTGTCGTATGGGAAAGTGGCTGCTGGGTAACCCGTCGAAAGTGAGTCTAATAAGTGATAACCTAAGTAGATTAGAAAATAATCTCTAAATAAGATAATGTGCCTCACACATGAGACGAGTGCTATCACAGATTCGACATGCTGTGAGAAGGCCTGAAATGGAAAACTACCTTCCTTGTCTTCACGAGAGGATGTGTGGGTCCACATGAGGCTTGGATGGGCCGGAAGTTTGGATTAGGTTGCCAGGGTTACCAGTGTATGGGCCGGGACCTATGAAGACTTGCCATGGTATCCATACCAGGTTGTGTGATGACACTTGTCCCTACGTTCGCTAGTGTGTTGTCGTTTTGTCCTGTTTTGAGTACCTTTGTGAGTCATCCTTTGTTGCTGCCCTTGTGAGTGTCACTTTCATGTTAGACCTTGGGTGGTGATGGCTCAGTTTTATGGATGCTCTTCTGGACCTTTGTTTTAGCTTTGATTATGTTCAGCTGGATCCTGTTCTTTTCAAGGATCGTTTATGTATTAATGGACCGATGTGGTTGTTTGTATATTGTTTATATATCGCCTTGATGGCTGGATTGTATAGTGTAACCTCTTGTACTCTTAACTTTATTATTTATCAGAGGGGGTCTTGCAGTTGCGCAGACCCGGAGATGTAGCCCTTTAGGGGTGAACTCCGAGATCATTATGGTGTTATGTGATGCATTCTCTTATGTCTCTTTATTCAGCTTTATCATGTATGATTAATTTATGTAAAATGGTTAAGTGGATAATTGGAATTAACTATTAATGCTTATATTCATTTCTTCCTTAAATGCCATGTTGATCGAATGCATAATTGGTTGAGATGCGATTTATCGTAATGCATGTGTGAAATCGTCCTTTTAATGCAATAAGTTGGAATATGGAATAATGTATCTTAGAGTAATGAATTATACTCAGTTGTCGTTAAGGAATTTAAATATGCTTGGAAAGATCTCTTATGTTATGATGAAATCCTAGTGTATCAGAATGTTGATGTATGGTTTGTAATTTTAAATGAAAAGCTTGAATGAAGATTATGAATGGATCTCAATGATGAATCTTCGCTTGTGGTTTACATTTCCCCCTTTTGAAAAGAATTATCCTAATTGTGAATTATCTCGTTATTAAGATATTCAGCTTTTGGATTAATTGTGTGAGTAAAGTGTATTGTGAAAAATTAAGTAATCTCGTTGGGAAACTCTTTAGGAGTTAGTTGAAGTCTTCCGCTATGTAACCTGAATCTTGTTATCTTGTTGCATCTTATGTGTTGTAACTTTAAAAAAAAAAATTTGCACTCTATTCTTGTAATTTTGGCTTATCCCTTCGGGGTTTCCTGGCGGGGCATTACATGTAACACCAAATTCCATATCCTGTATCATTATTCTTCCCACCTTTTGATTTTAAAGGTTTGAGCCCGCTATCTCACAGTCAACCTTAAACCACACACACTAAGCAACATATTAGCCTAGAGAATTTTAGTCAACTTTGAGTGTATAAAACTTTTAATTTTAGAAGTGTATTCTTAGTGTGACCACACACCTTAAACAACATATTAAGCCTAGAAAATTTCAGTCAACTCCGAGTGTAACACTTTTAAGCCTAGAAGTATAAGCTTAGTGTGTGTGATTTAAGTTCCCTATCTCACTACCCTTTCAATGAAGCCCCATTTATTTTATCATTTCTTGTTTAAGACGTCCACTCCTCTGATAGTCCAGTAACAGATAGATTTCTTGACACTTACCACAAATACCCAGTTAGTTCATAATGTCACACATGCAAATAAATGTCAAATTTTATCTATATAGATTATCTTTTGGTGAAAACATAACTGCCACCTCAGCTTTTCAAGTATTAGTATGGATGCCAAATTTATTCAAAAAATGAAATGTTAGTCAATACTTTTTTTGCCATTGTAAGAAGCCTCTTAGATTAATAAGTTTTTAAATAGAGAAGATTGAGGTTCTAAAGTGAGATAGAGTTAATCAATTAGAGGAATTGACTAATAAGATAGAAAGTAAAATTTTATTTGAACATAGATAATTAGCTCTTGTTCAATTAAATAATAAAATACTACATTTAATCAAATAGATAAATGTATGTTCTTAATTAATAAATAAAAAGTTAAGCAATAAATAATTAATGATGGTAATAAAGTGATGGACATGATGGTAAATTAATAAATAGTGATGATGATGATGATGATGATGATGATGATGATGATGATTAGGTGAATACATTTAGTGTCTATATTTTTCCCTTGTTTGAAATAATGTTTGAAGTGGCATTGTTTCAAAGGAAAGAAGAATAGTTGAGAAAAAATATCTAAAAGAAATAAATAAAAGAAAAAAGTCGAGAAGATGAAGATGATGACATGTTCGAGTTGACTACGAAATGAAAAATTAGAAAAGTAAGATGATTGATGCACCCTCGAGAAATTATCTATGTATAAAGTGCATGGATGATCTCTTGAAAGAAAAGATGTGAAAAATGAAAGATGGAAAATGAAGAAAAAATATATGCAAGAAACATGATAATGAATAAGATGACGTGCTATGTTGACTTTGAGTTTAGCAACCTTTATTTAAGATAGCAATGGATGTTATGCATCACAATATATCAGAGAAAGGTGATAATGTCTGTTATGATCCTAATATAATATATTCAATATTTAGAATCCAATCACATGAAAAGCCTTTAGGAATATATCATAAATTAGGATGTAGTCACATACCCCCAGTGTATAACAAATTGTGAAATGGAATGGATGGGCGTAAGACATGAACTAATGACATGTAAACACGATGCGAAAATAAATGAGGACCTACAAAATGACGATCTTTGGTTTATTACATGTATTGTTTGTGAGTAGGTTTTCACCATGGTACTTGTCCAAGGTGCCACCAAAGGTGGTTTTTACCAGAGGACAATTTTATCTATGCTACTTTTTTTTTGTATTTTTTGCATTTTTCATTTTTTTGGATGTTAGCTATGATGCTTGTTTATCAGGTTTTCATCATGGTGGCTGTCTCAAGATGAGATAAAAATGGTTTTCATTAGAGGATAATTGTTTCTCTGTATTATTTTCTATTTTTTTGGATTTTTTTTTCATTTTTGGAGGATCATATCAGGAGGCTATAGTAAAAAAATGGTTTTTATCATTGATATTTTGCGAGTTATTGTAATTTCTTGGGATGGGGAGTCAGTTTGTGATAGAGTAGTGAATGGGTTTTTTTTTTGCAGAATTCAAAGGTACGACAGTTCGACTTTTGGGTTCCCTTCTAGCATTGAGGGGAAAGAATAGTAGTAAACATGATTTTGTTGATTTTTTTCAACATAGTTTGTTCCCAAATGGAGAATTTTGTAATGCTAGAGAAGTTGGCAATCTTCACAATTGGGTGGGAAGAAAATACTATAGAACATGAAGATTTTGTGCTTCCCAGATATGGGTATCCTACACATAGCAGATTTTGAGGCTAGAAAAAAGTTTTTTTGTAGATCCAAAGAAGATGTCAGGTCCATAGATGGGTTCCCTAGTAGTAGCAGAGCTTGAGTAGAGGAAGATGATGACAACCTCAGAATCAAGATTCATTTTTCCAAATGTGGCCATTCTTAGATTGGGATTTGTTTTGATATCAAATAATAGGCATATTCATCTAGTTAATCCCCTATAACCTGTATTATTTCAGTATGAAAATGGAGTCTTTGTTTATTACATGGAATATTTTTTCTCCATTTATATTTAATGTAATTGACGATCAGGGAGATCATCTTTAAGGGTAGGTCTATAATTTTGTCTATCTTAGGGGGGCTCTTATTTGTTCCTGTTTAAACATATTGCACTATAGTTTCTATAGTTATTGTAACCTTTTTTATTATTATCAATATATTACTATGGGTTTCGACCTTTTTCCCTAAAAAAATGATTTTTTATGAATTTTTTACATTTGTAGCAAGTTCATCAAAATTCATTGAAGGTCTATTAATTGATTTTTTTTTTTTAATTTGAGGCCAATTACATCATATTTTGGTTGGATAAAAGTTGGGTCAATTGGAAATGATCGAATGGTTATCTATTAAGAGCATTTTTTTTTCTTAAACCCTAGTTTCAATTGAGCTTCCTATTTTTAATGGAAGTGGAGATGCATTAGAATGGTGGTATAAATATAAAATAGCTTATAGTCAATGTATAAGGTGGATAAGTTATTTTTCAATTGGTGAAGCCTAACAATGGTAAATCATTAGATAAGGATATTTATTTTTTAGATGTACTAGAATAAACTTTATTAGATAGATGGAATCCAACAGAAGAAGAGGAAGAAGAGGAGGGAGAAATAAAAAAGAGGATGAAGAGGATGGGGAAAATAAATAAGAGGAATAAGAGGAGGAAGAAAATGAGGATGGAGATAAAGAGGAAAAGGAGAAAGATGTTGGCAGAGTTCTCAATGATGTCAACATATGTGTGTGTAGGGCTGAGAAGTTGCAACAAATGATGAGTATCCTTGAATGAAGATGAGACTGTTTAGAGGTGCAGATGATAAGATAAGTCTAGTTAGAGGTGTAGATGGTAAGTGTCACATAATGTGCTATGCATGATGGTTTCACACCCACTGAATGGTGGTGAAAAGATATGCAGTGATATGGACAAAAATGCAAGATGATGTGTGCCCCAAATGAAGGTCAGAATAAAATATATGATATTGTTTCAATTTGACTAAAGTGGTGTTGCTAAGATTTTGATGAAGGGAAGATTAGATCATGTTGGCAGAGTTGAGAAGGATACATAAGTGATCAGATCAGGATAACTATACCGATCAAGTATTGTGCTGCTGCAGTGATCATATCGAGATAACTTATACCAATTAAGTGTTTTGTAGATAATATCTTCTCTGGTGGTCATATCAAAATACCTTGACTGATAACAATCCGTGTGGAGGAAATTACTATCGACATAAGTCATCAATGTCAAGTAGTGTACAATTTATGTCATATCGGGTTAGCTATGTCGACCAGGAGACCGAGGAGGTGCATCATAATAGATAACAAAGGTGGAATAGTGATTTTGTGTTATACCAATAGAGTAAACTGATGGTATGATGAAAGAATAAGGATCTGGTCAACTACTGAGAGGGGGGGGTGAATCAGTAGATAGAAAAACTAATATAAACTTTCACCAATCTCAAAAACAACCTCTCAAAGCAAACTATAAACTGACAAGTTAAACCACTGAACTATAAATGCAGTATCACTGTCAGAATAAACTGGTCAACTGTTACAATAGATTAACAGTAAAACAACTTGAAACTCACAAACATCCAAATATTTTTACTGACATAAGTAAAACTCATTTCAGATTGCTGCCGGTTATCATAACATATCAAAGTGGATTAAGCAATTAAGCAATTCAACCATAGTAAACATAACCACAAAAATATTCACCACTTGACATAATATTTTTGACGTGGAAACCCAAATGGTAAAAACCACGGTGAGATGAGACTCAAAAGTTAACTATTTGAACTCTTTCAAAGTTCACCTTGTTAGGAGCCAAGCCTGTTAAAGCTTTACAAAAACTCATGTTAAGAATAGATCATGTTAGGGACCACCCGGTTAAGGGATTGACTATAATGCCCTATTAGAAGTAATACTCTGTGAGGGGTAACCTTGGGAGAGGATTTGAAATCGAAGCTAATGGACCACCTGGTTAGAGGATTTGAATAACACTAAGCTTGTTAGAGCTTACCCGGTTAGGGGATTTTAATTGCTGTAATTGTTAGAAAACAACAGGAGTTTGCTGATCTGTTTGAATAACACTACACTTTCTTGTTCAAATCCTTCTCATGCTCCTACCTTCCTTTACACAAACTATAGATACATCATCTGATTCCACAACCACACACTCAACTACAACTTTGCCAACTCTAAAATAAAACAACTCATTGACCTTATAAACAAATCAATAGGTCGATAACACAACAAAAACCTAATTCTCTCATAGAGATTACAAACAAATCGGTTCAAGTATGACCATTGGATTACATAATAATCTCTGCACATCATTCAAGAAATCCTCGACCGCTCCTTGATCACTGCTTCATCGAACTCAGTAACTCATCACATGTTTTTCATTACATGCAATATACTTGCTCATTCCCAAGATAAAAACCGTTATCTCAACGTGCCAAATTTTTTTTGAAACTCTCTTCATACAATATGCGTACGTGTCATAATAATTACCACTCATCATCAAATCATAAACCATTACAACCAATTCACCAAACTTAATCAATTAGGGTTTACCAGTTCAACTCTCCAATACTTTGCAATATCGGTTCACTCCACAAACTTACCTACCAGTTACAGTTTCCTTCACTAGCTCTTCCTACCGGTTACAAAACAAAATTATAACAATATCATTACCTGTTAATTGACATCAATAACAACATAACATTTCATTAATGCAATCTTCATGAAAATGCCAACAATCTCCCCCTTTGGCATTGATGGCAATACAAATATCAATACCATTGATTGCTATGATTGTGAATAGGAATCCTGGTTTACATTTTACCATGTACTCTCCTTGTCTTCAATTGGTAACCGGCTATAGACCTTCTATCTATCAATCATACAATTCTTCTTCCCAAAATCATATAGTTCTTCTCCCCCTTTGACAATAATGCCAAAGTGAAAGTAAAACATGCAATGTCAAACTTCACTGTTCAACATCAAAAACTTGCAACTTGATGCTCCCCTTGTGGAATAACTCCACTCCTTCATAATCCTACTGTAAAATTCTGCAAGTAGCTCCGGGACTGATGTACTCTACATCATACTCAATTGACCTCATGACGGGGTAAAACACCTAGTTGACTTCTAAGATACTCAAAAGTAGTCTTAGCCATAGGTTTAGTTAAGATATCTGCAAGCTACTCCTTGATAGAAACATGCTCCAAGATCACATCTTTACTTTGTACTTTTTCCCTCAAGAAATGATACTTCAATTCAATATGCTTGGTTTGTCTGTGCAAAACAGGGTTCTTGGAAATATTTATGGTACTGGTATTGTCACATAAGATCTTTACAGGTTCTGTAAACTTCATCTTGAAACCTTCTAGAATGTGCCTCATCTAGATAGATTAGGTACAATTCATATAAGCTGCAACATACTTAGCTTTAGCAGTAGACTGTGATATACAACTTTGCTTCTTGCTACTCTATGAAACAAGTATTCCTCCAAGAAAGAATTCTCCATTGGTTGTGCTTTTCCTATCATCAATATTACCTACCCATTCTACACCTGTATACACCTTCAAATCAAAGTTACCTTCATATGGATATCGTAATCCATAGTCAATAATGCCTTTCAAATATCTGAATATCCTCTTGGTTGCTATCAAATGTGTTTCCTTTGGATTCTTCTGAAATCTAGCAACTAGACCAACTACATGAGCTATATCCAGTCTGCTGTATACAACATAGTACGATTTCCCAATCATTGAACTGTACTCCTTTTCATCAATAGATGTGGCTTCATCTTCCTTAGAAAATTTATAACCTGTAACCATTGGTGTCCCAACTAGTTTACAGTCACTCATACCAAATGTCTTTAATACCTCTTTCACATACTTAGACTGTGTGATGAAAATACCACTCTTCATTTGCTGTATTTATAAGCGTATGAATTTTTTTATCTCTCCCACTAGAGACATTTCAAACTCACTTTTCATTTCATTTGCAAAATCATTGCTCATGTCATCATTGCCTCCAAATATGATATCATCCATAAACACTTCACTAACCAGTATCTTATCTCCTTCAAATTTAAGATATATGTTGCTATCTTCACTGGTTCTCTGAAAACCTATCTTCATCAGGTGTGAATGAATCCTTTCATACCACGCTCTCAGTGCTTGCTTTAATCCATATAATGCCTTGTGCAACTTACATACCATGTATTTTTCATCAGTCAAAGTATAACCATCTGACTTCTCAATGTATACTTCTTCCAGTATTCCATTCAAAAATGTTGACTTCACGTTCATCTGATATACTTTGAATCCCTTATGTGCTACAAATGCAAGTAGAGTTCTGACACCTTCCAGTTTGGCAACTATTGCAAAAGTCTCAACATAATCTTCTCCTTCTTCCTATGCATAACCTTTGCAAACCAATCTATCTTTGTGTCGGACTACTACACCATCTTCATTCAGTTTGTTCCTGAATACCCACTTAGTACCTATCCCATTTTTATTCACCGGTCTGGGTACTAGGGTCCATGTGTTGTTCTTCTCAATTTGATCAAGCTCCTCCTCCATAGCTTTGACCCAACGATCATCTCCAAATGCTTCCTTAGCAGTTCTAGTCTCAATAGTGGAGATCATACAAGAATTTTCTATAATTCTTCTTCTAGATAACACTCCAGCATCCTTATCTCCAATAATCTGGTCAGGATTGTGATTGAGTCTCACATACCTCAGAATAACATGATCATTATCTTCAGGTTCTTCTTCTTCATTATTATCATCTTCTTCTGAATCTACTTGTTTCGGTTGAACTGGTACAACAACATTCTCTTTACCAGTTTCAGATTTCATAGGTTCTGGTTCTAAAAACAAAATGCAAGGATCTTCATCCTTTTTATCCACACTGGTTTCCCCTGAGACTTCAAGATACTCATCCACTCTAACATCATCACTCTCAGTGATTCTCTATGTCGGGTTGTTATAATATTTGTAGGCCTTACTCTTGGTGGAATAACCAAGAAATATACCTTCATCACTTTTAGCCTCAAATTTGCTAACATAGTCACCTCTCTTAATAAAACATTTTCTGCCAAATATCTTGAAATAACTAACATTAGGTGATCTACCATACCAGTATTTATAAGGAGTCATATCCTTACCTCTTTTTACCAAAATCTGGTTCATAGTGTAGACAACTGTGCTGACACCTTCTCTCCAAAAAGTTTTTGCTACACCTCCTTGTATCAACATCGTCCTAGCAGCTTCAACAACTGATCAATTGTTCCTATCTGCAATACCATTCTATTGTGGTGTCCTTGGTGTAGAAAGCTACCATTTGATACCATTTTATTCACAATATCTAGTGAATTTATCAGAAGTAAATTCACCACCTTGATCAATCCTCAGACACTTTATCTTCTTGCTACTCTCCTTTTCAGCTAAGGCCCTGAATGTCTCAAATTTACTAAATGCTTTTGTTTTATCCTTCAAGAATGTGAACCACATCATTCTTGAGCAATCACCAGTGAAGATTATAAAATATCTATCAAGTTGAATACTTTTAGTCCTTATTGCTCCATAGAGGTCTTTATGAACCAAATCTAACAGATGATCCGTTGAAAAAGATTTGCTCTTAAAAGTTGAGGATTTCATCTTTCCCAACTGACATTCCTTAGATATAGCATTAACATATTTGTCCAACCGAGGAAAACCTCTCACTGTCTTGGACTTACTCACTTTAACAATGTTATCAAAATTTATATGACAAAATCTCCTATGCTAAAGCCAACTATCATCTACTTTAGCAATTAAACAGTTGCTAACATTAGGATTCAGGTGAAACAGGTTACCTTTAGTCTGCTTGTCGGTTGCAATCAGTTAACCTTTTCTCCCATATATTTTGCATATACCATTCTTAAACTCCAATGAATATCCTCTGTCATTGAGTTGAGCAACACTCAAAAGATTGTGCTTTAATCCTTCAACCCAATAGACATCATCTACACTGCTCTTTCCATTAAGATAAATATTTCCCTTACCTTTAACCATGCAGGGTGAGTCATTACCAAATCTTACAACTCCACCATTAAATTCCTTCAAATAAAGAAATTTGCTCTGGTCACGGGTCATGTGATGTGAACAACCACTATCAATGATCCAATCATCATAATTATCCATGCGAGAAACTAAATCCTTTTGATCAGATGTCTCCTCTTTAATGGCTACAAAAACAATGTCTACATTAGCACTTCTCTCGATTGTGCTCATTATCACCATTAGGACAGTTAGCTGCAATGTGTCCAATCTTGTTGCATGAAAAATATTTCAAAGATAGTTTACCTTTGTATTTACCAGTACCTCTTGGCAACCGCTTGGCCAACAATGCTTCAAGCTCAACCAAACTATCTTCATCATCAACTTCTCTGCTAGATCTAGATTCATAAATGTGACTGACATCTCTACTTTTCTTCATAGATGGGTTAGAAACTAAAGCTCTAAATGCAGAGTCAGATTTTTGAACATTAGCATCACAACCATTTAATTCAAAAGTAGTTAGCTTACCAATGATGGAGTCAAGGGTTACCTTAGTTTTGTCAATTGACTTTGTCATGCCCAAACTTTTAGGCAAAACACAAACAATTTTTTATTTTATTTTTTAAAACACTTAATTACATGCAACCATTGCTTAAATAGTTGTGACAACTTAACAAGCTGTTCCAAACAAATTCTTAAATGATATTAAATACTATCATAACAAATACGATAACTCCTATAATCAAGCAGAGCGAATAAATTTTATAAGAGTAATAATAAATTCACTCAAAAGTCCCTTTCATTTCAGTTGCGCTTATTAGTACTTAATTAGATCCAATTCTACTAAATAGATATTGATATAATTATTTGGTTCGATATCAATTATTTACAAAATATCAAGTTCCCTCCATCCTGCTAGTACATCCCTCCTTAATAACTTGATTTAATATGGCTTCTATTAATTCAACACTAATACTATTTCATTGCGTTAATATTATCAAATTGAGCAGTTACAATTAAGGTGCCAAACCTCATTATGATAATTAAATTATCTGATAAAAGAAACCACTTGGGTTAACAAGGTTTGCAAGACTTAGTACATAAGTTTTATTTTAGAGAATTTATATTACGCCACTACAATATCCTCTTAAATTAATTATTTATTTAACTATATTAAGTCATTCCATTTAATTATAAAAGAAAACATTTAGATCTCTAAAATGTAATTATATAATTCAAATCATGTTGTTATATATTACTTCATCCAAACATCAACTATTTAATATTTCGTTTTCAATATTCACATTCCCTCTTTCTTTAAATTCAACCAATTAATCTTCTCAAATATGTTTACCCAAATATGGTAATGATAATGTTGTAGAAAATTTCATTATACTTTCCTTTAAAATCCCCTAAAAGATTAAACTCCAAAAATAATTAGAATTTAAACATCCTTTTTAAATATGCCCATTTGATTATTAAAACATATATAAAATATAAACACCTAATAAAATAAATAACTCTACAATTCGTCCTATACATTATATTTGAATGTTTATTTAACATTGATAGAAATAAGAATGTTTTAAATAAACCAATACATTATAGTCAATTCATGCATTCATGTTTAAAACTACATATTTTTCTTTTATTCAAACACATAAGTATGGAAATATTTTTATTCTAAAATACTCAAGTTCCATATAACTTAACCTAAAAATTAAATAAAAATGAAACCCTAATTTCTTTATAAAAAAAGAAGAAAAAAGCCTTTATTTCTTTTCTTTTATGTTTTAAAATTCACCCTAACTTTAAATATTATAAATAAAACCCCTTATCTTAGCCTCACTTTTATTTTTTTTTCCATTTCGTATTTCTTATATTATTTTTCGAACACCCTAACCCAAACTGGGTTAATCCTTTTTTTTCTTCTTTGCAGGAGGGCCGAGCGAATGGGAGTGGTGGAGGGCGGCCGAGATTTTAAGGAGGCGGAGGCCTTGGGGGAAGCTCCCCGCAGGGATGGCCGCAGTCGAGCCCTGCGTGTCGCGTCCCACAGTGGCGGCCTTGGCCGCCGCTGTGAGGTGCGGCCCGCAGCCTCGGCAGCACCGTCGCTGTGGGGCGCCGCCCACAATACCAGAGGGGGAGAGGGCCGCCCTGCGGGGAAGTCCGTAGGGGCCGAGCCCCTCCCATGGTATATTTTTTTTAAGAAAAGTTTAAAAATATATATTTATTTATTTATTTTATATTTAGAAATACATATATATATATATGTGTGTGTATATATATTTATGTGTGTATATATATATATAAATATATATATGTATATCTATTTTAGTCATGAGTATATATATATATATATATATATATATATATATATTGGATACAATTGGTATCTAGGGCCATTTTTTTTTTTTAAGCAAACATATATATATATATATTTCAAAATTCTAGAACAGATCATTAATAGTTCTCAGATTTAAAAACAAGGCATTATTTTTTATTTTATTTTGAATTCCATGTGCTAAAATCTGAGATAAACTATTGGACTTTAGATCTATTTTCTGCAATTAAATGATTGACAGAATTCAATAGAAATAAAATAGAATCTATATGAATATGATAATATTTAAATTAAATAGACTAATCAACTCTAGATTTTAATTCTCCGCAAATTAGTAAAATGACAGAATTAAATAAAATGATACAAAAACTATATTTAGACTAGATAACATTGAAATAATACTTAGAGTTAGACTTTTTTTTTTTTTGATTTATTTTCCACGAATAAATAAAAATGATAGAGTTTAATAAAGTATATACAACAACTTCATTAACCTAGATTATTTTAATTAAACTTAGAGATATGCATAAGGAAATAAACTGATCATTTATTTTCAAAGTAACATGCATGCAAACATTAAAATTTCAAGAACAATACAAAACGTAAACTCTACATAGATAATTCATTTTGCAACCAAATGATACTTTAATAAAAAACAATGTATTTCCTTAAAGTATATTTATAATACATTATAGACAACCTTACAAATGGATCTCTCATTTCTATTAAATGAGGATCTTAAAAATAATAGATACATTTCCTTTCCAAAAATAGATACCACATAATTTTCCATTCACACTGCTGCAACTTAAAATATAAACTATTCTATTTCCAATTCTTTTTCTGCAAAACATAAGTCCAACAACTTCTACTTGTCATTTTCTTTTCTTTCAACAACCTGCAAATAAATCATAGGCTATGACCATGGAGTGCTCACCTCCCAGCCTAGGCTAACTAGTAGCCACCCCCGAGCTTGGAGAACCAAGCCCTAGATAGGTTACACACATGCAAACACAAGAAGCAGGGGAAAACAATCACAAACATATTCCCATCCCAGGGCTAAACTGCACCTCACAATGTGATGTCTTTTCGAGGGTGGTAGTGGACCAAGTACCCTGAGGAGACTGCAAGTATGGTAAAACACAAAGCCACCTCATGGCAACCAAAATATATCATAAGTATAATAGCCGCACATCCTTATGCCCCCCAAGGCATTCAAGCCTTATTTCCCTCATTATGACCCCCAAATGCATAAACATGCCATGCAGCAAGGGTCACATAAATATCCCTTGAGATCACTCTCACAATGAGAGCCTCTCACTCGAGGGCTGTCAAACTTCTACCACCCACAAGACCATCCTCTCTCCCAAGAGTAGGAGGCCTTGGTTACTCCCAAAACACAAATTACATACAAGAAATAAAATACATAACGCATAATAATTTTCCAAAAGAAAATGCAAGAGAACAACCTTTTTTTCACACAAACGATCTTTCAACATAAATATGGAACATGAAATAACACAGGGAGAAGATAAACCAACCTTCAAACTGCCCAAAGGTATGCTAGTCTAGTTGAGGATGAGTAGCCCAAATCCACAAACCTTGTTTCTCTACACTTAGCCAAATTTCCTACACCAATCTTTTCTTTTCAAAATTGCATCGTCTCCAACAATGGAGAGTGGGTGATTACCTGAAAAATCTCTCATTCTTGCCTAAGAAGACCTCAGTGAGAGTTCTCACAGGTTTCTAAAATTGAAAAAGGAAAAGTCAGAAAAAGATCCAAAAGGGATCTCCCATCAAAAGGGAAAGTTAACTAACCTAGATGATGCCTTCTAAATTCAATTTTCGCACATCTTAGAAAATCCACTTTTTAGGGTGACTAAACAACCACATGGGAGTTGTCACATGCCTAAAATTACTCCTGACCCTTAGGTATACCTTATGGGCTTTAGGAAACACCTTTAAACTACCCCTAGGAGTCCATTTAACCCTTTTTAAACCCATCTGAAGTTAATTTTCGGATCAAACCTAAGTTGACCACCCCAAGGATTCTCTACCCAAGGAAAAAATGGAACCACATTAAATTATTTGAAAAAGCTATGGTTAAAACAACTCCCTCCAAGAGACAATTCAATAACCAAGACATAAATCAACACATGTGTCAAGTGACACAATAAAAATACTTTTACAAAATTACACATGAAATTTTGTCTCTTGTTGGATTTACACAACTTAATAAATTCAATTTAACACACATTCCACATTCACTTTCACAAATAAGATGCAATACAAACGGGGTGTTGTCTCTCTAAATAGACAAACCCTGGTTTTACGAACGTACATAGGTCTAGGTTTGGTTCTCCATAATGTTTCCATGGTCACATGGATAATTTTCCCGCACATCTCAATTACACATTATTAATTCCAAATAACCTCATATAATATAAAACACATGAATAAGAATGCACATCAAACACTCTGCATACAATATACATTTAAACAAATCAATACATCTTACATCCAAATAAATCCACATAAGCAATTATCATAATCCTCATAATTTAATCCATACATAAAACATGCATCCTATTTCTATCATCATAGTAAAGTCCTGCAAATCCAATAATGACATATATCCCCTCAAAGTAATCCTATTTTGGAATCATATAGAGTTCTATATCATAACACATATAAATGAAGCATCAACATACATCAATGTTATCCAAATCCTAGAATCTTATAAGTTCTAAATCCATAATGCATAAAAATGTACACCTCAAGGTGAAATGATTCTGTAACTTGGTTCAATTAATTTTCTCACCAATCTATCTATCTAACATAGCCCATCCTATTGAATTATAGCATTTATTAGTAGGGTAAAACATGGTCAACTAAGTTAATCAAAGCTTGGTTGGGGAGGGCCTTACAGACTTTAGCTCCTGAATGGCTGCAACTCGGATAGCGTAGACCGGTAGCAAGGTTCTCAACACCTTACTAACCACTGTGGCATCTTCCACTTTACCACTAGCACTCTTGATCTCACCAACTATCTCTTTTATCCTTTGACCATACTATTGAATATTCTCACCTTCAGCCATCTGCATGTCATCAAACTTTCCTCTTAGACTCTCTTCCTTGGAAATCTTCACATGTTCATCACCGCTATAAATCTCTTCAAGTTTCTTACATACCTCATATGCAGTCTCCAGGCCATGGACATCAACATATTTTGCATCAGATAAAGAACTGATAATAGCCTCTAGTGCTTGATTATTATCTTGTTTCTCTTTCTTCTGATCACCAGTCATAATCCCACTAGGTGCAACATATTGAGTACCAACATGTTCCCAGTATTGATTTCCTAGACTCTTGATATAAATTTTAATTCTATCACTCCATATTATGTATTTCTCTCTATTAAACTTAGGACCTTCCTTCTTCATGATGTTCTACAAGATCTTTACCTCAAGATGTTAGGCTTAGACCTTAGAGGACCTAAGAAGCTCTGATGCCAATTTATGGTATGATGAAATAATAAGGATCTGGTAAACTACTGAGAGGGGGGGGGGGGGGGGTGAATCAGTAGATAGAAAAACTGATATAAACTTTCACCAATCTCAAAAACAACCTCTCAAAGCAAACTATAAACTAACGAGTTAAACCACTAAACTATAAATGCAATATCACTGTCAGAATAAACCGGTTGACTATTACAACAGATTAACAGTAAAACAACTTGAAACTCACAAACATCCAAATACTTTTACTGACATGGTCAGTCAACATAGAGAATATGGCTCGTTATGACCTAAGGCGATAGTAGAAATCAAAGGTGAGTTTTCCATCGGTGTAACTCATGCCGACAAAAGAAACAAAAGACATCGCAAGGTGATCAAGATAGGTTGTGAAGGTGGAATATAGATAAATTGTTAACCTGATAGTTAAAACTATTTTGATAGAGCTTCAAGGAGATGCATCAGAATGAGTTAACCCGATATGAGTAACATGGAAACAGAGTGGATCAGTATAATGACTTACTGTAAACCCGATAGGTGCGATACTTGCGGCATAACATGAAGGTTAGTGACAACATGGAAATCGGCCAATCTGGGTAGCTTGACAGTCCATGTGGATGGTTGACCTGGTTTGACCAAGTGACGTGGATGCAGAATGAGGATAATTTGAGGACACATTGCATGCCGACAAGCACAGGGATGAGGTGGTGCGTGGAACTGCCATGATGGCAATTATGATCAAGTCAATCTCGTTAAATCTTGTAGATCAATGACTTAGATTCAAAGTGGTTCATGAACAGAGGTTGGCGCATCTAGAAACTTGAACTGTTTACTAGCCAAATACAAACTGACTATGTGAACGATCTACATGCTGCTTAGGAAATTGAATAGATTATGTGGATGATAATGAGGCAAACAAGTTTGTTCTGCAAGTGATAAGTTAATACCAAACCGACCTTGTGCAGGTATCTATGATGAATGCAACTGTGAAGAGAAGTCTAGATCAATGCAGTAAATGTGACATGATAGGGGCTGTTGGCTTGCTATATATGATGTGTGAAAAAGTTTCTATGAAGTCAGAATTGGTGTGCTAAGTGAGTGGTGAGGTGTGGAGAAAAAAGAGATAGATTAGTGGATATCCGTGTGAGTGGGCTGCTAATAAAAAAGGAGGTTGCCACCAAGAATAGAGAGTGAAAACAAAGCAGTAAGAGCAATTTAGGAACTAGAGACAAAGAGTGTAGTCGAAGGACATAACAAAGTGTGGGGTCATAGAAAGGTAAGGTAGAGATGATAAAGAGCAGAAACAAAGCAACAAAAATCAAAGATAGAGAGAAACGATCAGAGTGCAGAGAGACAAGATAGCTAGAAGAAACAAGAGACTGAGTAAAGGAAGAAAGAGTAGTAGGAGAGCATAGTAGACAAAGAGAAGAGAGAAGAGAATAAGATCTAAGATAGATAGAAGGTAGAGAGCTGAGATTGAAGAATATAAACTTGAGAGAAGAAGAGAGTCAATAAATCTCAAAGGAAGATTAGCTAGGTGTTTAAAAACTTCATTTGCAACAAGGTGTTTAAATTGTATTCAGTATATCTTCATTGTAATCTCTGAGTGGGTTCTCAGAAGTAGGGGTTGGTGCTCCTTTGGGTTGTAGCCCATAAATATTAGGGGTTGGTGCCCGAAAGATAAGGGTTAGTTCTCCTTGGGTTGGTGCACTAAATGTTGTAACAAGTTTTAATTGTGAGGCTGGATTGGAGCAGTAGACTCTAGCAACATTTCTCACTGAGGTTTTTCCCCACCACGGGTTTTCCTCGTATGCACTTGTGTTATGTGATATGCTCTTATGTGTGTATGTGCTCATGTGTTAGTATCTTTTATTATGGTCTTGTATGTAATTTGTTAGAATCAATGACAATCCCAAAGACACTGAGAGGGGGGGTGAATCAGTGTCTAACCGGTAAGCAGAATATTTAAACTTATTAAGAACTTTGTATCCCAAAACAATGTACCGGCAAATAAGAATTGATGCAAAAAATAAGAATAATAGAGACAACATAGAGAACACACCATAACACAATATATTTAATGAGGAAACCCGGTGTGGGAAAAACCTTGGTGGGATTTGTGACCCACAATATTCACTCACTGGCCAATGAATAAATATAACTTACAATGAGGGGCCTGCACATGCAGGAAGGCTAGTAGCCTAGAGCTCACTGATCAATCACAAAACAAAAATCTCATTGACTTACAAAATGGACTATCAAAATCCAATACAATATACTACTTCATATCAGCATCAACTATGCCAAGTTCAGTACCGGTTTAAGCCCAGTCTATTACCAAAAACTTCGCTATCAACTATATCACAATATCATCCTCTCTCTCTTACAATATGACCTATAAGATCTCATGCATATATATGAGTCTTTTACAATATGCCATGTCGGTTTTTACAAAAGATAATTACAATATAAAACAGTAATCAAACTTTATTCCATGTCGGTCTGAGTGCCGATGTGCATTATTGCCGCTGCAGGTAAGGTACCTGCCGGTGTATGTAGAAGTCTATTGCCAGTGCCGGTAACTGCTGGTGGGTTGCCAGATGTTTGCCAGTTTGTTTTCCAGTTGGTTGCCATCAATGACAACATCAACTATTCTCATAACAGTGTAGAATGCCAACATAATTCCCCGCCAGGAACCCCAAAGGAAAACCCACAACAAGGGTGAAATGATTTTTTTTTACAAGAATAAACATAATAAGTGCATTAAACACAACATGCATGATAACACAAGCGAAATACTTACACTAGAATTCCTTAAGGGTTACCAACAAAGTATAAAAAGAAAAAGATAAATTCCACAATTAAGGTTAATCTAATAAACCATCATTAACTCAATAATCACAAGAAGCCATATGCAATAACAGATTACACCATTTGAAAGATTGAAAGGATACAACATAAGTTCTCTTCAATAAGCATGTACACATAACATAAAGGAAACTGATAACTAACATCCCAATCTTAGGATTACATTTCTCTTTCAATACATGGCTTCTCAATATACATATAAAGATACAACTTAACCAATAACAAGGTTACAAAAGATCAAGATACAATGACCACATAGGTCTCCTAATAACAATAATCTCCAAATTTGAAATAAGCATGAGCCACGAACCACAGAAACACCTGCAAAGCCAATCCTCGCATGAAGGTATGAACAAGAACATCCGATGGGAAGTGGCACTACCACCTGACCATGTAATTCCCAAAATGGAATCACCCCACCGAGCTAGTAGATAGCTGAGGACCCTCAAGCAAGCAAAAAAATGACATGGTTGACAAAACAATATGACTCCATGACAACACAATACGACTCCACAATAATCCAAGTGACTTAACATCACAAATACACAAGTGAACCTAAAGAGAGAGTGTCATCACATAGCTTATGATGGTTACCATGGTTGGCCTCCATAGGTCCCGACTCACCGTCCTGGTAACCTTTCCAGAGCCTCCGGCTCCAACTAAGTCTTATGCGGACCCTACCAGCCTTTCATGAAGACAAGGTCATCAGTTTTCCATTCCAGGCCTTCTCACTACATTATGAGCCTCATTACAAGCACTCACCTATGCGCAAGGTACAATATCTTTATTAATGTTTGAGAACTACCCACCTAATCAATTAATTAGATTATCACTTATTATCTTACTTTCAAAGGGTCACCTTTCCAACCTCTTTGGGTGCAACCCCCATTCGAAAACCACTCTCTCAAAGGACACTTAACAAGTCTGGTCACTCCACGAGGACCCTATGGCAAAGTAGACAACCATAACACCACTATCCAAAAAAAAGTGGTCAAAACAAGGACACAATGACTCTTGATAAACCATAAGGCAAAGACACTACATGGTTAAGACAACTAAGTCATCATATATCACTTGGTCAAAGTACCAATTACGCCACCACAGGATGATTGAACCACATACCAGAAATAACACAATATACTCTTGCAAGGAAAGCTAATTTCACTAATTCCGCACTCAGACAATCTTTGAGAAAATCAGCATCATAAGCACTTGCAACATCATTGATTGAAAATTAAATGAAACCCTCCTTAACGACATTTACATCTATTTAATTTCCAAATCAATATTCCATCAAGGGTAAAATTCACATTAAATATTCAAGTGAATAAAATATGAACTCCTAAAAGGCATTTAATTCATTTCGAGAATCTATCCAAATTAACCAATTTGAATTACTAATTCATGCCTCAATCTCCATAGATAAATTTATTAATCCACATAATAGAAATCATTAGGAGATTACTATTTATATTTAACATTAAAAACCACTTAAAAATACTTCATTTTAAATAAAAATTAAATTCATAGCACATAGGAAATTGTACCGCTAAGGGTACAAGGTTACGCGGGGGCCAAGGCCAACCAGCAGTAGTGCTGCTGCCAAGGTAGCAGACACTACCTGCTGGTAGTACTATTGCCAACCGGTAGCAGGCCTACCGACTGGTAGTGCTGCTGCCAACCGGTAACACTGCTACCAACTGGTAGCAGTCCTACTGACCAATAGTGTTGCTATTGCTGGTAGCAGCCGCTACCAACCGGTAGCACAACTACCAACCAGTAGCATTGCTACCTATCGTTAGCAAACCGCGTAGTAGTACTGCCGACCGGTAGCACTGCTACCTGCGGGCAGCAGACACTACCGACCCGCATGGTGGGACTATCCCGCCACGGGGTAAGGTAAAGTCCACGTTAATAAAAATTCATACTTCCCAAACATTTGATAAAAAAAAAAAAAAACTAAATCATTTAAACATGAAAACGATTCATTTCCAGATCATTTCACAGGCACACACACAGTGCCTAGATCCAAATTCCAAAAAGGATATTTACCAATACGGTAAATGGTGAACTATAATCACACAAGAGCCCCAAATCTTGGGCAATAAGATAATAGGAAGCGCACAACAAACCAAATCCAATTCATTCTATTCCAAATAGAAGAGGTAAACCAAGAAGTTGATTTCCAGAAAATTAAACAAACAACAAATAGAGAAATGATCCATTTCTTTCCTATAAGAGAACATATGATACAAGCTTCTCAAAATCAACAATAACAAGCATTTCTTCTTCCATTCCAATCATCCCACAAGAATTTACAAGGAGATTTGCATTTTTTAAACACACAGGAAGCAACTAAAGAATTCAAAATTAAATTTAAAACAAGAAGAGATCATCCAACCTTGAAGCAAACTAGCAAGCAAAATGATGGAGAATCCCAATCCTTGCAAACCACTTCGAATTCCAGCTCCTCCTTCAGAATGGTTTTCTCAACTTTCTCTTCTAAATTTCTGCCCTTTCTTCCCATGAATTTCCAAGAATATATGGGGAAAATAATTTCAACCTAAACTTTCTAGGTTGAAAGTCTTCCTCCACCAATCAGATTAATTTATTTTTAAAAGTAAAAAGCAATCAGATTTTCTCTTTTCCAAAAACAATTCTTTTCCAACAATTAAAATGAAAAAGTCAAATGGAAAGGTAAAAAGAAATTTTTTTAATTTTATTTTCTATTTTCCAAAATACTTTCTTTCAACATAAGCATTTATCATTTAAATGGCTAGGTAATTATTTACTTCCTTCCACAAAATATATTAATGTAACTTTACACAATGAAGTAAGCCATTTAACCATTTAACCTAGCAAATCATTAATTTAATCAAATCAATAATCTCAGAGCATAATAACTAACTAATTATGCCAACATAAGATAACATCATGCATTCAATTAAATAACCATTGAGAAGAATGAAAGTACGCAAAATGAAGAATGATCAAATGACGACTCACAAATGACCAAACCAAAGCACTATGACTCGCATACCGACGAGACGGGAAAGACAACCGACTGACAACACTCACATGAGTGTAACTGCAGGTCAAGTTAGGGTCCAACAATTAATTCCTCTACTCCCATCAAACATATAAGGCATTCTCAGACCTGTGAAACCAGGTGGAGTCAATACCCCGTACCTACCTGGTACAAGTACCTGCAATGTCCTGCACCAAGGAACCACATGTGCATACACACACACACACACACACACACACACACACACACACACACACACATATACAAACATGACACACACACACACCGATGAAGGATAATCGTGTCGTTCCCTGTCTCACCGAAGTGACTGAAGGAAAATAATCTCCTCTCATCCCATACACATGAAAACATGCAACACATAAATAACACATCACACATATAAGGTAAGAGTGTCAGTCCATGATAATAATCCATAAAATAACATCAATCATAAGCACTGAGATACTGCATACAATCATACACCACAATTCCATATAAAGCATGAAATAACATCGCATAAAATCTGAATCAAGATACAATAATGTTCGACTGAAGTCAATCAAAAACATAAAAAAAGAGTCTAATCAAGGAGGGGTACTACATCCTCCCCCCAAGCCTAGGCTTACTCCTGGAAGCCTAAAACAGATAAGAATAAAGCTCTCTCATCTTCATTGCATCTTCCCATGTCGTTTAAGTCTCATCACTTGGGTCCCATAGGACCCTTACCTGCTCGATGGTATGACGCCTGAGGGTCAAATCCTGATGCTGAAGAATGCACACAGGCTCCATGGAAATTTGCCCATCCTCGACCTGCAAAGCGTTCCAATCAAGACCATGGGTCACATCAGGATGATAAGGTCAAAGAATAGAAACATGAAAGACATCGTGGATGCGGGATAGACTCGACAGTAAGGCAAGACGGTAGGCAACATGTCCTTCCTCTCAAGGATCTCAAAAGGGCCTACAAAATGAGGTGCCAACTTAGAACCCTTTCCATAATAGATCAAACTCTTCTGCAGAATCACTCTCAAGAACACACAATCGCCAACCAAATGCCCATGAATCTGCTCTATGAGCATTGGCATACTTCTTCTGCCTATCCTGAGAAGCAACCAAATACCCACGAATCTGCTCTACCTGCTGCTCCATATCATGAAGCATATCCGGTCCTAAATGCACCCTATCCTCCAACCGATCCCAACTCAAAGGAGTACGACAAGGATGACCATACAAAGAATAGAAGGGAGACATGCCTATAGAGTTGTGATATCCTTTGTTATAATCAAACTCCACAAGGCAAAGATATTCCTCCCAGCGTGAGTGCTAGTCCATAACATACATGCGAAGCATGTCCTCCAAAACCTGATTCACATGCTCAGTCTGATCATTGGTCTCCAGGTGATAAGATGAACTGAAGTTTTACTAGGTTCCCAGAGGATGCTGGAGTGAGGTCCACAAGGTTGAAGTAAAGATAGGGTCTCTATCATAAATGATCTGCCTTGGGATCCCATGCAACCTCACCACATCTTCCAAGAAGACTCGTGCCACCACTGCTCCTGTATAAGAAGATTGAATAGGAACAAAATGAGCAACTTTGGTCAATCTATCAAAAATGACCATGATGACATCATGACAATGCAAAGAAATAGGCAATCCTACAATGAAATCCATGGAAATCATATCCCATTTCCAATCCAGTATCAAATTAGGTTATAAAAGCCCTGCAGGGTGCTGATGCTCTGCCTTCACCCGCTGACATTCCAAGAACTTCAACACAAAATCAGCAATGTCACGCTTCATACCAGCCCAATGATATATCTGTCTAAGATCTGCGTGCATCTCCTTGACACCAGGGTGTGCCGAATAAGGTGCATGATGGGCCTCAGTCATGATCAAAATGCGAAGACCCTCCAAAGGAGGTACATAGATCCGTCCAAGATGTCGAAGAAGACCATCTGACTCAAGAGTATATATAGAATATCTACCCTCCAATGGTCTTCCAGACTCTGCCACGACTCTAACATCCTGATACCAGGTGTCTCGAGGAAGAACTCCAAGAATTCTCTCACTCAAGTCCATCCATCTTCATTATCGAGCATTCAAGTTCGACTGCGTGAAAATATACTACAAACTGCGGTGATCACTATGCAGCTCAAACCAACGCCCCAACATGAAATGTCTCCATCTAACCAATGCATGCACTACAACTGCCAACTCCAAGTCATGAACTAGATGGTTCAACTCACGATCCTTGAGTTTGTGAGAGTCATAGACAACCACACGTCCATCCTGCATAAGCACCGCACCTACACCTTCTAAAGAGGCATTTGTGCATACCATGAAATCTCTGGATGGATCAGGAACTACCAAAATTAGAGCACTAGCAAGGAGCTCATTCAAGGTACAAAAAGCTAATTCGCACTGCTCTGATGAAACAAACTGTAGACACCTAAAATTAATATTTAATTAATTTAAGCCTATCAAAATAATTAATTAATTAATTTAATTGTGTTATCCTTATTCCTCTCAGAATCAATTAAATCTAATTTAATTAATGCTGTCACTATAGTCCAATAATTAATTTATCAAATAAATTAATTATTCCCCTATTCCTCTAAAGTCCACTCAATAATCATTTCCTCTAAACCCACTCAGTTAATTAGTTCTAATTAATTAACCTTGTCATGTGATTCCTACAAATCACTTTTCCTAATCCTACTCAACCTAATTAATTCTCCTTGAATCTCTCATAATCACGGTTATCATTATTCTCCAATTTTTAATTCCCACTCATGTCACATCAACTTTGAATCTCTCAAAGAAATTCAAATTTCTTTGAATCCCTCAATGCATCCTTATTTTGGAATTTTTAATTCCTCAAGTTTGAAATTCAAATTTCTCCCCCCTTTTTCCAAAGGAATTTTATATTCCTGTTTATTTTCCCAAGGCACCCTTGATCCATGCCTTCTATCTAAAATCAATCTCAACCCTTCATAATCAAATCAATCTTGGCCCTCCATTGGCCTTCTCCAATCTATAAATTGGAGCCAATTATCTTCACAAAGGATCGAACTTCTCATGCATCCTCATGCTGCCATTTCTTCTCTTCTTTCTCTAATCTTCTAATCCAAATCCTCATATCCATTACTCAAATCCAATAATCCAATAATCCATCAATCTATCTTATTGAGCACAAAGGAGAGCATTCCACATTACAAGCAATCAAAGGAGCATCATCAAGGGGCGCCTTCACTTCAACAAGCTCAATCCGAAGGAGATGGTAAAATAGCAAGGTGAAATGGTTATTCTTTGATGTTTTTAGCATTTTCATGTTTATGTCATTATGCTTTGATCATTTTGACCTTCTAATCCATTTTCCCCTCTTCATTTTGGCACGCCCCGTGGGACCCATGTTTCGAATTTAACAATTTTTTGAGTTTTATGTGAAGTTTTTTTCTCAGGTTCATGCTTCAGCACGAGTGCACGTGCATCGGCGTGACCATTTCTGAATCAGCGCGAGCACCTCGGGTTCGGTGCGACTGCAGGAAAAATTCAAATTTTTTTTTGGTGGTTCTGTGTTTCAGCGCGACTGCCACAAACATTCTTCTATCTCCTCTGCATTCTTCTTCTTCTATCTTCTTCTATCTCCTCATTTCTGTTTCTTTTTTGTTTCTGCTTCAGCGCGACCGCTCTGCGATTAGTGTGAGCGTTTTTAGTAAAAATTTGAATTTTGAATTTTGGGTGCTAACATTAGTTGTATCAGCGCGAGCGCCCACGCATTGGCGCAAGCACCTAATATTCAGCGCGACTGTATTTTTTTCATTTCCTGTTATCTGCTCTGTTTAATTTAATAATCTGTCTATTAGTGCAAGCGCCTGTGCATTAGCGCGACTGTCTGCAAATCAGCGCGTCCGCAGGAATTAAATAAAAAAACCCAAAAAATAAAAATATCTTTATTCTGTTTTTTTGTCATATCTTCTTTATCTTAATTCTGTTTTCTTCCAAACTCCACTAGATCCCCCGCAATATCATTTTGCACATTTCCTTCCTTGGGGGCCTTATCCCAAATTTCACTTTTTGAAGCCCAAAATCCCACATTCCTCTATTTTTAGGGTTTGCCATAACTCCTTCCACTTTTATCCAATCACATCCAAATTTTCCCACATTGTCTATCTCCAACTTTTGCTTCTTTGTCCCTCCTGGACAAATTTTTCCATTTCTTCACCTCTCCTCTAAAATCCCCATTTTATGCTTGCCTATCCCTTGGAAAGTGGCAAAAACCTAGTCAAACCCCATTTATCCATCAAAGTTTCCTCCAAATCCACATGTCTTTAGTAGAAAAGTTTTTATTCATGTTTTTCTACTCATTCCTAAAAAATAAATTAAAAAAAATATTTTTGTCATTTTGTTGTCTTTTTGCAGGACGCTTGTTGAAGACTTCATTTTCAAACTACTAATCAAGTTGTTTTGCAGGTTGCCTAAGAAAATCTGACCAAACATTGTGTTTTTCTTAATTATTTTATTCTGGGCACCTAGATCTAATTAGGGGTAAAATAACTCTTTCTTTTTGTGTTTGAGGAAAGTGTAGAGGTAGGAGAGTATGCTCTAGTCTACATAGACAATCAGAAATCCCGACCCTCAAACCTTTTCTTGTTTGATTGCATGCTTACCCTTAGCGGGCCTGCCCTCCCAACTTTTCTCTTTGAGAAGGTAAGAGTGGAACGACCCAAGTGAGTACACCTGGACCCGGTGTTCCCAACTCACTATAATAAATAGGCCATTGACTACGAAAGGGTCAATGGTTGGGGCTATATGAGAGTTCACTCTCACATTGGGTGCTTAGTAGGATCCTAGAGATCTCAATCGCTTGAGTGACTACTAAGTGCTTGGTGCTTCGTTGGGCTATAGGCCTCAATTGTGCTTGTGCAACTTCAAAGGGTAGCTCCTAACGGGAAGACTTACTAAACACCTTGTTCATAGTGGCCAAAAACCTTCTAGTCATTGGTGCAGGAGGTCGGACCTCCGAAGCCACCCTTATTTTTATGACCCTTAGTAGAGACACAAAGTTTGCCATGAGGAGTTTTCATGGGAATTGATGCTTGTCTGCCCTGAGAAGTGAGTGTCGTGGAGGGGATCTAGTGGGGTCAAGCATCTAAGTTTCTGCTCTGGGTAAGCGTAGCTTGGAAACCAATTGGGATCCATTGACTATTGTCTTTTCTTGCCATAAGATATGTTGTGAAGGAGCATGCGTGTCTTTTGAGTCTAACTTATTTTGACCATTGTGTTTTCTTTACTTGACATCCCTTGCCAAGTCCATCCCCCACAACCAATCAATCATCCCTCTTTCCAAACTCCATCTTGTCATCATCCATTTCTATATATCCAAGAAATTCTCCAATCCCCAATCCACTTTCATCCATTCAAAAAATCATCCTTCCTCAACTAATATTCATTCTTCCTCTAATCCAATCAAATCTCCAAAATTCCAATCCAAATCCAAATCCAAATCCAAATCCAAATCTAATCCAAATCCAGTCAAGTCCTAATCCAAAGACTAATCCAATCCAATCCAATCAAACCAAATCCAATCAAATCCAACCTAATCCAACCCAATTCAATTTAATCCAATCCAATCCAATCCAATCCAATCAAATCAAAACCAACTCAATCCAATCCATTCAATCAATCAAATAATCCATTCAAATCAAGTCCTAATCCAAGGACCAATCTAATCAAACCAAGTCCCAATCCAAGGACCAATCCAATTGAACCAATTCCAATCCAAATCAAATCCAATCCAATCGAAACCTAATCAAATCTAATCCATCATCATTCCAAGCCAAATCCAAATACTCATCTTCATTTAACATCATCTTCATAATCTTTCCCAAGTCCAATCTAATCCTTTAGTCTCAACATGACTACCCAAAATTTCAAAGCTTGGTATGAGAAGATGCTCATGGAAATTCATGAACCTTCCTACCAAGTTAATCCCATAATCTCCCACTCGCCCATCATACCTTCATCCATCCCATCTCAATACATTACACCCAATCCCAATCTATACCATATTTCTTATCCTTCCTCTACCTTCGACAAGGGAAATCCATCTTATCCCCCATCCATATCTCCATCTTATTCCCCACCCATATCTCCATATTATCCCCCATCCACATACTCTTCTAATCCAATATGTATACCTCCATCTCCCCCCCCATCTACATCCCAATCCCCATCCTTCTACAATACATTCATTACCTCTACTCCCCATCCAAATCCTTTACTCCATAGTACTCCAATCATTAATCCTAATTCCCCAATCCATTATCCTAATCCTCCACCCAATCCCAATCCCAATCCCCCATCTAATCCCAATTCTCCATCTAATCCTAATCCTCCAAAATCCATATTGTCCACATCCTCCAAATCCATCATCCATAATCTTATCCAAGACATGCTAGCAAAGGAGACAAAATCCTCACCTCAAAGCAAAGTGGACAAGTCTCCTCAAGTCCTCCATCCAACCCAATCACCTCCACCTCAAAACAAATCCCAATCCCCACACTTGATGATACCCCCATTTCTCCATTTACTCACATCAAAGCTTTCATATCTTCCTCCATCACACAATCCCCACAACTCCAAACATGCCAAAAGCTTGTTCCAAAGCATGCTAGCATAGAATACTCTCCATCTCACGATGTATCTCCCTGCACTCCATCTTATGATCCCATCCCCTCCACTCCCTCTCATAATCATATGTCTCCTCTATCCAACCCTCTCCCTCCATCACATGATCCTCCTCCATCTCATGATCCAATCACCCCTCCCATTCCATCTCATGATACCCTCCCTAGTCAAGATCAAAGTATCTCTTCATCCCCATGTCACGATCCCAATCCATCTAAAGATCCTAATCTTCCTTCCATATCTCATCCCCCTCAAAATGGACTCTCATCTTGTTTCCGAAATAATAAGGGTCCTCAAGATAATGCTCAAGATGTTGATACATCCTTTATTCCTCCTAAATCCAAATCTCCCTCACACAAATCAAAATCCTGTTATCCCTCATCTTTTGCATCTATTTTGGTTCCTATGTTCCAAAGTTAAACCCTTCATTCCTTCCATCCATTTTGGGCCCCTATGTTCCAATGTTCAATCCTCCATCTCTTCCATCCATATTGGGTCCTTACATCCCTCCATCCACCACTCCATCACCTCAAATAACTCCTAAGCAAGATCAACAAAGGCACACATCCTTGAATTCTTCCCAACACTCTTTTTCCACCATCCCATCCATAAGATTCACCAATCCTTCATCCTCATGCACCCATCCCATTGCTATTGGAAGCAATTTGGATGCCCAATCTAAAAATCATAAAGCTCAAAATCCACAAAAATCAAAGGATCAACATGTCCCCTCAAAATGACATGCTCAAAAGGAAAATGTGATCTGAAAGAAAGAAAAATAAAAAAGGCCACAAAGGCCCCAAAAGAAAAAATAAAAAACTATGTGGATTCCCAAAGAAGCAATGCATCCCAAAGAAAAATCAAAATTGACATCCAAACTTGTTAATCCAAAAGCACCATCCATTCATAAGTCTCCCAATCCTCCATCTAGCACTCCTCCATCTTCAAAATCCATTTTGGGTCCTTATGTCCCAAAACCTACATATAATCCAAAATCCTCTCTTCCATTACTCCAACGCCCTTCAAGGTGTGTGCCAATGTTGATCTTCCACAAATTCTTCAAATCCCCATCCATTATCCACCATCCATTTCTTACAATCCCATTCCATTAGTCCAATCCTTTCCAAATCCTTATCTTCCATCCCCTATCCATTTCATCTCCCCAATTATTATTACAAACATCTATGAGCATACATCTAGTTCAAAGAAATATTAAGGGATACCATCTATGGAACTAGATTATTGAGTCCTCCCTTCCTCCTTCACATGTCGACTATCTTCCATATCCACTCATCCTTATCCTTCTCCATCCAAAGTATTCCAAAAATTCAAAAATTCAAAAAATTCAAAAATTCAAGAAAAATACAAAAAAATAATAAAATCAGAAAAAAGAAGAAAAATTATTTCTTCCAATGGTGAAAACCACTTCTTGTGGCACCTTGGATAAGTACCATGATGAAAAGTTGGCAAACAAGCGTCATGTGTAATCCCTTCATCCCCTTGCACTCTACACTTGGGGGCAAGCTTCATCCACACAATCCTTCCATCCATCTACATCATATCCAAGTCCATTATCCTTTCCTATCTTTGATCTTGACTATCCTATCCATATCCTCCATCTCATATCCCTCAGTATATCAAAATAAATCCTCCATTTCTATATTTCATCTTGATCATATAAGAGGCAAAACAATCATGCATGCATGCTTTGGAGCATTCAAGCCTTAATCACCTTAATCCTCTACCATCCATATCCATTACACATTATCCTCCCACCTCATACATATTTATCCACCATCCTTGCATCCTTAATTCTACTACCTCTAGTGTGGGGCATTGCACTCCTTTGTAGCATAGTCCTTGGGTCTCCATCACCCTACCCTCCATCCTTTATTCCTCCATATCTTATCCATATCCATCCACTCCATCCATCTATCTCCTGTCCAAACAATAACTCCCTCCTTTCATCCATCCATCCTTTTACCAATCCTTGGTTCTCCCTTGTCATTGGTTCCATTCAATCAAATCCTATTCATTCAATAAAATCCTATCCACCAATCCACCTCATCCAATCCAGTTTCTAATCCAATCCTATCTTATCCAATCATATTCTCCATCTCTTCCAATTCAATCATTAATCCCATCCTCAATCCAATCCTATTCAATCATCCATCCCCCTTTTTTAATCCTATCTAATCATTTATCCTCCTTCCAATCCTATCCAATCCATCAAACTGAGCTTCCCAATCTACCTGAGCTTGCACTAACTTGTGCTTAATCCAAGAACCCATCCATACTATGCTAATCAAATCCAAGCAACAATCCTCTCATCTGCAGATCTTGCACATCCAACTTGTCTTTTGACATCCATCAATCAATCCATTACTTGCCCATCGGGATGCATCCTTCCCTAGTCTGACATCTTATCCAAATCCATGTCCAACTCTTGGCAAGAGATATCAGTTGGTCATGTGCAGTTTGTTTGCATGCTTGAGCTTTTCGCTTTGTTTTCATCTTGTGTCCCACGACTATACTTGTTCAGGACTGCCTTGATCATCCTATATCTTGGTATGTCTTGGCTGGTGTATAATGGGGCATAGTTTTCATGGCATGGTGTGTTTGAAGGTCTTCCTTGTATGAACCGACAACCCTGCATTAGTGTTTATTAACACTTGCATGATTGTTTGCAAGGCATTCCTATTTGACTGAGCGTCAGTCCATGCCTCGGATCTTCATATCATCCTGGTTCTTATAATTAGTGGTGTAGACTATCCATGGCAATATCAAATCTAGGTTTGCTCTCTATACTTGCTCAACAAGAAATCCAATCCATTTATCATTTCTTTGTCTCATTTCATTCACAACACTCCAACCCATCCTAGTTCCCTCTTTAATTATCTTCATCCTTTCATCACTTATTCTTCTAATTCTTTTCGAGAGAACACCCATGTTCTTCAAACTCACATGTTCTCTTGAGGGGGCATACCACTGCTCCCTCGTCATCCTTCCTCCTCATCATTCTTCCTCATCTCATGACTGGGGCATCATGCTACTAGTCCTAGTCCTTATCCTTTTCTTCATCTCATGACTGGGGCATCATGCTACTAGTCCTTATCCTTTTCTTCATCTCATGACTGGGGCATCATGCTACTAATCCTTATCCTTTTCTAACACTATGTTTTATTCTTCTTCGATATAACATCATTTCATGACGCTATATCAAAGAGGGGCAAACTGTAGACACCTAAAATTAATATTTAATTAATTTAAGCCTATCAACATAATTAATTAATTTAATTGTGTTATCCTTATTCCTCTCAGAATCAATTAAATCTAATTTAATTAATCCTGTCACTACAGTCCAATAGTTAATTTATCAAATAAATTAATTATTCCCCTATTCCTCTAAAGTCCACTCAATAATCATTTCCTCTAAACCCACTCAGTTAATTAATTCTAATTAATTAACCTAGTCATGTGATTCCTACAAATCACTTTTCCTAATCCTACTCAACCTAATTAATTCTCCTTGAATCTCTCACAATCACGATTATCATTATTCTCCAATTTTTAATTCCCACTCATGTCACATCAACTTTGAATCCCTCAATGCATCCTTATTTTGGAATTTTTAATTCCTCAAGTTTGAAATTCAAATTTCTCCCCCCTTTTTCCAAAGGAATTTTATATTCCTGTTTATTTTCCCAAGGCACCCTTGATCCATGCCTTCTATCTAAAATAAATCTCAACCCTTCATAATCAAATCAATCTTGGCCCTCCATTGGCCTTCTCCAATCTATAAATTGGAGCCAATTATATTCACAAAGGATCAAACTTCTCATGCATCCTCATGCTGCCATTTCTTCTCTTCTTTCTCTAATCTTCTAATCCAAATCCTCATATCCATTACTCAAATCCAATAATCCAATAATCTATCAATCTATCTTGTTGAGGACAAAGGAGAGTATTCCACATCACAAGCAATCAAAGGAGCACATCAAGTGGAGCATCATCAAGGGGTGCCTTCACTTCATCAAGCTCAATCCGAAGGAGAACGTAAAATAGAAAGGTGAAATGGTTATTCTTTGATGTTTTTAGCATTTTCATGTTTATTTCATTATGTTTTGATCATTTTGACCTTCTAATCCATTTTCCCCTCTTACAAACTTATTCCCTTTCCTCTGAAGAGAAGTAATTGGGTGACCTATCCGAGAAAATCTCTGCACAAAGCGATAGTAATATCCGGCCAAACCCATGAAACTTCAAACCTCAGAAACATTGGTTGATGCTGGTGAATCAACAATGGCTTGGATCTTAGAAGGATCCATGGATACACCTTCTCCCAAGCCTATATGACCAACATAGTTCACCTCTGACTGGAAGAAATTACACTTCACCAAATTCGCAAAAAGTTGATTCCCCCTCAAGCACTGCAATACCTGACGCAAGTGACCCTCATGCTCTTCCATAGAGCTAGAATAAATCAATATGTCATCCAAGAACACAAGGACAAAATGGTCAAGGTAGGTGCAAAAAACCCCATTCATAAGACTCATGAACACTGAAGGTGCGTTCATCAACCCAAATGGCACCACTGTGAACTCATAGTGACCATAACGAGTACGAAACACCATCCTATGAATGTCTGCATCATGAATGCACAACTGATGATACCTAGATTTAAGGTCTATCTTAGAGAGCACCTTGGATCCCTTCACCTGATAAAAAAGATCATCTATCTGAGGCAATGTATATCGATTCCGGATGGTTACCTTATTCAACTATCGGTAATCAATGCATAACCAAAGAGAACCATCCTTCTTCTTAACGAAGATAACTGGCGTACCCCAAGGAGAAACACTATGACGAATGAACCCCTTGGCCAACAATTCCTCAACCTGCAACTTCAACTCACTCAACTCCTGAGTAGTCATCTGATATGGTTCTCTTAAAATAGGTTCTACACCAGGAACCAAGTCAATGCAAAAATCTATGTCTCGCTCCGGAGGCATATCAAGAATATCCAAAGGAAACACATCAGCATACTCTTGAAGAATAGGGTGACCATCAAGAGCGATTTCTTGACTCTCTTCCTCATCCACATCCTCAAGAGCATTTTCAAAAAGATGACACCCTTGACGTATGCACAGCCTAAGTTGCATAGTGGAAATTATACGTAAGGATATTGATTGTTGGACTCCAACGATCCCCACTCTTCTGCCATGGTCATATAAACACTCTAATGTCTTCAGACGATAGTCTACATGAGCGCCGTGAGATGATAACCAATCCATTCCCAACACAACTCCATAGGACCCCAAAGGAATGACTTGAAGGTCAGCTGAAGTGGCAAAGGGTCCTACGCCCAACTCACAACTAGGAACAAAGGAATCTACAAACACACGCACACCGGTAGCCAACTCTACTTTCCACCTATCCGCCTGCTTAGCAGACATGAGCCTGCACCGCTCCATAATGGATGAGGAAATAAATGAATCTGAAGCACCGAAATCAAAAAGTATAGAGATAGGAATACCACACAACACACTTGTAGTCTCAATCACATTATTATGATGCTCAGCCTGGTGGTCATCCACCACTACAAATACTCTATGGGATCTACCTGCATCCCCTATTGTCAGCTTTGATGAAGATGGCCTCTGGCTACTCATCTGGTGAGGACACTGAGGGGATTGAGCGGCTTTGTGGCCAAACTGACCACAGTAAAAGAAAGCTCCTCTAACGGGTCCTGTACTCTTAGATGGCCCATTGGACTACTGAAATATTTCCCCACTAGGGGCTTGAGATGCACCCTGAGAGGACTGCTCTGTAAAAGTCTGCCTACTCTTCTGCAAGTTCCTGCTCTTCCAAAACTGAGAGTTGCCACCCTACTAGCCCTGAGACTACTTCGGTCTCGGTGGCTACTGCTGCTAACCACCCTTAGCGGATGTCTAAGGACCCCTAAATGGAGTCTGGGACTGATTCCCTCTCCCTCTAGACCTACTGAAAGGATCACTCCCAAGATGAACTCCAGACTAGCTGCCATGAGCATGGCTAAGGTTCTGCTCCACCAACCTAGCTTTTTCCATGACTACCTCTACTAAAGCAAGCTAAAAAACTCTCACTCCTGCACTGATGCGATCATTAAGACCCCTCAAAAAGTGCTGAACAAGCATAGCCACATCATTGCCGATCCCGAAATATTATTTGAGCTCATAGAACCTATGCTCAAACTCATCTACTGATGACCCAAACTGGCACAGAGCATAGAACTTGTCTACACATGACTGCCTCCACTGGGGTGAGAGAAATCGTGCCCCAAATCTCTCTAGAATGATCTCCCCTGACATGGTGTTAATGCTCACACCGATCCTCTCCTCCTCTAACCACCACCAGATGGATGCAAAACTCTCGAGACACATGATAGCACATCTCACCTTGGTGTTTCTACCATATGGATACATGAAGAAACATAGATCTAAAATGATAAGCCCGGTCTCTGCCTCAAGATCAATACCTTTACTGTCAAAGAAGGGAGGATTGGACCTCATCAAGTCCCTCATGTGCCCCATGTTAGCTGGCTCCTGGTCCACTGGGACCTCTCTCCTTCTAGGAGATCTCTCTTTCTCTCTCTCTCTTCAAAATCTACTGATGGGACTCCACTACCTAGGCATGGATGGGCTGATCCACCTCAGGTCTGGGGCCTAGTCTAGCTAGCACCTCCTGAAACATTTGTCGTAGCTATTCCCTTTCGGGAACCTGCTCTCCTGAATGCAGTCCCTCTTGATGAACCAACTGATCGTGATCCACACTCGCTTGAGTGGGTGGTGGTGAAGGACTATGGCGGTTGGAACCTCGACCCCGTCCTCCTCCTTTGGCTCTGATGCGACCACCAACACGACCACCTCCCTTGGATTTCCTAGCCATGACCTCACACTGCACTAGAGATAAAAGATTAGATCAAAGGCAAGGAAAGAAGCAAGGAAGTCACACCACAAGACCTACACAAAAGGTCAAGGTGAATGGGCTCACTACAAACCCAAAGTACTCAGTGTTGAAACATGGGCTCTGATACCAAATGTAATTCCCCGCTAGGAACCCCAAAGGAAAACCCACAACAAGGGTGAAACAATTTTTTTTTTAATAGAATAAACATAATAAGTGCATTAAACACAACATGCATGATACCAAAAGTGAAAGACTTACACCAGAATTCCTTAAGGGTTACCAACGAAGAATAAAAACCAAAAGATAAATTCCAGAATTACGGTTAATCCAATAAACCATCATTAACTCAATGATAACAAGAAGCCATATGTAATAACAAATTACACCATTTGAAAGATTGAAAGGATACAACATAAGTTCTCTTCAATAAGCATGTACACATAATATAAAGGAAACTGATAACTAACATCCCAATCTTAGGATTACATTGCTCTTTCAATACATGGCTTCTCAATATACATATAAAGATACAAATTAACCAATAACAAGGTTACAAAAGATCATGACACAATGACCACATAGGTCTCCAAATAACAATAATCTCCAAACATGAAATAAGCATGAGCCACAAACCACTGAAACACCTGTGAAGCCAATCCTTGCATGAAGGTATGAACAAGAACATTTGATGGGAAGTGATACTACCACCTGACCATGTAATTCCCAAAATGGAATCACCCCACCGTGCTAGTAGATAGCTGAGGACCCTCAAGCAAGAAAAAGCATGACATGGTTGACAAAACAATACGACTCGATGATAGCACAATACAACTCCACAATAATCCAAGTGACTCAACATCACAAATACACAAGTGAACCGACATCATAAACCACAAGTGAACCTAAAGAGAGAGTTTCATCACATAGCTTACGATGGTTACCAAGGTCGGCCTCCATAGGTCCCGACTCACTATCCTGGTAACCTTTCCCGAACCTCCAGCTCCAACTATCTTATGCAAACTCTATTAGCCTTTCATTAAGACAAGGTGGTTGGTTTTCCATTCCAGCCCTTCTCACTACATTATGAGCCTTAGTACAAGCACTCACCTATGCGCGAGGTACAATATCTTTATTAATGTTTGAGAACTACTGTAATGCCCCACCAAGAAACCCCGAAAGGGATAGAGCTAAAATGTACGAACGGAGTGCAAATATATATTTTTTAAAACTTTAATACACAACTTTAAGAAATGTTGGAGTTATCTAAAGCTTTGATAATACAGTGGAAGACTATACAATCCTAAGGAGCTTCCCAACATTATTACATGACTTAACACTTAACTCAACTTGTGATATTTGATCCATTTAAGCAAGATATCTTCATTACATGCTATATCTTGAAACATGGATATAATTTGTATAGTGAATTAACATTGTAGAAATTAGGAAGTGTTCATCTATTATGGTTGAAGATGAGGCTAACATGAGGAAATTTACCCATAGAAGTTAAAACATAGATAACATGTAAATTCATCCATTAAGGTTAAAATATGGTTAACTTGGCGAGTCCATCCATTTTAGTTACAATATAGTTAACATAACGAAGTTCGTTTATTAAGGTTAAAATGTAAATAGCCCATTGGGTTCATCCATTATAGTTAAAATATATCTAATAAGATGGAGTTCATTTATTAAGGTTAAAATGTAGATAACCAATTGAGTTCATCCATTATAGTTAGAATGTAGCTATTAAGATGAAGTTCATTTATTAATGTTAAAATGTAGATAACCAATTGAGTTCATCCATTATAGTTAGAATGTAGCTATTAAGATGAAGTTGATTTATTAAGGTTATAATGTGGATAACCAATTGAGTTCATCCATTATAGTTAGAATGAAGCTAATATGATGAAGTTCATTTATTAAGAATAAAATGTAAATAACTAAATGAGTTCATCCAATTTAGTTAAAATATAGCTATTATGATGAAGTTCATTTATTAAGATTAAGATGTAAGTAACTAAATGAAGTTCATCCATTAGAATTACAATTTAGGTAATATGACGAGTTCATCCAATAATTGTTATCCATTCATTACGTACAATTTTACATTAAACCCATGCCATGCAACTTGTTCCAAAATGCACTATAATTTCATCATAATTGATGGGATCTTTACATGCATATTTATTTTTATTAACATTAACAGAACACATTCCTTCATAATCCAATTTATTGCATTTAAGAGATGACTGCATACATGCATTACGATAAATTTCATCCAATCCACTTATACATTCTATCAAATTATCATCCATACATGCTAGCACTATCCATGAAACATGAGAGACAAAAGCATCACATAACACATAAATGATCTCGGAGTTCACCCCTAGAGGGCTACATCTCCGGGTCTACTCAACTGCAAGACCCCTCTGGCAATTAATTAAGTTATAGTTACATAGGGTTCACGTCATTTACATTCCTGCCTTTTATGTGAGCACAACCAGTATACAAATGACCACTTCGGTCAATAAATCCTAAATGATCCCTACATAGAAACGGATCCAACTGAGCATATTAAAAGCTGATACAAAGGTCCATTGCCTGACGGTACTCTAACTAGGAGCCTGACCAACTATGGCCAACCACAAAACAACCAGATGACAGGGTCCAAACAAACATATCCAGGTCTTGCCATTACTTTAAACAAAAGCAAATACAACATTTAGAACTTGTGACAATAATAACAAAAAAAAGTACAATCTTTTCCCATATTGATTTAAACATTTAAAGGTTGATCAAGTTTTCTAAATGATCTAAGTAGTTTTCAGTTTTCTACCTCATCCAGGTCCAGGTCATTCTTAGTTTTCTACTCACTACGTTCATATGCATCAAGACATAACATAAATACATCCCTACCGGTTTTTTTTCAACCAAGTTCACATGAATGGAAATCATTAGTCATCTAAATATGTTATTTATTCCTTAGATAAACATCATTGATATACTGGTTTGGAACAATACTCTAGTCCCCTTTTCTAGCAATGCAAATTTACCCTTTACAAAAAGGAAATATACATTAAAAGGAATAAAGAAATGGGAAACCCTTTCCTAATGAAATAAAATCCCCTTGCATATATTTAAAACAATTTCGCCATACGAAAATATTAAATAACACATATATATCCCAATATATACCTAAATAAAAATTAATTGAACAACAATTATTTATTCATTGGGAATATACGCTATAAAGGGACCAATAATTAATATATAATTAATAATATATATTAATATATAAATTATCTAAATTAATATATATCTAAAATATACATTAATCCATAATTAATAATTAATATATATTAATTAGAGTTTAATATTAATAATATATATTAACTCAAAATTATATATATATATATATATATATTTTGTTGAAACTAAAAAAAAATTTAATTAATTTAAAATTTAATGGGGGGCGGCAAACCCTACGGCAGCTGCGGGCCCACCTCCCATCCATGGGAGTGGGGGCGGCTGTGCCCTAGCCGTCGGGCTTGCGGCCACCACAGTGGACGCAGACCCTTGACCTCCACACAGTGGAGCCAGGGTCTCTGCGGCCGCCGTGGGGGTCGCAAACCCTTCGGCCTCCACCTTGTGGAGCAGGGTACCTGCGGCCACTCACGTGGACGCAGCCCCTCTGCCTCCACACGGTGGATCTAGGGGCTCTGCGGCTCTGCGGGAGACAGGAAGGGGAGGGGTGTGGGTTGAGCTTTGGGTCCCCCCCAAAAAAAATTCTTTTCTCTTTCAAACTGTAAAATTTTTGATTTTTACTTTAATAAAATAGAACAATTTAAAAAAATAAAAATAAAACATAAACCCTAAGAGATGAATAATAAAAAAAACACAATCTCACATAGAGACTCTAACATATATTTTTTTTTAAATCACAGGTTATCCAATACTCAAAACTTTGATGAACAATCAAAACCACAAATGAATTTCTTCAACCAAAGCCCATATTTGGGCAAGAAAAGAACCATTTTTCACACAGTGATTTAACCATCTTTCCACAATCCAAAACAGTGCAACCAATTTTTTCAAGGCTAAAACTCAAATCTGGGAACATTCATGGATTCTTAAACCAGATTTTTCATGAAGAACAACCAAACACAATTCTTGATTTAACAACGGAATAAAAAGTTAGACAAGAATCCTACCTCCTTTAGCATTCCTAGCAAGATTTTTGAAGAAGAGCCCAACTTGCAGCTGTAGAAAAATCCATCCTTCCAAAACCCCCAATCTCCATCCAAAAATATCTTTCTTTTCCAAAAACAAATCAACAACCCCCAAAATATTTTTCCAACCTAGGTTAAAAGAATGAAATTTTGACCTAATTTTCTAATTTTGAATTTAAACACTTTTTAAATAAAAAATGAAAATAATCATTCTTTTCAACTATTCAAATAATCTAATTTGCTTTTCTAATTAAAATTAAAATGCTTCTCTCTCATTTAATTTTAATTTTCTCAATATTAACTAAGCTAACATTTATACATAATCAAAACAGAAGGGAGATGGAGGGCGGTCGGATCCAGTATTCAAATTTGAGCAGGAGTTTTGGATCGACATCGGGACAGCAGGCGACAGATGACACAAAGATTCCTGTAGATGGGGGGGGTTCAGATGGAAAGGACCCTGATGATCTCGTGGTTTTGGGGGACCCAGGGGAGGACCAACACCACGTGATGAGCGATTAACAGATGAGAGCGGGAAAGAGAAGGTTCAAACTTCAAAAACAAAAGACGGCAACTCGGTAGGAGCCCAAGGACAGCAAGTGATTTGTGTCTCAGAGAACACGGTGGAAGGAAAAGATCACCCATAAAAGGTTCTTTCGTCAACGGACCCGAAGGGGGGACCCAATGGACAGACATGTAAGTGGTCCTCGTTGTTTGGGGTTAAGCCTAAAGGTAAGTCCTCATTGCCTCCTGTTAAAAACTCCTTGAATGTGTCTCAAGGCAAGTTTGCTATTGTTGTTCCAGACCAAATCATAGATCAAAACATTGCCAAAATGGAAAAAAATTTGATTGGTAATTTTTTTGGGTCAAGGCCTAATATAGAAATAGTTTGTGGATTTGTCAAAAGAAAGTGGAACCTGAAAGGTCAGGTTGATGTGGTAGCAATGAACAAAGGCTGTCTATCTTTCTCTTTTTCCTGTGATGAGGATAGAAGAAACATTCTTTGTAGTGGATCTTGGACAATAGGTAAATACATTATGTACATCCAGAAGTGGTACCCTAATGTAGCAAAAGGAAATAATTTTTTGGTCCAAGTCCCGGTGTGGGTCAAGCTCCCTGGGCTCCCAATAGAATTCTGGGAGGAAGACATTTTTGCAAGAATTGCCAATCCCTTTGGGGAGCTCATCACTATTGACTAGGTCACGACATCCAGAAGAAGACTGATTTACGCTAGGATCTGTGTTGGAGTCAGACCTGACATGAACATGCCAGAGGAAATAGAGATAGAATCAAAACTAGGGAAGCGGAAGCAAAATATTGTTTATGAAACAATCCCCTTCGCCTGTTTCCATTGTAAAAAGGTTGGACACTGGGCTAAAAAATGTCCAAATATGGAGGATAAACCCTTCCCCCAAACTAAGGTTTGGAACAAAGTAGACAAGCCACTAAAAGCCTTGGAATCCAATGATATTAATTAGGAGAATCGGTCTCAGATAGGACGGGTGGAGGAAGAAATTACCAATGAAGTGGGTAATGAACTAAAGATTCAGATGCTGGAGCAGAATGTTGAGGACTCAGAGTACAAAGAAAAAGACAACACTCAGCAAGAAGAACCGAAATAGGAAAAGAAAGAGTTAGTCCCATATAAAGGAAAAAAAAAACCCTCAGTCAAAGAGGAAGGAGATAACTTTAACCTTGTTTCAGAATCTCAAGATCAAGATAAAGAAATAGACTGGTTCCAGGAGGCCCAACCTGATACCATTCTAGGCCAAGGGCTATCAGAAATTTCTCTAACCACCCTAGCAAAGGGAAAGCTGGCATTTTTGGAAGAACAAGATCCAAAATGGGGAGATGAAGAAGACATAAAAAAGGCACTGGGGAAGAATGAAACAAAGCAGGAGGTTGAAGAAGTAGTAAAGGATAAAAGAAGGAACAAGCAAAAAAAAAAGAATAACAACAATCCAGTCAATAGTACGATGACTAGAAACACCAGAAGCAGGCTTGGTGATGTGGGAGCACAACATAGTTCTCCAGGAAGACACTCAAATGCTAAGAAAATATCTTTGGAAACAAGCAGAAACTTAGTAGATGGTACCCAAAGAACCATCTTTGAGGCAGGTATTTCCAAAAATCCATGAAAATCATCTCTTGGAACATTAGGGGACTTAATAGTCCCCACAAGCATAATTTAGTTAAAAATATGATTAGAGATAAAAACCCTGATATTTTTTTGATTCAAGAAACTAAGATGGTTAAAGATAAAGTTGAAAGTTTGAATATGTTAAAAAATGGTGGAGTCAGCGGAGGTAGTTCAGAAGGTGCATCGGGAGGAATTGTTACCTTCTGGAACAAAAACAATGTAGAAGGAGAGGTGTTGATTCAGGACAACAATCTAGCTTGTATAAGATTTAAGCACATTAAGAATTGTACAATTTGGGTTCTAACTAACATTTATGCCCCAAACACAAAGACTGGTAGAAGTGAGATGTGGAGATATCTAACTGGGTTGAGAAGTAGGTTTGCTGAGGATAATTGGATAATTATGGGAGACTTCAATACTCCCCTGAAGGAAAATGAGAAAAAGGGAGGGAGTCAAGCTAATCTGGACAGCAGACTGGACTTGATGGACTTCATAAACAATAATGCAATTCATGATCTAGAATTGCAAGGAGTCAAATACACCTGGACCAACAAAAGAAGTGGTGAGAATCTGATCCAGGTTAGACTCGATAGAGCTCTTCTTTCCTTAGATTGGTATAATATTCATGATTGTTCATTATCCTCTCACATAAGGGCTGGATCAGATCATTATCCCATAACCTTCATGGCTGATGTAAATAATAGAAGAAGACATTTCCCTTATAGATTTGAAAAAATATGGACCAGACACTCGGATCTGGAAAGTAAGATTAAGGAATGGTGGCAGGTCAGTATTGAAGGGAACGCCATGTACAAAGTGGTCAAAAAGCTGAAGAATGTTAAAGATAATGTTAAGAAGTGGAATAAGGATTGCTTTGGGAACATCTTTACCTCAAAAGCTACAACCCTCTTAGAGCTCAAGGAAATCCAAGATGAGATACAGATCGATGGTTACACTAATATGTCTAGAAACACTGAAGATGCTATTCTTATGAGATATCATGATATAATAGCTAAAGAGGAAACCTACTGGAAACAAAGATCGAGGAATGTCTGGTTAAAGGAGGGGGACATGAACACTAAATACTTCCATATGTCCACCTTAAGACATAAAGCCATGAATAGAATTGTTTAGATTAAAGTGAATGGTAGATGTGTTGTTGATGATGATTCCATGAGCAAGGCTGCTATGGATTTTTTCTCTAATTTACTTGCTAAGGACCAGAATTTGGAAATACAGGCATAGAGGGAACTTTTGGACAACATACCTACCATTTTGGGGGAGGAACAGAATGATCACTTGTCGGCTATCCCTTTTCATGAAGAAATTTTGATAGCTGTCAAATCCTTTGAAGGCAACAAAGCCCCAGGTCTGGATGGCTTTCCCATGTTTTTCTTCCAAATGTATTGGCATATTATAGGAGATGATGTCACCAGAGCTGTGAAAGAGTTTTTTGGTGCTAGAAAACTGTTAAAAGAAGTTAATGGTACTTTTATTGCTCTCATTCCCAAAAAGATGGGGGCAAACTCTATGGATCTTTTCAGACCTATAAGTTTATGCAACTCTCTCTATAAGATTATCTCTAAGGTCCTAACCTCTAGAATTTTGAAGCTGTTACCCTCCATCATTTCGCCTCAGCAAAGCAGTTTTGTCCCGGGAAGACAAATTTTGGATTCTATCATCTCTGTTCATGAAAATATCCACTCACTGGCATTCTCTAAAAAAGAAGGTTTCTTTTTGAAACTAGATCTCTCTAAAGCCTACGATAGAGTGGATTGGGATTTTATGGTGGATGTTCTCTCTGCTTTTGGCTTTAGTCCTAGAAGTGTCAGCCTTATCAGACAACTTGTTTCTTCAGCTTCTTTCTCTGTTTTAATGAATGGCTCCCCCTCTCCTTTCTTTAAAGCCTCAAGAGGTCTCAGGCAAGGGGAACCTCTATCTCCAGTGATCTTCATCATCATGGCGGAATGCTTGGGGAGATGTATTGGTAAGCTAGTTGAGAAAAGGGAGTTTTGTGGTTTGAATCCTTCTTCGACAGATCAAATATGCTCTCATCAGCAGTTTGTTGATGATTCTATAATAATGGGAAAAGCCACTGTTAAGGACTCTAGAAGACTAAAAAAGGCTTTGGACAACTATGGAGAGGCCACTGGTCAGCTAATTAATTGGTCTAAAAGCTTTTTTTATTTTATCAATACCCTAGAGAGAAGGAGGATTAAAATTAGTAACATTTCGGGAGGCCAAACTGGTAGTCTTCCTGCTTCTTACTTGGGGCTCCCCTTAGGCCTTGATCCCCCGGACACCTTTTGGGGAGCCTTGGTGGATAAATTCCACAAAAAGATGTCTGGATGGAAGGGAGCTCTCCTTAGTCAAGCAGGTAAGGTCCAACTACTTAAATCCACCCTACAAAGTATCCCCCTCTATGCCATCTGTCTGTTCAGGATTCTAGCTAAGTATGCTGAGGCCATTGAAAAGATTCAGAGATCCTTCTTATGGACAGGGGTGGAAGAGAAGAAGAGAATGAACTTAATTGCATGGGAGAAGGTCTGTAAGCCTAAGAATAAAGGAGGTCTTGGCCTTAGAAGAATAAGAGACATAAATGATCACCTCATGGCCAAGCAGATTTGGAGAGGATATAGAAATCAAGGAGAGTGGAAAAAAATATGGGACAACAAATACAAAAGCCAATGCCCGAATCTTCAAAGTTTCCTCAAAGCAGAGACCATCCCAATTGGTTCCAATATTTGGAAAAATGTCTCTAGGACTAGAGACTTAATTATCAAAGGTACAAAGTGGAAGTTGTGGAAAGGGAATCTTATTTAGTTTTGGGAGGACCCTTGGCTTCTGGATTCCCCTTTGAATGGAAACCCTGAGTGGAACAGATATCAGAACCAATGCAAGGAAAGATTTGGAACCAAGGTTGAGGATTACTGGAAAGATGGACAGTGGAAAGACTTATCTCAAGTGGATCAGTCTTTAGGTAGTTTGAACAAAGTTATGAACTCTATGGTGAGGATTGAAGAAGAAGACCAAATAATTTTGAAACTCACAGCTAGTGGTACTTTTTCAGTGATTTCTCTATATCATCAACAGTTCAAGAACATGGAAAGTCCTTGCTGGGCCAAAGCTTGGGTGAAAGGCCTCATCCCCAAAATCAATATTTTCTTTTGGATAGCCCTTCAAGACAAAATTCTCACTATTGAGAATATCAGAAAAAGAGGTATCAACATGCCTAGTTTCTATATTCTATGCAAGCAGAATGAGGAGACTATAAATCATATGCTCTTCCATTGTCCCTTCTCTTCTGATGTTTGGGGAAGCTGTCTAGATCAATTCAATATTAGTTGGAGCTTCCCTAATTCGATTCAAGAAATTTTCAAGTCTTGGCATCATCCTTCAAAAAACAATACCACAACCTTATTATGGAAAATCACTTTACCCCACATGTGTTGGGGTCTTTGGAAAGAGAGAAATGATAGAATTTTCAGGGAAAAGACTACTAAGGATAAAACTGTGTTTGAAAAAATAAGAAGAAGCATAATGGAAAATCTGAATATCAGAGGTGGTTTGGATAACCCTCACACTAAGGAGGATCAATGTATCTATAAAAAGTGGAGACTAAAGGCTCAAGAGAGTGTTTGGAGCAACCCTAGAGAGGGAGTGAGATGGATCAGCCCGCTAGGAGGATGGATGAAAATCAATTTTGATGGGGCCTCTAAGGGTAACCCGGGGGTTGCTGGATGTGGAGTGGTCCTGAGATGAATGGGGAATATGTAAAATCATTAAATGTATTCCCATAGGAAATCAAACCAATCATGTAGCCGAAGCCATGGCGGCCTATCATGGGATGATTCTTGCCAAGGAAGCCAAATGCACTAAAGTTTGGTGTGAAGGAGACTCCTTAAACATTATCAATTGTTTAAATATGAAATTCATGCCGTCTTGGTCTATTAGTAATTCTATTAAAGCTACTGGGAAAATTAGCGAAGAGTTTGACATGCGTGTTTTTACACATGTTTATAGAGAGGCCAACTCTTGTGCTGACTGGGCTGCCAACCTGGCCTACCAATCAGGAGACATCATTACTAATTATGGTTAAATAGAGATTGCAAGTGAAATGAAATCCTTTCTCAATCAAGATCGAAGCTATACAAGGCAACGTGGTACTTTTAATCATTATTTCTAATGACCTTTCTGCCTTTTTCGATGCAGGGCTCATTTGAAGATAATGAACTTTTAAATAGGGGTCTTATCATAATTACTTGGCACGGATTCTGGGTGCTCTTACAAAATAACCACAAAAACCAGAGGGGAAGTGATCAAATCAAGAGAAGGAATTGCAAGGAAGGAGCTGGAAAAATGGGAGGTAACAAGAAGAGATTTGAACCTACTTCTTGCTTGGACTGGAGAAAGAATGAAGAAGTCTAGGATATCCTCTAGCAGGGAGGAATGAATGTTTTCATGGAATGACTAGGTGGGAAAGACCCCACAATTACTTCTTACTTCATCAAGAACTGGAAAAATGGAAAAATTCTGATTGGTTCACAGATGATGAATGCCAACGATGAGGTTATTGCCGAGGCCACGGGGATGTCTACTGAGGGTATGAAATTTTACAGGGACAGAGGAATATCTGACAAAGCTGTAGACAAGTTTCCAGTTACGGATGGAGAGAGGCGAAAGATGATCAAAATTGACAATTCCTACTTTCCCCGAAGAGAATTTGTAGGCCTTGGAGGTTTGTTCTTTTCGCTTCTATTGAAAACATTACCTTAGACGGTAGGTTTACCAGGGCCTATGGGCCTCACTTCGTTCTTCTTAATCATTTTTGTCATGGTGAAAGGGTTAGCCTTCCCTATTACCTTGCCTGTTCTATGGATCATACTATAAAGGAAATCCAGAGGGATCCTAAAGGTGATCATGCCCTCTACCGGGGGCTTATGGTCCTAGTTTATAAAATGCTAAAGGGGAAGTGCATTGAATAGCCTATCAAAGGCAAAAATGCTAGAGATGAAACTACAAAAATTAAGGATAGTGGTTTTAATTTTGACTCAGATACCGAGGGAGAGTCAGAGGAAACTAGAAAGAAAGGGAGGATTAGGGCCAAGAAGAGGAGGATTATTGTGGACTCTGATACGTCGGACTCTGTAACTGAATCCCTTGAGGAAAAATTTGCTAAAAAAAGGAAAGGGAAAACCACTAGAAAGAAGGCTCAGAAAAAGAACATTAAAAAGGGGAGCAATTCCAACTTCAATCATGTTCAGATTGAATCAGAAGAGGAGGCTGAAGAAAACAAGGTGGTTGATAGTCAGGATAAAGAAGGGGAGGGTAACCCGGTGATGGATAATTTGGAGACTATGAATACCACAAATCTACATAAGGAGGAAAAAGAGGATAAAAGTGACAATGGTGACAAAGAAACTGTTAAGGTCTTCTGTGAGACCATCACTACTATGGTGAAGGATGCTAATAGTTTGAAAACCGATACACAAGCCATTGCAAGAATTACAGTTGGTGACAAGCCCTTGGCGGAACATGTTAAAGAACTGGTGGCCGTTCTGCATAATGCACAAGCTATTGAATGTATGGTTGGAAAAATTATGGCAATGGAGAAAAAGGTCAACCAGATGGGAGATCCTAAGGAAATGGAAAACAAAATGAAAGATTTCAGCACCAGAATTGACAAGCTGGAGCTCAATGTAAAGAAGATTGCCGACCAAAATTTCCAAATCCTCAAATCCTCGGTGGACAACATGAGCATCCTTATTAACAGGTTTGAGAATGATGCAGAAAAGGATGGTGATAAAGAGTAGTCGAACAAGAAAGGGCATGAAAGGAGGACCAGAGCTAACACAAAGAAAAAAGGCAACATCGAAGGTCGTGAGCTGGAGGATCTGAAGACCTCAGCGAACAGCATGAAACAAATGGTTGTTCATACTGAGGAAATTATGAATAGTATTTAGTTTTTGTTGTTGTCCTTGGTTAGGTCTCTTTGCTGTCTTTATGCTTTCCTTTTGTTGTCTGTTCTGAGATACTTTATTATGTAATGTTGTGTTAAGTTGATCCCTTTCGGTGGGTTCATTTTGTTTTTTGAAGTGACCAGACACTTTTTTTAGTAGTTCTTTCTCCTGGTTTGTACAAGGTTCGGGTACCTTTCAAATACCTACTTTTACTTAATCAAAACTAAGCTAACATTTATATTTCACAACATTGATGAGGATAAAATATTTTAATTAAATTAAATTCCCAAAATCAATCTTTCACACTATATCAAATATACATATAAATTAAACTTGCTTTTCTAATAAAAATTGATTTTCTTAAATAATAAAAATTAACCTTTCTTTTTCCAAAATGCAAAAGAGATTAAATTATTTCTATTTCAAATAACTTTAAATCTTTCCTTTTTAAAATGTATACACTAAATTAAATTCATTATTTAAAATTAACCATTAAATTAAACTCGCTACAAACATAAATAGAGCGATCTTTTTAATTAATGATAAATCACATAAAAGAAACCTATTTATTTTAATTTCTCAATTACTAATGCGTAAATGAACACATTAAATCAAATTAAATGCTTAGGATGAAATACTCAATTTTACCACACGCAAGGCACACAAACCAAGAAAGATAACCAATCACATGACACGCAAACCCAAACGAAAAGGGAAACTGATGGACCACACACAACGCTCACTTGAGAATGACTAAGGCAAGATGAGGGTTTTACGACCACCTAAACCAAATTCTAAAGATGAAAGAGGTATACTCAACCCTGCGAATCCCGATGACGAACCTCGCACCTAGGCGGTACTATTCCTGCAATCTCCTGCAACCAAGAGTCACACAAGCATACATGTATATATATATTTAATGAAGGTGTTAGCTCGAGATCAATAACAAGAATCAAGAGAACATTTAAACTTACATAAGCATCGATGCGAAAGCACAATAATAGGTACGCACAATATTCATATTATCTAATCTACAACATTACATAATGGTTAATCAACCATCCAAGAACGCCACATAGAAAAAGTCAACCAAGGTCAAACCAGTTTTACAAGGCTGACTAGGGTAGGGGCACTACATCACGAACCACAGAAACACCTATGAAGCCAATCCTCGCATGAAGGTATGAACAAGAACATCTGATGGGAAGTGACACTACCACTCGACCATGTAATTCCCAAAATGGAATCACCCCACTGTGCTAGTAGATAGCTGAGGACCCTCAAGCAAGAAAAAGTATGACATGGTCGACAAAACAATACGACTGCATGACAACACAATACGACTCCACAATAATCCAAGTGACTCAACATCACAAATACACAAGTGAACCAACATCATAAACCATAAGTGAACCTAAAGAGAGAGTGTCATCACATAGCTTATGATGGTTATCATGGTTGGCCTCCATAGGTCCTGACTCACTATCCTGGTAACCTTTCCCGAACCTCCAGCTCCAACTATCTTATGCGAACTCTATCAGCCTTTCATGAAGACAAGGTGGTTGGTTTTCCTTTCCAGGCCTTCTCACTACATTATGAGCCTCAGTACAAGCACTCACCTATGCGCGAGGTACAATATCTTTATTAATGTTTGAGAACCACCCACCTAATCAATTAATTAGATTATCACTTACTATCTTACTTTTGAAGGGTCACCCTGCCAACCTCTTTGGACACAACCCCCATTTGAAAGCCACTCTCTAAAAGGACACTAAACAAGCCTGGTCACTCCACAAGGACCCTATGGTGAAGTAAACAGCCATAAAACCACTATCCAAACACAAGTGGTCAAAACAAGGACACACTGACTCTTGGCTAACCATAAGGCAAATACACTACATGGTTAAGACATCAAAGTCATCATATATCACTTGATAAAAGTACCAATTATGCCACCACAAGATGACTGAACCACAAAATAGAAATAACACAATATACTCTTGCAAGGAAAGCTAATTTCACTAAGTCCGCACTCAGACAATCTTTGAGAAAATCAGTATCATAAGCACCTGCAACATCATTGATTGAAAATTAAATAAAACCTTCCTTTACGACATTCATATCTATTCAATTTCCAAATCAATATTCCATCAAGGGTAAAATTCACATTAAATATTCAAGCGAATAAAATATGAACTCCTAACAGGCATTTAATTCATTTCCAGAATCTATCCAAATTAACCAATTTGAATTACTAATTCATGCCTTGATCTCCATAGATAAATTTATTAATCCACATAATAAAAATCATTAGGAAATTACTATTTATATTTAACATTAAAAACCACTTTAAAATACTTCATTTTAAATAACTTAAATTCATAGCACATAGGAAATTGTACCACTAAGGGTACAAGGTTACCCGAGGGACAAGGCCAACCCACAGTAGTGCTGCTGCAGAGGCAACAGACACTACCTACTGGTAGTACTGCTGCCGATCGGTAGCAGGCCTACCGACCGGTAGTGCTGCTGTCGATCGGTAGCACTGCTACCAACCGGTAGCAGTCATGCTGACCGATAGAGCTGCTATCGGGGTAATGCTGCTACTGCTGGTAGCAGCTGCTACCAACCGGTAGCACTACTACTAACTGGTAACAGATCGCGTAGCAGTACTGCCGAATGGTAGCACTGCTACTTGCAGGCAGTAGACACTACCGACGCGCGTGGTGGGACTATCCCACCATAGGGTAAGGTAAAGTCCACGTTAATAAAAATTCATACTTCCCAAACATTTAAAAAAAATAAAATTAAACTAACACCATTTCAAGGGAACACACATAGTGCCAAGATCCAAATTCCAAAAGAGATATTTACCAATACGGTAAATGGTGAACTATAATCACACAAGAACCCCAAATCTTGGGCAATAAGATAATAGGAAGCACACAAAAAACTAAATCCAATTCATTCTATTCCTAATAGAAGAGGTAAATGAAGAAGTTGATTTCCAGAACAATTAACAAACAACAAATAGAGAAATAATCCATTTATTTCCTATAAGCAAACATATGATACAATCTTCTCAAAATCAACAATAACGGGTATTTCTTCTTCTATTCCAATCATCCCACAAGAATTTACAAGGAGATTTGCATTTTTTAAACACACAGGAAGCAACTGAAGAATTCAAAATTAAATTGAAAACAAGAAGAGATCATCCAATCTTGAAGCAAACTAACAAGCAAAATGTTGGAGAATCCCAATCCTTGCAAACCACTTCGAATTCCAGCTCCTCCTTCAGAATGTTTTTCCCAAATTTCTCTTCTAAATTTCTGCTCTTTCTTCCCGTGAATTTCCAGGAATATATGAGGAAAATAATTTCAACCTAAACTTTCTAGGTTGAAAGTCTTCCTCCACCAATCAGATTAATTTATTTTTAAAAGTAAAAAGCAATCAGATTTTCTCTTTTCCAAAAACAATTGTTTTCCAACAATTAAAATGAAAAAGTCAAATGGAAAGGTAAAAAGAAAAGCTTTTTATTTTATTTTCTATTTTCTAAAATACTTTCTTTCAACATAAGCATTTATCATTTAAATGGCTAGGCAATTATTTACTTCCTTCCACAAAATATATTAATGCAACTTTACACAATGAAGTAAGCCATTTAACTATTTAACCATTTAACCTAGAAAATCATTAATTTAATCAAATCAATAATCTCAGAGCATAATAATTAACTAATTACTCTAACATAAGATAGCATCATCCATCCAATTAAATAACCATTGAGAAGAATGAAAGTACACAAAATGAAGAATGATCAAATGACGACTCACAAATGACCAAACCAGAGCACTATGACTCGCATACCGGCCAGACGGGAAAGACAACCAACTAACAACACTCACATGAGTGTAACTGTGGGTCAAGTTAGGGTCCAACAACTATATCCTCCACTCCCATCAGATATATAAGGCACACTCAGACCTGTGAAACCAGGTGGAGTCAATACCCCATACCTACCCTGTACTAGTACCTGCAATATCCTGCACCAAAGAACCACACGTGCATATAGATAAATATATATTTATATATACATACACACACACACACACACACAGACACGACACACATACCGATGAAGGAGAATCATGACGTTCCCTGTGTCACTGGATTGAGTGAAGGAAAATCATCTCCTCACATCCCATACACATGCAAACACACAACACATAAATAACACATCACACATATAAGGTAAGAGTGTCAGTCCATGATAATGATCCATAAAATAAAATTAGTCATAAGCACTGAGATACTGCATACAATCATACACCACAATTCCAGATAAAGCATGAAATAAGATCGCATAAAATCTGAATCAAGATACAATAATGTTTCACTGAAGTCAATCAAAAACATACAAAAAGAGTCTGATCAAGGAGGGGTACTACATTGTGATTAAATTTATTGCTGCTTAGATCCTTTAGAAGGTAAAAGTTTTTATTGATTACCATTGATTCACCCCCCTCTCAGTGGTCCATTGTGTTCCAACAAAAGATGAGGAAGAATAAGACATAGAAGGCAAATAATTAGAAGGATATATTTAGGTACATGCACTATATCTCCAAGGAAGGTAGATTGAATCCTTTAATTTCATGGATACATTCCAAACGAAAAGGTTGTTGTCTATATAAACTCTATTGGCTAGTATAACTTCATCACAAGAAATTAGTACAAAAGATACATGTACAAGAAAATAACATCAAGGATAGTCAAGTATCAGGTATGAATATTCAAATTTATGAGGATCTTATCTCTCTATGGATAGATATGTTTTGCATTCAAAATTTTATGCTTTGGATATTGTTATTGGTTATCCTTAGTTAGAATCTTTGTGAACAATAAATATTAATGTGCAAAATAAGTTCATGAAGCTTTGATATAGGAGGAATTTTTTTACATTATATGGTATTTACACATAATAGAGTTCAAAGAAAATTCAAAAAATTCATTTTTCAAGAATCTCATGGAGATTGTAATAATAAATTGAAGAAAAACAAGAGGGTAAAGATGAGAAAAACAAAAAAAAATATTTTGAACAAGGAATTGCTAAAACACGTGTCAAAAAATGGTGAAGAATCAAAGAAGGGTCTAATGGTAGTAAAAGGTGTAGTATATAGGCACCCACATCATTTAGAGGCAAGAATTGTGGAGGAATGCTGGTACAAGAAATCAACATGCTACATGTAATCAAAGGAACAATTACAACAATTAGTGGTATCACAAAAGTAATGGTTACTTAGGGAAGAAAAGGAGGGCTTACTTTGATAAGGAAAAAAATCAAATGGGTACAAGAGAATATGGCTCAAGGATGACAAGAATCAACTATGGATGATTAGATGATTGACCATGACATCATATTTGTAATAATTTGCAATAATCATACTTGTAAGACTAGAAAATCCTAAACGCACCGATTGTCCCAAGGCAGCCAAAAAACCCTCAAACCTATGCAATGATCTATCCTAGAAATGAAGAACATATAATAAGTGAAAGAAACAAGTAAATAATAAACAAGTTATACCATATCATGCACTCTTATGCTTCTCTCCATTGTCTTTGAATCCTCTTCAAATTGCCTTAGTTGTTGCTCTCAAAAATTTGCAAGCACAAATTATGTAATGATGAAAGAATAACTCAAGTTTTGATTAAAGAAAATATGGAGGATAAGATTCAAATTTATAGATTGAGAGGAGGGAAGATCAATATTTTAGTTTGAATTTATCCCACAAGGTGATCAATGGTTGAGATCAAATAAGAAGAGTAGAGGCTTAAGATAGTAGGAGGCACTATGGAAGATGGAGAAAGTGGAATAGCAGTGGAAGAGAAGAGTGGATAAGTGGATAGGTGATGGAAGAATAAAATAATTAAAATTAATTCATTCATGTGCCAAAAAGACAAATAAATAAAATGCAAATTTTATTTATTTTTGGAAGAACTATGGTAGAGATGAATAATTAAATAAATTAGGATAATTTATTTAACTATAAAGGAATGTTAGATAATTAAATAGCTGAAATAATTATTTAATTAGAATGAATTGGAAGAATGGATAAAAGATAGATTACTTAAAAATTACTTAATTAATGGGCAAGAGCAAAAGTTGATAGATTAATTAAATAATAAAAATTATTTAATTAACTTGTGAAGAACATATGACAATAAATTATGAGAAGAAAGAGGTTAATTTTTAGTGTCTACAATATTCTTTAGCTTCTTTTCATGTTTTAGGGATGAAACATGTGAAGGATAGATGACATGTTATGTAAATAGGGATATGATCTTATAAGGTATTTATTTGGATGGAGATGTTGATATGTGGCATACAACCCTTAAGTTATTTATACTAGGTCATGCAAATAATTTGTGTAATTAAATATATAAGGAGTTTATTAGTCATTCATTAGGGTTTACCCTTCCATTGTATTATTAGGAGGAGGCATATAAAAATTAAGGTGATTATTATTGAATATATATGTGTGAAGTATGATATTGAATTTGGATCTCTTGGAGATATAGCATGGAGTGGCTTATTCCATAATGAGTATTTATGGTGTTACCCTACCTCAAGGGTTTACTTTAGTTTTCCTATATTGGAGATTAGGGCATTTTGGGCCATAAACATCTCCTATGTTGAGTGATATCTATCTGTAAGTAGAAAATTGGATCCTAGTGACTCTCCACCTAGGAGAGAGAAAGGAAGCCACTAGGATGATTTTCACTTGGGAGGAACTTTGCATTCAAAAGAGGGGCTTGAATCCACTAGATCCAAATCCGAGGGAAACAAGGATGTGAATTCCAAATGGATTATAAGGGTTGAAGTGTGATTTACCCTCTTTTGTAAATAAGAAAGTTGTCTTGTTGACTATGCAGAAAAGAGAGAGGAAATGAGTGAAATGATGAGCTACTAGTTCGGTATCGTGTTGTAACTTTAGATCTGAGCTAATTAGACTGATACGGATATTCCTTGCATGGAGAAAAGTCATTAGGACCGTGGAGGGAATGTACATGGTCCTCCACAAAATCCGTGAAATGAAAAGGGTTCTTCCGTCTTTGCAAATGAAGCCCAAACCTGCAATTACAGCTACACACCGACAACCTACACACATAAAATAGAGGGAGAATGGTTGTGGATAGTGGTTTGCCTCAGTCAAACCCTAGTTGAGGAATCAACCTTGAAAGAAAGTAATTGCAAATGCTTGAATGTAAACAATAGAAATGTATACCTTATAGATCTGCAACTTGTTGATGATTATTTCTTTGCTTCTTGAATGTAACCACAAAAGTTGTATGAAATGGAATGTAACATGAAAAAACCCTAACGCACACACATGCTTGCAAATTAATGTTGTAATGTTGCTCCAATGGATGAATGAAGAAGACTTGAATGCTTGAATGCTTGATGATGACCTTGAAATCCCATATCTTATCCTTATGCCTCTCATCCCCCTAAATGAGGGAATTGAATCCCCTTTTATACATACCTCAAGGATTAATTTTCAACCATTGAAGGCCGACAAAGAGGAATTGCAAACCTCGAAGACAAATTATGCCTAGGAGACTAGGTAGACCGAACTTAGGGCCACCCTAAGGGGTGGGGAAAGGGGCACCATACCCCTTTCCTACCCTTTTTTGGGCCCCAGACAGAGTCTAGAGAAACCACATGTCTTGAAGGAGGAAGGGTGAAGGGGTGAGAATGCAGAAATAGGTCTTAGTTAGGAAGGAGATGCCGTCGTCAAGGTGAGGACCTCAAATATGGTTAAAATTGTAGGAGGCATAATTTTATGACACTAGATTTAGTCCCCACTTTAGCGGGAGTATGGCTTACGCCACTACTGCCGGTAAAGTAGAAGAAAGAGAGAGATGAAGATGAGAGATACGAAGAAATACCAAATGGAGTATAAGAAACCACTAATATTGAGGAGAAAAAAGTCCACAATATTAGGGTCTCAACTCACGCCAACATATGCAATATAACACAAAACAAAGGAGGCACAAGACACACAAAAACAAAGATAAAGCACAAAAAGACACATGACAAGAACAAGACACAAGACACAAGACAACAAACTAACTAGCCGAAGAGACCTCGACACTCAGATGTCTCAACAACTAATTAGGACATAAAGACCAATGCCATCACATAAACACAAACGATCACATAAAAGAGCAAAGCAAACATCATCCATGAACCCTCAATAGTAAAACTATGAGTTCATGAGAGGAAGAAGAGAGAATAATGAATACACACTTTGGTGGTCCCTGAGAAGGAAGGTGAAGAATAAAGAAACCATGGACATCTCGCCCCTATAACAAGGTGATCCATGGAGAGGACATGGAAAATCTCGCCCCTAGAGCCTGTCTAGGGGATCCATGTAAGGAGAGAGAGTGAAAACACCGTTATTTCCACTCAACCTCATGCACATGTGTGCAAGTGAGGTTCAAAGTGCCTCATAGGAGTCTATGCCCAAGTATGCTACAACCTGTATAGAATGTATAGTACAAGTGTCAAGAAAGGTGTGACATCCTACTCTAAGAGTCTGTGCTCTATTTTTGAGAATAATCACCTCACATAAAATAAAATTGGCGTCATCTTTCTCTAAGATACCGTGCTCTAGTTTCGAGAATGACCCACTGTACAAAAAAGAAGTGAAGACATCTCGCTCTAAGAGGCTGTGCTCTGATTCTGAGAGTGACCCACTGTATAAAAAGTGATGACATCATGCTCTAAGAGGCTTCCCTCTGGTTCCAAGAATGTCTCACTATACAAGAAAAGTGATGACATGTTTCTCTAAGAGGCTTCCCTTTGGTTCCAAGAATGTCTCATTGTACCATGCATGAGAGAACTATAGTACGAAGGAGCAGTGTGGGTCCCCCCCCTTAAGATGTCAACATAGGTTGATGTTGATATCTTAAGGAAACTAGAACAAGGATACCTACCTTCATCACAAAGAAGATATCCACTATGCAACAATATCATAAATCCAAGCTTGAGAGGATTTACTCCTCAAGAAAGGGTAAGATAGTTAAAAAGAGATATCTTGCTGTAAGTGTAAAGGTGATCCTTGGAGGAGAATAGATCTTTGTTCAAAAGACATCTAATCCCAAGAGGAGTTGTCTTATAAAAATATAACATCTTCTAGAACAAGAAAAGGAAATAACAAGAATGCAATCCTTCCTCCTATTCCTAGGTGAAAGGGATTCTGATGAGGGATGACTCACTTTTATCCCCCAGAGGGGTAGGTGAATTTATCATAGATGTTCATTACCAAGTGTGAAAGAGGTTGCATTCAAGGACTTGAACCTCTTGTATAAGAGAGAATCCTTGAGTGAACAACAACAATTCCACACAAGGAATGACATAAAGTAATAAAATTCACACCATCCACTTAATAGGGAAAAGTGGATCCCTAAAGAAAGAGAGATAAAAGGATCATTTCCCCCCAATCTAAGGGACAATGATAAGAGCTTACAAAATCTACTAGAGAGAGTTTAAACATAAGCAAATGTGCAATGAACTTACATGAACGTATGCAAGAAAAGACATTAGTAAATGTAAAATACATGTCTCAAGAAGTGGTAATCTTCGAAAGAAAAAAAAAAGCATCATATATTCCCCAAGGGGGTTTAATCATAAAAGCATACCATTGTAAGAAATGATAATCACATATGAAAAATGCAGTCCATAAAAGAAATAAGGATAAGAAAGAAAAGGGAAATGATTGAAAAATCCTTGCCCCCCAAGTAAGGAGAACAAGGAGAAACATTACACATTTTTTGATTGTGATTAGTTTCAAGTGATATGCCGTCCTAGTGGAACAAATCCTTTCAAGGAAGGGATACACACTTCTCAAGAGATCATTCCCTGCTAAGGGGCATATCATACTTGTGAATAATTGAAACCATAGAAGAGGTCAGATTTACAAGAGAATAAAGGAAAGAGAAGAAGTGTAGTACTCATTAAAGATGTCCCTCTCCAAGAAAAGAGGAAAACCAAAGAACAATTATATGCTCACATATGAATAACCCTATGCAAAAAAAGAGATCTAATAATGAATAATGCACAAAGATAGAGATAAATGCATAGAAAGAAGAAGAAAAATGGACTTCACGTTGCTTCCCCAAAATATGTTAAAGTGAAATAATACCACTCCTAATGATAAAGAGCTCCCGTTAAATGGGCTAATTATGCCATAGGGTGAATGGTGCAGGAGCACCTAGGACTTAGGCAAATTAGATTTCATAGTTTTGGCTTGTACTGACCCTAGCCAAATCAGTAGTGAATAAGGACTCCAGGAGGGTCCAAGAGTTAGTATTTTGTGTCAATGTAGGCCGAGGTTGAGTTCATTCTTCTTAGATTTGCATTTTTGTGTAAATAGTGGGTTTGAGTAGCCAATTGACCTTTTTGATGGTCAAAAGTGTCAAAACTTGGTACAGGAATTAGGGAGGGCTAAATTCATATTAGTAAAGTTTTAAAAGTCATTTGTGGTGACTTGGAATAGGTCTTGTAGGTTGGAAAGACCAAAAGTGCAAAATTTGCAAAGTTGCAAAAAGTTGTCATGAAAACTTTTGTCCTGAATTGGTTAGCATTGGAGTTAGGGATTGTTTAAAACCCTAGGATGACTCTACATATAGGAAACCTATATATACCCTCTCTTTCACATTTACCAAGGTTGGTGAAGTGTGTGATGTAAGTTCAACAATTGAAACTACTCATTTTCAATCTTGTTGGCAGCATTTTTGCTTGATTTTACTCATTTTGCAATTGAATATGGATTAAATCCATTGATCCAGAAATGGATTGAGTTACTCCTATGTGTTATTGAGTTTTTGGTTCAATTTAGAATCTTGTAAATACTGTTCATTGGTGTTTTCTTGTTCAAGTTTGCAAACAACCAGTTTTGGCTTGTATATAGTAGTTTTCTTGTAAATATGGTTGCCCCATGAGTTCCATACGTGCTGCCATCACAGCTAGTTGGGAAATGGTAGGAAACCACCTTTAAATTGTAAATATGCAGGTTCAAGTGATGGAGAGGAGTTTAAGTATGACTATCACCTTATTCTAGGTGAGTCCAGGAGCAACCCGGCTAGAGGAAATAAGGTGGAAAGGAAGTGCTAAGTGCAGGGGTGTGTGCCAAATCACCATTTCAGAGTTTGGAGGGGTCCATGGAGTTGGGGACAAGTTTTATATGTAGGGATAAGCTTTGAAAAATCCTTTTGATACCAAAACCCCAACTTGTTCATTCACTGTCGGTTAAAGGCCTTGTAAACCCTTCAAAACCCTCATTTTGGGGCTTATGCATTGTACGGTGAAACCAGGGGCCAAAACCACAATAATCCTTTAGGGATAAGTGTATCTTTGAAGAAAATCCAAATTTGTTTGGGAGTATTTTGGACCATTTTCACCCAAGCCCTAAAAAACCGGTTTTAGGAGGCCTAATTAGGCTAATTTCTTGTAGCCCTTTTCTAGGCAAGAATTTGGAATCAGTAAGAAACTTATTGTTTGCAAACCTCAAATGGACCCTAAATGCACCAAAAATGTTAGTAGACACATCCACACCTCTGCATGATCTCACAATGGTAGGAGGTCATTTTGACAAGTTGAAGCCAAGAAGCCACAATTGAGCACCTGAGAAGCACTGTGGATTGGTAGGGTTCCTAGCCAAAACACTTGAAGAAAACACCTAAGAGATATCAAGAATAAAGCCCTAGAAGATATTGATAAGGACTTGAAGGTCTAGAGAGAAACTAGGCCTGGTGAGTTGGTGTAATTGATTGACACCAACTAGGTAAAGTGTTGAGCAAACTAGGTAAACCCCATCAGTAAAGAGCAACATGAAGGGAAAAGAAGTGCTAAGGCATGATGTTTTTACTAAAATATACAACTAGATCTTCTGTGAGACAAATTTGTGCAAGATAATATTGTAGTTGAACAAATTTATTAAATGTATAACATTTTCCAAGAGAATGTGAATATGAATCATGAAAAATGCAATATTCAATACCTTTCACCTGCTTAAGATTTTTGTTTTTATTTTGAGGAGGAATGGAAATGTTCTTGTCATATTTCAACCTCCAATATTTTCTTGCAACTAATATGTTAGGATGGTAAATATCATTTTTCCATGAAGGAGAGGGTTTGTTAGGATAAGAAGTTTCATTATCCGCAATTCTAATTTTGCCACTATCTATGCTATCTTGAATAGATTTTTGAAAATTAGGGTAATCATCAATATTATGGTCATGGGTTTGATGAAATGAACAAAAATAACACTTTGAAGTAGAATCATTCTTGTGGGCTCTCTTAATTTGTTGTTTTTGAAGGTAATCTTTAAAGTTTTGAAGCCTAAGGAATTCATCCATAGAAAGAGGGGTACTACTTCCTAGGCCTCTCTTAGTAGTTTGTGTAGGAGGATTTAAAGGTACACGAATTCCATGGTCAAATTTCCCAATTCCTTTTCCTTTAAAACCTTGTTGTGTAATTATATGAAAGCCACGACTATAAGAATGTTGCAATTGACTAGATGAAGGAATAGGATCATGAATTTCTTTCAAATCTGATGTGTAAGGAGGAAGAAAAGGATTTGTAGATGAAGAAGGAGTATCATGTGAAATGGCAGTCTCCTTTCCTTTATCAAGCTTATCCTTTTTGGAAGATTGGAGAAGAACATCTTCATCATCTAAAAGCTCATTTTTAGTGATTTCTATGCGAGGGGAAAGGTCATGAATAAAATGCATGACATCATCCTCTCTACATATATGTTGATGTTGAAGATAGGTTTGAGGAGAATAAGGAGGATCTAAAGATGTAAGAATGTTGATGTTTTGATTTTTTCCCCCTTTCCCAAGGGTATGTGTATGAGAGGAAGATGGATTCATGTTACTTTCCAATGCTTGCTCTTTTTTAGAAAGATCACTGGGCAAAGAATTAGATCTCATTTCATCCACACAAGATACCCTAGGAGAGGTAAAAAGGTTAGGATCTCGACGTTTGGGATCTACAACATCTTTAAGGTGATTAACATAGGAAATGCATTTTGTTAACAACATTACCATAATGAAACATAAATAATACATGAAAGCTTTGAGATCAAATTGAAAAGAAAATAATTTGGAAATCCTAACAACACAATATGACCAAGTGCTATGAAGAAAGAGAAGCAACAAGAAATAGAAGAAAATCTTATCTGACACATGATTGTAGTAAATATATACAAAAATTAATGTAATCATATGCGAAAGAATAAGTAAATCCACTTTATTAATTGCCATTAAAAGTCTCTTAAGTGAAATTTGAATTTGCTAAAAAAGCAGATCTAAAATTAGGACCTTTTTATGAAAATTAATTTTAAGATGTGAATTTGATGATTTTGGAATTTGTGTTTGACCTTAGAGAGTGTTAAATTGATAAAGTACGCTGATTTTCTAGATTTGAGCAAAAAAAATAGTCAATTCTATCTCCTGAAATTTCGGGAAAAAAGTCGAGGACCGTGGCGGGAGCGCACACAGTCTGACTAACTTTTTAAATTTTTTTTAGGGATGATAGAAATTATGATTTTAATGCAGAATCCAATGAAGCAATCAATTTGGAGATGTCTAGATCGGTCAAACTTGCAGTCAAAGGTCAAAAATAGAAGAATCTTAAAAAATAGGGTTTTATGATTTATCCACTGAATTTTCAGAGTAAAGAGACAAATTTGAATTGCAATTTTGAAATAGAAATCAGATCTGAAACAAGCAATTAAAATTGTACACTTCACAAGCTTAATTTTCTCAAAATGAAAAAATAAGGTTTTTATGCAATTAACCTCTAAAATTTGCAAATAGATCAAACTTGAAAATGAAAATTTGAAATTCAAATTGCAATTAATCAGATCTAATAATGAGAAATAAGAATTAATGTTTAAGACGTTGGGTTCACCAAAATGTAAAGTGGAAAATTGGATCCTAGTGACTCCCCACCTAGGAGAGAGAGAGGAAGCCACTAAGATGATTTTCACTTGGGAGGAACTTTACATTCAAAAGAGGGGCTTGAATCCACTAGATCCAAATCTGTGGGAAACAAGGATGTGAATTCCAAATGGATTGCAAGGGTTGAAGTGTGATTTACCCACTTTTGTAAATGAGAAAGTTGACTTGTTGACTATGCGTAAAAGAGAGAGGAAATGAGTGAAATGAGGAGCTACCAGTTCAGGATCACGCTATAACTTTGGATCTAAGATAATTAGACTGATATGGATCTTCCCTAAAAATTTGGAGAAAAGTCATCAGGACCGTGGCGGGAATGTACACGGTCCTCCACAAAATCCGTGAAACAAAAAGGGTTCTTCCGTCTCTGCAAATGAAGCCCAAAACTGCAATTACAGTTCAACACCTATAACCTACATACAGAAAAGAGAGGGAGAATGGTTGTGGATAGAGGTTTGCCTCTGTCAAACCCTGGTTGAGGAATCAACCTTGAAAGAAAGTAATTTCAAATGATTGAACGTAAACAATGGAAATGTATACCTTAGAGATCTGCAACTTGTTGATGATTATTGCTTTGCTTCTTGAATGTAACCACAAATGTTGTATGAAATGGCATGTAACATGAAAAAAACTATCAACATTGGTGAAGGGAAGTCTATGGCAGATTATGTGGAGGATTTGACCAAAACTATTGCTAGAGCTGAAAATATAAGAGACTCCTTCAACCCTGGATTTGAGCAAATTGAGAAACACCTGATTGAAAGGAAAGCAAATGCTAATGCTATGGATCAAACAATGGTAGAAACTATCAGTAAAGTCAACAAAAGTGAGGAATGCCTTAAAAGTATCATAGAGAAAAGCTTAAACATTTTGAAGGCCTTTGCTGGCAATACCAAATCCCTCATCAGCAAATTGGAGGACAAGGATACCCTGGAAATTGACCCTGACACTGAAGGCACAGGAGATGTTCAAGGACCTAGAACAAGAACCAGAGGTAAAAAGAAGGAGAAGAAGCCAAATAAGGACTAGGATGAACTCAAAGCTGCTGTGGCCAATTACGACCAGCTGGTGATTAAGGTAGAGGACCTCCTGAAGGCTTTATAATTATGCAGTGGTTTCTTCTATTTTGTTGTTTCTTTCTTTTGTTGTCCTTTCTGTTTACTGGCTTTATTGCCAGTCATTTTGAAAGTTGTTCTTATATGGTTTGGATACTCTTTGATGATCTATTTTAAACTCCTTTGTTAAAGGTTTTGGGTCCTTAAAACCTATTTTTCCTTATTAATCAGAACATGAAAAAAACCTAACACACACACATGCTTGCAAATGAATGTTGTAATGTTGCTCCAATGGATGAATGAAGAAGACTTGAATGCTTGAATGCTTTACTATGACCTTGAAATCCCGTATCTTATATAACCTTATGCCTCTCATCCCCCTAAATGATGGAATTGAATCCCTTTTTATACATGCCTCAAGGATTAATTTTCAACCACCAAAGGCCGACAAAGAGGAATTGAAAAACGCAAAGACAAATTATGCCTAGGAGACTAGGCATACCGAACTTAGGGCCACTCTATGGGGTGAGGAGAGGGGTGCCATGCCCCTGTCCTGCCCTATTTTGGGCCCCAGACAGAGTCTAGAGAAGCCATAGGTCATGAAGGAGGAAGGGTGAAGGGGTGAGAATGCTGAAATAGGTCTCGGTTAGGGAAGTAGATGCCATTGCCTAGGTGAAAACCTCAAAAATGGTTAAAATTGCAGGAGGCACAATTTTATGACACTACACTATCTTTTGTATTATATTATTTCATTATCACGTGTGAATCTTATAAGATCTCAAGGGAAGGTTGAGTTCCTTGTCTCTTGACACTTCAAATAGGTTTTCATTAGTAGACTCGTTATTTGTTTTTATTGTTTTTCATTTTCTTTTCTATCCAGTAGTGCCTCAAAGAGGTATTCACTAGGCGATTTGATTTTTTTTTTTCACTTTTTTGTTCTTTTGATTTTTTTGAATTTTGTGGATTAACAAACTTGACTTGTTCCCCAAATAAAATGTTGGATCTAGTTCTATGTTAAAAACTTTTATATGATCATTGATTGGATTGTCTTTCTAGAGTCTAATGAAACTAGATATAGCCTTTTCCTTTTGAAATATTTCAAAATATATAGGATCTTATTAGTCCTAGGAAATGATGTCTAGATAGATAAGTGGAGAATTGGTGGAAGATTTAATGGAAGTACTATAGTATAAATATTAAACTCATTGAAGAGGGTCAAAAAATCGGCAAAAGGGTCTTTAAAGTCTTGTCTCTTAACACTTTTAATAATGGAAAGGTCTCCTACAACAATAGTGGAGGTATTCTTATTATAATAGGATTCTTCCATTAGAGCCATATACCCTGAACAATATCTATGATGATTGCCTTTGATAGTGACTGGTTCAAGAGGACTTTTCTCATGTAATCCCAATGCTTTTCCTTTATAAACCGTATTATTACACATTTTGAGTGCCCCAGGATATGTCTCTTCAATAAAGCATGGTGTAAACTCTATATAACCAATAATTTATGTCACTGTCTTTAACTTTATTATCAAGGAAGCCATTTTGTGTAAAATTTATTGTGCCACATTAGATTAATTTAAAATATTTCTTCTTATGCTTTTGTGGTTTACCATAGGAATTTAAAGAAAGATTAAGTTGACCAACATGAAAAGGATTTTGTATCTCATACTCTCCACAACCTTTATTTGTGATATTGACCTTGACTTGGGAATCAAGTTTCGAGAATGATGTTGATGCCAAAGAGGCAGGATCAACAAAGGATGAAGATGCAAAAGAATGGAAACATATACACTAGGAAAATAATGTGATTTGGTGTAAGATCCCTCCAATAATTTGCAATGTTGGAAGGGATTAGGATGGGCAAGGATTTCAACTTCTACAAGATTATACAAAAATGATGCATTGATATTATATGGTTGTCTTCTTGCATGAAATGGATCCATGGATTCCAAGAAGGATGCTATATCAAAATTCAAGGTCATGAATATGCAACGAGGTATTTTGTAGGATTGAACTGACCTAGATTGGGAGTCAAATGATATCTTGAGATTAATATTTTTTTCATCATATGCTTTAATAGTTAGCTTCTTTTGGGTTTCCATGTTATTGTTTGAATATCTTGGTTATTTAATTAACTTGTATGTACATAAATTTAAAGCAAACCTACCATCTATGAGGTCTTGAAATTGATCAAGATAAACATCACTAGAGACTTGTGACTCTCCCAAAGTATGGTCCAATATTTCCTTGAATAATTTGATAATCTAAGAACCCCCAAGATAGAAATCTTATTAAATTTTTCTACAGATTCTTAAGGATGTCATATTGGGTGGGTTGTCAAGTGGACAAGGGTGTCTCTTACATGGTAACATGACCACACCTAGTAGTCATGATGAAATTAGGACTTTTAATGGCTGTTGTATATAAAATTCAATTCTTACCAAGGAATACGAGCTTTTCTTGAGAATAATGTGACACATAACATTAGGATGAATTGTCTATTCTTAAAATTTTGATTATCTTTTCTTATTGCAAATTAAGTTTATCATTGAATAAAAATTTATAAGTTTATAGTATATGGAATGCTCTACTATAAAAAATAGATGAAGATATCTTAGCTAAAGGCATATTAAAATTTGATATTAAAAAACCAAAAAAAAACAAAAAAACTAGCTTTAGAGTACTTATGGTAACTTTTTGTAGCTCCTTGCCATAGACACTAGTGTTGCATACATATGTCCACACATATTAATATTGTCTAATCCATATTCAAAATAAGAAGTGCCATACAATCCATAATAGGTTCCTATATGTATAAAAAGGAAAAGACAAGCTCAAAGTAAATGTAAAATATTCATTGCGATGAAATACTAATGAAACTAACTATTTGAAATAAAAAACTTGATAACTAAATGTAGCGTCGTAAATTGTATGCACTTGCTAGGGTGGTACAATTTCACACCTAGTTTAGCACCCGCCTTGGCGCATTTTGCATTTTGCATTGCATTTCCCCTTTAGCACTTAATTAATAAAATTAATTAGGTCTAAGGTTCTATTTTATCATCTCCCATATCATAAAGTTGGGCCCTTTTCATTAAAGTGTGCCCCTTTCATTTTATTCCTCTAATACATCATTTAATCAAAAACCCTAATTAGGTCCTATTTTGAACTTGGGGGCTTGATTTTGGGGGTCAAAACATCTCGAAATCACCTGTAACTTCGGGATTCTCTCTAAAATCATCATATCTGACAGCCCTGAAAATTTGGTGAAAAGTTGTCCGGACCATGGCGCCCGACGTGCACACGGTCCTGGACATTTTTCCCGAAATTTTAGGAGCGCAATCCAATCATAAAATAAAGCTTAACCCCAAGAAATTGGCGGGAGATTCAATCTCTAGGTCGGCCAAAAGTTGGAATTAAGACCTAGGGTTTCATACATAAGAGCTCTCTTTCTTCATTTGAAAGGATCCAGAATTTTGGTTTTCAAGGGCCTTCTATGTAGTGAAAGAGAAGATATTTGAAGACTTCAACAACATTCAACATCCATCCATCAAGCATTCATCAATTTCATTCATCCATTTAGGGCTTTGAAGACATTGAAGAGCAATAGGGGATCACCGACTGAAGATTGGCTTGTACCCCTCCCTTGGGGTGGGGTATGATTTCATGTTGTTTTCATGTCTTTGCATAAGCTTCATCATATAATTTGTATTCATGCTTTAGATCACTTTGCATCTTGATTTGGAGCATTTACATTATCATTTACAAGCAATTAGGGTTTACTTTCTAGGTTGCTCTAGTTTGCTTACTTGCATTTTAGGATCTTGCACACACACAAGGTCTGCACACACAACTTTTACTATACAACTTGGCTATTCGTGGAGGTGGAAATCACCAAAGCGGGGGTTTGACTAAGGCAAAACCCTATATAGCCACCCACCATACCTTTTCAGATATAAGTGCAGGTTTCGGGATTCGGACGACGCCGCAAGTTGCAGATCCGACGGAAGTGGACTGAGACAGAACAACACATCAAATTGCAGAGAAAAAGACCAGGACAGGGGCGTGGGGCGCCCTGGTCCTGCCAGGATAGGGGCACTGGGCGCCCTGGTCCTGCTAGGATAGGGGCGCTGGGCGCCCTGGTCCTTCTGTCAGACAACAAGTTTCAGCATTTTTGACAGCTTTTCAAGTTGCAAAACAGCAGTTTCAGGGGCAGAATCAGGACAGTGGTGCCCGCGTGTAATGCCCCGCTAGGAAACCTCGAAGGGATTAAGCCATAACACAAGAATAGAGAGCAATAATTTTTTTTTTTTTTTTTTAGTTTCACCACATTAAGATACACAAGATATCAAAGATTCAGATTACATAGCGGAAGACAACAACTAATACCTAAAGAGTTTCCCAACGAGATTACTTAAATTTCACAATTCCCTTAACTCACACAATTAATCCAATAAGTTGATTATCTTAATAACGAGCTAATTCTTAATCAGGATAATTTCTTTCAAAAGATGGAAATATAAATCACAAGCAATGACTCATCCATTAAGATCTATTCATAATCCTCATTCAAGCTTTTCATTTAAAATTACAAGCCATACATCTAATATCCTAACAGACTAGAATTCCATCATAAACATAAGAGATCTTTTCAAGCATACTTAATTTCCTTAACAACCGCTGAATATATACCATTACTCTAAGTTACATTATTTCATATTCCATCTTATTGCATTTTAAAAGACAATTGCATACATGCATCTATGATAAATCTCATCTAAACCACTTATGCATTCGATCAAAGGCATTCAAGAAGGAACTGCATAAAAGCATTAAAAGTTAATTCCATTTATCCACTTAACCATTCTAACATAAGATAGTCATACATGATAAAGATGAATAAAGGAAACATAAGAGAATACATCACATAACACCATAATGATCTCAGAGTTCACCCCTAAAGGGCTACATCTCCGGGTCTGCTCAACTGCAAGACCCCTCTGATAATTAATAAAGGTTAAGAATACAAGAGGTTACACCATTACAATCCGGCCATCAAGGCGAAACATAAACAATATACAAACGACCATATCGGTCAATAAATACATAAACGATCCCTGAAAAGAACAAGATCCAGCTGAACATAATCGAAGCTAACACAAAGGTCCAGAAGAGCATCCACAAAATTGAGCCATCACCACCCAAGGTCTACATGAAACCGATACTCACAAGGGCATAAACAAAAGGATGACCCACAAAGGTACTCTTAACAGGACAAAACGACAACACACTAGCGAACGTAGGGACAAGTGTCATCACACAACCTGGTATGGTTACCGCGGCAAGTCTTCATAGGTCCCGGCCCCATACACTGGTTACCCTGGCAACCTAATCCGAGCTTCCGGCCCATCCAAGCCTCATGTGGACCCACACATCCTCTCGTGAAGACAAGGATGATGGTTTGCCATTTCAGGCCTTCTCACAGCATGTCAAGTCTATGATAGCACTCATCCCATGTGTGAGGCACATTATCTTATTTAGAGATTACATTCTAATCTACTATTAGGTTATCACTTATTAGACTCACTTTCAACGGGTTACCCAACAGCCACTTTGGGCGCGGCCCCCAATCGAAAGCCACTTTCCCATACGATACTAGACTATACTCAGACGAACTCAAAACCAAGGAATACACATGGTCAGGCGAACGGAGTTCAAGAAGAGAGAAACAACCATCTGGTCAAACACGACTCAAAAGATGAACACTTACTGACGGTACTCTAACTAGAGACCCGACCAACAATGGTCAACCACAAATCGTCATTCGACTCACACACAGAGGATATGACCAACTATGACAACATCACAATACAACAGTCAACTCGGAATCGAGGACTGACACAGGTACCCCAAATCATTCCATACGACAGGGACCTATCAAACAAAGCACTCTTGCCATTTCATAATTAAAAGCGAATACAAAAATTAAACTCGCATAGGCAATAAACAGAAAAGACAATATTCAACAGATGCAATCTTTCCGAATTGGTCTAAACATTAAACGTCGATCAAATTTTCTACAAGATCCAAATCAGATTACGGTTATCTACCTCATCAAGGGATAAGTTGTTCTTGGTTTTCTAACTCTTTAAGGTTCAAAGCATAGAACAGACATATAAGCCATAATGAGTTTTTAAACCAATTCATATTAATTAAACTCAGACAACCATTAATCAAATAAATAATATATTTAATCTCCAACAAAACATCATTAACATACCGGTCTAAAACCGACCTCTACAGTTTCGTATTATTTCTCAAGCCCAGATGCAGTATACGGATTACGGAAATAAAAATGTAGAAAGAGAATCTAAATGGAGATAATCATTTCCAAAGCATATCGTTTAAATTCAAATACCCAACGATAAATATTTCACTTCTCAATTACTCAAATGATATGTTCTACGATAATATTTAACATCATCAATTAGTAATTACATCGTATTTCAACGATTTTCCAATAACACATTATTCTATTTTGTCTTTAAACAATACTACCTTAATTAGCCAAATGCTCTAATCAGCTAGAAGGTAAGATCTAGATTTATTAATCCAAGATCAATCAGAATAAAATCAATAATATCTAATTGCGAAATTACATTGTAGAACTTAATTAGAAGGGGCAAAGTCACGAAATGAAGTTGAATGACAATTAGCCTATAAACTCCATTATAAAATTAATCAATATCAACTAGCATTTGCCACTATTATGCCACCTTAATCAAAATTAAGAACTAATTAAACTTAATCATTAAAATAATATTTACAAATATTATAAGCATTTTTTTTTTGAATGATAAAAAAAATACATTAAAAAAAAAAAAACCATGTTAAAAACTATGTTTTTAAAAAAAAAACGCATTTAAAAAAAAATGAGGCGAGGGCGGGCCGTGCCCTAACCCGAGCCGCAGGGCAATACCCGAGCGGCGGCGCCACTGCGGTGCCCGCAGGCTCCGCAGCCCCCTGCGGCCACCGCGGCCCCTGCAGCCACCGCAGTGGAGCTGCAACCACCGCGGCCAACACCCAACGCGGATATCCAAGGGAACGGGGGAGCAAGCGGGGGATGAGTGGGGGAAGGGGAGGAGGAGCGGGTGGAGCTCCGCTCCCCGCCTCCAATCCCCAAACCCACAGTTCGAAACAATAAAAAAAATGCCCAGTCCGAAATACTGCTAACTTGATTTAAAACGCACAGACCGAGTCTGAACAAAAATGCACAGTTCGATAGAATCCATATTATTTTAAACACACAGTTCTTTTTTTTTGAACACAAAAAAACGATAAACAATGAAACCCTTCAAAATTATATTTCGATATGCATAAAATCCGGTTCCAATGAAATTTGTTTTGGTATCCCATTTCTTTGGTGATTAACATTCTCTCCAAACACAAAGGGGTTTTCCAACACCCAAACAGCAATGAGGAATGACACATCTCAATAAAATCTCCAGCCAAACTCATAATGGACAATCAAATTGATTTTTCAATAACAAATTCATTTCTTTCAACCAGAACAGTAAATTCTTTTGGCAACAAGAAAACAATTCAGAATCCTACCTTCATACGCAATCCTGGAATAGCTGAAGGAGAGCCCACCTGCCAGATCCAGCAAAACTGCCTCCTCTCCAAAAACCCCCAAATTTCATCTCCAAAATATCTTTCCAACCAAAATTTCTCCAAAATGTCCATCCTCTAAATTTTTCCCAAATTTTGGGTTATATGGAAGAGTTGACCAAAAATTCCATTTTTGGAATTAAAATTTTTTTATTTAAAAATACTTCTCAAATTTAATTCTTTTCTAACTATAGCAACAAATTAACTTGCTTTCCAAATCAAAAATCGATTTTCTCATTTAATTCAATTTAACCTTTCTAATTTCAGAAGCCAACAGAATACAATTAAGTCTATAGCGATAAAATACAAAACTTTCTTTTCAATAGCATATCTAAAATGCATTTAATATTCAAAATCAGTCATTTAATCGAACTTACTCCCAATTTAAAACGAGCAATCCAATAACAACGAAAATCGCATAACGAAATCCCGATTAATTTAGCCCATTAATCTTCAATGCACAAACGCATATTTAATCAAGATAATTACTAAGGACTACTTAATCAATTTAACCAGGCACACCAAGCACGCAAACCGAGAAGGTCAACCAAACAGACGACTCACAAACCCAAACAAAAAGGGATTACCGACGATGACTGGCGATGCTCACTGGAGCACGACTAAGGTCAACTAGGGTCTTATGACCACCTAATCCAACTCTAAGGATTAAAAAGGTACACTCAAACCTGCAATCTAGGTGAAAACGAACCTCGCACTCATGAGGCGTTGTACCTGAAATCTCCTTCAACCAAGAGTCATACATGCATACATATATAAAATTTAATGAAAGCGTTAGCCCGATATTGATACCATGAAATAGGAACACTAAATAACTTGCATACAACTAGTATGAAAACCACATCAACAACTATGCATTAAATCAACATCTGACTATAACATTATATTAAGATACACTAACCAAGATTAAACCAAGATTAGAGATTGATTAGGGTAGGGGTACTACACCGCGCCCCCGTCCCGAACATTTTCACTCAGATTTTGACTCCGGGTACGCATTTGCATTCTTGTCTTGTCCTTGTGTTTACAACTTTCCATAATTTAAGTTCAATTCTGCAATCTTGTTATTAGTTCATACTTACACTTTGGGGTTAGGGATTGAACTTGCATCATTTTATCTTTCAATTGCAACAAAGGAATAGAAATCCTAATAGGTAGCCTGTGGCTCTCTCTTCCACAAAAAGAAGTAGCCAATTGTGTGATACCTCTAGGCTCTTTCGTATTCCACAAGTGTGTGATTGAAAGTGAGATTAGGGCATGTTTGCTTAGTGTCACTTTTTCCCCCACACACAAATAATGTTTTCAAACATATATAACAACATTATGCTTCTCTCTCCAATGTGAAACCTGCACACAAAAATGAAAGAGAAAAATATTTTAGGGTGGTTGTTTAAGGGGATTTCCTCAATTAAACCCCTATTTTGGTCTTTCTTCAACCTTCATGACAACCAGTATCTTGAATAGTATTGGAAACAAAAGTATGGTTGCTTCAAAATGAAAATGCAATAAAAAACAATATAAGGTTATTCAACTAAACTATAATAACACTTTAAATTTTCAAATGAAAGCATAAAATGATGGGAAAAGAGGAATGGAATAACAAAAATAGAGAAAGAGCGCTTAAAATTTGTGGGAAACCCCCAAGGGAAATACTATTGTTTCTACCTTATTTTTATTTTTAATCCCACAAAGGTGATAGTTAGAGAGATTCAATAATATAACATGCATAGTAAGATAAAGTTAGTTGGATAGTGAGGATGAAAGTGTTTCTTAAAAAAATGTAGATTCAAGCACTTGAGAGTGAAAAATCACTTCCCCTTTAAAATGGCAAGTCTTAAATATTTTGTTCAACATGAATGCATGTAGGAGAATTACTTTCAAAATATCCATAGGAAGGTAACACTGCAATAGCCATTGAAATCATAATTTTGTGCATTGTGCAGATATTTGCACATAGCATATTGCTTGAAATAACTCAGATTGAAAAAGTTGGGAATGTCTTGAAATTACTAGAATTATCAGATTCAAGTGTTAGCATTTTGTAATTGAAATATTTTACATCAAAGGACTAAAGAGATGACATGTTGTAGTGTGAAATTGCAATAAATTGGAAATTTTGACACCATAGTTCCTCCAATTTAGTAGGCATGTGAACTATACTAAATATATGCATTCTAAAGTAGAAATAATGATCATAATTTTTTACCGAAAGATATAGTAGAGGATGCAACATATTTAAGATAGGTATATATGCTCCTAGGAAGAAAACCTATAAGACAACCAAGATATCTTGCACAAAACACAAATATTATGCAATTTTTTACAATCAAACATGTTAGCTAAAAAATATAATAAACATAAGAGGAAAAAAAGCCAAGAGGTCAAACAAATAAAACACAAAATAAACACTGGATATAAGAGGGAGAAATCAAAGATCATGAAAATGATGATTAAAGGGGTATGCATAGTACTTGTTGCTTTATGATAGAGTCCATATGATGCTTTTGATTGACCATGGTTACCACAAGCTATGTTGTAGGATAATTATGAAAGGGGGTAAGACATATGAGGGTCTAAAAGTTAGCAAGATGAATTATACTAGGTGGCTCATATTCTACCAAGTTGTATAAAGAATAATTATCCATCTACTTGAAAAATTCTAAAAATGAAGTGTGTGCATTTTATGAGAAATCCCCCTTGAAATGATTTCATAATGCCATGAATACAAGTTATTTTAAGGAATGATAAAATAATAAATTAATTCTTAAATATAAATAGCAACAAGGATGTTCCATCATGAGACATATGACAATGTGTACATGGAATGACATTATACAATTTATAGATGTCACATTAAAATATACAACATCACCTGTAGAATATACACTAAGGGATCCACAAACTTGGGATTTGTATAAATATAAGATGGTAATGTACATCATTAGAAGAAGAATATTTAAAGTCATAAATCCCCAAGTATGGTGGAATTATGAGTACACAAGAAGAAAGGCAAATTAAAAAAAAGAATTTTTGGGTCAACATGGAAGAGGTCCATATACCTCAACACTTTGCATTTCCCCAAAATTAAAAAAAGGAAATTTACATTAAATAGAATAATTTATAACATTTCATTTACCCTATATCCATGTATCTACAAGGGTACCATGGCCCCCCAAAGTGAGATTAACAAATATAAACAAAAAAGAAAACCTCTAAATTATATAGATATGAAGGTACTTATACACAGGAAGGTTCCCAAATAGATCATCAATCACCCAATCTTTGATCAAATGGGGAGGAAGGTTGAGCATATAAATGAATTACTATTAGAGTGGTACTAGGTAACTTAATTGTGGCAAGAACTAAGGAATTCGTTGCAAGGAAATAATCATCTTGTACATATTTTTAGGAAACTTTCAATGATCTAGTGGAGATTGTGTTGGAACCTACAAAATTTTCCAAATAATTATGATGTCTTAGATAATTTTCCCTCTACTTTCCTATGCAAAATACAACTATATCTATTCACAAGTTGAGTTCCATGATTGTAGATAATTCAATGTGTTTTCTAGCCTAAAATCCCATAGCATAATATAAAAATACTTTGAGATATAAGAAAACCTTATACAAAAATCATGTTCTCAATAAAATCCTTATCCGCTAGCTAATACCTTGATACCCCACTCTATTTTTCTAAAATACCCATTTAATATCTTATAGAGCCACCATAAATCAAAATCCTTAGTTATCTCCATTTTGTGGGATCATATTTCTGTTATTTCAAACATCTCTCGAAACAACAAAAAAACAAAAACAAAATGAGTTATTGCTAATTCGCAAAGCCAACATCATGTTGTACCAAGCACTCAATGAAATAGCGAAAAGGGACATAAAACACATTAAATGTCACTATTTCTCTAGGCCTGAGTCTCATTAATCCCAACACCTTGCGAAACAACGAAGAACGAAGTAAGGTCTATAAGGATTTTTCTATTTCACGAGACTCACACCGCATTATATTAGGTGATCTGTGAAACAACGATTAAGGTTGATGACATCATTATTTCACGGGTCCCACAACTTATTATATTTGGCAGGTTACGAAATGGTGATAAATAAAAGAATCTTGTAAAGTATGTCACTATTTTGCTAGAGAAGAAAGGTAAGGACTTTAGAAGAGTGTGATGCATCAATAACTCAATAAAATATCGCTATCGCAAGGAGGACATAAATAAAAAGAAATTATATTGTGATGAACCAATAACAATGTTAATTGGTTTCACCATATCATAGGAATCTGAAATAAAAGAAAAGGAGGTATATAAATATAGTGATAAGTGTTGTCACTATTTTGCAATAGTGAAATTAAATTAATAAATCATATTTGCGATACGACAAAAATAGTGAGCCAAGGCAAGTTGATAATGATGTCAGCCTCATTTTGAAAAGGGCAGCAAAGCTGTTGATGGCATGAAGGAATTAAATGCAGAAAAGACCCCAAAGGTCACCATTAATAGTTGATCTTGATCTCAAAATATTTATTCAAAGCTTGAGAATTGTGCGGGTTGAGATTTGCGATGAGAAGGAAAAAGGTCAGAATTATGCATGATAATCACAAGTACTCAGTTGCCTCCTTAGGCAACTACATTTGTAGAAGTGTTTGAATTTCAAGTATGGAACACAAAATAAAATGCCTAAGAGAAAAGGAGAAATTGGGGATGAGGGTTTAGAAAAGAAACCTAGGATAATAAACCCAACAAAAAGGCCTCTGCAGAAGTCACTGTTAGATGCATTGTCTGGCCGGGAAGACACAAGAGACAAAAATGTGTTCAAGGATAAAATGGAGGGTTGTAGAGATGCGTCAATTCCTATTTTGGGGATAGATTTGTTTTGGTATTTTTTTTATAAAAATAGGGATAGAAAAATCCATGTGTTGAACCCTTGGACTTATGATATTGCAAAATTGATTGTACCGAATGTCTTTGTGGATATTGCATTAATTCAGCTATTGGCAGACAATTACCACCCTGTCACTAGAACTATTAGGATGTTGAGTGGGAACTCTCTGTCGGTGATTACAAAAGTTGCCATTGTTGACTGCTTTATGCTCAATAAACAAGCCCTAACTAAAGTCAACCTTGAGAAGTTTTGTAGTACCCCTGCCCTAATCAATTTCTAATCTCGGTTTAATCTTGGTCAGTTTATCTTAATATAATGTTATAGTCAGATGTTTGATTTAATGCATAGCTGTTGATGTGGTTTTCACACTAGTTGTATGCACGTTGTTTAGTGTTCCTATTTCGTAGTATTAATATCGGGCTAACACTTTCATTAAGTTTATATATGTATGCATGTATGACTCTTGGTTGCAGGAGATTTCAGGTACAACACCGCATGAGTGTGAGGTTCGTCTTCACCTGGATTTGTAGGTTTGAGTGTACCTCTATAATCCTTAGAGTTGGATTAGGTGGTCGTAAGACCCTAGTTGACCATAGTCGTGCTCAAGTGAGCATCGTCAGTCATCGTCGGTATTCCCTTTTTGTTTGGGTTTGCGAGTCATCTGTCTGGTTGACTTTCTTGGTTTGCGTGCTTGGTGTGTTGGTTAAATTGATTAATTAGTCCTTAGTATTTAATTTGATTAAATATGTGTTTGTGCATTAAAGATTAATGGACTAAATTAATCGGGATTTCTTTATGTGAATTATCGTTGATTTGAATGACTCGATTTAAATTGGGAACAAGTTCAATTAAATGGTTGATTTTGAATATTAAGTGTATTATGTTTATGCCTACGAAAAGAAAGATTTAAATTTAATTGCAATAGAATTAAATTAATCTTTTGGCATTTTTGAAATAGAAAGGTTAAATTTCAGTTGAGTGAGAAAATCAATTTTAAATGGGAAAAACAATTTAATTTGTTGATATAGTTGGAAAATAGTAATTTTTGGGAATTATTTCTAAATAAAAATTTTAATTCCAAAAAATGAAATTTTGGTCAACTCTTCTTTATAACCTAGACTTTTGGAAATTTTGGGGATGGAATTTTTTTGGAGAAAAATATAATTTTGGAAAAATATTTTGGAGGAAATTTGGGGGTTTTGGGAGGAAGAAGGTTTTTGGAGCTTGCAGGTTGGGCTCTCCTTCAAATCTCTTCCAGGAATGCGTATGGAGGTAGGAATTACCTTATTTGTCTTCCTTGTTACCAAAGAAATGGTCTATGGTTGAAAGAAAAATGTTTGTTGTTAAAAAAATCAAGCTTTCAAATTGATTTTAGATTTAATTTGGATATGTGATTTTAAAACTATGCATATGACTGGTGTTCTTGCAAAAATAGTTGAATCATTGTGTTAAAAATGGTTCTTTTTGCCCATATATGGATTTTTGTTGAATTTTTTTTTATTTTTTTATTTGGGGTTTTGATATTCCTCAATTTGTTTTGGGTGTTGAAACCCATTTGTGTTTGGAAGGAAGAATACCCATCAAAAAAAAAAAAAGAAACCAAAACATATTTCATACCAAACTGATTTTTATTGCAAATCGAAATTGTGTTTTAACAAAAAAAAAAATAATTTTGTTAGTCTCTGGGAGACTGTTTTTTTTCCAGACTGTGTTTTACACAGTAAACAAGTTTAAAAAAAAAATGAGAAAAAAATAAAATTGTTGAAACCCCAACCACGTGGGAGAGTACCCCACCACGTGGAGGGGTGCTGCTTGTCCATTGGGCAACAACGCTTCCCATGGGGGCTGCGTGCCCCCTTTGGGAACAACAGCGCTCCCATGGGGGCTGCGTGCTCCCATTGGGCAACAACATGAGCTCCCAAGGGGGGGGCCCACGTGGGGGTCCACGTGGGTACCCTCCCCCATATAATGTTGTTTTTTTTTAGTTTTAAAAAAAATGTTTTTTTTTAATGTATTTTTTTTTGATTAAAAAAAAAATAATAATATTATTTAATAGTAATTTTTAATTAAGTTTTTAATTATGATTAATGTGGCATAAATTATAATTCATGACTAATTTGAAATTAATTAATTGTATAATTGAATATATACGTTAATTAATATTCAAATTTCATTTTATGATTAACGCACTTTTTCTAATTAAATTCCAGAGTTGCTAATTTCGCAATTGATTATTAATTGGTTATATTATGATTAATCTTGGATTAATAAATATATACCTTAATAGCTAATTTGAGTATTTGGCTAATTGAGGAAGTATTGTTTAAAAAAAATAAAATAGAATATTATGTTATTGGAAAATTGTTGAAATATGATATATTTACTAATTGATTATGTTAAATAATATTGAAGAACATATCATTTGAGTAATTGAGAAGTAAGTGAAATATTTTATCATTGGATATTTTGATCATTTAAACGATGTGCTTTTGGAAATTTAATTAAGTATCATTTGGGAAAATTGTTTAGTTACTGATATTTTCATTTAGCAAAATGAATGGTTAATTTATATTTTTCCTCTGTTTGAGAAATAGACTATGGTACTATTGCAAATTGTGATATTGTATTCACCTTGCAATGATGATTTCTTGCTAGTGTATTTTTGGAAACATAGATCATGTAGAAAACTTGATCGACTTTTAATGTTTAGACCAATTCCGGAAAGATTGTATCTGCTGATTATTACCTATACGAGTTTAATTTCTGTATTCGCTTTTGCTTATGTAATGGCAAGTCTTTCTTTGTTGATTGGACCCTGTTGTGTGGATTGATTTGGGTACTTGTTTTAGTCCTCGGTTCTGAGTTGACTGTTGTTTTGTGGTAGTGTCATAATTGGCCATATCCTTTGTGTGGGTGTCGAATGATGATTCGTGGTGGACCATAGTTGGTCAGGTCTCTGGTTAGAGTACCGTCAGTAGTGCACCTCTTTTGAGTCATGTTTGACCAAATGGTGGATTTCTCTATTTGACCTCCGTTCGTCTGACCATGTGTATTCCTTGGTTTTTGAGTTCGTCCGAGTTTAGTCTAGTGTCGTATGGGAAAGTGGCTTTCGATTGGGGGCCGCACCCAAAGTGGTTGCTGGGTAACCCATCGAAAGTGAGTCTAATAAGTGATAACCTAACAGTAGATTAGAATGTAATCTCTAAGTAAGATAAATGTGCCTCACACATGGGACGAGTGCTAACATAGACCCGACATGCTGTGAGAGGGCCTGAAATGGCAAACCATCATCCTTGTCTTCACAAGAGGATGTGTGGGTCCACATGAGGCTTGGATAGGCCAGAGGTTTGGATTAGGTTGCCAGGGTAACCCAGTGTATGGGGCCGGGACCTATGAAGACCTGCCATGGTAACCATACCAGGTTGTGTGATGACACTTGTCCCTACGTTTGCTAGTATGTTGTCGTTTTGTCCTGTTAGGAGTACCTTTGTGGGTCGTCCTTTTGTCTATGACCTTGTAAGTACGTGGTTTCATGTTAGACCTTGGGTGGTGATGACTTAGTTTTGTGGATGCTCTCATGGACCTTTGTATTAGCTTTGATTATGTTCAGCTGGATCCTTTTCTTTTCAGGGATCGTTTATGTATTGATTGACAGATGTGGTCGTTTGTATATTGTTTATATTTTGCCTTGATGGCAGGATTGTAAATGGTGTAACCTCTTGTATTCTTGACTTTATTAATTATCAGAGGGGTCTTGCAGTTGAGCAGACCCAAAGATGTAGCCCTTTAGGGGTGAACTCCGAGATCATTATGGTGTTATGTGATGTTATTCTCTTATGTTTCCCTTAGTCAACTTTATCATGTATGATTAGCTTATGTTAGAATGTATAAGTGGATAAGATGGAATTAACTTTAAATGCTTATATTCAGTCCTTTCTTGAATGCCATTTTGATCGAATGCATAAGTGGTTTAGATGAGATTTATCGTAGATGCATAGATGCAATCGTCTTTTAAAATGCAATAAATTGGAATATGAAAGAATGTAACTTAGAGTAATGGAATATATTCAGTTGTTGTTAAGGAAATTAAGTATGCTTGAAAAGATCTCATATGTTTATGATTAAATTTTAGTGTGTTAGAATATTAGATGCATGACTTATATTTTAATGAACAGCTTGAATAAAGGTTATGAATAGATCTTAATGGTTGAATCTTTGCTTGTGATTTATATTTCCATCTTTTGAAAGAAATTATCCTAATTAAGAATTATCTCGTTATTAAGATAATAAGCTTATTGGATTAATTGTGTGAGTTAAGTGAATTGTGAAATTTAAGTAATCTCGTTGGGAAACTCTTTAGGTGTTAGTTGATGTCTTCCGCTATGTAATCTGAATCTTTGATATCTTGTTGAATCTTAATGTGGTGTAACTTTAAAAAATAATAATTATTGCACTCTATTCTTGTGTTTTGGCTTATCCCTTCAGGGTTTCCTGGTGGGGCATTACAGGTTTGAGATGGACTATAATAGGTTGCATAAGACATTCAAGAAGGATGAACTCCCATCCTATAGGAGAAGGGGCATTAACAATAAGCCTCTAATAATACAAAGTAGTGTGCCCTTCCTGGTTGAAGATTTCCTTGGATACTTTCAAAAAACTTACTTTGCCTTATATCAGATATTAGGGTAGGATGCCAAAACTAAGATACCTATATCACTAATGTACATGGCAATGAGGATACAAAATTCTAAGGTGAACCTAAAATTTAATTTTTCCTCTAAGATTGAAAGAAAGATATATGAACAGTTGGTAGCCTGGAAGGAGAAGAAGAGCATTGACTTCCGTCATTACTCCTTATTATGTTATCTAATCCTATTTCAAAACAGGCAAGGCTTCATTTAGAGATTGAAGTTGGTAGCAATAGATGAAAACAACAACAGGCTACCAGTGCAATTCTGGTGTTACATATGAGATAGAAGATGCAGACTACAAGGTTTTCCATGATTCTTTTGTTGTTACTATCTTTGGTGTTTTTAATCATCTAGTTGAGAGATTGTCACTTGACATAAGGAGGGTGTTGAGGCCATTGGTCTATGATCCTGAGAAGGGTCATACTCATAATTTTGCAGACTGGTTTTATATGGGTGAGAGTACCATCATTCGGGTATATGGATGCCCCCAAACACCTCATTTATTGCCCATGTTTGTATCAAATAGACTAGCTTTCTTAGAATTCATATGGAAAATGATATGGCTAGAAAAATAAATTATTGCACCAAGGAGAAATGGGACATTCATGCCTCACCATGTCACATTTGCAAGTTTTTCCATTAGCTCCAATATTTTAGAAAAGGTGTAAAATTACATCAAAACCAATTATTTGTTAAGTCTAGAAAAGAAAGAATGTGTGAACCCTAGGAATCACATTGGTTTTGTTGTTAAGTTAGTTTCACATGAGGTACTGATAGAAGAGGATCTGATTAGAAATTTCACATCGCTTGGAGAGATCATGCAAAGAAAGAAAAATGGCACATTCTGAAAAGGATAGAAGAAGAAAAGAAGAAGAGAGATCCTACTTTCCTTAGATTCTATAATGAAGAAGAAAATAAATTGAAAAGAATTGAGTTATGTTTTAATAAATTTAAAAAGATATATGGTAAATCAATAGGCGGTGGATCTCCACCAAAGCAGGCCACAGTTCCTCTGAAAAAACCCCAAGGGGTTATTATCCATTATGTTTCCGATGATGAATCTACACAGGAGATGTCTCCTATTTCTCCCCCTACCAAAAAAAAAAGGTGAATGTTCTAGACCCTCTTGTCCCATATGGAGAATTAGAAGGGGATGGTGACACATACGAAGTTGCTAGTGTGTTAAGGGCCTTGAGAGGGGATGAAGCAACAAAGAAATCATAGGTCAATCCATCAAGATATGAGGAAGAGACACATGGTTATGAGGCCCAAATGATAGAAGGAGCTAAGCCCATAAACACTGTTGATGAGAGAATAACAATGTCTATGAGATTCCTAGATGATGATGAATTCATTCATACCCCGGAGTTCAAATATTTTTGGTTGAAAATTAAAATGAAGGAATTTGAAGAAAGGAAGCAAATTAATTTCATGAGTGTAGATGAGTCTAACTATGGTGAATTCATTGCTCAAACTTTTAAGGAGATAAGATTTGATGATGTGCATATCACTCCTGAAGAAGCCAGGGAAGCTATTCTAAAAAACAATGTGTTGATTATTCTTGGAATGATTGTAAAATAGATGTTTTTATTGATCAAGTTAGACAACATGAAGATCCCTCGTTAATAGTAGAATTTGATTTAGATGAGGTGAGTGGTATGGGGTATAACCCCAAGACCGAAGTATTGGTCACATGGGTAAGCTCTAAAAGAACCAATAAACCAAAATTAGTAGATTTGGTGAAGGAAACACAAGGATCAATAATTTTGAGAACTATGAAAGATATCTCTCCATTAGAGGCAGCCACTTTGACTATGCATTTTGTAATATTCACTAGAGATGCAATAACGCATATGCATGAAAAAATAGTTGAATAGGTAGCATGCCATACGGACATGAATGATGAAATAAATAGGTTGTGTGTTGAAAATACTATGTTAAAGGAAAAAAAATAAAAACACATTGATAATCAAAGTAAGACTATTTTTTTGTATAAACATGTCCCCTCAAAGACGATAGACAGATCCAAAGACAATAAAGAATGGGGTGAGGAAAAGAAAAGATATGAAAATGAGATTCAGGACATGAGGTCAACCAATCAAGAAATCTTACAAAGAGTACCACAATAGATCCTTAATCCTTTTGAGAAAATTATGTCACATAGGGTTAAGCTTATAATTGACAAATTGGAAGAAGTTTACAAGAGCTATGAGGCTTTGTTAAAAATGATAGAGGTGTTCAAAGAGGACAAGCCTACATTATAAATTTTTTCAAAGAGGTGGAAACCAACCTAAATTACTCTGGTTACTTTGTGCAGAGTGACTTAGAGAAACCTTGATGTTTCTCCTAAGATAAAGGACATTGAAAGAATAGTACACACAATAATTGAAGAACTCAAGAATGTCACTACTGAAGAATACAAAGTGAAGGCTAAGATTGATTCCTTCCATACATTTCAGCACTAGACTATTCCTCTCATCACAGACAAGGATGGACACCTTAAGGATTTCAATGATTGGAAGAGTGATTTCAACTAGATTGTGCAAAAAATTGTTATGCATATGAAGGAGAGAGATACTAGTGTTTAGTGCTTCAATTTATTTTTGGATAGGATCATTAATCTAGATGTTGGTTATGCTAGATTTGTTGCAGAAGTATGAAATTTAACAAATAAGATCACTTAACAAACATGCCCGTCACCATAAATAATTAGTGGCCCAGTGATTATGAAGTATACCAATGGGAGTTCACACATCTGAAGGATCTGAAGAATTAAGGATGTAGGATGACAAACAGTGAATGTAAAGGCCGCCCAAGTGAAAGTAGAACCTTTCTAGACCCAAGGGTCACATGTTACTACTCAGACCAATAAGATAATGAGCTTACTCACATTCACTGGTTATAATAAACACCATGTTTTATTTTTTTTATGTTTACATACTTTCTAAAGTGAGATTTCAAATGTTTTTTATTTAAAACTTTTCCAAATTATGCATTAGTTAAAAAAAGATACATTGTAATGGTCTGAAGCTTGTTTCTTCTTCCCATTTTTTATATAAGGGAGAAACCAAGACTAATAAAAACAAATATAGTGTTAGGATAACCGATGAACAATTGAGAGGGGGGGTGAATCATAACTTTTAATCCACAATATGACCTTAAACAAATCAAGTATCGATAAAGCACAAATAGATGCCGGTAGGAACAAATACCGGTAAACAATACAACTTAACAATTAACCAGATAATCAATGCAAAGAAACCATACCACATAGCACCATGATTTGTACGTGGAAAACCCGAAAAGGGAAAAACCACAGTGGGAAGCTTACCCATAGTCAGATGATACTTCTGTAGAAAGTATGTGTTACAAGAGGGGCCTGCACTTGCAGGAAGGCACACTACCTAGAGCGTACTGCTCATTACAAAAGATTCTCACTGAATATAGAGAGACTACAACCATATGAAGATAAATGGACAACAATCCAATAGAGTGAACTGCTTGAAATAACATCTACCATGCCTGATTATAGTCCCAGTTAAGCTCAATGTCAGAGGACTAAATCCTCTTTTGAATCCAATTCGATCACCAATGATTGATAAACTCCTCTATGTGAATGATATTATAATATTCACATATTATATTCCTTTATTATGACCTTTCCAATAACTATGATACTTTACAAAGAGTTTCTACCTCTTATTTATACAAACCCTAAGGCCTAAACCAATTAGGTCAGCCACCTAGAGATATTACAATAAGATCATTACATAATTCCTTATTACAATGATATGCCATGCCGGCTTAAGACCAAAACAATAATAAAAAATCCATAAATCATCTCGAATCATCCAGGTAACGTGTAGAGTAGACGACCAAACCTTGGCGGGAAATTCTCTTTGTTTTAATGTGGTATATTACTCTAGATGGTAGGTTTACGAAAGTCTATGGGTATCATTTTGTTCTGTTAAACCACTTTAGGCATAATGATAAGGTGAATTTTCCTTATTTCTTGCTTTGCTCAATGAATGCTTCCCTTAAAGCCTACAAAGAGAATCCTCTGGGCGATACTGCAATGCACCAAGGCCTAATGGTCCTTATTTATGACCATTTAAATGCCAGTCAAATTAATCGGATGCAGCCCTCTGTGGACTCTGAGGAAGATATATCTGATTTTGCTTTTTCGAAGGAGGAGGAATCTGACAATGATTCCTCATCTGATACTGAGGATAGCTCTAATGATTTAGAGTATGAGAGTAGTAAGAAGAGGAAAACAAGACCCTCATCTTCCAAGGGCAAAAAACTTCAAATCAAACCCTTGATCAACATCTCTTCGGAAGAAGAGGATTTAGATTATTCTAAGGAGAAGAAGAACCCTAAAGTGTTGTTGAAGAAGAAAATTAAAAATCAAGCCCAGACCCAGAAAAAGCATAAGAAAAAAGAGGAGACTGGCAAGGAACCAGAAGCTGACAAGCAAGCTAGGACCCTGGAAGCCGAGCACAGCCTGGAAAAGGAGACAATGGAAGAGACTCTTAGGGCTGCCAACACTATCTCCACCCTCCATATCCCTAAAGATGAATAGGTAACCCCTGGTAAAGTGACTCCCCCCTATGGCCCTCCTCCCGAGGGCTTGCATGGTTTTATGAAAACTATGGAATAGCTCATTGATGGTTACAAGAAAGCTGTGGATGAGTATAAAAAACTATGGAACAAAGTCCCGATTCTGGAGACCATTAATATAGGGGAGGGGAATACAATGGCTGACTATATTGAGGATCTGAAAAACACTATTACTAAAGCGGAAGACATCAGAGATGCTTTCAACCCCAGGTTTGAGAAGATTGAAAAGGAGATGCTGAACAGAAAAAGCCTTGCGGAAACTAGTGAAAAAACACTCTCGAATACTGTCACTAAAGTGGAAAAAATTGAGGAGTGCCTTAAGAATATCGTGGAGCAGAGCCTTAGTATTCTGAAAATCCTGGCCAATAATACTCATACCCTCATCAGTAAGCTTGATGATGACAAGGAAATCCTGGAAATTGACCTGGACGCTGAAGTTACAGGGGAAGCTCAAGGTCCCAGAACCCGCACCAGAGGCAAGAGGAAGGAAAAGAAAATGAACAAGGATTTGGAAGAGCTGAAAGCTGTTGGGGCTACCTATGATGAGTTGGTGATAAAGGCAGAGGACCTGCTAAAGAAAATTATTGTGTAGCGTCTCCCCAGTTTCTTTGCTATGTTTTGTTGTTTTGTTGCTTTGCTGTTCTTTCTATTCGCTGATCTTTTGGCCAGTCGTTATGTATGCGGACTTTTAATCCTTTTGCTGCTCTTTCTATTTCTATGATGTAAAGGTTTCGGGTCCTTAAAACCTATTTTTTAATCAATTAGAACGTGTAGAGTACACGTTAGCATGATACCGGTCCATAACCTAGATAGGTACTAGACCTATTCTGGGTCCACCACACCAAAGAAAAGTATTCAAGCATTTGAAGCATGATCAACAAACATCTTTAGCATCCTAAAATCCTCAAAGAAACTGCACCAACACCAATTATGCATCCTGTCATAATTCCTCAATGAAAGCTCTGCTAGTAAAGCCTTAAACTAGTGTCGGTAAGGGTTTACCAGAGTGTATGATAACATCCAATTACCAAGCTAATACCAACTAACCAAAACATGCTCATGGAGCATATAACACATGAAGTCCAATATACTTCACTGATCCAAACATGCTGGAAGTGTCAACATATAATCTCTTCTGCCGGTAACACTAGATCTTCTACCGGTAACCAAAACTTGTCTGTCGGTAGCTATCCATATCAACTAGTATTGACATCAATGACAAAACATCAATGCAACACATAATCAATTCATCCATAATGCCAATAATCTCCCCCTTTAGCATTGATGGCAACACTAGATGTGAAAAACATCTAAGTACCAAGAGATGCCAAACAAGTCTCCCCCTATGGAAAACAACCAACAATCAATAGATCTCCCCCTGTGAAAGATATCTTTGTAAGGTTTGGAATGATTTTTTCACATTACTATCACTCCCCCTTTGACATCAATGCCAGAAATCTAACAAAAATATCAAAGCAATGAGATAAACCTCTGAATCTCAAAGATGACTACTCCCCCTAAGTAGTAGCACCACTCATCAGTGCCAGAATGAATAATGTTTCTGATAATACATGTCAGACTGATGACAAACTTCATCAATCAAGTCTCTATCGAAGGGGTAAAAACCCCTAACCTATCTCTTAAATATTCAAATAATTCCTTAGACAACGGTTTAGTGAACATGTCTGCAATCTATTCTTTAGTGTTCACATAAACCAATTTGACTTCCTTTGCTTCTACCTTGTCCTTCAGAAAGTTATACTTTATTGAAATATGCTTAGTCTTAGAGTTAAATACCAGATTCTTAGACATGTCAATAGCTATAGAGTTATCACAGTAGATAACTACCGGTTCACTATTATTTACCCTGATATCCTTCAATATTTTCTTCATCCACAAAACTTGAGTGCAATTAGTTGTTGCTGCAACATACCCAACTTCTGCAGTAGATAAAGAAATACATGACTATGTTTTGCTTATCCATGAAACCCATTTCTTTCCACAAAAGAAAGCTCCACCAAAAGTGCTCTTCCTGTCATCAGTATCACCTGCCCAATCTAAGTCAGTATATGCACATAAAGTAAAATCATCATTTCTGGAATACCATAAACCATATTTTGTTGTTCCTTGCAAATACCAAAATATCCTCTTTACTACACATTCATGATTTTCTTTAGGATTACGTTGATATCTTGAAACAATACTTACTACATTCATAATATCAGGTTTAGTCTGAGTTAGATATAACAGACCACCAATCATAAATTTATACCTTGTCGGATTTACCGGTGTAGAAGTATGCTTGATAGATAATTTCTCATTTGTAGCCATAGGAGTACTTACCGGTTTGGAATTCTCCATACCAAACTTTTTCAACAATTCCCTCAAATGCTTAGTTTGACAGATAAAAATGCCTTTGTCAGTTTGAGTAATCTGCAAACCTAAGAAAATTTTCATCTCACCAATCATGGACATTTCAAATTCATTCTTCATGTTGTTAGCAAATTCCATGCACAGTTTATCTTCTCCTCCAAAAATGTTATCATCAATAAAAAATTCAATAATCAGAATATCATTATCAGTGATCTTATAGTATAGATTACTATCAACACTACCTTTAGTAAAACCAAGCTTCAAAAGATATTTATCCAACCTTGCATACCAAGCTCTAGGAGCCTATTTCAAACCATATAAACCTTTCTTCAATTTGCAAACCATGTCTTTGTCCTCTGTTAGTGAAAATCCATCAGGTTGCTCAATGTAAACTTCTTCCTCAAGCTCACCATTCAAAAATGTACATTTGACATCCATTTGATAAACCTTATAGTTCTTATAGGTTGCATAGGTAAGAAATAGTCTAACAGCTTCAATTCTAGCTACAGGTGCAAATGTCTCACCATAATCAATTCCTTCCATTTGAGAATATCTTTTACAAACCAATCTATCCTTGTTTCTAATAACTTGACCATCCTCATTCAATTTATTTCTATAAACCCATTTAGTTCCAATAACATTATTATTTTTAGGCCAAGAAACTAAAGACCAAGTTTCATTCTTCTCTATTTGATCTAATTCATCTTCCATAGCCTTTAATCAATGTTTATCCTTATAAGATTCAATAACAGTTGCTGGTTCAACTTGAGAAATAAGACACACCTCTTCATTTTCCAGTTTTATTCTTGTCATAACTCCCTTGTTTCTATCTCCAATAATTTGATCTTCAAAATGATTTAATCTTACATACCTTGGTGTCTTTTTAACTTTAGGTTCACTGCTCTGATCATTAGTCACAGTTGAATTTTTTAATTGTGCCAGTGTAATGGTCTCAGCTTCCTATACCAGTTGAGGCATTGTCGGTTCAGTTATGATCATTTTCACTACTGGTTCCCTGTCATATGATATAGAATGATTTCTATGTTGTTCATCCACTTTCATATTAGCACTTTCCATAATTTTCTGCAATCTTTTGTTATAACATCTATATGCTTTGTTCTAAATTGGATAACCAATAAATATCCCTTCATCACATCTAGGATCAAACTTTCCAATTGAATCATCTCTTTTGATATAGCATTTAATTCCAAAAATTCTAAAATACTTAATAGTAGGTGTATGTCCAAACCATAGGTCATAAGGGGTCTTACCGGTTTCACCTTTGATGTGAACTCTGTTCAATGTGTAGACTGTTGTACTCACTTCTTCTCTCTAGTAGATATGAGGCAATTTGGCTTCCATCATCATAGATCTAGCTACATCCAAAATGGTTTTGTTCTTTGTTTCAACTACTCCATTTTGCTGAGGAGTCCTAGGTGTAGATAGTTGTTTCCTGATTCCATTTGTCTCACAATAATTGTTAAATTCATGAGAAGTAAATTCACCATCATGATCTGATCTTAGACATTTAATTATCAATCTAGTTTTTGTTTCAACCTTTTATTTAAAGATCTTGAATTTCTCAAAAGCTTTAGACTTCTCTCCCAGAAAAGTCACCCACATCATTCTAGAATAGTCATCAATAATCAACATGAAATACCTATCACCTTGAAAGCTTCTAGTCCTTGTTGGACCACATAAGTTAGTGTGAATCAAATCAAGTACATCATTATATTTATCATGTATGCTCTTAAAACAACTTCTAACTTTCTTACCCAATTGACATTCCTTACATACCGGATTATGAGGCTTCATAATCTTAGGTATATCTCTAACTGCCTTAGTTGAATTGATCTTAACAATGCAATCAAAATTGACATGACATAACCTATTATGCCATAGCCAACTCTCATCAATATGAGCAATCAAACATGTCTTATTACCAGTGTTCAAGTGAAAAATATTACTTCCTATCTGAATACCGGTTGCAATTTCCAAACCAATCTTGTTAATGATTTTGCATTTTCTATCTTTAAACTGAAGTTGAAAACCCTTATCAACTAATTGACCAACACTCGAAAGATTATGCCTTAAACCTTCTACATAATAGACATTGTTAGTGTTATGCTTGCTATCCAAAGAAATAATACCTCTACCTTTGATCATACATGCCTTGTCATCTCCAAATCTGACTTGACCACCATTGTATTCTTGCAGGGACAAATTTTTTCCTTTATCTCTAGTCATATGATGTGAGCATCCACTATCAATTACCCATTCATCCTTATCTTCAACTTTTTCTGCCAGGGCCTTCTCTTCATTTTTGATAGCCGGTTCTGGTTCATCTTCCTTCAAAGCATAGAACAACCATTCTTTTCCATTTCGAGATCCACTAGTAGAGTCTTCTGCCGGTTTATCTCTAAAGTCATTGGTTAATCCTTCCTCATCTGCTATGTAGCATTGTTTACTTTTCTTGAATCTATATCTATTCAAGGTTAAGCTTCCTTCATACTTACTTCCAGTTGGACCTTTAGGTATTCTTCTAGCAAATAAGGCTTCAAGTTTCTCAAGTTTCTCAAGTTCTTCATCTTCTTTCCTCATGTCTTCCAATTATTTTGCATATAGGGCTCTCCAATAATTCTTGCTGGAAGATGTTGATGATGATGCATGAAAAGCAGGTTCAGACTTTACAACTACAAAAGATCCAAATTCTTCAAGCTCAAAAGCAGATAATTTCCCAATCAGAATGTCTTTGTTGACTGAAGTGTTTGTCATTGTTCTTAACTCATTAATAGCAGTTGCATTCATCTTGTATGCCGGTGGGAGGACTCTCAAGACTTTGGAAACTATTTCATCTTCACTTAGAAATCCTCCACAACATTGAATTCCCATAAAAACCTCATTTAATCTTTCCATAAACACAACAATTATTTCATTATCTTCCATCTTCAAGATTTCATATCTTACTCGATAACCATCAATTTTAGCAATTTTGACAGTAGGGTCACCTTCATTCAGAGTTTGCAATTTGTCCCACATAACCTTAGCCAAAGATTTGTGAGTCAATCCCATAATATGTTGATCAATAAGTGCACACAAGAGAGCTTCTCTAGCTCTGCAATCATTTTCAATATTCTTATCCAGGTCTACAGGAGTAGGATTGCCAGATGCTAGATCATAAGGTGTGTATCCTTTCTCAGTGATCTCCCAAATATCCTTGCCAAGAAATCTAAGATGATTCTCCATTAGAATTTTTCATATCCCATAATTTGTTCCATCAAGCTTAGGGATTTCTCTTTTGAAAATAGCCGCCAGTGGATTAGTTGTGTTAGTTGCCATAGGATCTACCTCAAGCCATTAAGATTTTACAAAAGAGGACCAAAGCTCTGATACCAATTGCTAGGATAACCGGTGAACAACTGAGAGGGGGGGGGGGAATCAGTTGTTAACAAATTATAACTTTTAATCTACAATATAACCTTAAACAAATCAAGTATTAGTAAAGCACAGATAGATGCCGATAGGAACAGATACCGGTGAATAATACAACTTAACAATTAACTAGATAATCAATGCAAAGCAACCATATCACATAACACCATGATTTGTAGGTGGAAAACTCAGAAAGGGAAAAACCACAGTGGGAAGCCTACCCACAGTCAGATGATACTTCTGCAGAAAGTATGTGTTACAAGAGGGGCCTGCACTTGCAGGAAGGTACACTGCCTAGAGCGTACTGCTCATTACAAAAGAGTCTCACTAACTACAAAGAGGCTACAACCATATGAAGATAAATGGACAATAATCCAATAGAGTGAACTGCTTGAAATAGCATCTACCATGCCTGATTACAGTCCCAGTTAAGCTCAATGTCAGATGACTAAATCCTCTTCTGAATCCAATTTGATCACCAATGATCAATCAACTCCTCTGCATGAATGATATTACAATATTCACACATTACATTCCTTGACCATGACCTTTCCAATAACCATGATACTTTACAAAGAGTTTCTACCTCTTATTTATACAAACCTTAAGGCCTAAACCAATTAGGTCAGCTACCTAAAGATATTACAATAAGATCAATACATAATTCCTTATTACAATGATATGCCATGTCGTCTTAAGACCAAAACAATAATAACAAATCCATAAATCATCTTGAATCATCCAGGTAATGTGTAGAGTACACATTAGCATGATACCGGTCCATAACCTAGATAGGTACCAGACCTACTCAGAGTTCACTGCACCAAAGAAAAGTCTTCAATCATTTGAAGCATGATCAATGAACATCTTTAGCATCCTCAAATCCTTGAAGAAGCTGCACCAACACCAATTATGCATCCTATCACAATTCCTCAATTTAAGCTCTGCCGATAAAACCTTAAACTAGTGCCGGTAAGGGTTTACCAGAGTGTATGGTAACATCCAATTACCAAGTCAATACCAACTGACCAAAATATGCTCATGGAGAATATAACACATGAAATCCAATATACTTCACTGATCCAAACATGTCAGAAGTGTCAACAGATAATCTCTTCTGCTAGTAACACTAGATCTTCTACCGGTAACTAAAACTTATCTACTGGTAACTATCCATATCATCTAGTGTTGACATCAATGACAAAACATCAATGAAACACATAATCAATTCATCCATAATGCAATCATATAGAATATATAGAAAATATATGAATAATAGGAGAAAATCTTGCAAAAATTTGTACCTCATTACAGTGATATAATACAAGAATCTAAAGTTTCTAGCTTAGTTGTTTGTTGATTTGAAGATATAATATTGTGTGATTTCTCCAATTTCTTTCTTTCTTACATGCTTAAATCAAACTACTAAGGTTAATTTTGATTTATCAAAGGAGCTATTACTATTTTGTGCGATTTAATTGATTGGATTTTGGCAGGCAGAATTAAATTCCATTTGGTTAAATCACAATAATTTGGAAGGAAGTAATCAGATTAACAAGAATAATCATATGATATCACATTCTTGCATGTTTATATAAGATATAAACATTGTAAATACCAAGTAACTTGAATAATACTCGGAAACTAGATTAAATGATTCTGCAACCTTGAATCAGGCACTGGTTACAATTATCATACATAATTTTGTTGAAATTTTAATTTTATTTATTTTTAAAAGGAATAAGTAGGAGTAGGAGTAATAAGGTATAAAACATTCACTCAAAAAATGCTACATTGGTTGAATCTAAAAATAGAGATCGAAACATAATTATTAATCTGCTATATGCGAGGTATACCCACCTAGGTTTTGCAGAGCCTAACAAGAAGAATATATCTCTCATTTGGAGAATCTTGTTCATTGGCCAAGTCAGTTGGAAAACCCATTCATAGAACTTAGAACACTATTAAGGTTTTCCAATCTATTGATTTGGGAACCAATAGATTGAATTTGTAACAAAGAATATCCATGAAGGGTTCAAAAAAATGCTCCTTAGTAGGGGAGGTTGGTGAATCACTATGAAAATTAATTAGAAGAGGGATATCATTTTTAATACACAAAACAAGAGTAGGGATAGAAATAAAATAATTTGGAACCTATTTTGTGCAAAGAACAATTGAAGAATGGTCAAGAGGTGGCAGAGAAGGTGGATTTAGTTTTTTCTTGTGATATGGTGTAGGAAAATGTTTAAATTTTCTCTTGGGAGGTATGTGGGAGATGTTAATGTCAATGGTGGTAGGAAATATAATATTGAAAAAAATAATGTCTTGTGTGTTGGAATGAAAGAAGTGAGGCAAGAGGAACTAGAAATAACCTTTGTTTTAAATTCATATCAAATATCTCAAAGAAAGGAGGAATATTAGGAAGATCTATGGTGAGATAGAGGGCCCATTGAAGGAGTTAAGAAAATATACACCATTTTTTGGTGAGGCCTATTAGGGGTGATGGTGGTGCATGGGGATTCTCATCCTATTGGTTTCTTTACCTTTCTTATGGAAGGGTTAGGTCTAGGAATGATAGGATCAATAAAAGGATGGAAGACTTATGGGAAGGATCTCGATAGCATGGGTGCCTTTCATTGGTCTATTGTACTGAGATGTGGAGGAATACAAGGCATCATTAGAGGTTGGGAGACCTTAGGGGGAGTGGGAGGTCAAATTAAATAAAAATTCCTATCTCCTTATCTACCAAAAGGGAATAGGGACACACAAATGTTATAGCCATTGGGTGGCCAAAGGGGAAGAAACCACAAGAGAAGAAGAGGAAGGATCTAAGGAGGAGGGCCCTTAGCAAATAACTTTGAGTTATGAATAATATTTAAATAAAAAGTTACCAAAAGATTATATAGAACCTAGAGGCATGGGCTAGAAGTGATCAAGTGAAATATTCCCATAAAAGATGAGAGTTTAATGCCTAGTATGTTCTATACTATGCATTGCACTTTTGTGGGGAAACTTTGAGTATATATATATTACTAAAAACAATTGGTCCATTAAAGTTAGCAATGGAATGTCTAGCTTCACATGAAAAAAGTTAGATTCAAAAATTATAGAGAAGGTAGATTTTACACTAAATTGACAAAGTGATATAACCTTGTTAGCAGTTTGTCATTGGTGTCAACCCTTGGTTTAGTGTTGTTATTTATGTCACATGATGTAGTTGAGTGGAAAGATATGATGATTGAGATTGTTGGAATTGTTAGATATTGTCATTGCTGAGATGTTGGTGTTGCTAGCTTGTATTGTAGATGCTTCTGTAGTGTCATAAAATTGTGACCCCTGCAATTTTAACCATATTTTGGGTCCTCACCTTAGCGACGACATCTCCTTCCCTAACCGAGACCTATTTCTGCATTTTCCACCCCTTCACCCTTCCTTCTTCATATCCTGTGTCTTCTCTAGACCCTGTCTGGTCCCCAAAATAGGGCAGGACATGGGTGTGGCACCCTTGTCCTTGTCCTCACCCCTTAGGGTGGCCCTATGTTAGGTCTACCCAGTCTCCTATGCACAATTTCTCTTCGAGGTTTGCAATTCCTCCTTGTCGGCCTTTGGTGGTTGGAAATTAATCCTTGAGGCATGTATAAAAAGGAATTCAATACCCTCATCCAAGGGGGGATGAATAAAAAAAGCATAGACAGATGATAAGGGATAAGAAGCATAAGGAGAGGATACAAGATTTCAAGGTCATCATCAAGCATTCAAGCATTCAAGTCTTCTTCAATCATCCATTGGAGAAACATTACAACATTTATTTGCAAGAATGTGTGTGTGTTAAGGTTTTGTCATGTTAGATGCCATTTCATAGAACATTTGTGGTTACATTCAAGAAGCAAAGAAATCATCATCGACAAGTTGCAGATCTACAAGGTATACATTTCCATTATTTATATTTAAGCATTTGCAATTACTTTCTTCCAAGGTTGATTCCTCAACTGGTGTTTGACTAAGTCAAAACCCTATCCACAACCATTATCCCTCTATTTTCTGTAATTGCAGGTTTGGGCTTCATTTGTAGAGACGAAAGAACCCTTTTCATTTCACAGATTTTCTCTAAATTTGCTGGGCAGATCCGTATCAATCTAATTAGCTTAGATCCGAAGTTACAACACGATCTTGAACTTGTAGCTCCTAATTTCCTCTCTCTTTTCCATATAGTCAACAAGTCAACTTTCTCATTTATAAAAGAGGGTAAATCATAGTTCAACCACTTGCAATCCACTCAGAATTCACATCCTTGTTTTCCTCGGATTTGGATCTAGCAGATTCAACCCCTCTTTTGAATGCAAAGTTCCCCCTGAGTGAAAATCATCCTAGTGGCTTCCTTTCTCTCTCCTAGGCGGGGAGTCACTAGGATCCAATTTTACACTTTACAACTTCTAATGATGGAAGTACATGTGAATGTTGTTACTAATGTTGATGGGTATATTGATGATGAAATATATGTTTCTATTTGTTGGAAATGATACTATAACTATTGGTTGTTGTGATTAGTGGATAATGCTGACTAATATCCCAATTATTGATATGGTGGGTTTAGATGAATGAGTAGATGGTTGATGCTCTTGTGATAGATTGTGTAGAGGATTGTTGCATATTGTATTGACATTAATGAAGAACCTCAGATGATTTGAGAAGATGTTTCATGTTTGATGTCTACCCCTTTGGTGTTGACATCTAGCATGTTGTGATATCATTGATGATATGTTTGGTAGGATGATTGTCAGAATATGGGGAGATTGTTATCAAATGAATGTTTGTTGCAAATACTTTTTGTTATGGATGTCCACCTTCTTGGTGTCTGATGTCTACACTTTGTATCATGTTTTGGTGTTGATAATGTTCTTAGCAAATATGGTATAATGATGATCATATGATATTAAGATGAGGATTATAAGCATGATGATGATATCATATTTAGATGAAGATTAGAAAATTTATTAAGATGAGAATTAGAAGCATGGAAATAAAGTGGATATGGTTGTGATGATCTTGTGTATTCTACATGATGATGGTTTGTGTTGTTTTTGGGACATTCTAGTCCTTGGAAGATTCAAGGAGTAAGTAGTTGTAGGAATTTATGCTACAGTCAGTTTGGTAGAATGCTCCACATTTTCCATATTTCATGATTTGATCTTGCAGATTTTAACATTATTTGTATACTTTATGGAAGATGCACTCCTATCTTTTCAGGTCCCTAGTGTTCATGGGGGCTTCACTGGCTAGGTAATATTATATCATGTGAGTTCATATTGGGGGGTTTAATATCCCCAAAATTGAAAATAATATATTGCAAATATATTAAGGACGTAGGGGTTTTATGAATTTAATAGCGTAATATGAATATTATAGGGTATTTTATATTTGACAATTTCAACATAGCCACGAATTAGCGCCATAGAGAACAATTTGGATGCAATAAATACATATTTGAATTTAGATAATATTCATTTAGAGTTTCATAAAATACACTTCAATTAAATATTTTTTATTTAGAAGGCAGAAAGTGGTTAAGCAACAAATAGGAGTGAAACTTGCAACTTGAAGCCATTATCAAGATTTAAAATTGAAGAGGGCCGATGAACAATACTTATACAGGTATTTAGAAAAATCTTATATCCTCCATTGAACTATTATTCTCGTTCATCTTTGTTAACTTAGTAATGTCGACCATGAAAAGCGATATTCCGTCCGTCAAAACAATCAGTAAACTAGGATGAACTCATGAAGAACACCTTATTGACTATCATAACGATGTGTTGAACCACTATTTTCTTTTCTTGACCTCATAAAAGCTAATAAAATAATGTCATTATAGTGTATCATCCTAAATTTCACTCCTTTATAATTTTATCCTCATTTGGGTCCTCACCTTGGCATTTGTGTCCCGAGGCTTGATTGGAGACTTGATTCTGCTCATACCATGCATTTTGTCATGTTTTTGACCCTGCACTTCATTTTCCCCTTAATATTTGGTGCTTGATTGGTCAGGACCAGGCCCTAGTCCTCCAAATTAGGACCCATTTTTCGGCCCCTTAACTGTCACAACATTTGGGTTGGAATCCAGACCCTGTGTCAGCTCATGTTGGAAAATTAAGTTGTTTTTCAATGAGAAACTATAAAACAAGGTCTACCCCTATCATTTTGATATTCTAAAAAAATCAATTACACATCAATTCAAGCAATCAAGCATTCAAATTCAAGTGAGCAAGCAATCGGTCTTCTTTAAAGCATTGGAGCAGAAGTAAGGTCAAGTTTCAAGCATTGGAGTTGACATTCATGTTCTATGTTATTGAAGACTTCATGTAACCCTAATTCCATGTGGAGACAAACAAAACTTCATGAGGAGGTATAGCATTTGTGTTTTAGTCATTATTCAACATCTCCCTTAAAAGGAGAACATTTTTATTACTGCAATTCATTCATATTTTAGTTCTATTCCATGGTTAATTCCAAAAACAAGGTTTGACCTAAGGCAAATCTCTATTCCCAACCTATTTCCATTCTCTAATATGTGTAAGAACAAGTATGAAGCTATGATATTCAGAATTGCCTTTATTTATAGTGACAAATTGATCCCCCATTAGAGTGTGAAAAGTGCGGAGGACCAAGGTGACCATTGCCATGGTCTCAGTGAATCAGGAGCTCCTTTTGGGAATATATCCAAATACATTTAGATTCATTTGATGACAGTAGCCACCTGTTCATGCATTTTACATCAATTCCTACACATTTATCCTAATTTCAACATTTTCAAAATTTAACTTAAAAGAGGGCAATCCAATCAAATCAAGTAAATTCAATAGAATTGTCAACCCTTATCCTTGATGATTTGTGGATAGATCCATTGGGTTTACCCCTCTTTAATGTATTGGTCCCCAAGTAAAAAATATGAGTTTTCATCATTCTTGTGGTGGAAACCCTAATTTTTCACCAACACATTTTGGTGAACCCGACGTCTTACACTTTATTTTTTTAATTTATGTTCTTAGATCTAAGTGTTTATGCATTTCAAATTAAATTTTACATTTGTAAGTTTAATTTTTCTTTGAATTTAAAAAATTTAGAGGTTAATTTCACGAAAACCCTAATTTTTACTTCTTAAATTGAGCTTGTGGGTTGTCTAATTTGGATTTATTATTTCAAATCTGATTATCCATTTAATTTAAAATCCAAAATTTCCTTCTTAGATATCATTTTTAAATTGAATTACATAAATTTAGTGGCTGGATTTACAAAAACCATAATTTATAATTCCAAAATTTATCATGTGGATTGCATAATTTTTCAAATTATTTTTCAGATCTGAGCTTTATGAATGTTATGCTATGATCTAGATGATTTTATCTTATAAATTCACAAATCAAATTGCTTAGTTAATTGGTTAATCAATCATTTTCACAAAACTTTGTATTGCTTAATCACAATTTTCAAATTCAAACACAAATTTGCTCCTTTGTACTACTGTTAGTCCTACCTATAATATTCCTGTGAGAAGAAGTTGTAGAATTAAGGCTTCCTAAGGTTTAATTACTAAGGATATGGAGCCTAATTTGGATAACTTGTTTCATTAGAATGTGGGTGGTTCTTCTATTCCAACAATTGATGTTATTTATCCCCTTTGTTTACATAATTCTCATGATGAGGGCGAATCACCAACTAGTATTTCCATTGACCAATTGGAGAAGATTGACAATGAATTTGAAAATATTCAACAATGGATCAGTCAACAATACTCAGAAAGTGAGGCTATTCCATTGATTGAAGGATTAAAAAGAATGGTTCAAAGAGATAAAGTTGGCATTGATTTGTTGCATGGAATTACTCATATTGTTGACACTAATATCATGCCTATGAAAAGTTGTGCTGAAGTCCTTGGTTACACTCAACCTCCTAGTCAAGTGAATCATTCTATTCCTATGACTACTTCTATGAATAGTGTGCCTACTTTCAAATCTAACATCATGGCTACTTCCACACAAAATGTTATCCTACACATATTAGTCAAGGGGGCAACATTAATAATCAAAATTCTTTGATCCATCCTTTTGTGAGTCTTCCATTTGTGACCCAATCATCTCACATATCTATTGTTGCCCATCCTACACATTTTTACCCATGATCAACCTTTAATTTCATGAACTTCACATCATCCTGGGAATCCCTCACCTGCAGTGGTTTTGAAAACCCCCAATCAACCAATAAGCATTTAAGTGTCAAGTCTTATGCATGTCTTAAAGGGGTCCCGCCCTGCATTATCGGGATATTGCTATGAAACTTGAATAAGATTTAGTGTTAGTAGGTCTTGTCTCAACCGATATCCTGATCTTCGATAGTCCAATGTCAGTGGGTCCCTCACAAATGATACATCGGCTGATCGCACTATGATTTTTCTTGCACACACTTTATTTGTTCAACAATTCTCAATGGATGCGACTGATCATGACAATCCTAAAGTCGATCACTTGCATTGTGACATCAGAGGGGTACTCTTTCATAATAAGGAATAAATAAGGAAATTAATAAAATCTTTGTTTCAAATCCCAAAGTAGTACAACAATCGCCGAAACTCAAGAATTATTTGCTCTAGGTTTTCGTATGTCTATCAACCTTGCTCATGCCATTTGCATTCAAGATTTATGAGGAGTTAGGAAGGATGCTCGAGTGGAAACACAAAACCAGGTTAAAAAATAAAAGCTCTAGATTCATTTAAAATTGTTGAAATTTGTAGTTTTCCTATTGATAAAATAGTAGAAGCTTCTTAATTTGGAATTCATGAACTCCTTCTTTCCTCACTGCTCTATTTTGTTTTATCCCAATTTAGGCTTTCATCCTTTACTAGAAACCCTAGAACTCCTACACTCAATTTTAATGGTACCAAAACCCTCCCAACTTATAGAGAATAAATTAGAATACATTAAAGATACAGAAATCAGCCCTTTCACCTTGCATGATATCCATAAGAGACTAAATAGTTTAGAGAAATCCCCTATTTTGTGGAAGGTCATTTAATCAACTCTTTCTCAAGCTGGAGGCTACCCTTCTGTAATTACATGCCCAGAACTAGTCCTCTCCTGTGTACATCATTATCACCCAGGCTCGCGAGAAACTCAGAGTACAAATCAAAGTTTAGTAGCCAAAATAGATATAGTTAACATCTCTCTTGCACTACATCTTCCCAATAGAGAAGAGAAGATAGATTTATCTTTCTAGTCAGCATGGGAATATTTCCATTTTTGGATAGATTGGTGCCTAGACACAATTGCTCAAGGATGGCTCAAAGCTCCTCGACCTAGTAAATCTAGGTTGCCTTCCCGAATTAAAACTAAAATCTTCAAAGATGATATTGTGGATATTATTGTGCTACTATGTTGTGTGGTTGGTAGGTCAGGAACTAAATTATTTGAGGAATGTATGTGTTAGTTTTTCTCACCATTTGTGATGATAAAAATCATATTGATTGGGAAAAATTGATATGTGACTCTCTGCATGAATATCTTATTAAATTTAATGACAAAAATAAATTTCACCTATGCTCTATGTTGTTCTATGTGATAGCCGTTGGAAGAATTTCTTGGCTAAGTCTAAGAAAAGTTGGTAACCTTTCCAATGGTTTCTCTCTTTACAATTGCTTCCCCCAGTTGTAGAGAGGAGAGGGTATGAGGAATTTTTCTCATTTCCATGATGATTTCCTCATGACGAACATTAAGGATATCAAAGGAAATATTGAGAAAAGAATATTAGAGAAGGCTATGGTTCTAATTCAAACTTATGGTAGTTTCTATGTTCAATTCAGGAGTTTCTCTTATCTGAGGATTGGAGGTTATTAAAAGGCCCCACTTAAACTACCTAGGTATCCTTCTAATTATATTGTGTTTTTGGAATTGTGTCGTTAGATGGCTTTTGTGAACATCAAATATGTCCAAATGAGAAAGAAGGGGTATTCTTCTCCCTTGAGCATGTTCCATTTCTCTTGTAAAAATAATGAATCTGTGAAGTTCTCAGACAAGCTCTTAGATGAGTTAGGTCTCCCTTCTTTGCCAATGAGAACCCATTTTGATAGTAAAGGTTATGTGAGAAAGAATTTCTATGGAACAGTCCATTATGTTCATGTGCCCAAGTTGGAGGATTTTTGGGAAGATTGCATTGATGAGAACGAAGTTATCAGGAGAAACTTAATGTGGCTAACCCTCAGTCAGATTCTCAATTTCAACACTATTTCCTCTATTCCAAAGAATGTTGTTGATGATGATTCAAACCTGGTTGATAGTTCATACTTGAATGCCCTTACCCCCTTCCAGTGGCCAAAAAATGAAGAAGAAATGGACATCAAAAGAAGGACGACACAGGTCCTAAACTTGTCACAAGCATGGTTAGAGTGTGCAATTAGAAGTCATTCTGATTCTTCATCACAAAAAGGAATGCCAAAGAAAACCAGTACAGTTTCTCAAGCTCCCCAAAAGATGGTAGGAAAATCAATATTAGAGACCAATGTATGTAGGGAAGACTCACAACCTGGTGGAGATAATGACAAGTTTTCAAATATTTGTTTGTGAAACAGGTGCTGTAGCACCACTTAAGAAGAAGAGGACAAGTTTTCAAATGAGCTCTAGTGAGGAAGACACTCAGTTCCTTCACCAGTTGGGAGAGTAGAATCTACTTGTTTATCTGGTTGATGATGTAGATCTCCAAACTCCTCCTTCTGATATTTCCTTATCAACTATTGCCCCTACCACCAATACTTTGTCTATCAAAATTCCAGCGAATCCTTCATCTACCCTGTGGTTGAAAAAGGCAATTATGAAACAAAAGAAGCAATATTTGCCAGCCACTGAAATCAGGATTGATACAGTTACACGCTTGCTAGGGGAAACACCAAAACCTAAAAAAAGGCCAAAATGATTGTAGATCTATAGACAAAGCACCATGTCTTGGAAATTACTAATCTTAATGTGGATAAAACTGAGCAGAAAATCATTGAAGAAGAGTTTAATATAAGCATAATTGACATGGGACCTACGACCACAAAAGGAGATATTTATCATTCCAAACATTCTCCTTGTCTTGTCTAGAATAACTAAGAGCTTGCTCCATATATAGATGCTCTTACTTCCTTCATTCAATTTGCCTGGTAAACTAAGAATCTTACCACCAGCTTATCTTCTGGAGTATCCATTGTTACTACTTATCAAGTTGCCATTAGTTTTATATTCAAAGTCATACTATACATTCTAGTCGGTTAGCACTACCGAATCATGCAGTCGGTATATACACAGAGAAGTCGGTATGCACAGTCTAGTCAGTTACAGAAGAAAGCAGTTACAAAACACAGTATACACCAAGCTGTCTACCGAGTATCTTTTTGAGACTACCGAGCAGTAAAGATGACACACCGAGTTAACATACATCGAGTGAAACGTGTTACCAGATACATTGAAGCTGGACATGCATATGAAAATGTGTTACAAGATCGAGGCACATCTAACCGTTATTACATTGGAAATTGCACCAGAAGATTATGTATGATTACAAGGACAATCTAACCAATGAAATATTTTGTTTAGTTATTCATTCGAGGAATCTTGTTTGTAAGATCGAAGCAATGAATTGGATCACTGTTTTAAGAGATCTATTTATACAGCATGAGTTAAGAGCAAGGTGTGTGCATGCATGTATGAAGGAAGACTGTTACAGAGACATAGAGGTCACTGAGAAGGTTTTCAAAGAACATTCGAAGAATAGAGTAAACAAAAGGGTTTACCGAGTTACTATATGTGTTACTGAGGTATGGTATAAGCAAGGTAATCTTATTCTGAGCACATAGAATCTGCTATAACATTTCAGATGTAAAGTTGCAGATATTTGTAATGATTTTATTGTAATATTGTGAAGTTGAAAGAGAAACCTCTAACAAGTTAAAAGACTCTAACCAAGTCTATAAATTGTAAAGCCTCTAACCAGGTGCAACATTCAGAATAAATGTTGTAAAATCCTTTAGCAAGGTAGATCTAACAGATCTTGTTACTCCTAACAGGGTAAGCTATCAAAAATAGCTAAATGTAGCTCTAACCAAGCATCTTTATTATTGCAGTAGTGAAGTTGTGGGTGCCATCCCCACTGCAGTTTTTCTCTCTAACCAAGAGTTTCTGCATAACCAAAATATATGTGTTATGGAGTGAATCATGTATAATTGTTACCTATTTGTTTTAACTTTATTTTATGTTACTACACTATTCTGTTTATGCATAACAACAAGGTTATTATTCAAGAAAAGTTTTGAAATACCGATTCGCCCCTCCCTTCTTAGTACATTAGCTTTCCATATTGGGCCTAACATCCATCACTGAACTTATCAATTCTGATAAGTTGGAGATTGTTAAGAGAACACAGGCTATAAAAAAAGAAGTTGATGGCTGGGCCAACCAGGTAATTTTAAAAGGGTTGGCATTCATCTAAAATGGTCTAAGGAACTATGATACTCTGAATCATATGATTAGTGTACATCGAGTTGAGCTGTAAAGGGCAAGAAAAGAAATTGGTATACTAATTGTTGCTCTCTTGGAAATGCAAGAAGTTATCAAACTGTCCTAGAATATCTTAATATCCTAACATATTGTTGATAATTCTGATGTAGACAATGCCACCATTTGGACGAAGATGCTACAATGGAAACACCATGTTACAAATGGACTCCAATTGCATCTCATAGCCTCTGTAGTCCAAAACACAAATCTTTGGTGAGACCTAAAAAGTGCCTTTGATTCAATTGGTATTGATATACATAGCAATGATGGGAAGGAGCTACTGGTAGGCGAAGTAGTGAGGAGGGATTTTTGTCAGAAAGTGGAAGATAGTCTTTCAATAGCTAAAATTAAATCCAAATCCTTTGAGCATTTTAAAGATGCAATGATAGCTCTGAACCCCATCAGTGAAGAAATTCAAGACTATCCTAGCAAAATTGTTGAGGCAAGTCAGAAAATTGCTAAGTGGAGGATCAGAGTTGAGGCTACAATTGAACCAACAACATAATAGATATCACTGATTCTTTCCAACTTCAAAGCGTACAGAAAAAGGGTGAATCCATAGATGACACAACAACATCAGGGCAATGTGACAAGTATAGTAGTGACAAGACAAGAATCAACAAAGGATGATATGGAGCTAGAAGATGAAGAAATATATGAGGACGTGGAAATTTAGTTCTTAGTTTTAGTTAGTTGTTTCATTTTCCAATCTTGGCTCTTGAACTATTGGTCCCAGTGGACCAGTTATTTCATGGTTATGTTTATGAATTTCTTGAAATGGTTATCTTCAAGAAGCCATTATTTTTGGTTAGTTTAAGTGGAACTATTTAATGTTTGATTGGAGCATAGTTAGGGGTTTTGATTTTGAGTTTTGAAAGCATAATTTGCAATAGACAGTAATCTTGCAACTTTTAGAAAAACTGAATAGAATTCTATTTGAAAGAGACTTTGTATTGTTTCAGTTGGGATTCCAATCTATGAATGATGCTACCATAAATGGTTATATCTAGATATTTCATTGGATGTTGATGAATTAGTTCTTGATCCAGACTTTGTGCTATGTGGAAGGATTGTTCTTTTCATTATTGTAAATTTGCTTTAGATATATTGCATGTTATTATTGTTGTTTCCTTATGTGAAAATCATTCATTAGTTGAAATATGTATATCAATGCTAGTGGATGATTTGAATTTGAATTCATAGTAATTGATCTTTATACTTTATTGTGGAGATCATGTATAATTTGATTATTCAATCTTTCTTTTACTTTGTAGTTTTTCTTTTCCTGCTTTCTGGTCAAAATTACACCCTGAAAAAACCCAAATTTACATCATAAGAGGGAGTTGTACCTCCAAAATTCAGAGGAAAGTTACAAAATAGAATGCAACTTCTCCAAATGTTGATTAATGGTTTGTTCTATAGTTTGAGCTAGGAGTCATATCATAACATTTCAAAGAGATAAAAATTTGTTAAACAACACCTACCTATTATAGTGTTCCGCCTCATTATTCTCAACCTCCTCCTTTATTCAAAAATGTTACTCCTCCATCCCAATTTAACATGTCTAATTTCAATCCATCCATCGAAGAAACCATTAATAGCCTAGCTCAAGATGTCTCATCCTTGCAACAAAAAATAGCTTCCATGAACTAGTCCAAGTTTAATGTGCCGACATTTGATGTAGCGATCCCATTATCTAATGATATTGTTCATGTTTTCTTTCTTAAACATGTAGAAGTCCATCAATTGGAGCTTTATAATGGAAAAGGTGATCCCTTGACTAATGTGAATACATTTCAAACTTTGTATATTGTTTTTTCTCATGATCATAGACTTTTGGCTAAATTATTTACTAGAACATTTAAGGATAAAGATTTGCAATGGTGATGGTCTTTGCCGCCGTATTATATTACATCCTTTGAACAATTGGCTAATGCTTTCATTCAAAAATTTCACAATAATATTGGTCCTAATATTACTTTGACTAATTTGATTCATTGTAAGCAAGGTGTTAAAGAAAAAGTGATTGATTTTATTGGTAGATATAAGCATTTGTATTCTCAAATTTCTTATCCTATTCTTGATCAAGACATTCAAATAATTTTTATTTCTAACTTGCAAAAAGATTTTATGGATTAGATTCTCTTTTTTTGAGATTACTTCCTTTACGCAATTGTGCGTAGTGCTTCATAACTATTAGCTTCAAGTGAGTCAATTTGACCAATCTTCTTCATTGGCTTCGGTTGATCAAAATGAAAGTACTCACCAACCTTTTGCAAAGTTTAAACTAAACAAGGGATTCATCAAGTTCAATGACAACAACAATACTGAATTAGCAACTTCAACAATAGGTGTGCCTCCTTTCTCCAAGTATTTAAGAAAAGAATTTACTCCTCTTTTTGAATCTTTGCATAGCATTATGCCACAATTATTGAACAAAAATGTATTGAAACTTCCTCCCATTAAACCAATTGACACATCCAAACCTTTTCCACCTTATCATGATTCCAAATCTTTTTTCCAATATCATCAACAACCTGGTCATGACATTGAAAAATATTATTCCCTAAGGAGTAGGATTGAAAACCTTTTTGATAATAATACCATATCTATAGCTAGTGTGAGTGACAAAGGAAAAAAAATTGTAGCTCCTCCTAATCAAAATCTCCAAATATTTACTAATCCTTTGCCTTCTCATTCTATTAATGTTCTTGAGTTTGAGCATCTTGCCTTTTCTCCTAATGATCTTGGCCTCGAGTCTAATAATATGGTGAATCTTATTGATAAACCTGCACCTCCTAAGGAACTATGCATTACCTTTGATCATAGTGAGACTATTGAAGCACCCAAAGATCCACTATATATCATTGCGAAGACCAAATGCATACTATCATGAGGGGTTCTAATTGATCTAGCATGTATGGTGAATGTGATAATTGAAGAATATCTTTATGCTTTGCAATTGCATCAAGTAACATATGATAAATCTAATGTTGTGATTAAGATCTTTGATTGTTTCTCTCGTCTCACTATTAGTTCTATTACTCTTCCTCTTGAGGTTGGTGCTAAGTGCTTAAAGATGTTATTTTTGCTATCATTCCTACATCAGATCAACTTTGTGTGAAGTTGGGACATCCTTGGCTCTCTTCCATGAAATTGATCTCTTCTACTATTCATAAATGTTTGAAATTCCGTCAATGAAAAATCATAACAATTAATATTAGCATGTACCAACCCACAGTGAGGCGTGGAGATGTTAATCTTGATTACTTTTGGTCTAAACAATTTGAACCTCTTAAACCTTGTAGTGATGCTCTTTTTCAATCCTATCAAAAGTGGAAAAATGAGATGATCATATATTTGAGTAAGCCTAGAGATCCTAAACCCATTCGTCTTCTACATGATAGACCTATCCCACCTCCCCATCATGGATCCATCTCCTTCCTACACCCTCTATTCCTTCTTTATATGCTGCAATTTTGCCTCCTACATCTTACAAAGGGAAGCACCCAACATATCCTATATTTCAATCTAAAAAACCTTCTCTCGTGCATCTTTCTTTAAAGGAAGAGAAGAAGCATATGCCTATTGATCCTAAACCTTCACAACCCTCAACCAAAAGCAAAAGAAATTGTTGTGTGAGAGAACGCCTATAAAGACATCATGCTAAGGATCATGAAATTTATTATCAACCCATTTCCTCTCCAAAGACTCCAAATGTTGACATAATTCCTTTTGTCCAGCCTTCACCTAACCCTAGGGAGGAAGTTCAACCTAAATCTCCAAGAAGTAAAATGCTCATGAAAAACTATGGTTCATGTTCTATTCGTATGAAAGATCCTATTTTTATTAACCTTGATGAAGAGATGGATGAAAATGGTGTTTATGCTACCAATGTTGATGATAATGATTCCAATGATGAATATGAATATGTTGGTGTTGACAATGATTTATCTAAACAATTTTCACAAGCATTAATCCTAGCTCCTAGTAACAGACAAAGTGATCCATCATTAGAGCATGGTCCTTGATTGGAACTTGTGGTAGCTCCATCTACCATTCTTGAAGTTTCTCCTCTTGCATATTGTTCACCTTCCAAATTTTTTTTTGAGCAAGATTGGGAGGTAGATGATTTTCTTCATTAGCTTCATTTATACCATATATTATTTCTCTTTATCCTCTCTTGCTCATTTATAACCTTCTTCTATTTGTTTCTCAATTATTCTATTTTTTGTCCCTAGGGCTATCTACTTGAGGATGATGCAAAGCGTTTAGATCTCTTTTAGTCTCTCCCACATTGACTCAAAAGACACAAGTGCCCTTCTTCCATTATGGTTCTACTTTCTTTGGGGGATGAGGACAATTCAATGCAAATTTATACATGATATACATTATTTATCATAAAAGCATTCCGACCCCAAAGTTAAGTAGAACCCTTTTGTGTTTTGTGATCATTATCCTTTGATTTGTCCTTCCTTCGGGGCATCTCATTGTGATTACGTTCTTATCTTTTGGACGAATGTATACTACCTTAAAGAAATTTCTCCCATTGTGGCGTACACAATCACTTTAACATGGGGACATACACTCAGATCAATCTCTCCTTCTTGGCATGTCTCAATACTCAAGTTACTTTGCAAACATAGTCTTTTTCTTGGTATTTTTGGTATTTTTCTTTCCTTGACTCATGGTAAGTGAACCTTACTAAGCTTGTCATCATGGTTCTCTTTCTCTTTCTCTTATAATTTCCCTTTTATTTTAATGATTGAACTAGTGAGATACCTAAAGTCCACTGGGGGCTTGGTGTATCTTGCCTCTTTAGTAACTTGGTGAAGGATTTTCCAATGTGAACCTTTGTACTTTATCGAGAGTATTCTTAATTTCATACTCTTGCTAAAGTTGGGGCTAAATGTAGCATCCTAAATTGCACTTGCTTATAATTTTGTCCTCATTTGGGCCCTTACCTTGGCGTTCATGTCCCAAGGCCTAATTGGGGACTTAATTATGCTCATAGCATGCATATTTGTCATATTTTTTACCCTGTACTTCATTTCCCCTTAATCTTTGGTGCCAGATTGGTTAGGACCAAGGCATGGCCCCTTAGTCCTCAAGGGACTAGGGTGCCGAGCACCCTGGTCCTCCCAATTAGGACCAATTTTTGGGCCCCTTAACGGTCACAACATTTGGGCAGGAATCTTGACCCTGTGTTGGCTCATGTGAAAAAATTACGTTATTTTTCAATGAGGAAGTATAAAAGGAGGTCCACCCCTCTCATTTTGATATCCTGAAAAAAAACCAATCACACATAAATTCAAGAATTCAAATTGAAGTGAGAAAGAAATCAGTCTTGTTTCAAGCATTGGAGTAGAAGTAAGGTCAAGTTTCAAGGATTGGTGTTGACATTCATGTTTTATGTTATTGAATATTTCATGAAACCCTAATTCCATGTGGAGACAAACAAAACTTCACAAGGAGGTATAGCATTTGTGTTTTAATCATTATTTAACATCTCCCTCAAAAGGAGAACATTTTTATTACTGTAATTCATTCATATTTTAGTTCTATTCCTTGGTTAATTCCAAAAATGGGGTTTGACCTAAGGAAACCCCTATTTCTAACCTATTTCATTTCTCTATTATGCATAGGAACATGTACAAAGCTACGATCTTCAGAATTGGCTTTATTTACAGTGATGAATTGATCCCCATTAGAGTGTGAAAAGTGTGAAGGACCAAGGTAACCATCGCTATAGTCCCAAAAAATTAGGAGCTCCTTTTGGGAATAGATCTGAATACATTTGCATTCCTTAGATCTAGGTTCATGACTTGATCTAATGACTGTAGCCGTTTGTTCATGCATTTTTACATCAATTCTTGCACATTTATCCTAATTTCAACATTCTCACAATTCAACTTAAAAGAGGGCAATCCAATCAAATCCAGTAAATCCAATAGAATTCTCAGCCCTTATCCTTGCTGATTTGTGGTGAGATCCATTGGGTTTACCCCTCTTTAATGTATTGGTTCCCAAGTAAAAAATAGTGGTTTTCATCCTTCTTGTGGTGGAAATCCTAATTTTTCACCAATACATATAGGTTCAATCGTAATATTGCAATATATAGAACTAGATATATATTTTTATTTAGACAAGTTTGCTAGAAGGGAGCAATATCATTTCTATTAAATAAAGAAAACAAGATATTAGAGGTAGGATTACATCAGTGATATAGATAATCAATGTTATCTCCAATTACTATCAGTATTTCTACAATGTCTTTATGGAATAGTTCTTTGTTATCCTCCATGAATGCGGAAAATGCATCCAAAGAGTATAGCTAGACAATTCCCTTCGTATACAACTTACATGCCTTCAAAATTTTGGTCTTATTTCCCTCATCATTTAAATCAAAGTATCTCATTATTATCTGAGATGCAAGCACTATCTCCATTTGGTCTAGGGCCATTATAACACCTAATACATTCTCCTCCCTGACCATGCATCTCATTGTCTCATTTGCATTGAGAGCATATCCTAGAATTTGGATGATGAGGGCAAAAAATTTTTCATACATTGCTCTGTCATGCACATGACCCCCAAACCAAAAATCTAGGCCAAGGAACTTGACTACGACCAATATTTCTTCCTCATTTCCTTGCTGGAACATACGATAGACCTATTCCTTCATCATTTCATCAACTAAGTTCAAACCTGCACACTTGCATTTCACTCCAAAGGATTATACCATTCTTTCTCAAGGTCATGAATAAGAAGATAGATTTGGTTCTCTATAAATAGAATCCCACCTAACTCCCTGATGCCATGACTATCCCAAAAATATTGCATGTTAGATTTTATTCTTTCCCTTGATATTTGTTTCCTGTTTCTTTGTTTCCAATCCAAAATTGGACCATTGAAATATCCACATCTTTTTTTTGAGGAGGTCATGAATGGTTTTGTATCCTTTCACCTTGTCTATTGGGAGTTTCTTAAAGTACCACCCAAAGCTTATCCTTGAGGTACACTACTATATACAAAACTGGATACGACACACATAGGGCATTAGGATTTTTTTTATAACATAAACAAGTATTTTTTACATTTCTTATAAGAAAAACCCTTGACAAGACCTTTCGATTGGTCTTGAAATTCCAAGACGACATAATCAAACCCTTCTAATGAGCCTCATTAGTCCTTGAGGTTAATGAGTATCTGACTACCATCCTCTTTTATCTTAACAAGATTTGGTATTGCTTTGAAAATTGATGTTATGTGGCATACCTATTAATTAATTAATCATTGATATTAATTAAATTTTTCTTTTATCCATAAAGGATCAATCTGAAAGACTCTTCCAATGGCATACTTAGACACCATGTCACAAGCATCGGTTTAGGAAAATGAAAAAGACAGTTTTCTAAATTAGTATAAATTGGAATAGCAAGGAAAATAAATAGTTCCTTGGTGCAACTTCCAAGGAAAAGAAACACCTTTATTGAATCTTAATTTCCCCATTTCCAAATTAACCCCTATATGTGTAAATTTGACTTTATTTTTTTCATTTACTTATGGATGCACCAGGATGAACATACACATCATTCCATAGCAATATTATAACCTAACTTTTGAATTTTTTATTATAATTTTATCCATTACTAAACCAACTAATAAGTACATGTAGATTGAAATTTAGATGGATCCAATGGTGGATATGGAATATGTAATTGTTACCAGTGAAGAAAATTTTATTCTTGTCATAGTAATTTGTCAAAAAGGTTGTACACTTGCTGACATCCATCATGAAATTGTGAATGATGAACTCATTGAATATCCTTTCGATTTTATCAGTGGGATTGGGCATCCTTTAAATATAAAGCAAGAACAAAAAAGGAAAGCTACAACAACACTTCTAGGCATTAAGAGGAAACATGACATAGTGGATGTTGAAACACTGGAGTCAAATATAGTTGAAAGTACACCAAACCCTCAAAATAATAAAGAGAGTGTGGAGGAAGGTATTCATAAATAGCCAAGAGTTTGAGATGGGTTTGAGTCAATGGAACAAAGCATAGTTGTTGATCCTAATGTATTGGCATCTTGGAATCAAAAAGTGAATAGTTCAATGGAAGAATTTGTCAAGGAGAAATTTACTCTCAAAGTATATTCAGAAAAGGGAGAACCGAAAATAAAGATCCATCGTGAAAGTTGTGGCATTGATTATGGAATAGGGGAATTATTCATGGAAACACGAAAATTTCATAATTTTATAAACAATCATATGAAAACAATGTACCATCAACGTCACATTTTAATGGAGGGAAATGGTGAAAATTATTCAAGTCGCATAAAAAAGCAGACAAATGTGGTTAGAGATTGTTAGTCCGTACTTGCATTATGCCTTTTTCGCGTCCTTTAAATTTTTCCTCCTTTGCATTTTTCTTGAACTGAACCTCTTGCTTCAACCATTGTAATGCCCATACCCTAGTCGGACTTTTAAAACCCGTTTAACCTTGATTGACTTCCTATGTGGCATTCTTGAATGGTAGATTAACCGATATGCAATGTGTAGTTTAGATAATATAAATAAATTGTGCATACTTATTATTGTGCCTTTGCATCGATTTTCGTGTAAATGTGGTTGTTTCCTAACCCTTGAGATAAATCTGGAGCTAACGCCTTCATTGAATATGTATATGTATATGCATGCTTGTATGAATTCATGGGTGCAGGGGATTGCAGGTACAACACCGCTTAGGGCAAGGTTTATCTCCTTTGGAATTTGCAAGGTTGAGTATGCTCCTTCATCTTTTGTATTCGGATTTAGTGGTCATATAACTCTCGTCTTGCCTTAGCCATGGTTAGGTGAGCATCGTGTGTGGATTCGTGGGGCTTTCCTTTCATTGGGATGCGCATCGAGAGATTTGGAGGACTTCCTCGATTTGCGTGCCTTGCGCGAGGTAAGTGAGGTTTGTTATCCTAAGTATTAAATTCAAAATTAATGAGTAGGCGTACACAATAGTGATATAGGAATTTAAATAGGTAGCTTCTTTTATATGATTAATCATTAATTTGAGAGATTGCTTTAAATTGTTATTGTAGCAAGCTTAAGGTATTTAACTGGGGTTAGTGTGCTCATTTACGCATTTGTAACTTTTATGCATTTGTAGTTGAGAAATTTGAATAAACAAGACTCTTGCATTAGATTAGTCATTTATTTAAAAATGTCGCTTTATTATGTTATAGCGAGTTAATCTAATAGCTAATTTTAAAATAACGAATTTATTGAGTTATGCGTTTTAGAAAGGAAAATTTTAAAGTCCTTGGGAGATAGAAATAAATTACTCATTTTCGGATTTTGGAAGGAAAAGGGGTAAATTATTATTATTTAAAAGAAATTATTCCCTTTTTACTTGTATAGTTGATATAGTATAAAAAGATTGATTTTTAGAAAATTAAAATTTAATCAAAACGCCTCACCCAGTCAATAGTTCCAAAATATAAATGTAGAACTAAATCGATATTGAGAAATTAAAAATTTAAAAAGAAATAGAAGCATTATAATTTTAATAAGGAAAACAAATGAGATGTATTAAATAAGGTAAATGAATGACTTCCATTTCATTTTCATTCATTTTATTTCAAAAAATAAATGCCTAATTTCGAAATTGAAAATTAGGGCAAAATTAGGGTTCTCTTTTTAACCTAGTTTTGTAAGCATTTTGGGGGTTCTTGGCTTGGGAGTTTTTTTGGAGAAAAATGGGGGGATTTGCATGGGAGCAACAGATTGGGGAAGCTCTTCATCAAGATTCATGCCCGGAATTTGCACTATGAGGTAGGATTCAAATCCACTACCTTATTTATTTGTTGAATACAAAAAAAAAATGGTTTTACCCATGAATGATTTGGGGTTTAGTTTTCAGTTTACTTTCAGACTTGGTTTTTTCTTGAATCAAAACCTTGTTCTTAATGGATTTGTGATTTTAAACTTGATGAGGAATTATTTTTCCCATAATGTAGTTTTTGGTAAAATCCAGAAAATGAATGGATTTGTGAAAAAAAAAGGATAATGGAAGATTTGTGGTATGTTAGTTGTTTCATTCTGTGTTTTCCTTCAAAAAGAAAAAAAAAAAAAAAACACAGAAAGAATAAATATTTGGGGATTTTAGGGGGATTGTATTTGTTTTCTTTTAAATCTGTTATGACCCAGGAAAATTGTTCAGCCCAGGAAAATCTGTTTTTTGTTGCCTGTTTTTGTTTTGTTATTTTAAAAAAAAAATTAAAAAAAAAAAAATGCTTTTTAAACACCCCCCCCATCCCTGCTGGTAGCAACTGCTACTGTTAGTAGCAGCGCTACCAGAGGTAGCTGACTGCTACCAAATGGTAGCAGCGCTACCAAAGGTAGCGGCCTGCTACCATTTGGTAGCAGTGCTACCAATGGTAGCTGGGTTGCCAGGGGGGAGGGCCCACGTGGGTGTCCACGTGGGTACCCTCCCACTCTTTATTTTGTTTTTTTTTAAAATTAAAAAAAGTTTATCATATTTTATTTTTAAATTATTTATTTATTTTTATTTATTTTATATAAATGTTTTAAAAATAAATAAATGAATATATGCATATAGGATATAAAAAAATATAAAAAAAATAGAGAAGAATCAGATTAACAAGAGAATTCAAAATTAGTAAAGGGATTTACATTCAGTTCTTTGATATTATTTAATGTTAAATTCAGTTTCTTATACTAATAATCTAGGATTATTAATTAATATATATTGGACCTTAGGGAATCAACATGAGTAAATCCATACTTGAATACAAGTTTTCTTTTAAATTTTATATTGGTTTCAGCATACTCAAGTTAACACTTATTTTTAACATGGACTAAATAGTCATGGTGGACTAATACGAATTTTTTTAAAATAAAAGTTAAATTATCAAATCCATAAACTTGGACGACATTAATGGTTAAACAGATATGACAGAACGAATACCTCTACCCGATAATGCCTATGCTGAATTAAACTTCTATTATTGAATTCGGTTATGAAATGGTAAGACTTGGCATGACAGTGTTTGGTTGAAAGTAGGTCAAGCCCTAGTTAGGATATCGTCAAACAAGAGAATCTAGGGTTGTTTGTTTTCTTTTGTTATGATTCAAATGACCCGCTTTTAAAAGGGATCACTATGTAATAATCTAACGAGGTAGATGTTGAATAGTGTATGTGCTCGCCTAAAAGGCAGAGTTGTAAAGACATGTAAATATGTAACTTTAACTATAATGAATGCCAAAGGGGTCTTGCAGTTGAGCAGACCCAGAGATGTAGCCCATCAGGGGTGAACTCCGAGATCATATCTGGGTTATGCGATGTTTATGGCGTACTTTGTTTTATGTTTTAAATTATCGTGAATGATTGTATTCTTGCATAAGTGTATGGTGAAAATTTAATGAATTCAAATTTAAGTGCATAACAGTAATCATCTGGATAAATGTAGTTATTGAAGTTCATAAAACGTTGTAAATTATGAATATGGCAAAATATTTAAATATTGTAATTAAAGTTGTGAAAAAAGTAATTTGATAATGTTAAACGTAGTAATAATGGAAAGGACCTCGCTAGATTACTTCATTGGATTAATTTGTTAATAAGTATGTTAATGGAATGAATGTAAAAGGGAAAACAAGTTAAAACTTATGTCACAACTCCCAGATTGACATTAAAAGGTTGAACATTATATAAACATCTATCTTTTTACCTTAGTGAATGAAATTCACGCCATGTTAATTTTGCTTCATTGCATTGGATGATTTGTTAAGTTATTTCACTCTTTAATCATAACCAATAACCCTCATCAGATTAATTTGATAATTCGTGTGAACTCAACTAGGCATCCATGTTGTATATTGGATGGATATACTTAATAATCCATGTTGTAATTATAATCAATAATTCTCACCAGATTAAATTTAAAATTGGGTGAACTCAATTAGATATCCATATTTTAATCCTTATAAAAGGAATCCCTCATGATTGCTAAAATTGATCTAAAATGGGAAAGTGATTGATTTGTTGTTAATACATTAAATCTTAGTAAAAGCATCCCTCGCATATTAATTCATTTAACAAAAAGAAAAAAAAAAAGTGATTTGCAACAAGATAATTGTAATTCAATCCTAATGGAAGAGCATCTCTTGGAACTTATACTTGAATCTTGAAATGTTAGATATTATCTTGCTAACTATATCTTAAAGTTAAAGGATAACTCTTGTGGCTCAATACATTTTCAACGTAATGATTCTAGCCATCTAGTAGTATTATTTTAAAACTCCAAATGAATTCCCATGGCTACTCACATCATACCTTTCATAAAAGAGCTTCGACTCATCAGTTGGCTATGCACGAAACCAAATGAAGGGACCTCACTCTATTAGTTGTAGTTAATCCTTAAGGAATGAACTTTTCTTATTAACCAAACTTTTTTTTTAATATTTAAAAAAAGAGATATCAAATGTGGGTATATATTTTAAAATCAAATGAAGGAATCCTCGTTTTATTAATCGTAGTTTAACCTTAAATGAATGAAACTCATTAGGCATATTCTTAAACATTAAAGGATGAAATCAATTGTGAATGGATACCACAACCCAAGGAAGGAATTACATGAACCCCTTTTGGGGACCTCTTAATGTAATTATGAAAATTAGTGCATTGAATAAATAACTCCTCAATGGCCTCCTAACCACCAAAGTAAATGAACGCCTCCTAAAATTTTAAGATGTCATATCTATGAACACATATGTAATTAAGATCTATGCAATATCTCGTAATTAAGATATCCAGAATTAATGGATCTAATGACGCAAGTTGAGTTAGGTGTAAGGTTATGTAATCGCGTTAGGAAACTCCTTAGGATTGTTTGAGCCTTCCGCGGTGATGTCTAAGTTGACAGATAACTCCAATGTATTTCAATGTCGTGTCTAATTATGAACTGAGTTAACTTCAAACTATCTTAATGCTGTAACTCTTCATCAACGCTCTTAATTATTATCTTAAAAAAAAAAGAAAAAAAATATTTTTTACACTCTAAATGAGTGTTTTTAACTTAAACCCTTAGGGGTTTCCTGGCGGGGCATTACAACCATTCTAGGGTTCAAGGTTCAAGTTCAAGTGCGGTATGTAGTATACTGGCTTTGTTTTAAGTAAGGTGTTCAAAGGTCTTGGTGGTCATAGTTCATTGAACTTGAATCGTGAACATTTAGAGTGGTCCAAGGTTCAAGGTTGAACATGTTAAAGCAAGTCTTGTGTAAGTCATGTTTTCTAGTGAGTAAACTTTGGCATGTTCGTGTGTTTTGCACTAATGTTGTTTTGAACTCAAACCTTTGAACCTTTTCTTTTGGAAGGGTTCAAGGTTCAAGGTTCAAAGTTCAAGAATTAATGACTTTGGAGATAAACTGAACAAGTGTCGGCATATAGGGAATATTCTGGATTTAAAAGATGAACCTCGAGAAAATGAATTGTGATGGAAATCCGTACTTGGGAATAATCATTCCAAGCAATCATTTCAAGTAAAGGATATGGAGGAGACAAGACTTGTTATTAATAAATTGTCAGAAATTAATCTTTTTGACACGATTTGGCACGAATGAGTATGCAGTTTTCAAATCATGACGAATTGTGCGACTGATATTTTAGGCCAGTCCCTAAGATCTGTTTTATTTAAAATAAGTTACTTGCCTTCATTATTTGCCCAATTTGGTAAGTAGAAGATTAGCATAGGTGACATTTCTTGTCCTCGACTCTATGAATTCTCAGTTTTGCATGAAAGGTGAGCACAAGTTCTTCCTCTTTTCTCGTTGGATTTCATAAATTGAAAGTTTTATTTGATACTTCCGTCGGTTCAGTCAATTCTTCCTACTGTGTATTTTATGATTGTAAATAAAAAATGAGACCCAAAATACCTCAAATAGACTAGAAGTCTTGGTTAGTTAGTTCCCTGCTTGACATAGGAGATACTTTCCTACCATGAGTAGACTTAGAGGAATTCCAAGAAAGGGTGCGAAATTCTGCTAGTTCCCCTTTGATGCAAAAAATTTTAGATACTGGGTTGGTAGAAGCTGCAACGTTTCCTCTAGCTGTGTCATGTCCAAAACTAGTTTTGGAATGTATGAGAATATATGATCCTATAGAGAGGTGTATAAGAAATGCAGATGGTAAAGTGTTGCTTGAAATTAGTCGGGAGGTTGTTTCCGCCATAATGAAAATACCAGAGAAGGAGCAATATGAGGACTGGATGGTATGCAAGTCGCAAAGACTTTTCTCTTAAAAGAAGTCATGTTTGGTTATTGAAATTTCAAAAGGGGGTTTCAAGATTGCCAAGCCCATTAACCCGAGAGCATCTGATTCAAGAAGTAAGGGACATAGTCATTTTATTACATAGAATGTGGGGAAATCAGATAGCCTTTTATTGGGAAGATTGGATGTATTTCTTTTTCCAGGTAATCTTTGGGGAAAGGAGATACATAGATTGGACATAGTTAATTGCAGAAAGAATGCATGAGGGTCTAAGTTGTTTTGGGAACAAAAATTTCCATATGTCTTCTTACCTTCTATACTGTTTAGGCTACACCCGTCAATGGGTAGGTTTGTATCATGAAACCTGGCTGAATGATATGAGAATATATGAATATCACCCACATTTGCAGCAACACAGGGTGTCTAATAATGGAATTTAGATCAATATTACTTATGAGGTTACCATTCAATTGGAATTAAAATGCAATAATCTCCTTAATCAAATCAAGTATGAGGAGTTAATTTTACAATAAAATACCTTTGATGGTAACTAAGAGAATACCATCCGTTGAGTTATGTTCTTGACATGGCAAGTCAAGAAAGAGAGAGTTAGACATGAGAGGAAGGCACTATAAACAAGATAATTAAGACAAAGAAATTTCAAGTTAACCTTTTTAGCTATATGAAAATTTTGGTGGTTCGAGAACCAGGACCGCCATTTGAGGCACCGATGAAGAAAAGATATGAAGTACTCTTGCGAATCTCAGAAAGAAGCATTAACCTATCCTAAAGAATAGGTACCTTAAGTATGTGGTCATGCTAGGTTTCTTATTAAGGACATTGGTTAGATGATTCATGTAGCAATGCAGAAAAGCTAGTGTTGGATAACCTCGAAGATAAGGACTAATATGATGAATGGAAATCTCCTTGATAAGTGAACCCTAGTAAAACTATAGATGGATCAAATAAGAAGAAAGGAGACATGAACTTCTCAGGCTAAGACACATAATTGCAATAAACCCTAAGTTCATCCGTGGTTATAATTGGGGAAGAAAGCAAACAAAGCCTCAACTAGTTCCTTTATGGGAAGAAAATCTTGGAGAAATTAAATAATGGCAAAGAGAGTAGAGAGAATTTTGGAATCATGAAAAAAGCCCTATTTAAGTACAAGGAGTGTAGAAGAATCATGGTCCTATAATCTAGGAATGATTAACTTATATTCGTTCAGAACCTAAGGAGAAAGGTGCAACCCAATCATGACTAGTAGCTAGATACAAGACAATATGGAACACAATTTAATTACTTGGCAAAACCAAAGTAGGTTTGTAAATTATGGCACTCATGTGTGAAAGTATGTGAAAACATTAAGTATGGATGAAACAACATGCAGATGGAAAGGGGCTTAGGGAAAGATAGCATAGTATTATTATAATACCAAAGTTTTAATGAAAATCAGTTGGCAGTATGTAATATTTTATGAGAACAATGATAAGGAGCCAAATTATGTGGTTAGCTAAGGGAGAACTTATAAATTATGGGAGTCTTAAGACGTTGGTAACTATTGAACACCATTAAGACATTGGTAACTATTGGACACCTTAAATATTACGCCATAATTGGGTAACAAGATATTATGATGATAAGGTGGTTTGTGTAGATTGAAGGAAATCATAAGTTGTGATGTGCCAAAATTGGCTAGTAAGTAAATATAAATAAGTAATATGGAAAGAGATAACCACTTTTTATGAAATTCTAAAATAATAAGGTGGGTGTTGGTCACATCTCGAGTGCACACCCCCTTGAATTCATAAGTTGCATATGTGAAGTAGGAGAGAATAAGTCAACTCTGTGCATGGTTTGAAATATGTCATGAAATGCGTGGGTAGGAATTAGTTGTCAACCGTTATTGATTTTACTTGACAATTATTCCACCCCAAATGTTTCTTAACCATAAGTGCTTGTAATTTGGCAACAAGCTCCTACTTAACGAAGTCAAGTGAATGTTAGAGGTGAAAATACAAGGAGCTAGCATAAAGTGCTAAGAAATAAAATGACGTCCCTAGTAAAATTATATGATTACATTTTACAAACCCTAAGTGGTTCTAAGTATACAAGTGACAATTTTGTACCGAATTAGCAACCGTGTGTGTAAGTAAGACATGAAAGTGTTGGTGCATGAGTTACCACGTAACATTGAACCAAGATTTAACATATTAAGATATTTAATGGAAGTTTAAGAAGAATGGACAGAGAATGGTTAAGTTAGTGCAATCACCTGTTAGAATATAATTATGGAGGTTAATAACCCCAATTAGATAACGGATTATATCGGAAAGTGTTGCTTGTGATAGCAGTCACATGAAGGTTAAAATGGAACATGATCTTTAAAATGATTGCAATCTTTTGTGTATAAGATATTTCGTAAATAATAAAGAAATATAGATAATCTAAGAACCTTAAGAGTCTGATAATCACTTCCTAACACACTCAGGACTTGTGATCTTGGGTGATGTGTTGCGGTTACTCCCTAGAGCATGGCTAATATGGCCATCTTGTTTCAAGTTTTGATTCGACAATGTTTTCGACTTCCTTTGAATATTATATTGTGACCTAGGGGCTAGTACTTTCATTTATATTTTTTTTTATGATAAAAGGACCACTAAATTTATGTTTCTTTTATTGGAGCTATGGCACTTGCCATGTTGCTAGTTTTAACATCTTTCAATTGTCGACATTTTTCTTCTTTTGATTGGACTTGGCAAAAGTAATGTTTTTTTTAATCTTTTTAAAAGTGTCAAGTGGTCATTTTGTTGGTTGATATAGCTAGCCCTAGTGATGTGATTTGTGTAATGTCTATCATGTTCGTTGAACCACTGATAGTGTGTCAAGGGAGAATACCACAAGGAGTGAAATTAGGCACAAAGAATTAACAAAGAATGTTATATCAAATTAAGATGAAGGAAGGATATCCTCCTAAAGAAAATTAATTGCAAGTAATCTGAAAGAGAAAATTCATAACAAAAAAATGTGTGATCTAGACCTAATGAATTGCAAAAGTGATGATAATTGCAGACTGGTAAATTTGGCATGTGTATGGAGATGATTGCGTGGATGATATCTAAAATAAAGTATTATTAATTTTCATCACTCCCTTAGAATGGGATTGTTATGTACCTTAGTGTTTGGGATTTGTGAATAACGTACCTTATGAAACTTAAAGCTTGGTGCCTAGAAATATAAACATTGTAGTCCCTAGTGGTAGAAAACTACCCTATATAGGGGTAGATTTGAAGAACTTAAACTTGATTATCCCTTGTTGCCTTTTGATGTGGGAATAAATCATGCACCTAGGATGGTTTAACAAATATTTTATTAACACCCTAATGAGGCGCCTTGATGTAGAATAAGTAGATTCATTTTGGTTTCAGTGTGATGTTAAATTTCTTAAGTAACATGCATGGACGAGAATTGCAGAGGGATAAACATATTTTAAAATGAATCCTAAGCAAAGTATGACTCCTAGAAGTTTAATAAGTAAACTATTATGTGTAACCTTGTTTTTTTGGGGGGAATTGATGTGCGTTAATGATATGATTTTGAGGGTGCATTAATGTAAATTGTTGAAAGATAGAATTTTGTAGACACCTACTTGAGATGGAAGTGAAATGTAATAAAAATGATAGTTAAGTACCTTATGGAGGAAATAAGCTATTACGAAAGAAGGATGATTTTAGTATTGCCTCTTTCTAAGTAGCCAAGAGAAGAGTTAGAGTAACCTAGTGAAATTGTGGGAAATGATATGTCCCTATTTTGTATCCTAGTCATGCGACTTCCAGGAGTAAGTCGAACCCTAGGGGGGGAAGATGTAGAGCCCCTCCCTGATCAAGCTCTAGTTAACTTAGTTGACCAAGGTTGACCATATTAATAAATGCAAAAATTCAAGAGGATGAGCTATGCTAGATGGATAGATTAGCGAGAAAAGTAATTAAATTAGGTTATGAAGCATTTTACCTTGTGGTGCACATTTTGATGTGTTATGGATTTAGATCCTATAGGATCCACTAATTTGATAATCTTGTTATGATGTATGCCAGCTATATCTGAATTTGTAGGACTTTATTATGATATTAGAAATTATGATGCATGCCTTATGAATGGTTGGAATTTAAGTGGACAATGATAATTGCTTTATATGGATCACATTATTTTATGGTAAATTGATTTATATGATGTCCATTGTATGCAAAGTGATTGATTTGTATTCTTATTTATGTGGTTAATATTATATGAGGCTATTGGAAAGTACTAATGTGTAATTGAGATGCGCAGGAAAATTATCCATGTGACCATGGAAACATTATGGAGAATCAAGCCTAGGCCTATGTACGTTTGTAAAACTAGGGGTTGTCTATTTGGAGAGACAACACCACGTACGTATCATATTTTATTCGTAAACGTAAATGATTGCATGTGTTAAATTGTAATTATTTATTTGTGTAAATTCTACAAGAGATAATTGCCATGTGTGTATCAATGATGTGGAATTATTTTGTGGTGTCACTTGACACATATGTTGTATGTTGTGTTGGCATTGGCATGTCACCTTTTTGAGAGATTTATTTTTGTTTAATTGATATATTTCCAAATTATCCTTGAAGGTTCCAAGAAATCTAGGATAGTGAGCCATTAGGAGGGTCAACTCAGAGTTGACCCGTAGGTAAACTTTAGGTGGACTTTCAAAGGGTTAAACCAACTCCTAGAGTCAGTTTTAGAGCATTTTTATTGGGCCTCATGGGGGTACCTATGGGTGAAGGCCAAATTTGGCCATGTGTCCTTCCCCTAGGACTTGTTTAACCTCCCAAAAAAGTGGGTTTTCCTAGATGGCCGAATTTCATCTTCAGGAGTGCCATCCTTGGGTAGATAACCTTCTTGGTATGTGTCATTCCTCTTCCCCATTACATTCCTCTTCTTGAGGTGCCTTGGTTAGGGAGTGTGTAAGACCTAGGGAAGACCAACCAATGGGAGTCTCTCACTCTATCCAAGAGGTTGGAAAGAGTGGGAGAAGCCTTCTTAGGCAAGAGATTGAGACTTAGTGAGTTAATCACCCACTCTCCATCTTTGGAGACTAGATTCTTGCAGTTTTGAAACAAGTTTTGGAAGAGAATTTTTGGCTAAGGGTTGAAGGAGAGAAGTGTGGATTTGGGCAGCTCTACTCCAAGCTATCTTTTGTAAACCCTTGGCATAATTAACGTTGGTGTCATGCCCAAACTTTTGGGAAAAAAATGGAACAACAATTTTTTTTTTTTGAACAACATAAACTCACAAAATAGTCTACATTAAAATGAATTCAATTGAGTTTTGTCTTATCTAAGATGTAAGTAGAATTGTTCACTAATATTGGATTAATTAACTCACTCATAAAAGTGACATTAATTAATGAGGACTAATTATTCCCTAAGAGGGTCCTCGCAATTTAATTAGTTAATTTAATTAACCTAATTAAATTGCCGCTAATTAAAGTCGAGGGAAAATTAAATATCTCAATTGCATTTAAATTATTCTGGGCTAATTGAATAATGATGCGAATATCTTAAACCTAAAATTTAATTAATCGAGCGCACACAAAATTCATTATTTATATTTAGCCAATAAGGTTTCAAAATTAATAATGTTATTTGCCAAATAAATCTAATTTATACTATAGCCAATTTTAATTTCCCCTAAACTTTCAAATTTCGACGATTAAATAATCTGGCCAAAATTGGCCTCATAGGTTAAAAATTTGTATAAAATAATTAATAATTCTCATTTACAAATATCTCCCAAATTAAATTTAACTTGACGTCCACATTTAATTAAATACAAAAATTATCTATGAAATATCCTTATTAATAATCCTTGATAAAATTACGTCAATAATTGTGATATTAGAACTATATAAAATTAATTCCCCCAATTTAAAATTCAGCTAAAAGTGAAAGGGGTCTAATTATTACTTACGCGTTCATTAATATTTATTAATAAAATCAAATTAAATAGGTTTTCAACTTAACCTCTTATATATATATATATATATATAAACAATTGGATGAACAAATATATATTTATACCTATTTATACATGTATATTTCTTTAATAAAATGAGCCAACTATACCCATTAAATATTATATTGCAACTTATAAATAAACTTTAAATTAAAAGTTATAATTTAGAAACTATAATTCAAATTCCCTCTCATTTTTATATGCAAACCCTAACCTGAATATGGGCTTGGGTTGCATTTCTAATATATCTTTGTTATTTAAATGCTAACCCTAACCCGAAATTGGGTTAGGGTTGCATTTTTAGCATCTAGAATTATTTTCTCTTTTTTTTTCTTTGCTTTTACCCTAACCCGAAATTGGGTTAGGGTTTATTTTATATATATATATATATTTGTGTGTGTGTGATGCAGGGTTCGGTGGCCATGGAGGCGGCGACTGAGATGGAGGCAGAGCGGTGGAGGATGAAGGGCCAAGACGGTAGAGGGAACCCACGGTGGAAGCTCCCGTGTTGTCCACTGTGTTTAAACATAGTGGCGGCCCCCGTGTCATCCACTGTGTTTAAACATAGTGGCGGCCCCCATGTCGTCCACTGTGTTTAAGCACAGTGGTGGCTCGGCCTCGGCTATGCCATCCACTATGTTTAACATAGTGGCTCGGCTGCCCATCGTCCACTGTGTTTAACCATAGTGGTTCGGCCCTGTCGTCCACTGTGTTTAACCACAGTGGCTTGATCCCACCATCCACTGTGTTTAAACACAGTGGCTCGAACGCGCCGCAAACACGGTAATCCCTTTTTTAATCTCTTTTCTTAAAAAGAAATTAAGACATTAACATGCAGGAGTGTTGTAATGTACAGACAACATTTTAAATAGATATAGTTTTTTTTTTGAATGATTTATTTTAATAAGAACATATTAACTCATATCCTCAATTTATTCCTAATATCAGATATTTAAACTAACCATTTCCTTTTCAAAATAACTTAGCATAGTGAAGATATTTTGTTCTCATTGTCTAAGGCTAAATATGTATTTTCATTTTCTTTTCTAAAATGTCTCAAAACAGATAATACCAGTACTAACTTTAGATTAATTTTTTTTTCCTAGATTAATTTCTGCAATGTTAAAACAAGAAATAACAAAAATGATAGTAATAAATATAACTGCAGCATCATTTAAATATTCCAGAAAGGAAAATACACTTTACACATTCCCATTTCTCTTTCTGCATCTCTTTTATTTTCTTTATATAAATTACAGAGATAATAGATGACATAATTTAGTTACATGACAGATTTAAATAAAATACAGATTTAAATAATAAACAACAACACAATACATTTCCTTTCCCTTGCACTTTATACCAACAGAGTTAACCAAATGCATTCCCCTTTCTTTTTTTTCTTTTTTTAAAATGGTCCTTACATCAATAAAATACATCTTAAGGCATAGTCAATATCATAGATTTCTAAATCATTACAATATCATTACAACAGAAAAACTCCTTCCTTTCCCTTCTTTTCTTTTCAACAAAATAATATTACATTCTTTTTCTTTCTGCAACTAAAGTAAAATCTGCAACTCCTAGCTTTCTTTTCCAAGCAACTTGCATTCAAAACTTAAAGTTGTGACCATAAGGTGCTCACCTCCCAGCCTAGGCTTACTAGAAGCCACCCCCGAGCTTAGAGAACCAAGTTCTAAATGGGTTACACTCAAGCAACACAACAAAAAAGGGGAAGAAACTCAACAAACACATACCCGTCCCAAAGCTGAAACTTCATCAGAAAATGTGATGTTTACATGGGTGGAAGTGGACCAAATACCTTGAGGAGATCTACAAGATAATAGATCACAACCAACTTATGGCAACCAAGAACACAATAAAATCCATCTTTCTTAACCCAACATCCTTATGACCCCCAAGGCATACATGCCATACTTTCTCCCCTTATGACCCCCAAATGCATAAACAAAACTATGTAGCAAGGGTCTCATGAACAAACCCTTGAGATCACTCTCATAATGAGAGCCTCTCACTCTAAGGTTGTCAAATGCCTTCCACCCCCAAGACCATTTTTCCCTCCCAAGGGTAAGATGGCCTTGGATATTCCCAAAACATAATAAAATGCATAACAAAATGGGAAAAGAATCACATAAAAACTTTCACAAATACAATGCAAGGAAGGATACAACATTTACATTCATGCATTCCTACAAACAGATTTCAAATATACAAGTAAGAAAATGCACCAACCTTGAATTTGTCAAGGGTATTCTAGGGATAGCTTGGAGAAGAGCAGCCCAATTCCACAAATCTTTTCTGCAACCATTAGCCAAAATTCCTATTCTAAAACTGGTTTTCTTCCAAAAATTGCCAAGATCTCCAAAGATGGAGAGTGGGTGATTAACTCACTAAGCCTCAATCTCTAGCATAAGAAGGTTTCTCTCACTCCTTCCAACCTCTTGGATAGAGTGAGAGACTCCCATTGGTTGGTCTTCCCTAGGTCTTACACACTCCCTAACCGAGGCACCTCAAGAAGAGGAATGAAATGGGGAAGAGGAATGACACATACCAAGAAGGTTATCTAACCAAGGATGACATTCCTAAAGATGAAATTCGACCATCTAGGAAAACCCACTTTTTTGGGTGGTTAAACAAGTCCTAGGGGAAGGACACCTGACCAAATTTGGCCTTCACCCATAGGTACCCCATGAGGCCCAATAAAAATGCCCCAAAATTGACTCTAGGAGTTGGTTTAACCCTTTGAAAGTCCACCTAAAGTTAACCTACGGGTCAACTCTGTGTTGACCCTCCTAATGGCTCACTATCCTAGATTTCTTGGAACCTTCAAGGATAATTTGGAAATATATCAACTAAACAAAAAGTAAATCTCTCAAAAAGGTGACATGACAATTGCCAACACAACATACAACATATGTGTCAAGTGACACTACAAAAATAATTCCACATCACAATTACACACATGGAAATTATCCCTTGGATGATTTACACAATTTAATAAATACCATTTACACACATGCAAATATTTACGTTTACGAATAAATACAATACATACGGGTTGTTGTCTCTCCAAATAGACAACCCCTGGTTTTACGAATGTACATAGGCCTAGGCTCGATTCTCCATAATGTTTCCATGGTCACATGGATAATTTTCCTGCGCATCTCAATTACACATTAGTACTTTCCAATAGCCTCATATAATATTAACCACATAAATAAGAGTACACATCAATCACTCTGCATAGAATTGACATCATACAATACAATTTACCATATATCAAAGCAATTCACATAAGTAATTTATCATAATCCTCATAAATTTAATCCATTCATACGGCATGCAATCATATTTCTAGCATCATAATAAAATCTTGCAAATCAAATAATGACATACAACATCTCAATGCCACCCTATTCTAGAATCATATAAAATTCAATATCCATAATGCGTAGAAATGAAGCATCAATATATCAATGTTATCAAACCCCTGAGATCATATAAAGTTCTATATCCATAATGCATAAAAATAAAGCATCCATAATAGTTCCAACATGAAAATCACTGAAATGCTAGGATGGGTTGAGGTAGGGCCTCACAGTTGGCTTAACCTCTTTCTTTGTAGGTTGTAATTTTGCTTTGAAAGATTGTTTGAGTTTGGTTGTTTTCTTCCTTTATGTTTTATTTATGAAGAAATATGTGGTCTTTCACTTGTTAGGGTTAAGCATTTTTCTTGTGTTTTGGGAGTATCCAAGGCCACATTACCCTTGGGATGGCAAGGTGGTCTTGGGGGTGGAAGGTGTTTTACAGCCTTAGAGTGAGAGGCTCTCTTTAAGAGAGTGATCTCAAGGGTTTGTTTATGTGACCCTTGCTGCATAGTTTTGTTTATGCATTTGGGGGTCATAAGGGGAGAAATTATTGCATGTATGCCTTGGGGGTTATAAGGATGTTGGGTCAAGATGGACTTAAGATGTGTTCTTGGTTGCCATGAGATGGCTTGTGAACTACTATCTTGCTGGACTTATGTTGTATTCTTGGTTGCCATGAGTTGGCTGGTGATCTACTATCTGGTAGTTCTTCTCAAGGTACTTGGTCCACTTCCACCCATGTAAACATCACATTATGTGATGAAGTTCAGCCTTGGGATGGGAATGTGTTTGCTGTGAGCTTTTCCTTGCTTGTTTTTGTATTTATTGAGTGTAACCCATCTAGGTCTTGGTTCTCCAAGCTTGGGGGTGGCTTCTAGTAAGCCTAAGCTGGGAGGTGAGCTCTCCATGGTCATAGCCTTAAGATTTTGTATTGCAGGTTGTTTTGGGAAGGGATTGAAGGAAAAGCTTGGAAATGGTCTTACAGATTTTATTTTAGTTGCGGAAGTGAAAGAGGAGAGTCTTATGTTGTATTTATTTTGAAAGAGAAATGTGTTATTCTATTTAATTCCTCATTATTAGGAATGAGAGACTAGTTGGATATTTCACCCATTGTAAAAGTGGACATATTGTACTCAGATTTTCCTTATAAGAAATGTATTCTTTGTTAAGTTGATATTGCAAAATGTGGTTAAGAGGATGTTAGAGGAACTAATAGCCCTGCATTTTTAATATTTCTAAGTGTTTTCTAGATTAGATTAATGCTGTCATTTGGTTATCTCTGTCATTTATTTAACAAAAAAAAATGCAGAAAGTAAAATGGAGATACTATGAATTAGACAAGATGGAATGTTAGTAAGATAAAAGTAAATATTTAGTCCTAGTGATTTATTTATTCTGAATGCAAATATGATTAAACAAACTTTAGAAGTATAAATGTTTTTGCATTGTACATATTGATAATGTTTTTAAGTGTTTTCTAGACTAATTTAATGTTGCTGAAAGTTTTATTTACTTCTGTCATTTACTCAAAAAAAAAAAATGCAGAAAATAAAAGTAGATAAAATAATATTCCCCTATAGTTAACTCTTAGAGATTTAAAATGAAAAGAGATACATTAAATCTAGCCTACAATATTTTGCTTTAATGTTCTTATGAAAAGACTATTATATTCCTATCAAAAAGTGTTTTACTTTAAACCTATTTTAAAGAAATGATAAAATAGATAACTATTGCATTGTTGTTTAATTTTGTCTTTTGACAGTCACTATTTTTATGATGATATCCCTACATATTGAAAAGCTAGAGAAACATTGCATGCATTTAAATAAGCATAATGAAACATATAGATATACAATATATGTCTGTACATGCATTATTCCTCCTATCTGCAAGTTAAGTAAACAAAAACAAAAAATAATAATAATGGGGTTAGTCCCACCTCCTTTCATTTTTATCAGTCCAAATATACATATACATGATAAGGGTTTATACATTTTAATCTACAAAATGAAACGTACATCTATTAAATGTTGCTGGTTTTTTTTTCCCTTATCAGTCAGCCAATATTTTACATTCTTTTTATGTTGTTGTATATATATAAAAGAAAAAAAAAATATAGAACATATATATATATACCTATATATATATACCTATATATATATATATATATATATATATATATATATATATATATATATATAATTTTAAAATTTTAACAAAAAAAATAATATGCAAATAGCTAGGGCAATGCGGCCACTGTGGGTATCCACTATGGACGGAGCCGCGTCCACCACTGTGGACAACCATAGTGGGCGACATCCGGGGTCGCCACTGTGGGTAACCATAGTGAGCGGCATGAGGCCGCCATTGTGGGTAACCATAGTGAGCGGCATGAGGCCGCCACTGTGGGTATCCACAGTGGTGTCTTGCGGCCCCCTTTCGCCCCGCCATGGAACCTCATGCATAGCTCTCTGCCATGGCTGCCTCCCCCACCGCCATAGACCCTGCACCACACACACAAGCAATAAAAAATAAAAAAAATAATAAACCCTAACCCAATTTCGGGTTAGGGTAAAGACAAAGGGATAGAACAGAAAATTAGATGAGAGCTTATAGATTTTAAAAAAATATAAGCAAACCCTAGTTAGGGTTATTTAAGTGGATATTAATAAAATAAGTAATAAGGAAGGGGGGAAAGATTGCTTTTCAAAATTCGAATTGGGCTATCCTCATTTGGTTAAATTTTAAATATTTTATTTGAGATTGACTTTTGTATTAGAAATTAAATTGTATCCAATCATTTTATTTTCCATCTTATGGGTAGGATGTGATTGGAAAGGATATTAAAGAAAAATTTAAATAGTATGTTTATCTAAATTAAGTAAAAAAAAGGGGGTATTTCTAATGTCAATATTTATTAAATTTGGAGAGTGATTAATTTATAGAGAAATAATGTACTATTTGGAGTAAATGTATTAAAGGAGTTTATTGATTGGTTTTCATAAAATTAAAAGATCAAATTTAAAATCTAGAGGTAATTTAAATGTTGAGTATTAAATATTTAATACCTAATGATTGGAGGATTAATATATATTGCAATATGATTTAAGTTATATAAATACTTTTTAGAAATTTAAATGATATTTATGGAAGAATTTAAATTAGGTTATTAAATGTTTAATTTAAGGGGATATTGTAGTGGTGTAATATATTTGCTCTAAATTAAAATAAATTAATGGGTTAAATCTTGCGAACCTTGTTATCCCCGAGTGGAGACTTTTATCAGATAATTCAGTTATCATAATGGTGCTTGGCACTTAAAATTTATTTATTCAATTAGATAATATTAATACATTGAATTTGTAATAATATTGAATTAATAGATTTAAGAATTAATTAAGTTATAAAGGAAGAGGCTATAATACCAAGGTATTGGGGAATGCTTGATATACCTCTACCTAGATGAATAATTATTGAATCGAGTAATTATATTCATGACTGCATAGTAGAGGTTGATCTAATTAAGTATTACCTTTCGCATCTAAAATAAACGAGACATTTGAGTGAATTTATTATCGTCCTTATAAAATTAATTTGTTCTGCTTGATAATAGGAGTTATCGTAATTGTTACGTAAGTAATAATCTAATTGTAACATCTAGGAGTTATATCGAAACCTAAGGCCTCTATTTAAATTTTTATTTTGTCATCTCTTTAGAAACCCATTTTAATATCAATTAAGGTTTCGTTGGAACAACTTGTTAAGTTGTAACAACTAATTAAGCATAGGATGCATGTATTTAAGTGTTCAAAAAAAATTTGTAGTTGTGTTTTTGCCCAAAAAGTTTGGGCATGACATGGATGAGTATGAAGTCCGAAAAAGAGCTCACCTGAGACTCACAGTGCAACAAATTAAGGATTATGGTCTGAAGATAAACACTGAACATATTGTGGATGATGAAAATGATTTGCTTGACCCCCAATTCGTTGATGATAGGTAGCTAGGAGTAATACCAGAAATTGGCTGGAAAAAAGATGAGGAAGAACATATTCAAACTAGGACAATCTTGGTCATTCAAAGAATAGAGAAGTGGCTTAGAAAGCAGAAACTGAGTAGAAGTTCAAGGAAGGGTTCAACCTCATCTAGTGAGGTCTTGGTATCTAATTCTCTTGTCCCATCTTGTGCTGCAGGCTCACTAATATAGGAAAAAGGAGGACAAAGAGAAAAGACAATGCAAATCAAAGAGAAGACAACTTTTGTCAAAGTCACTCACTCCAGAACAAGGGGCAAAAGACAATCCTTGCCTGTTGATACTGTGGTGGTTGACCTTGAGATGGATACCACCTCAATTGATCCAATCAAAGAACAACAAGGGCTGATTGATGAGGGTAATAGTTGGTAGGAATAGGAAGCTTTAAATGAAGTTACTACTATGGTAGTAAGGGATGGAAATGAGACTGAAACTGATTCAGATAAGCCTCAAGCTCCTTCAGGACCTATATGGTTAGAAAATATGTTAAGAAACAATAAGAGAAACATTGTTCGAGCCTTGATTCCAGTAGAAGACATGGTGAGTAATTGCTTGGGAAAGACTCCAAAAGCGAAGAAGTCCAAGACTATGTCAAAAATTGACTTTGATGCACATAGTGGAAACTGGATTGTAGAGATTGCACACCCATTAACATATGAAAAGATGGAGAACTCTATAGCTCAGGACTTCATTGTTGAAAAGATAAATATTGGAACTGCTTCTCGAGCCACAAATGTTCTTCACCTTGAGGTTTCAACAAAGAAGATCATAATCAGGACCTGGAAAGACAAAAAGGATAAGCATCAGATGAAAGAGATGTTATGAAGGATGACATAATACATTGAGGCAATCAATGCTCCAAACCCTCAACCCGTGTCACATATTCCAATGTCCTTTGATCCTAAGTCCCCTACAAATCAGAAGACTTTGGAGCAAATACAAAAATGCAAGTTTATCACACAAATTGTGATGGAGTGGCTAGAAAATATTTAGAAGTCTGGTGCAAAGTACTTTGTTAATCTAAGCAAGGTATATGATGGGGCGATGCAAGTAATGAAGGAGCTGGAAGTTAAAATCATCAATTGGAAGAAAGAGGAAGCTAAATGGGCGTCAAAAGTTGCATTGATGCGAGAAGTACATAATTATGGGGTAATGAAGTTTCTTGCAGGAAGACCTGTGGCAGGCCTGGATGACAACATTTTGTATGTGTTCCAGAGGAACATTGAATGGAGAAATTCTTTGATAAAATAGGCTTATGAGGACTTTGCAAAATTGATAAATCAACTCGCAGAATTAGTTACTTTCATGAGAAATGAACTCGTGTGCATTGGGATTAAATGTTTGAAAGATGATGGAAGAACCCTTGAAACAATCAAGGTTATAACATAATCATTTAAGAGAAAAATTAATTATGTGAAAGAGGCTAAGGGTTTGGTTCCAGATGACTTAAGTGTGATTGCTAAGATTGAATCACTCTTGTTTTTATACATCAGATGTTTGGATAGTCACTCCGACAAAGTTGCACAAGTTAAGAGGTAAAAAGAGGTCTGGAAGTAACGTATGGCACATGTGGGATTACCTCATAATACAATCATTCAGCACTTCGCCATTGCTCATGCGGATTGGATGAAAGAAGTAGTTATCAGAACTGCATAGTGATATTTTTCGTTGATAATAAATCCTTTTTCACTTGTTAGCTGCATAAATAATTTTATTTTTATACTGGTTTCACTGACTTTGCGGGGCATAAATTGTTGGCTTTCTATGTTTTCCATTATAACTGTTGGCCAGGTTGTGGCTATATAGCAATGTTTTTGAGACTCTAGAATGGTCCAAAAAACTATCATTTTCGAGCATCAAACAATATCTATTTATGTTTTGAATTCCTTGGAACTGGATTGACTGATTTATGAATGAAAATGATTATGGTGTGGAGTCTTTGAATCTATGCGTTTAAAGATTGGCGATCTTTCTTCAAAAAGTCTGTTATGTGCATGATATCATTATTCTTATCAAGCAATTCTATGTTTTTCTGAATTCATTTTTATAAATATTTGTTAGAAGATTCATTGTGGATTGAGCTGTGCTGATCCACCTTGCCTTGTGAGGCATGAGAGAGTATCGATCAAGGTCAATACTGGATTGAACTTTCTTTGCACTAAATTTATGGAATGAACTTATGCCCAGAAACAGAGTCGGCGAGCTCTTATTTAATCTTTAGAATATTCTATTTGTTTTATATTATGGCATTCCTTTATGTTGATAGATGAATGCTAAAGCCTTTCTATGCTTTCTGGTTACAAGCATCTTCATTTCAAGTTTTTCGGTATAGAATTCATTGCAAATCATATGAGGAGCTACCCTCTAATGCAGAGGATGGATTTTGATTAGTTCATCTAACTGTTGGTTTATTTGTGTCGTTTCATTAAGAGGTGTACAGAAGTCATATTATCATTTAGAGAAAATAAATATTGCAATTACAAGAAAGGGACAAATCTGTTAACCAATAGATTTTTGGGGACTCTACTAGGGAGTCGAATCATAAGACTGGTTGCCTAGTTGTAAGACTAGAGTCAAAGAGATATACTAGGTCCCAAAGAAGGGAGGGGATAGTTGATTATGTTTTTCAAGAGTTACAGAACCTCAATTTTCAACCCACTTTTCCACCTCAAAGATGAGCAAGAAGTAGGCCTCCTTCCCCGTCCTCATCATCTCCTGTGTCCTCAGTTTGTCAAGCTCTGACCTTGCATGGTATTGCTTTACCAAATATAATCAACCCGACTCCACTCAATATCATCTTTCCAATGGCAGTAAATAATCCTTAGGGGGCCACTGTAGGTCCATTGAACTTAGGATTAAATTTGAATCCCTTACCCAAAGGTGTTAGAGATCACTTGCCAAAATTCAGTGGGGATGGGAAAATCACTGTTGATGAGCACCTGAATGCATTCTATGTGGCTTGTGGGATAATAGTTGTTCAACATGAGGATGTTACTATAAGATTGTTTGTTCAAACATTGACTGGAGTAGGAGCAGATTAGTTCTATCACTTGCCAAATAGTATGATAACAAATTGGCAGGATTTGAAAACAAGGTTTGAGGAAAGATTCAAAGTGGTTGAAGATGAACACTCTCTCTTGGCTCAATTGGCCCAGTTAAAGAAAGAGATCCCGGAGTCTATGAGGGACTTTGTAGAAAATTTGATAAGATTGTGCATAAAATTCCAGTCAATCAAGAACCCTCAGATGATATTCTGAAGTGTTTTTTTATTAATTCCATGCCTTCGGAAATAGGTTTCCTGATCCATAGGCAAAGAGTTGCAAATTTAAGTGTTGCCAAAACACTTGTCATTGAGTTGGAAGATGATCTAATAATGATAGTGATGCTCTACTAAATGGACAAGACTAGCAAATGACAAATAACACAAGACACAAGAAAATAGTTAGTGTTAGTCAATCAAAAACTAATCTAAACAGGCATATCAAAAGAGACACTAAAATCATGCTAATATATCTAATGAATGAAACAAAGATAATAAGACATCTCCAAATGCCTCTTAGCATGCTCTTAGCTTCTTCTCCCTTGTTCCTCTCCTCTCCAAGTTCCAAAATAGTGTAGCTCTCAGTAGCTTTTTGCACTATGGATGCTTATGGAGGTTTGAGATTGAAATATTGCTCTAAATGTAAATAATGAAGCTAATATTAAGCTATTGATACTAAAATGATTTATTTTAACCAAAATGACAATATATGAGTTTTCTATGCTAAATGCTCTCTAAAATGCCTATAGGTTAAATGCATACAAGTTTTCAGGATCTGGATTATGAAGAAATGGGCTCTATTTATAGGGAAAATGGAGCAATGGATGGTTGAGATTGAGCAATCTCAACAAGGGTCAGGATTGAATGATTTCAAATCCATGTGAGGGCTTTCAACCCAATCCTAGGATGACAAGTGTCAATGTGAGATAGGTTGAGAGGGGAGGGAATAAGCATTAAATGCTTGATATGACCTTGGGAGTTAAAGTCAAGGTTAGTTGAATGAATAAACTCTTTATTCAAAGAATAAAGCTTTTATCCAATGGATAAACTCTTGTGCAAATGTGAAAAGGATAAATATGGTCAAAACAATAAATTTTTTGGGGAGACAAGTTTGAAATAACCATAAATGGTTATGTAAGAGCCATAAATGGTCATGTAAGAGCCATTAGTGGTCTCGGAAGACTTTGGGGGTTAATTTGTTGAACACACAAAGCATTAAATGCTTTTCAAAGACTTTTTGAAGTCTTTGAGAAGTGACTCCATTTTGCTTAGGAATGTGACAATAATTAGGGGATGGATTAGGCTAATTAGGAAGGGGTTAGAAGAATCTAGAAGGGGATTAGATTTTGCAAGTGGATTTGGTGGGTGAGGGAAAATAGGATTTTATTAAAATAAAAATTAATTTATTTCAATAAATGTGTGCAAGTTGCATTTGTAGGAAAATGCAAGTGGGGGGGGGGGGAATAAATGATTTAAATAAATGTTTTTATTTAATTTATTTAAAGAGGAATAGGGGGATTTAATTAAATAAATAGATTTTATTTATTTAATTGATTTAAATTTGGTTTAATGAATTAATTAAAATAAATTGAATAATTAATTTAATTAATAGAAGAATGTTTGGGAATAAATTAATTAAATATTAATTTAATTAACTGATGGCTAGTGGATTTTTAATCAAATAAATAGCGAATATTTATTTAGTTAAGCTGGATAGATTTGTGTGACTACATTTGCCCCTCTTTGAGACGGTGTGGTTTATTGCGTCGTTTCAAAGAAAGAAAAACTAGTGTGAAGAAAATGCCCCATAACATGTTAATTTAATGGGTGGTATGCCCCCTCGAGAGATGGGCCGAAAAATTTCAAAAAATCGGGTGATCTCTCGAAAAAGAATGAAAATTGGTAGGGTTTTAGAAGAGAAGAAGTTAGAACTAATGATGAAAGAATGGGAGAAAATGGAGTGAATATGAAGAAACAACAAGCCAGCGAGTACCTTGAGGTCATGCAAGAGATACATAGCAGATGTAGTGTGGGGTTTGGATTGATGCCATACAATTGATCAAAATTGGTTGGACAATCTAGTGCAATCAGTTTAATTGCCCCAGTCAAGTCAAAGCGTGACAGTTGATGTTAGTTGGTCGCTTGGACATGATAAAGTCTGAGTAAGTGAATCAAAGTGACCTGATGTGACTTAGACAATTGATGTAATTGCCCGATGAAGTCAAGGTATATGAAGCAAAATACTCGTTGAGACGTAGACAATTGATGTAATTGTCCGATGTGATTATGTTTGATTGGTTGATCAATTGATAGTGTGTGCGTGTGATGGATGGTTGTGGGGAATCATGGTAGCCCCGTTGAGACTAGGTCATTATGATAAATGCCTGATGTAGTCTAGGATTACCATAATCAATTACCTGTTGAGACCCGAAGGTACTTGATCAGAGTAGCTGTTGATAGTCTAGGTGTGTGTGAGTTGATGTACCTGTGCAAACAGAGTAACTTGCTTGGCTTATTGGATGACTTAGCATAGGAAACACAATCACTCCTATTTAGAGATGGATGGTGATGAACGTGGCTTGATTGGGTTGATTGGGAAACGATGTAGGGTATGTGATGTTGATTTTCAAGATGGGGAGGGTGGGCGGGTTCGATGTTAGATAGAAGAAATGGAGGACCTATGGCTCATTCCTATGGAAGAAGAGGAAAATAGAGTATGCATTATTATGACTATGTATGCATGATATGCAGCTATTATGAATGTATGGATGGGTGGAATGCAATGAAATGCAATATATACATATGAGATGAGATGACGATCCATAGTGCTCTATTTTCATCATTGAGCTTTAAAATGTTGGAAGAGAATACAAGCATCTTGACATAATGATTCAAGATGACCTGAGTATTCCTTACATGGATTTTAATATAGCAAGTTAATACAAGCAACTTGATATAATGGATAAAGTTGACCAGAGTATTGCTTGCGGAACAGACAAGGATTATCTCCTTTCATGCATGATTTGGATCGTCCTCCTTGATCTTAGACTGATCATATCTTGAGACAAGTGCATACCGTAATAAGAGATAAAACCTTTATCCAGTTTGGATGAGGTAGGAGGAACCAAAGAAAGAGCATTGTACCTGCAAACAAACAGTATATACATAAAGAATAAAGAATATGGATCCTTGGTAATGGTTCATGTTCATATGGTCGAGGTATACGCTGTAGTCAGCAAGCCGTAATGATCTATGATTGAATTTGGCATAAGATCACGTAGCTTGGTGAACTTCCCACGTAGACACCATTAGTACATGCCCCAGTACTTCATCGGAAATAATGTGCAAATGATACAAAACAATGCTGAAAGATCCCGATACAGATAAACGAATGATTGTACTCACAAATCAACCAAGTATTTGATAGCTTGACATAATTTTCTTGTCAAAGAAAACGTCACTTTTGTCTTTGTTTTGGTAAGGAAGGATGCATCCTTGTTGAAGACAGTTTTGATTTGTTGATGTTGATTGTGTGGTTTGATTGGTAAATGGTCATCGTGTGAGTATTATGTCAATGTTTGTTTTGTATCTATGTGGATGAGTATGTACAAGGTGTTGCCATGTTTTTGTTTGATTTTTGATGGTTTTTCGATGTTTTTGGACTTTTGTGGAATAGTTTTGAATGCTTGTTTGGATTTTGTGAGACATTTTCAAATGTTTGTTTGGATTTTGTGAGACATTTTTGAATGTTTTTGGATTTTTGTGAGACATTTTTGAATGTTTTTGCCAATGAATCACCAGTAATGTAGAATCCACTTCCATCCTCTAGTTTTTAAGGGTATTGCCCCCAAGTGTAGACATGACTATGATAGAGTGGGATGCAAGACGCATGAAGTACTTTCTCTTTATTGCAGATCAAATAGCAAGCCATGGTTTGGATGGATGGATGTGTGTATGTATGAATGTGATCGCAACGAGCCTAAAAGATACTGGAGCCATTGTCTTTACGAGTGGTGCCTGTTTGCCAGGTTTTCACCATCACACTTACCCAAGGTGCCACCAGAGTGGTTGTTCACCATTTGGATGCATGATTTTTCTGTACTTTTTGAATGTTTTTGTATTTCTTCAGGACATTTTTCTAAATGTTTTTGGTATTTTCTGGTATGCAGGGGAGCCTGATGCTCTGTATAGCTTAGGTATAAAACCGTTTGAGGTGCATGCTATTGATTGGATCTGCGAGCGGTTCTCCTTCTGATGTAGCCAACTGATATGCTCCGGACCCGAAGACAGCAGTGACAACATATGGGCCTAGCCAGTTTGATTCAAACTTGCCCTGATGTTCTCTGTTTGGTTGGTTGCGAGGATTCTCTCAGAGAACAAGATCACCTACCTCAAATGTATGAGATCTAACTCGGTGATTGTAGCTTCTGCTCATGCACTGCTGATAGGCTTTGAGATGGTTGTATGCAACTTGTCGCTTCTCATCTAGTAACTCTAAGTCTTGACGACGGGATACTCTGTAGGCTTCATCATCTATTAGATTATGCAAGGAAACCCGTAGTGATGGTATCTCCACCTCAATAGGTAAGATAGCTTCGGCACCATAGACCAATGAATAAGGAGTTGCACCTGTAGGGATTCGAATGCTAGTTTGATATGCCCATAATGCTGGATTTAGTTGAACATGCCAATCATGGCTGGCATCATTGACTATCTTCTTTAGGATCCTCAATATGTTTTTATTGGATGCTTCGGCCTGACCATTGCCTTGTGGGTAATAGGGAGTGGAAAAGTGGTGTTGGATGTGAAATTTCTCACAAAGTTCACAGACATCCTAATTTTTGAAAGGAAGACCATTATCTATGATGATGGACATGGGCACACCATACCGGCAAATGATGTAGTTGAGGATGAATGAGGTGATCTACTTGTCGATGATTTGGGTAAGTGGAATAGCTTCGATCCACTTTGTGAAATATTCGGTTGCGGTAATAATGAATTTATGGCCATTGGATGAAGATGGATGGATTTTACCCACAAGGTCAAGGCCCCCGTGAACTTGACACTTCTTGCATTTTCTGACAAAGTAGTAGGAATCCTTTTCCATAGATAGCCAATAGTATCCATTGCGCAGGAGTTTCTTGGCTAGTGACGGACCACTTGAGTGAGTCCCACAAATTCCTTCATGGACTTCTTCCAAAGCCTTTGTTATCTCACCTTGTTCTAGACATCGAAGGAGAGTACCATCAAGATCGCGACGATATAGGGTTTCAACAATAATGGTATATCGAGCAGTTTGGCAAATAAAGGTTTTACGTTGGTTATTCGATTGGTTGGGAGGGAGGGTGTGATCGTGGAGATAGGTGTAGAACTCACCATACCATGGGGATTCAAAACTGACAAGGTGACATATCATTTCGGATTCAAGGATATCATAAGCGGGAATCCAAAGCTGTTCTACCAAGAACTCATAGCGTATTGAATTCTGTGGAAGATCTAGGAGAGATGCGATGGTAGCCATAGCGTCAGCAGCTCGATTCTGATCTCTTGGTATATGCTCAAAAGTGATAGTAATAAATGATGTCTTTAGTTTGTCCACCATTTGCTTATATGGCATGAGTTTATCATCCTTGGTTTGATATTCATCTATTGCTTGTCGAATGACCAGTTGTGAGTCGCCATAGACTTGTAGTTCTTGTAATTTCCATTGTACAGCTAGCTTGAGTCCTGTGATCAAGGCCTCATACTCTGCGATGTTGTTGGTGCATGGAAATGTGAGCCTGTAAGACTTTGGGATGCTATCACCTTGAGGTGTGATAAACAGAATGCCTGCACCCAAGCCATGCCTAGTGTACGAACCATCAAAGTATAGTTTCCATGGTTGTGTTGTTGTAATTATGAATATCTCTTCATCTAGAAAATTGGAAATGAGAGGATGTTCGCCTATGAGAGGCACATCAACCAACTGATCCGCAATAACTTGACCTTTGATAGCTTTATGATCTACATACTCGATGTCAAATTCACTTAGAATCATCACCCATTTGGCCAAGTGACCTGTCAATGCTGCTTTGCTGAGTAAATACTTGAGTGGATCAATCTTTGCAATGAGTTGTACTTTGTGTGTTAATAGATAGTGCCTTAGTTTAGTGGCTGCTAAGATTACTGCTAAGCAAGCTCGCTCAATAGGTGTGTAATTGAGTTCATAGCCCACCAGTGTGCGAGAGATGTAGTAAACAACACACTCTTTTCCTTCTGCATTATGTTGTGCCAGTAGTACACCCAATGCTGTACTTGTTGCTGAGATATAGAGTAACAATGGTCTACTTGGATCTGGTGGCATCAGTAATGGTGGATTCATGAGATAGTCTTTAAGTGTCTGAAATGCTTGCTGGAATTGGGCATCCCACTGAAAGCGGATGTTCTTGAGTAGCAGGTGTGTGAATGGGTGACACTTATCTGCCAACTATGCAATGAATCTTCGGATGGATTGAAGCCGCCCTTGTAATGTCCTTAGTTGACTGATATTCTTTGGAGGTGGCATGTCCATATTGCTTTTACCTTTGCTGAGTCGACCTCAATACCTTTGCTTGAGACAATGTATCCTAGAAGCTTCCCGGAGGTTACTCCAAAGACACGTTTCTTTGGGTTGAGTCGAACATGGTATTGTTCCAGTCTATCAAAGATTTTATCTAAGATGTGGAGATGCCCTTCTCTGGTGATTGGTTTTGCTAGTAAGTCATCCACATAATCTTCCATCATAGTATGCATCATGTCATGGAAGATGGTGGTCATTGCTCTTTGATAGGTTGCTCTTGCATTCTTGAGACCGAAAGGCATTACATTCCAGCAATATGTGCCCCATGGACATGTGAAGGCTGTCTTATGTTGGTCCTCTGGTGTGATCTTTATCTGATTGTATCCTGAAAAGCCATCCATGAGTGAAAGCATGGCATGTCTTGCTGTCAGATCCACTATGATGTCGATATTTGGTAAGGGGAAGTCATCCTTAGGACATGCCTTATTCAGATCTCTGAAGTCAGTACAAATGCGGATGCCCCCTTTTGGTTTGCCAACAAGCACAATATTGGAGATCCATTTTGCATGATCAATTGGCCTAATGAAACCAACATCTAGGAGTTTCTTGAGTTCTATTTTGACTAGTACTGCAATTTGAGGATGCATCTTACGAAGCTTCTGCTTGACAGGTTTGGCTCCTTCTGCTACGGTTAGGTGATGCATGACTAACTCAGGATCAAGCCCAGACATGTCTGCATATGACCATGCAAAGTTGATCTGATGCTTCTGGAAGAACTCTATAAATTTAGGCTGTTCCTCTAGAGTGAGAAGAGATGCCAGATGTATGAGGTGAGGATTTTCAGGAGTCCCCACATTGTATTCTTTGGTTTCCTTGATAAGAATCGTTGATCGTTCCTGTTGTGCATTAGCAGGGAGAATGTCAAACCCTTCATCCTCAGGCACCTCAGAGAGGTTTTCACCATTGGATACGCTCTTTCTTTTTACTTTTGTTGGATCAAACAGTGCCACAGTGTGGTTTTCACTGGAAGATCCATGTTTTATTGTTATATTTTTGCAGCTGAAAGGTTTGGCATCCACCCCGAAGTATGCTGCGCTATTAAGTTCAATGGCGAGTCCAGCTTTGTGATCCCCACTTGGTGGGTTATCCCTTAATTCCAAAAAGTCAATGATGGCCTCATCGTTTTGGAAGAGGTCAAGACATGGGGGATTTGGTTGGTTCCATTCGATGAATTCAGGGTGGATTTTGGGCATTACTTCATCGATTAGGTTAAGTGCGTTAGATGTATTAGTGAGGGTTAAGATGTTATGGTGAAGGTCGTTAATGATACTCTCCTTGTCAGAATTAGGCATAGGATGAGACGTAGGGTCTGTGGAAGATGTTTCCAATTTAGGAACCCAAGTGGTCTTTATTTGTGCTTCTCCATAAACAGGGATGTCTTTGCATGGCGGAGGTAGTGATGTGTCTTCCTCATCTGAAGTGTTAAGCTGTACAGAATCAAATTCCCACTCATGTGAGTCGGTCTCTAAGTCACTTTCCAGCATCCGATTACTATACCATACTGGGATGTCCTTTGAGTTAAATACTACAGGTGTGATTGGTTGATGTACCTTTGTAGTGATTGGTGATGCAGGAAGGTTGATGGGGATAAAAGAATATGGTACTGGGAGTATCGGCAGTGTTGACTCAGTTGCTTCTGCTGGTACTGCTGGTGCCATAGATGCTGCTACTTGGTCTGATATAGTTGATGTTGCTAATGGTGTTGCTGATGGGATTACTGGTTCGTTTGGTGAGATGAGTGGCATTGGTGATGGTTGTGTGGGGATTTTGAGCCTCGGTGGGGTAGTTGTGATGGTGCTTGATGCTGCTTTGATAATAAAAGGTGTCCTTTTTGCAGTAGGCTGACATAATGGTTTGCTGGGTTTTCCTTTGAATTTGAGTTTAGGAAATATCTCTTTTTCAAAGCCTAGGCCTGTATTACCTTTGGGCTTTAATTCCGGCAGCAGAGGTTCATGTTGTCCTTGTTTGCAACATCCCAAAGCACTCTGACCATCATACCCCATTCTTTGCATAATGAGGAGACCTTTGCCATACTGAGCCGTAGGAAGTTTAACTTGCGGTATATCAGTGGTGATGGGATCTTTATAGATCCATTTCGCTAAGTCCTCATCTTGGGTTTCTTCTTCTTGACTCTTTCCAAGGATGAAAGGCGTCAAAGCACATGCTGGCGTCTCTAGGAGAAGTGGGCATTTGTCCCACACAAAAGAGTTGACTCAAGTTGTATTCCCTAGGACCTTCCTCTGCTATTTTCATTTTAAGCTTTTCTTTCTTTGGTATAGTGGTGTTTGAACTGGCAAGAGAGGTGGGAGTTACATATGATGTGGAGGAAATGGCTTCTCTATTATTAGGAACGGTAATCTCTGGTTGATGGCTGATATTATGGCAATATGCAAAGGGATTTGCATCGCCCAGGATTGTGATCTCTACACCGTTATGTGGGAACTTGATACATTGATGGTAGGTAGATGGAACAACTTGCATGGCATGTATCCAAGGTCTCCCTAACAATAGATTGTATGGCAGAGGAAGGTCCAAAACCTGATAGATGATGTGCTTTACCACGGGGCCCACTCGGATTGGTAGTACCACAGCTCCTTTGGATGAACGCTCTGCATCATCATAGGCTTTGATTGTGATCTTCTTACGAGGATCCACTGATTCTACCACATATCCCAATGCTGTGACCAACTGTAGTGTACAAATATTTAGGCCTACTCCATTATCGATCAAGACTCGCTTGATCCTATGTTGGTTGATAAAGCCTTCAATATGTAGTGAAGCGTTATGAGGTTGCTGGAAGGAAGAGTTGTCACTTTCGGAAAAAGTGAGACAAGCTGAGGACTTTAGATTTCCAACCATGGCTTGAAATTGGTCTGTATTCAGGTTTGCAGGGACTAACGCCTCTTGGAGTGCTTGATCCAAGATAGTTTTATGAGATGGCGATAGCTGCAATAGCTCTAAAATGGATATAAGCGTAGGCATTTTGTCTAATTGTTCCACGAGATTGTACTGCTTTGGTATGGAGGTGGTGCCTTGTGGAGCTGCCTTTATGGTAACTTTATCGCGATGCGTAACAACATTGCAATTTGAGTTGGGATTTTTGAAGGTTATAGTTGCAACTTGTTCACTAGCATCATACAGATGATTTACAGTGTAATTATACGCAGCCTGTGTATAATCAATGGTATCAGTGCCTCACCTGGAAGTGGATGGACCCCTTTGATCTTATGATGGAAGTGGATTTTTGAACATCAGATGATCATTATTTGTTGTTTTTGGGTCATGCCCTTCAATTTCAATTTCTCCTCGGTCAATAAGATCCTGAATAAGATCTTTTAATCGGTGACAATTACTTGTCTTGTGTCCTCTTCCTTGGTGGAAATCACAATGTTCAGTATCTCTCCACCATGCAGGTTTTACCTGAGGTTCATAAGTTGATGTTTTAGGGAGAGTGACCAAATTTTGAGAAATGAGTTGTTGCAATATTGTTTCAATGGGTTCCCCTAAGGGAGTGTATGTGCATTTTTGTTTTTGCTGACGAGGTCTTGGTTCATCTGAGATGTGATGTGACCTTGATTGGAAGGAACATTTGTGTTATTCTAAAGTGGAGGATTCTGTCCTGCAAACCGAACCACATGTTGTGCATTTTGTATAGTCCTAGCATCCACAACCCCATCGTTGACGATATTCTTGTTTTTGTTCCAGAAGCTGGGTTTATCACTATTGAAGCATGGGCGAGGACCATCCTTTGGTTCATTATAGATTTTGATGAGTCCTTTTTTGATAAGTGCCCTTTCACATTTCAAACCCTTGGTGATCATATCATTAAAAGAGTTTGTGTCTTTGACATCCAGGTGAAATTCCATTTCTTCATTCAAGTTGGAAATGAATATTTCCACTAGTTCTCGTTCAGGTAACTGAAGAGAATGTCTACTAGACATTTGATGCCATCGTTGCAGGAATACTGAGAATAGTTCACCTGGTTTTTGTTTAGTGTTTCACAGATCGACCATGGTGATGTCGCGTTCAATGTTATGGGAGTAATGAGCTAGGAACTTCTGGATGAGTTCCTCAAATGTTCTAATGCCACCTGATAGTCGGGAAAACCATGATGTGGTTGTTCCTCCCAAGCTTTGGGGAAAAAGGCGCATTAGGTAGGTGTCTTCATATGCCACTTCAAGACAAGTGGAATGAAATTCTCTGACATGATCACAGGGATCTCCCTTTCCTCTATATTTTTTGAATTTGGGTGTTTCGAATCCTCGTGGAAAGGGTGGCATATAAAGATTCCTATCAAAAGGATAGGGACAGATGTCATTGAGTGAGAATTGGTTAGTTTTGACACCACTATGAAGTTGTTGGGCGAGATTCTTGACTTGTTGCCGCAACATCTCCATTTCATTTGGAGGAGGAGGTGGTGGGTTACCTCAAGGAATGTTATATCTAATGGGATATCTACCTCTTTCCTCTTCATGGTGACTTTGTCTTTCTGATGCCTATCTTAATTGGGCAAGATCAAAGTCAGAGGGGAGTTTTGCTCCTTCTTGAGTGAGTTTTAAGAAGTGAGCATCCGCATTGCTCCTGAGTATTTCATCAAACAGTCTATTAAAGAGAGGGTTATGCTGAGCCCTTTCTATTGTTGCAGGAGTAGGAGTACTTGGGTTTTCATCATTTGCATTTCCTCCAAGTGCTTCTTGAAATTCATTGAGATTTTCCTCTTCTTCTTCTTCTATTTCTATTTCTCGTTGCCTTGATTGTGATCGGGTTTGGGCCATATTGCTTGCAAGCTTTTGTTGAAGTTGTGTGAAAATGATGATGAGTTGTTTGATGAAATGAAAGATTGATGGTTGGTGAATTTTGTTGCATGTGGATCTCTAGCACTTTTAAGGTAGATGTAACTGAAATTCCTTCTTTGAATTGCTTGCTTGTTTGATAAGTTTTGGTGTGATAAGGTGTAGAGAAATCTGAGATGTGTTACAGATTGAACTACCTAGTAATGAGAGGATTCACTCATGAACTAGTTTTAACCTGCGTAGATGTGTCTCTTAGGATGAGCTTATCCTAGATGTAGAAACAATCTAAAAGGTAATGTGATGCGATTGATTCAAGCAATATCTAAAAAGAGAACTTGGGACAAGAACCTCTTAATGTTTTGAGAGTTGGAACGAATTGATGATGAAGTGATGATGGATAAAATGGATGAAAAATGTTTTCAACTTCAATAAAAACTTTGTGTTACAAATGGGACAAACTCTACCTCTTCCCTTTCGGGTGTTGGTGGTATTTCTCGAGCTGTGTTGTATGTGATATAGACGTTTGGGAAAAAGTTGGGATTAATCTTACCTCCTTGGTTTTTGTGATAACTCAGAGCTCTATATTGCATAAAAGCTTTGCAGTTCAATGATTCTGAATCAAATTCGTTTGTTTTGCCTTGAAGGTAGAGACACATGTGACGTAGAAAAAATCTATGGGAGACAAAGATTTGTCTATTTATATAGAAGAATTTCCTCCTTTTGATCAAAGCCTTTGAGCTTAATGGTCTTCTTTTCAAGTTGATATTCTGATGACGCTTCTTCTTTCGCAAGATGTGAAGAATGGTCATAAAATTTGACTCTTTGTTGTTTGCACTTTGTTTTTGATGTGTTTGGTTGTTTTGAGAAATGTTTGTTTGGATGAATACTTTGTTTTTGGGAATGATTTTCTGATTTTTCTTTGACAAGAAAACAAAGCAAGAACACAAACACAAGAATGTTGCCCCCAAAGGCACAAATGAGTATGGGTCTAGATCAACCCAATCCTTGGACTTGTATATGACCCTTCCTTTAGATGTGTTTTTAAGGTGTATTTCCAAAGCCTGAAGTCGGCTCAATTTGCACTTGGTCTTGACTACAACGAACACACTTCAAACACTTTTTATCCCTAAGGTCAAATGGCCAGTTGTGATAAATTTAGCCCACATCTTGATATTTCTTCGACTTTGATACTACATACCTTATGAATCCCACTGTGGCAGGTAAGGATGTGATATACTAGGTCTTGCATGAGCATAACAAATAGATGATCCCTATGATGGGGGAGTCACCACTTTTATCAAGCCACAAGTGACTTTTCAAAAAGCTATGTTTCTACTCAAGGAAATAAGTATGGTGAGTATCTTGGGAGCAAAACCATCTATGCTCTTGCACTAAATTATATCGCAAATATCCTCAATCAATAGAATGGGTGGGATACTACTTAAAGGCGTTTAGTCATGTTTGATGTTTTTGGACCTAAGTTCGTTCTGCAGTGACTCACTTAAGAGCCTTGTAACTGGTGGTGGGGCCCATTTGTCCTTTCGGCCAGTTACACTATAGGAACAGCTATACCCAAGGCTACAACTTTCACTCTCACCTGATTTCTATAGCGGCTCGAAGGATTTACCGCGTGAGGTCATTCCCAAGAGTGATGTGTCTCTTGGCAGGCCTCTTTTAAAAAGATAAAATTTTGAGTGTTACTAACACTTTTCTCTTGCACCTAGGACCATGAAAGCTAAGGGAGAGGATAGTGTGTGTTAGAAGTAGGACCACTCGACCGACTTTTTGCACAAGTGTGCCAAGCACGAAAAACACTTGTTCTTTTTAATCTGCCATTGCAATGTGATCTAACTATTTGGAGATGTTGCTCCAATAGTCATGGTGTTCTTTTTAACTTCAAAGGCAAAATATTTTGTAAACTAGGAACTTTGAAATCCTAGTCAACTGAATTGAAAACACGTCTTGCTTGAAGTAAAATTGTTTTTGAGCTTGAAGGAAAAATGGATTGTTCTTTTTAGATTGCCCAAAACAAAGTGTTGATTGTAAATTTCTTTAAGTTGATGCAAGAAAATAAATTTTGTTTTGTTGATTTTAAGCACCAAAACGAAGTTTGTTTCCTAACTTGCAAGAAATAAAGTTGTTTTGTATAAGTTTGTGGTTCTTTTTACCTTGGACCAATGAAATTATTTTTAAGAGCCCAAACAAATGTGTGATTCTTTTTTTTTTTAAAGCCCAAATTTGAAATGTGAAGTTAATTTTAAACCAAAATAAAAAGTGAATTCATTTTTAAAACCAGCTTTGAAAACAAGTTAGTAAAAAATATAAATCTACCTTTTAATCTAATTTAAATCTGCACAAAAGAGAAAAATAGTTAGTAAAATCCGCCTATTCGGTGGGCTTCTACAAGCCTAATTTTTTTTTGGTTTTTTGGTTACAAGGTGATTTGTACAACATTATGTTACAATAGCGCTAGTCTGCGTTTGAATAGAGGCACTATTTAACGCAAACACGCTAAAAGAAAGGGAAAGACAGAGAAGGCAAAAGCGCTGAAACAGGGTAAATAGCGCCAAAACAATGTCAAACGCGCCAAAACAGTGTCAAAAGCACTGAACTTGATACAATAGCGCTATTGTAAGAACAATAGCGCTAGAACAACAAGTATCGATAGTGCTAGAATGAGTTTAATAGCACTAAAGCGTAACCTGTGTGACATTTTCAACATTCAAACATGTTATTGGTTTAAAAAAATTGATCTTTTTGGTGTTTGGATTCACGTCGGGTTCACCAAATGATGCTCTGCTAAATGGACAAGATTAGCAAATGACAAATAACACAAGACACAAGAAAATCGTTAGTGTTAGTCATTCAAAAACTAATCTAAACAGGCATATCAAAAGAGATACTAAAATCATGCTAATATATCTAACGAATGAAACAAAGATAATAAGACATCTCCAAATGCCTCTTAGCATGCTCTTAGCTTCTTCTCCCTTATTCCTCTCCTCTCCAAGTTCCAAAATAGTGTAGCTCTCAACAACTTTTTGCACTATGGATGCTTATGGAGGTTTGAGATTGAAATATTGCTCTAAATGTAAATAAAGAAGCTAATATTAAGCTATTGATACTAAAATGATTTATTTTAACCAAAATGACAATATATGAGTTTTCTATGCTAAATGCTCTCTAAAATGCCTATAGGTTAAATGCATACAAGTTTTCAGGATCTGGATTATGAAGAAATGGGCTCTATTTATAGGGAAAATGGAGCAATGGATGGTTGAGATTGAGAAATCTCAACAAGGATCAGGATTGAATGATTTCAAATCCATGTGAGGGCTTTCAACCCAATCCTAGGATGACAAGTGTCAATGTGAGATAGGTTGAGAGGGGAGGGAATAAGCATTAAATGCTTGATATGACCTTGGGAGTTAAAGTCAAGGTTAGTTGAATGAATAAACTCTTCATTCAAAGAATAAAGCTTTTATCCAATGGATAAACTCTTGTGCAAATGTGAAAAGGATAAATATGGTCAAAACAATAAATGTTTGGGGAGACAAGTTTGAAATAACCATAAATGGTTATGTAAGAGCCATAAATGGTCATGTAAGAGCCATTAGTGGTCTTGGAAGACTTTGTGGGTTAATTTGTTGAACACACAAAGCATTAAATGCTTTTCAAAGACTTTTTGAAGTCTTTGAGAAGTGACTCCATTTTGCTTAGGAATGTGACAATAATTAGGGGATGGATTAGGCTAATTAGGAAGGGGTTAGAAGAATCTAGAAGGGGATTAGATTTTGCAAGTGGATTTGGTGGGTGAGGGAAAATAGGATTTTATTAAAATAAAAATTAATTTATTTCAATAAATGTGTGCAAGTTGCATTTGTAGGAAAATGCAAGTGGGGGGGGGAATAAATGATTTAAATAAATGTTTTTATTTAATTTATTTAAAAGAGGAATAGGGGGATTTAATTAAATAAATAGATTTTATTTATTTAATTGATTTGAATTTGGTTTAATGAATTAATTAAAATAAATTGAATAATTAATTTAATTAATAGAAGAATGTTTGGGAATAAATTAATTAAATATTAATTTAATTAACTGATGGCTAGTGGATTTTTAATCAAATAAATTGCGAATATTTATTTAGTTAAGCTGGATAGATTTGTGTGACTACCGATAGGTAAATGGAAAAGAGAAGTACAAACACCCATTGCCCAACCTTCTACTTCTTCTGACCCTGTGATCTAGAGATTAATTAATGATGTGATTACTCTTAAAAGACAATTACCTAAATCCAGTACCTCATACTCATCTCCCTATCAAGATGTACCTAGGAGAAATACAAATCAGTCTTTAGGCTTTGGAAACAAGTGTTTGCAATTACCTTCTACTTAGTAGAGATCGACAATTGAGGCACCACCACCTAAAGGGAGTATGTGTGTTTTTCATCCCACAAATGAACATGAAGGTAGTTCCTATCCTAAGATGGTGCGTTATGGACAATTGATGAACTCTAAAGATATCCCAAGTGAGTGGAGTGAGGAAGAATCTCTAAAGAAACCTGGCGACTTTGAAATCCACTTCCTAGAGTATGAGTCAGATTCAGAAAGGGGGGGTGATATTTTGGTTACTTTAGAAGATCTTTCATGTGTTGTGCTCGCAAGAAATCAACAAAATGTGAAACCTCATAGCGATTCTTCATCATCTGCTATGAATTTCAAAGGTAAGGAGATTGTTTCAAAATTTCATAACAATGATAAAAAAATTGCAAGAGTCTCTATTGTCAAGGTCTGTTGAAAAAGAAAGTTCATTTGATATTGTAGATTTTTACAAATCCTCCCAAATCCAAATTACACCTGTGGAGTATCTTAAGCTAAACCCCAAAGAGCTAGATAGGATCATTTAGTTCGTAAAAGGGAATAATTTACTACAAGCTAATGGAACACAACAATCAATAAATGTCACATTATCCTCTCACAGTGATGAACCAGTTCGCCCTATTTCCCGTGAAAAGATGCCTGAAATAACTGCTCTCTAAATAGATGATTCCTTGTTTGCCCTTGAGTCAAAACCTGAACCCTTTTACATATCATTATTTATAAATGGTCATAAGTTAAATAATTGTATTATAGATTCGGGTGCATCTGATAATATAATGCCTTTTGTAGTAGCTAAATCGTTAGGGTTGTCCTTGATGAAAACTTTTGGTAGATGCTACTCTATGGATTCAAAACAAATTCCTCTATTAGGACAAATTAAGGATGCTCAGATAGTTCTTTCCGCCCACCCAAACAAAAGAATTAAGTTGACTATTCTAATAGCTGACATCTCAGCTAGCTATGGCATGTTGCTAAACCATACTTTTTGTAGAGATTTAGGAGGTGAAATTAAAATGGATTGGTCTCAAGCTACAATTCTAGTTGGAAAATAGCGAGTCATTCTGTAGCCTGAACCAAAGTCTAAATTCACTGTTTTCCCTTCTAACGATCCAAGAGCTCAAATTATATATCACAAATGTCAATTTGGAAACTACATGATTTTGTCCGATAATGAGGTAGTGGGAGATCCATCACGACCTAAGGGAGAATAAAGTCTATGGTTAATGGAGTTTGATGGTAGTTGTGCAACATCATGCTCAGGTGAAGGGGTAGTGTTAATTCTGCCTTCTGACAATCATATTCCTTTTTCTTTTAAATTGGAATTCAAAAACACCAACAATACGATCGAGTATGAGGCTTTGTTGTTAGGTTTAGCTGAAGCTAAGAGACTGGGAGTAAAAATCCTCCAAGTTAAAGGAGATACTAATTTGATTGTAAAACAGGTCAGAGGGTTGTTTAATGTTAAAAATGAAAGGCTGAGGCACTATCAGAATAGAGTTTGGGACAAAATCAAAGATTTTGATGCATTCTCCATTGAGGCTATTCCTAGAGAACTGAATTCAAAAGCATATTCGTTAGCCATGTCATCCTCCTTATTGATTCCACATCTTGAATTTGTTGATGATATTTACAGAGTAGAGTTAGTATATCGGCTTAGTGTCCCAGATAACTCCAAATTCTGGAAAGTATTTGAAAATGACAAACAAATTAATAATTTTATGCAAAGTGTAGAAACATTTTCTGCTAAATATTTTGAAGATTTAGATTCAAAGTGTAAGGAATTTTCACCAGATCAAGCCAAGGAGTTGACTGAAGGAGTTATGCAATTAAAAGGTAACAAGATCCCTAAAGGGTTGTTTCATAGAGCGTATGTTCGATCGTCATGATGCCTACAAGAAAAGCAAAGGTGACAAATCCCCTAAAGTTCAAAATGTTGGAGGTTACGAAAGGATTAACATTGGTACAGAAGATGAACCTAAATATATCAATCTGGGAAAATGTTGTATGCCTGCAGAAAAAGAGAGATTGATTAGTCTCCTACTGGTGTTCAAGGATGTGTTTGCTTGGTGCTATGATGATCTAAAGAATTTCAGAGAGGGAAAATTCTAGCATCAAATTCCTATGAAACCTGGAGTAAGTCCTTTTCGACAAAAGCTTAGAAGTTTCAATCATAAGGTAGTTGAGGCCATATTTCAAGAAGTAGATAAAATGTTAAAGGTTAGGATTATACACCCCATCTATAATTCTACATGGATAGCTAATATTGTTCATGTTAGAAAGAAAAATGGAGAAATAAGGATCTGTGTAGATTTTATAAATCTGAATTAAGCTAGCCTCAAAGATAACTATCCATTACCAGCCATGGACCACATTTTACAAACAGTTTCAGGTTTTGAGATGATGTCCATGCTCGATGGATTTTTGGGTTACAATCAGATCAGTGTCTTGGAAAGTGATCAACATAAAACTGCCTTTATTACTCCTTGGGGTACATTTTCTTATAGTCAAATGCCATTTGGTTTAATCAATGCAAGAGTGACATTTCAGCGTGCTATGGATTTGTCCTTCAGTCATTTGAAGGATAAGATTATTGTTGTGTACCTAGATGACTTAACCATTTTCTCAAAAAGAAGAAAACATCACCTAAGGGATCTGAGACAAGTGTTACAGAGGTGTCGTGAGCATGGGGTGTCCTTAAACCCAAAAAAGTCGGTGTTTGGGGTGACAAAGGGTAAGCTGCTTGGCCATATTGTTTCTAAGGAAGGAGTAAGAAGAGACCCTGAAAGGGTAAAAGAAATTCAATAGCTAAGTCTACCATCAAATAGAAATGTCAATAGATCCTTCTTTGGACAGGTAAATTTTCTAAGGAGGTTCATCCTGTATTTTGTAGAGACTACCAGGTATATTGTGAATTTGATGAGTGAAAAACAGGCTTTTAAGTGGAATGAGGAAGGGAAGAAAGAATTCGAATCAATAAAGAATGCTATTGGTCATGCGCCTATTCTGGTTAATCCTGATTTTAGGAAGGATTTTGTTATTTACTATTACGCCTCGGAGCATACTACGTCAAGAATTCTATTATAGAAGAATGAGGGTAATGAAGAAGTCCTAATATCATTCATGAGTGTACCATTGAAAAATCATGAACTGAAATATTCACTAATGGAAAAACAAGCATATGTGGTTGTGAAGGCTGTAAAGCAGTTCAGGTACTATATTCTCCATTACCAAGCCATTGTTTATGTGCTTCATTCTATAGTGAAGAGCATATTGACACAAGAAGATATAGGAATGAATAATAGAGCCTCCTCGGTGTCAAAAATTCAAGAGTTCAATTTAGATATTAAGCCCACAAAATTGGTAAGAGGACAAGGTTTGTGCATGTTAATTGCTGAGAGTAAGGAGGAAGTGAAAGAGGAATTGCCCTTAGTCTTGTTTGTCGGACTCCAAGATTCTTGGTTTGTAGATGTTACCTACTATTTGACCTATGGAGACTACCCAACACATCTTTCTTCAAAAGAAAAGAGGAACTTGAGATTAAAGGCTGCCAAATACGTCATTTTAAATGATGTATTATATAAAGGGGGATTAGATGGAACTTTCTTGTGCTGTGTAGATAAATCGCTCCAAGAGTCTTTGTTGTAAACCTTCCATGATGAGGCCTGTGGTGACCATTTTTCATCGACGGTAACTGCTTATAAAATTTTGAGGAATTGTTATTATTGGCTAGGAATGTTCAAAGATGCGTATGCATGGTTAGCCAAGTGTGAGAAATGTAAATTGTTTACAGGTAAGCCACAACTTGCAGCATTACCGCTCTAACCCATGATTGTGGATGAACCCTTCAAATAATGGGGTTTGGATTTTATAGGTCCTTTGATGCCTACTTCAAGTGCAGGGCATACACATATACTGACAACTATAGACTATTTTACTAAATGGGTGGAAGCCATTCCGGTACGGAAAACATCTTCAAAGGTTGTTTGTAACTTTCTCAAGGAGAATATCTTGGTTCGATTTGGAGTTCCGCTGAAAATTATGGCCGATAATGCCACTAATTTCTCTTCTGATGAGATCTCATTATTCTACTATGATCATGGGATATCCCTCACTCACTCTTCTAACTATTATCCACAGGGAAACGGTCAAGCTAAATCCAGCAATAAGAACCTTATAAATATTATGAAGAAATTAGTGAGCGAAAACTTCAAAGATTAGCATAAAAAATTGTATGAAGCTCTTTGGAATAATTGTACATCACCAAAAAGGGATTTTGGGATGTCACCATTTGAACTGGTCTATGGTGTAGGGGCTTAGGTAGCACTTCCTCTGGAACTTGTAGCTACTAAGTTACAGACTATTATTGAAGACACTTATTTTCAGGATTCTTTGGAAAAATGGATTATGCATTTGATAAGGATAGATGAAGAAAGAGATAAATTAGTAGACCGGATAATAGAGCATCAGATGAGGGTGAAGAAGGTATTTGACAAGCAGGCCAGGCTGCAAAAATTCATGTTAGGTGATCAGGTGTTGCTCTGGGATAGAAGAAGGAAACCAAAAGTAGCACACGCGAAGTTCGAATTGCTCTCGAAAGGACCATTCTAGATTCATGAGGTAAAGGGGCCAAATTCATTCAAACTTGCATATCAGGATGGTACTGCTCTTCCCCTATCTTATAATGGATAGGATCTAAAATTATATCAATTGTAAACAAAAGTCCTCTGTAGGTCTTGTATATAAATTTTTGTTGCATGTAGTTAGTTGCTGCTTTTGTTTTGTGGTGTTTCGGTTCTTTCTTTCTTAAGCTTGTTTGCGAAACCACAGAGTTTGAGTTCATGTCTTGGTCCTTCTCAGTCCCAATCCCCAGTTAGAGCCAATGTTATTCCACACTTGCATTATGTCTTTTTCGCGTCCTTTAAATTTTTCCTCCTTTGCATTTTTCTTGAACTGAACCTCTCGCTTGAATCGTTCTAGAGTTAAAGGTTCAAGTTCAAGTGCGGTATGTAGTATAGCGGCTTTGTTTTAAGTAAGGCATTAAAAGGTCTTGGTGGTCATAGTTCATTGAGCTTGAACCATGAACCTTTAGAGTGGTTCAAGGTTCAAGGTTCAACATATTAAAGCAAGTCTTGTGTAAGTCATGTTTTATAGTGAGTAAGCTTTGGTATGTTCATGTGTTTTTCACTAATGCTGTTTTGAACTTGAACCTTTGAACCTTTTTTTTTGGAAGGGTTCAAGGTTCAAGGTTCAAGGTTCAAAGTTCGAGAATTGATGACTTTGGAGATAAAGTGAATAAGGGTTGGCATATAGGGAATATTCTGGATTTAAAAGATGAACCTCGAGAAAATGAATTATGATGGAAATCCGTACTTGGGAATAATAATTCCAAGCAATCATTTCAAGTAAAGGATACAGAGGAGACAAGACTTGTTATTAATAAACTATCAAAAATTAATCTTTTCGGCATGATTTGGCATGGATGAGTATGTAGTTTTCAAATAATGACGAATCATGTGACTGATAGTTTAGGCCAGTCCCTAAGATCTATTTTATTTAAAATAAGTTACTTGCCTTCATTATTTGCCCAATTTGGTAAGTAGAAGATTAGCGCAGGTGGCATTTCTAGTCCTCGGCTCTGTGAATTTTCAATTCTGCATGAAAGGTGAGTGCAAGTTCTTCCTCTTTTCTCATTGGTTTTCATAAATTGAAAGTATTATTTGATACTTCCGTAGGTTCAGTCAATTCTTCCTACTGTGTATTTTCTGATTGTAAATAAAAAGTGAGACCGAAAATACCTCAAATAGACTAGAAGTCTTTGTTAGTTAGTTCCCTGCCTGACATAGGAGATTTCTGCCGTCAGTAGACTTATAGGAATTCCAAGAAAGGGTGCAAAATTCTGCTAGTTCCCCTTTGATGCAAAAAATTTCAGATAGTGGGTTGGTAGAAGCTGCAGCGTTTCCTCCAGTTGTGTCATGTCCAGAACTAGTTTTGGAATGTATGAGCAGATATGATCCTATAGAGAGGTGTATAAGAAATGCAGATGGTATAGTGTTGCTTGCTATTAGTCGAGAGGTATTTTTTGCCATAATGAAAATACCAGAGAAGGAGAAATATGAGGACTCGATGGTATGCAAGTCGCAAGGACTTTTCTCTGAAAAGAAGTCATGTTATAGGAGTGTCATTGTGAGAAATTGGTTATTGAAATTGTAAAAGGGGGGTTCAAGATTGACAAGACCATTAACCCGAGAGGATCTGATTCAAGAAGTAAGGGACATAGTCATTTTATTACATAGAATGTGGGGAAATCAGATAGCCTTTTACTGGGAAGATTGGATATATTTCTTTATCCAGGTCATCTTTGGCAAAAGGAGATACATAGATTGGGCAGAGTTAATTGCAGAAAGAATGCATGAGGGTTTAAGTTGTTTTGGGAAATAAAATTTCCATGTCTTCTTACCTTATATACTGTTTAGGCTGCACCTATCAATGGGTAGGTCTATATCATGAAACCTAGCAGAATGATATGAGAATATATGAATATCACTCACATTTGTAGCAATACAGGCTCATTGACAATTATTACAAGGTTCATAATATTTTCCTTGGTAGGTTGGTATTTGAGTTGAAAGGAGATATTCATAAGAGATTAATGGAGGAAGCTATGCAGTTTATAAATATATATGGTAGCTTTTATATTCATTTCTCCAGGTTCACTTATTTGAGGGTTGGGGGTTCTGAAGGAGAACCCTACAAATTGCCAAGATATGTCTTTGACAGGCAAGTGTTAATTGAAGTTTGCAGGCAACTCACTCATATAGATAAGAAATAGGGGAAGAACACCAAACAAGGGTTTCCTTTCCCATTGAACTGACACATTACATTTTTAACAGTGTCTCAGATGCTTTGAATTTGGAGTTAGAGTTCAAAAGGTTTAAATATCAGTTGTATTTTCCCCACACTAGATTTGATACTAAAGGATTTGCAATGACACACTTTACATTCAGGGAGAATTTCCGACATGTACCTGATCTAGAAGACTTTTGGGCAGATTGTGTGGATGAGTATGAAGTCCGAAAAAGAGCTCACTTGAGACTCACAGTGCAACAAATTAAGGATTATGGTCTGAAGATAAACACTAAAAATATTGTGGATGATGAAAATGATTTTCTTGACCCCCAATTTGTTGATGATAGGAAGCCAGGAGTAATACCAGAAATTGACTGGAAAAAAGATGAGGAGGAACAGATTCAAACCAGGACAATCTTGGTCATTCGAAGAACAGAGAAGTGGATTAGAAAGCACAAACTAAGCATAAGCTCAAGGAAGGGTTCAACCTCATCCACTGAGGTCTTGGTATCTAATTCTCTTGTCCCATCTTGTGTTGCAGGTTCATTGAAATAGGGAAAAGGAGGACAAAGAACAAAAATGGTGCAAATCAAAGAGGAGACAACTTCTGTCAGAGTCATTTGTTCCAGAACAAGGGGCAAAAGACAATCCTTTCCTATTGATACTATGGTGGTTGACCTTGATATGGATACCACCTCAATTGATCCAGTCAAAGAACAACAAGGGCTGGCTGATGAAGGTAATAGTTGGTAGGAACTAGAAGCTTTAAATGAAGTTACTACTATGGTAGTAAGGGATGAAAAGGAGACTAGAACTAATTTAGATAAGCCTCAAGCTCCTTCAGGACCTTTATAGTTAGATGATATGTTAAGCAACAAGAAGAGAAACATTGTTCTAGCCTCTATTCTAGTAGAAGACATGGTGAGTAAATGCTTGGGAAAGACTCCAAAAGCAAAGAAGTCCAAGACTATAAAAAATTGACTTTGATGCAGATAGTGGAAACTGGATTGCAGAGATTGCATGCCCATTAATAGATGAAAAGACAGAGAACTCTATAGCTCAGCACTTCACTGTTGAAAAGATAAATATTGGAACTGCTTCTCAAGCCACATATGTTCTTCACCTTGAGGCTTCAACAAAGAAGATCATAACCGGGACCTGGAAAGATGAAAAGGATAAGCATCAGATGAAAGAGATGTTATGAAGGATGACAGAATATATTGAGGCAATCAATGCTCCGAACCCTCAACCTGTGTCACAGATTCCTATGTCCTTTGATCCTAAGTCCCCTGCAAATCAGAATACTTTGGAGCAAATACAAAAATGCAGGGTGATCACAGAAACTGTGATGGAGAGGCTAGAAAAGATTCACAAGTCTAGTGTAGAGTACTTTGTTAATCTAAGCAAGGTATATGATGGGGCGATACAAGTAATGAAGGAGCTGGAAGTTGAAATCATCAATTGGAAGAAAGAGGAAGCTAAATGGGAATCAAAAGTTGCACAGATGCGAGAAGTGCAAAATTATGGGGTAATGAAGTTTCTTGTGGAAAGACTTGTGGTAGGCCTGGATGACAACATTTTGTATGTGTGCTAGAGGAACATTGAGTGGACAAATTTCTTTGATAAAACATGCTTAACATGCTTATGAGGAATTTACAAAATTGATGAATCAACTCGCATAATTAGTTACTTCCGTGAGAAATGAGCTCGTGTGCATTGGGATTAAATGTCTGAAAGATGATGGAAGAACCCTTGAAACAATTGAGGTTATAACCGAATCATTTAAGATCAAAATTAATTATGTGAAAGAGGCTAAGGGTTTGGTTCCAGGTGACTTAAGTGTGATTGCTAAGATTGAATCACTCCTATTTTTATGCATTGGACAAATGGATAGTCACTTCGACAAAGTCGCACAAGTTAACATGAAAAAATAGGTCTAGAAGCAACGTATGGCACATGTGGGATTACCTCATAATACAATCATTCAACACTTCGCCACTACTCATGCGGATTGGAAGAAAGAAGCAGTTATCAGAAATGCATAGTGATATTTTTTGTTGATGATAAATCATTTTTCACTTGTTAGTTGCATAAATAATTTTATTTTTATATTGGTTTCACTAACTTAGCAGGGCGGAAATTGTTGGCTTTCTGTATTTTCCGTTATAACTATTGGTCGGGTTGTGGCTATATAACAATGTTTTGGAGACTCTAGAATGGTCCAAAAAACTATGATTTTTTCGAGTATCAAACAATATATGTTTATGTTTTGAATTCCTTGGAACTGGATTGAATGATTTATGAATGAAAATGATTATGGTGTGCAGTCTTTGAATCTGTGTGTTTAAAGATTAGTGATCTTTCTTGAAAAATTCCATTATGTGCATGATATCATTATTCTTATTAGCCAAATCTATGTTTTCCTAAATTCATTGTTATATATATTTGTTAGAATATTATTTGTGGATTGAGTTGCGCTGATCCCCCTTGCCCTGTGAGGCATGGGAGAGTATCAATCAGTATCAATACTGCATTGAACTTGCTTTGCACTGAATTTATGGAATGAACTTATGCTCAGAAACAAAGTCTATGAGCTCTTATTTAATCTTTAGAATTTTCTCTCTGTTTTATATTAGGGCATTCCTTTGTGTTGATAGATGAATGCTAAAGCCTTTCTATGCTTTTTAGTTAAAAGCATCTTCATTTCAAGTTTTTCTGTGTAGAATTAATTACAAATAATATGAGGAGCTGCCCTCTAATGCAGAGGATGGATTTTGATTAGTTCATCCAACTATTGGTTTATTTGTGTCCTTTCATTAATAGGTGTATAGAAGTCATATTATCATTTAGAGAAAATAAATATTGCAATTACAAGAAAGGGACAAATCTGTTAACCAACAAATATCAATTTAAGATTGATAAATAAATTAAACTTCTAGATGGTTTCAACAAGACATAAGAGCCAAAGTTGGTAACATCAACTTGCCTTGCAACCATGGAGCATGGGTAAGAGAAGAAGGAGAATGGGCGGGAGAAGCAGGATTTTGAATCTTTGGGCATTGGTGCAGGCTCTAAGGATTCGCAAGCTGAAACAACGTAGGGACCAAGTGGTAAGCAAGGAAAGGAGGAGTCAAAAGAGTGACCTGAATAAAATTATTCAAGTGGACCCGGGGGGGAAGGTTGAATTGACTAATGGCAATCATCAAAGGGAGAACGATAAGGAAAATCCTACTCAAGTGGCCTCCCTTGTTCCCAAAGATTGTGAATATCCTGTTCGATTCACAAAAGGATAGGAGGTTGAAAAGAGAACCCAAAATATGGTGGGGGTCGTTGGAGGTGAAAGTGCTAAACTAAAACCATGGCCATCTCTATTTGGAGTGAAACGCAAAGGTAAATCTGCATTCCCTCCAGTCAATAACATATCTAATTCGGCGAAGGGTAAGTTCTCTATTTCTATCCCTCACTTGGTTATAGATCACAATATCTCTCTCATGGATAAAACGCTGGTTGGAAAATTTATGAGCCCTTAGAAAAATATTGGAGTTGTTAGGGCTTTTGTGAAAAAGAAGTGGAGAACTAATGGCCAGGTTCTTTTTTTTGCTCTCCCTAAATGTTACTTCACTTTTGAGTTTTCCTGTAGGAAGGATATTTTGGTTGTGAGGAGTGGTGGTCCCTGGGTTATAGAAAAGTTTTCCTTGGCTCTTAACAAATGGACCACAAACCTAGACCTTCCAGATTCCATTTTTGAAAATGTCCCAATCTGGTCTAGACTTCCCGACCTTCCATCAGAATATTGGAATGAGGATGTCTTTAGCGACTTGGCTAATTCATTTGGAAAGCTTTTGTCCATAGATCCGATGACGGTGACTAGGAAAAGGCGTGTGTTTGCCAAAATCTGTATGGGTCTCTCCCAGAATGCCAACCTACCATCTTCTATTGAAATACAATCAAATTTGGGCACTTGGGTTCAAGATATTGAGTTTGAAATGATCCCTTTTTCCTGCTTTAAATGCAAAAAATTGGGACATTGGGCAAAGAGATTCCCGCTTAATGATAGCAAGGAGAAAGAGAAACCCCATCCTAAACGAAAGAAAACTTGGAAAATGAAGTCTGAAGGGGATGGAAATGAGATAAAAGAAATACAAAACAAAGAGAAAGATAGTAAGAGATTAGAGGAACCTATGAATGCCCTTGAAAAGAAGGATGATTTGGGTAATTAGTTGGAGATCCATGAGCCAGTAATCAAAATGCCTAAAAATGAAACTGATGAGAAGGAGGATGGTGAGGTTGGCTTGGAAGATATTCTAAGTTAGGGTTATACTATTTCAACTAAGGCAATTAATTTGGATGTGGACATTGGGGTTCCCAACATGCCTTCAGACTCTAGAGGTAAGGACCTATCTAGCCAAGATTCAACAAAGGGCCACATCCCTAAGGGTTCTCAGGAAATTGTTAAGGATACTTATGGGGACTCTGGTAAGATTATGGAGGATACAAGTGATAATGTGGTTCATAATTATAATGGAATGATGGATACCATTCCATTGTCTTAGAAGGGGATTTCAGATAGAGATTGGGAGCCAAGAAAAGAGAACTAGATTTAAGAAGATTTTGATAGAGATGATGAGAATTGGCATCCCAGTAAGGAGCAAAAGAAAAACAAACAATAGTGTACACTATTAAGGGTCTCTACCAGATCTAGATCTAAGGCATATTGTGGGGCCACAAAGGATAGTCAAGGAAGAAGATATTCAAGATAGCACAAGGAGAAATGAAGCTTTCAGGATATAGTGGATGGTATTAAGAAAACCATTCCCAAGATTTGTAGACTCCAATCACTAGGTAAGATGTGAAGATTATGTCATGGAATATCAGGGGGTTGAATAGCCTCCATAAGTAGGATGTTTTGCATAATTTTTTGAGGGACCATAAACTAGACATTTTACTGGTTCAAGAATCTAAAATGCCTAAAGAGAGAGTGGAAAAGATTAAAATGTTAATGTTTTGTGGGGTGCATGGAAATAGTTCTGAAGGTGCCTCGGGGGGAATTGTTACCTTTTGGAATTTGAACCTTATTAAAGGTGGCCCATTGTTTGAGAGTATCAATCATGTGGCCACCGTATTTACCCATATCAGAGATAATTTTTGTTGGATCTAGTCCAACATTTATGCCCCTAATGGGAAAGGGGCCAAAAATATTTTTTGGCAAGAGCTTGCTGCCTTTCATAGGAAATTTATTAATGAAATTTGGGTTGTTATGGGAGATTGCAATACTCCTCTCTAGGATAATTGGAAATTCGGAGGATCCTAGGTGATTCTGGAAAGTTAAATGGATCTTTTGGACATCATTAATAACCAGATGTTGATTGACTTAGAGCTGCAAGGAGCCTCCTATACTTGGTCAAATAGAAGAATTGGTAATGATTTATTTCAAGTCAGATTGGATAGAACTTTAATTTTTGATCAATACTTTTTAATGTTGGATATTGTTGTGCATTTCTCTTGCCAGGATATGTTATTTTCATTGATGTCAACATATTCCTATGTATTGCTCTGTTGTGTGTAGATTGGGAAGATCTTATGATCCGGTTTGCAATGTTGTTTTGCTGATCACTATTTTGTAGAGTTCAGTATTTCCTCTGGTATATTCCGGTGTGATCAGATCTTGTGCCGATATTTTGGGATATTGATTAGGATGGTCTTGTGTATCTTTTTTTAAGATGGATTGTAATTTGGTTCTCCACAAGTTATCTTTCTTTGTGACAATTGCTGATTGGTTGTATTCCTGAGTTACAGAAGTTGACAGATGAATATTTGATAAGTGGTGTTGGTGCAGCTGTTACTAATGATTCTAACATGTTTGCTGGTGTTTCCTAGTCATGTCCTATTTATTTTGGTGATCTGCATTGATTTTTGTGCGATTTTTTTATGTTTTCTATGAATCAGTGATGATTTTTATGTTATGTGGTTTTTCTGGTGGTGTAGCATGTTGCGGTTGATCTTGGCGTGATTTTCGGTGGAGTTGAGAATTTGGGAGTTTGAAATAGGTCCATGTTATGTCATGTAAATCATTATATTGGTCTGGTGGTTGGTCTTTGTATCACATGATGTAATTTTGTATTCGGGGGTTGAGGGTTTAGCCGCCTTGTTATCAAAGTTGATGAATTATATATATAGATGATATATTCATGTAAGTTAGGTGTCGATGTTGTGTCTGAATTATCAGAGTGTGGTGTTTGTGTGAACATGATATTTATCCTTTAGTGAAGTGTTGAGGAGAGACTCGTGTTGCTGAGCAAACAACTGTGCTTAATCAGAACTGTAATCAAGCATTTGGAGATGTTATTCTTTCAGTTCATTTCTTTCAGATTGTAGTTTGAATCTTATTGTAAGTCAGTGAGACTTCCCTGAGGTTTGTAGCCTTCCAGGCCATTATATTTGAGAAGTGAGCTCTAGGCAGTGTTCCCGAATGCATGTGCATTCCCCATTGTAATATTTTCACATACTACTGCAAAGTATCATCTTACTGTGGGTAGGTTCCCACCGTGGTTTTTCCCTTAACTGGGTTTTCCATGTCAAAATCTTGGTGTTGTGTGTTGTGCTTTCAATTTTCTTATCTTTGTTGTTACTGTAGTTTATCAAATCTATTTTTATGATTAACTTTGTTATTCTAGTGAAGATTGATTCACCCCCCCACTCCTAGTCTTTCTTCCTCGTTGTTGCTAACATTTAAATTATTTCTACTCCTTAAAGGCCCTCTTTAGGGTAGCCTCATATCACTTTCCAATAAGTTTTGTGGAAGATCCTATCTTGGATAAGAGGAATTTCCCATTTAGATTTGAACGCATATGGCTTTCCCACCCCAAGCTCCTTGAGGAAGTTAGGAAATGGTGGAATATCTTTGTCTCTGGGACAACTATATTCAGGGTTGCAAAGGGATTGAGAGAAGTCAAAAACAAGGTTAGAAGATGGAATAAAGAAACCTTTGGTAATATTTTTAGTATCATGTTTGAGTTACAACTTGAATTTAAGGATATACAAGAAAAAATCTAGCTGGAGGGATACATTATTGATTACAAGATGAAGGAAAATGAGATGCTCGTGAAGATGCATGATATAATATCTAAAGAGGAAGAATTTTGGAAGAAGAGATCTAGGGCTCTTTGGCTTCCAGATGAGGATTAAAACACTAGATATTTTCACATGACTACATTGAAACACAGGGCAACAAATATAATCTCTCAAATAGAGCACAGTGGTAGACGTTTTGAGAAGGACAAATATATAAGAAGACAAGCTGTCCTTTTTTTCAGCAATCTTCTCTTGGTAAATCATGGAGTTAATCATGCAATGCAACATTATCTTTCAGAGGCCATCCCTAGACTTGTAAAGGAAGAAGATAACAAGATGCTAACTACTATTCTATCTAGGGAAGAGATCAAGAAATATGTCTTTTTTTTTTAAGGTAATAAGGCTCCCGGGCTTGATGGGTTTCCTATGTTCTTCTTTTAGTGGTTATGGTAGATTGTGGCTGACGAAGTGGTGAGTGTTGTCAAGGAGTTGTTTGGTTAAATATGCCTTCTTAAGGAGATCAATGATACCTTCTTGGTCTAGAGATTACTTTGGTGGTGAATATTTGCAAATGGTGAATTTTTCACATCGACGACTTGGGAAATGGAGAATATTTTGTACCGACCGGGGGTGGCCATGTCGCTAGAAAATTATCAATTTCTATCAAATTCATGACCCGATCGGAATATGTTTTATGTAATTAATTGTTTCTATGTAAGGGTTTTGCCAATACAATATATGATGGACACACAGTAAATTTATTTTTTTCGCCTACACTCTCTGAGGTTGCCTTAATAGATGACCATAATTCGCCTATAGGCATATGAAGATTTGTTGGCTAGGAGGATCCAATTCGCCTGACATTTTGCCAATGCATGTCTCCATTAACCCCAATTTTCACCAACTCTATTGTATTTGCCAATTATTTGGACAACCCATAATTGTCTCGAAAATTACATATGTCGTGTTATAGTTAAGCGAGATTCACCAAATATTTGTATACCATATAAAATTCCCATGGAATTTGCCATATAAGGATTGGTATAAATACATTCAAAGATTAGATCTATCTCTACACAATCTGGTGGGTTCTAGGCTCTGAATTTATATCAATAGTAAAGTTTCAGACCAAGGAAAATCATTGTTGTTGATTGCATTGGTGACTGCTAGTAACCTAAAGGTGAGCGATCATATTTTTGAAGTGTTATAATATTATTCTAAATTTATCTATATCTGTTTGCATTGTTGAGTTCATTCTTATTCAGTGGGGACCCGTCAGTGCCAAGTGGTCAGCCAGAAGATTCAGACCTCGGACATCTAGATTGTAGGACATAGGGCCAATGAAACATATATTATACTTTATAGTCTATTATTAGTTCTTCAACAAATTGATATATTTTTTTGCAGCCTTTATTTCGTTGGAGATGTCGAACAGGAAGAAGGGTAGGAAACCTGAATCTAGGAAAGTCCATGAGAGGCAAACAAAATGCAAAACGTTGTGTTCATACTTTGGCTTTGGAAAATATTATGGTGAAAATCAAGAAGGTACATCATCACAAGTACAAGTACAAAATTCACAACCTACACCTCACGTTGAAGACGACGATGAACCTAATATCTTAGATCGGGATGATCTTTAAGAAGATTATCTAGTAGATACCCAAGTTAGCCAGAATGATATAATCGACTTGGGTGATAATGCCATAGATGATAATGCACGAAAGGGGAAAAGAAAAGACAAATCAAAAAGGGATCAACCAAAATCAAAAAAGGATCAGGAGTGGGATATGTCAGTGAGGAATTTTCAAATTAATTGGGCATCAAAGTATCCATTCATTGAACTAGTGGAGAATCCAATTTAAAGCGATCCTCTGATAGAATGCAGATGTATGATTTGCACTTGGAAACATAACAAGGAAATTAGGTTATAGCTAAAAATTGACACCATAGAAAAGTACATGGGTAAAGTTTATGAAAAATAAATCATAGATGGAGTTGAAAAATCAATTATAAGATGGAAAACAAAGGAGGAATGTAAGCATGCGAGGAATGCCAAAGAGTATTATTTTCATGAGAAAATACATATGAAGCCTATTGAAGTTAAATGTTCTATTAAAGCTAGTTTTGGAAAATCAATGCAAATAGAACAACTAGGAAAAACTATTTAGTTAAGTGTTATTTTTTATATTTTGAGTAGAGGGCGTGCTATGATATATTTCCCATCAATTAGTGGTTTATTAAACTTTATGAAAGTTCCTAACTATCCTAATAGTCACTGGTCAGTAAACAGTGGATGGGAATGGGCAAGTTGTCTTGCTGATGTTGAAAAAGAATATGTAAAGGAAAAAATAAGAGAGTCAAACTTTATTGCATTTTCTTTAGACGAAGTTACAGTAGTAGATAATACTTCGTGGGTATGCATGCATGTTTATACTGTAAAAAATCATGCCCACCAACCTCATCTACTATCTGTTGCTAAAATGAAGGATAGTACGGCAATGGATAATTTATTTCAACTAGTAAAGAGATGTTTAATTGAATATGGAGGTATGAATGACATGACGATTGCCAAAAAATTGGTGTGTGTTGGAGCCGATGGAGTTGTTGTTTTAAAAAATGAGCAAACCAAGTTCACCTGCAATTGATCTATGAATTAGCCAATTTCAATCTATGAAACATTTCAGGACTTGGACAACATAACAAGGATCTAAATCTTACTCTTCTGGCTTTGCAAAACCTAGGTGGGTGTACCTTTGATGCATTGAATCAGACCAATGACACACAAGACAACATCAACAGAAGCAGATAGATCTCATTAAAGGTTCAAAAACAAGGAGGGTACTTGTAGATAGGCTAAATCTACATTGACAACTCAACAGGTCTGAACATGAGATAAGTGGAACAATTCCACAAAACAAGAAAGAAAGATATTATGATTTGATTCTTTAAAATGTTTTTATGACAATCCTTCAACATTATAAAAGACCAGTGCCTAATCCTGGCCACAGAGTCATGCATAAAATTGAAATAGATATCTCAAATGCAAGCTACTTTCGACATTAAATTTTCATGTGTTAATTCCTTACACTAATAGAATCCTCTTCTCTATCACAAAATCATACTTATATATCCAATATATATTCAAAATCATTAATGTTGGGTTTTAGGATTTAAATCCTTCCTTGAAGAATACCCAAAAGACAAACATTACACTCTCAGAGAAAATAGGTTCTTAATATTGTGGGCATGTTACGTATATAATCTGGCGAACTGACAAGAGACAAATCCAAATTACCCTTGATAAAATGAAATTGTATAAATTCAAATGGTATCTTGGAAATAATTTCATGGAAACTCACACATGCCTTGCATATGTGTAAAACCTGCAAACTGAAACAAAACTTACAGCAAAGACAACACTGAAAACCTAGAAGGAACACACTATCATTTGCAAAAATTGAAAAATGCCATCACTGGAACCTAGAATTCTGGAGCCTTCTCACAAAAATTCTAGAACTCTTATAAATGAGAAGAATTGAGAATATAAAGAAGAGGGAAAAGAATTAGATCTTCACTACAAAATGCCAAGTGTCCTCTATCGCCAACTAAAAAATTCCTTGCATCCTTCCCATGGAAACTACTCTCGAAAAATTTAATGTTTATTGAAACTAACAACAAAAATGAATTTCTCATCATGAGGGCTTTCCAACGGTATATAATACTTGCTATTTTGGGTAAAAAATACCCCTCAGGCGAATTAATCTCTCAGATTGGATCCGGCATTTAAATTTTTGAATTTCTCACTATAGTCTAAACTATATGAATAAACTTTGATTTTTGCCATGATCCTCCTTCTGTGCTTCGCCACATGGCACCTCTTAATTCTCTCTGAGTCCATCTAGACACCACCTCACCTGCCACTGGACCCGGGCCCGCCTTGTCGCCAAGTTGGGATGATTAGCCGGTGAGCTATTTCTCATCGCGGTATAGCGACAACCATTGGATCTTCTCAGACTTGCTCGACCTTTAACACCTGAGCTGCTATTTTCTAGTGGGCCCCACCATTCAGTCACCATATCACAATGATTAAAGTTTGGATGTATTTCCATTGTGGTATAGCGACGGCTGTCAGATCATCTGCAACTTGCTCACTTGTTAATTCACTTGTCTACTATAAAATTTGGTTGCCTCGGGATGCATGCACGAGCGTGGGGTCCACTGGGTCTCCAAGAAGCCTCCTGTCAAAATCCCTTAAGCTTTGACACGATTGATATATGTGGTTTTGTATTTAAACACTGAAAAGTCCCTCTGCACTGTCAATGTGGGATAGAATTTATGCCTGGCATTTGCATTTGCTTAAACGTTTATATGGCGTTTTCATCATTTCTCATTGCACATCGGTGAGAATTTGGAATTAAACCTGCCAATATACATTTGTTTGAAAATTTCTAAGGGATTTCACATCCCCAATTACATTTCCATGCAGCCCCTTGCATTTGCCTGGAAGTTTCACATGGTTGCCTATTCAAATGCCACACACAGCAGGCAGGCACGCGAGGGGAGAGGTAAATTGCCACACTGCATTTGCTTCAGTTTCTAGAGCCTTCCAAAACCACCCAGGGGCATTGGTCAAGCACCTGCCAATGAAAATTCCCTGAAGGTTTATTGCCTGCCCCACACCATGCGTGGAGGATGTTGGCAGTACATTTGCTAATGATATTTGCTGAAGTTCCTAAAATCTTTTCAATGCCTCCATCTTCCATTTACATTTGCCTTAAAGGTTTAACGTGGTCTATTCAACATTCCACGATGGGGGGTTTTGGCATTACATCTGCCAATTTGCATTTGTTTGAAATTTTTTTAAAACCCTCTCCATGCCATACTTCCACCTCACGCACAGGCTGAATTTGTTTGGAATTTCTGCAGGTAACCACACACCACGCAGCAGGGAGGAATTGGCCATGGGCCTACCAATCTGCATTTACTTTGAAATTTCTAAGCCTCTCAACCACACATGGAGGATGCTAACTGGCATTTCACATGCCAATTACAATTGTTGGAGTTTCACATGGCCTCCCAACACCAAAATGGGGGTTCGTTGCTGGTTATGTTGTGGAATTTGACAATACACCTACCAATAGCATTTTGTTGAAACTTATATGCCTTAGTCTACCAATTTCCATCTCATGATAGGGAGGAAATTGGTTTTATGCCTGCCAATTGGAAATTTGTTTGAAAATCTAATGCCTTTCCAATGTCATGCGTAGGCAAGGAGAATGCTACCAAAATTTGAAAACTTTGGTTTTACGCCTTTTCAGCTATCAAATAGTCAGACATCTGCTTCAATGTACCATTAATGTCCATATTGCTCTTATAATATTCTCTAGCTTCTTCTATATCTCTTAAATCATAAAACACATGATTTAAAATAACAATTTAAACTTTGCCTGAAAAGATGCATGAAGCTACAAGTCAGGTCGAGCCCCAAAGTGGGTCCAGCTAAATTTTTTTTCGTTTTCATGCCACTGACCCTTGAAAAACTTTCAGGCATCTTGAACATGCCTCTGAAGTTAATTTACACAATTTTTTGATCATTAAAACTCAATTTGCGACTGTCAGACAAATGTGTCACATTTTTACATTTAAACCCAAGGAGGCATTTTAAAAAACCGACCAGAACAACTTCCTGGACTTCACAAACTGATAGGCATGTACTCTGATATGTTAACTTTCATCCTGCAAAACCACTCCTCAAGACGAATCCCAGGTGAAGAAATATTAATGGTCAAAGTTGATTAAATGGCTCTGTCAGCAAAGGAACCTGATAAAATCAATGTGCAGGGACCACAAAGTGCACACATTAAAAATATAAATGGTATCTGTGGATCCCCAAATTTGGGACATAGTTACTTTGAAGTACAGGGAAGACCATGGAATGCTCAGTTTGACCGGGAAATTGATAGGGTACAAATGGTGAGTTCACAAAAAAATGACAACTTTAATAGATGGAACAACGAAAGTTCAGAACACTGAATAAAATGGCTCAAGAAACTATCTCGGAAAACTGATCAAACAGATTGGTAGGAGCTTCAAACTAGAAAAACAACTTGAATTTCATACTAGCAGTACCTTGGAAGAAATATTCTGACATAAGATTCACTGGGGCAACTTTTACACATGTGCAATGTAATGCCCTGGCTAGCTGTTGAAACAAGGACTTATGCAAACAACACAAACTGCAAATGGATTGGGCTTACCAAACTAAGCAAATGGATTCATAGGGACTTGGAACTTGGCATGTGGACTCACCTATATGCATAAAATTTAGGAGTATATTTCTTTTAACATGACAAACAATTGGTAATGAAATGCAAGGTCTCAAAGTAGGCCACTTGGTAAAATTTGCATTTGCATCTATGAACAATTTTCAGCTCAACCCTTGAAATGGGTAGTTGATAAACTAATCCAAACTGGAATCTGAAATGTGTAAATCACTGCATAGGCAACATGAAAGGTGTAAGACACATTTCCCAAGCCTTACCTCTTGATAATCATCTGGCTCCATTTTACCCTTCTTCAAAATGGGTCTGTCAGGTTGACTCATTAGGTAATCATTTGAAAGTGCATATGCAAAAAAATGAAATGGGCCTCTCAAAATACTAAAATTTTTATGAGTCCCAATAGTGGCTCTGATTGAGGATGGTTGATTGCATGATCAACACAAGAATCTAGAATCTTTGGTAGAGCAGACCACCGAAAAACAGATCACTTCTCTTCTAAAAAATAGGGGTTCCTTATTCCACCCAAACAACAAGGCTCCTTATTGAAAACCACACAACTGAAGCAAAGAAACTGTACAATAGAAATTATTTACAGATGGCCCCATGCCATCAAAATTGAAGTCAATTCTTACCTCTATCAAACACATGATTTTCATTTCCATAAACTGAAGGTAAGCTGGAATTTTCATTTACATCCACCTGATCATAAACACTACAACTTCTCATAAGCTCATCACATAAAAGATAGTTAGCGTACTGGTAATCATCAAACAGTTGGAAATTAAACAAATGCTGAAAGTTTTGATCATTATGTGACATATAACTATCATATTCTTTACAATTAATTCCCTGCTGAATAGAAAAGTAATCCAACTCCCTCTGAAAGCTGGGAACATCAGGAACATGTTGATTGCTAGTTTGCATAAATGGAAAACACTCATCCATAATACTGGGTTGCAAACTAGAGAGAAACATTTCTAAGTAAAATGACTGCACTTCAATAGGCTGATTGCAAACATGAAAATGTATCATCACTTGTCAACGGTTCATTTACCACTTGCAAATCTAGGAAAACCACTTCATATTTATCTTTCTCTTTAACACCAAGATCCACACAATGCATATCAAATTCCGAGTTCATATCCACATATGAATCTACATCATCACATCTATCAACCTTATATGCATTTTCACTTTGTCTACTTTTCAAATCAAATTTAGGGAAAGAATCAATACCATAAGTATCATATTTCACACCCTCAAAAATATCATCAGTATCAAATGTATATCGATTGGGTATGAGATATTGGGGACATTTCTGGATGCATACCTCTTAAGATCAGCAGCCAAGAGTTCTGAGATTTGTTCACTACTTAGTGAACCTTCTCCTTTATTCTCATTTTCCTTGGCTTTATCTTCTGTGCTGTAAACATTATCCCAATCTGATGCATGCATTAAATCTGCAGTGTTCATGTCTTTGTGCACATTTATTTTGTCATTACAACAACATGCATCTACATCATTACCTTTATCATGCTGATCATAAAGTGTTGTTATATGTTGCAACATAGTTTCATTACCTTGGTTGCAAACACTTTGTGGATTGATATTGACAACAAGGTGATATATATCATTCAGATCTGAAACCTCAATAGGCTCATGATTATTTGAACAACCTATGTTCTCATAATTTTCTTCTTGCTCTGAATACACATCTACACTGTCATGCTGTGAATAAGAGTCACCTTCAGCATCATAAGAGATATCTACACTTACAGACTCATCTCCATCACTATACTCAATCTTGTGTACATTTTTAGATTTAATCATTTCAATCTCATCTATCCATTCTTTAATACATGCAATACTTTCTTCCCTCAAGGTTGTAGACCAATTAATTGAGTCGTGCTCATCAAGCTCTAAGAATAACTCATTCCAAACATACTCATGGGGTCTAGAATCAGCTGAAAGATCATTTAATGCAGCTATAAATCTTTCATAAAAAATATATGATGATTCTTCCTTTCTCTTCCCTATTGTCTTTCTTATAAACAAAATGCACTTTTCTTGTATTTTTTGAAAACATATCTCAATTTCCCTATCAATGTCTTTCAAATTTGACAAAGGATTTTTAGATCTAGGAACCACATCTAGATCCATCAAATTTGAAACATCTACTAAACCATTATTATGACCATTCATCCTTACTATTTTACAAACTCCTTTCAAAACACATGCAGTCATAATTTTCACAACCACATACTTCTTCCATCACTTAACTAAAATTTATTTCAAAACATGAAGTAAGTAAACTGCAAATTTCTTTTCCTGTCTATGGTGACTTTTTCACCTTATAAGGAACATGAATTGTCTCATAAATACTTTGAGGAGTACCTGGTAAAATTTGTTGTTGCTGCTCTAATATTTGGTGAGATCTTTCTCAGATATTCTAATATTGTACACTGACCTTTATATAGAGTCACCACCTCCTTCACAAAGGAAAATATCTTCAATAAATTTTTGGGATCTTCAATCTTAAAACCCCAAGCACCTGCTAAATCTTTGCTGTAAGTTCACCAAATTTCTTAAAACTTTCACAATAATGCACACTGGTGCAAAGATCTTTCAGAGTCACCACTCACTGTTGTGAGAATTTATAAAATCATTTATAGAACATGAATAGATCTGGACTTACACAAAGATAAAAGGATAACATACTTTCAACACTTGGCAAACATCACTACCAAGCAAATAACTATAGATCTGAAAATACTTTCAGATTTACAACACTTTTATGACTCTTTCCTCAAATGGACATGGCTGGACTAACTGGCTTTAATTGTGGATAGACAAAGAGTGTCTCAATTTGAATCCAATCAACACAAGTTGTAGCATATTCCCCAGCAGAGTCGACATTTTTGTTGTTCTAAAAAATGAGCAAACCAAGTTCACCTGCAATTGATCTATGAAATAGCCAATTTCAATCTATGAAACATTTCAAGACTTCGACAACATAACAAGGATCTAAATCCTTCTACTCTTCAGGCTCTACAAAACCTAGGTGGGTGTACCTTTGATGCATTGAATCAGACCCATGACACACAAGATAGCATCAACAGAAGCAGATAGATTCATTAAAGGTTCAAAAACAAGGAGGTTGCATGTAGATAGGCTAAATCTACATTGACAACTCGATAGGTCTAAACATGAGATAAGTGGAACAATTCCACAAAACATAAAAGAAAGATATTATGATTTGATTCTTTAAAATGTTGTTCTGACAATCCTTCAAAATTATAAAAGACCAGTGCCTAATCCTGGCCACAAAGTCATGCATAAAACTGAAAGAGATATCTTAGATGCAAGCTACTTTCAACATTAAATTTTCATGTATTAATGCCTTACACTAATACAATCCTCTGCTCTATCACAAAATAATACTTATATATCCAACATACATTCAAAATCATTAATGTTGGGTTTCAGGATTTAAATCCTTCCTTGAAGAATACCCAAAAGACAAACATTGCACTCTTAGAGAAAACTGAAAGAGACAAATCCAAATTACCCTTGATAAAATGAAATTGTATAAATTCAAATGGTATCTTGGAGACAATTTCATGGAAACTCACACATGCCTTGCATATGTGTAAAACCTGCAAACTGAAACAAAACTTACAGCAAAGACAACACTGAAAACCCAGAAGGAACACACTGTCATTTGCAAAAACTAAAAAATGCCATTGCTGGAACCTAGAATTCTGGAGCCTTCTCACAAAAATTCTGGAACCCTTATAAATGAGAAGAATTGAGAATATAAAGAAGATGGAAAATAAATAAATCTTCATTTGAAAATGCCAAGTGTCCTCTATCCCCAACTGAAAAATTCCTTGCATCCTTCCCATGGAAGCTTCTATTGAAATAGCTAATGTTTGTTGAAACTGACCGCAAAACTGAATTCCTCATTTTGAGGGCTTTCCAACGGTATATAATACTTGCTATTTTGGGTAAAAAATACCCCTCGGGCGAATTAATCTCTCAGATTGGATCCATCATTTAAATATTTGAATTTCTCACTATAGTCTAAACTATATGAATCAACTTTGATTTTTTCCATGATCCTCCTTCTACGCTTCGCCACGTGGCACCTCCTGATTTGTTCTGAGTCCACTTGAACGCCACCTCACCTGCCACTAGACTCGGGCCTGCCTCGTCACCAAGTCACGATGATTAACCAACGAGCTATTTCTCATCGCGGTATAGCAATAGCCATTGGATCTTCTCAGACTTTCTCGACCTCTAACACCTAAGATGCTCTTTTCTAGCGGGCCCCACCATTCAGTTGCCATGTCGCAATGATTAAAGTTCGGATGTATTTCCATTGCGATATAGTGACGACCGTCAGATCATCTGCAACTTGCTCACTTGTTAATTCACCCGTCTGCTGTAAAATTTGGTTGCCTCGGGATGCATGCACGCACGTGGGGTCCACTAGGTCGCCAAGAAGCCTCCTGTCAAAATCCCTTAAACTTTGACACCATTGATATATGTGGTTTTGTATTTAAGCACTGAAAAGTTCCTCTGCACTGTCAATGTGGGATAAAATTTATGCCTGGCATTTGCATTTGCTTAAAAGTTTCTATGGCGTTTTCATCATTTCTCATCGCACAACAAGGAGGATTTGGAATTAAACTTGCCAATATACATTTGTTTGAAAATTTCTAAGGGCTTTCACATTCCCAATTCCATTTCCATGCAACCCCTTGCATTTTCCTGGAAGTTTCACGTGGTTGCCTATTCAATTGCCACACACAATAGGGAGGCACGTGAGGGGAGAGGTAAATTGCCACACTGCATTTGCTTCAGTTTCTAGAGCCTTCCAAAACCACGCAGGGGCATTGGTCAAGCACCTACCAATGGAAATTCCATGAAGGTTTATTGCCTGCCCCACACCACGTGTGGAGGATGCTGGCAGTACATTTGCTAATAATATTTGTTGAAGTTCCTAAAATCTTTTCAACGCCTCCATCTTCCATTTACATTTGCCTTGAAGGTTTAATGTGGTCTATTCACCATTCCATGATGGGGGGTTTTGGCATTGCACCTACCAATTTGCATTTGTTTGAAAACTTTTTAAAACCCTCTCCATGCCACACTTCCACCTCACACACAAGCTGAATTTGTTTGGAATTTCTGCAGGTAACCATGCACCATGAAGCAGCGAGGAGTTGGCCATGGGCCTACCAATCTGCATTTACTTTAAAATTTCTAAGCCTCTCATCCACATAGGGAGGATACTAATTGGAATTTCACATGCCAATTACAATTGTTGGAGTTTCACATGGCCTCTCAATGCCAGAATGGGGGTTAGTTGTCGGTTCTGTTGTGGAATTTAACAATACACCTACCAATAGCATTTTATTGAAACTTATATGCCTTAGTCTGCCAATTTCCAGCTCATGGTAGGGAGGAAATTGGTTTTATGCTTGCCAATTGCAAATTTTGTTTGAAAATCTAATGCCTTCCCAATGTCATGCGCAGGCAAGGAGAATGTTACCAAAATTTGAAAACTTTGGTTTTACGCCCTTTCAGTTATCAAATAGCCAGACATCTGCTTCAATGTACCATTAATTTCCATATTTCTCTTATAATATTCTCTAGCTTCTTCTATATCTCTTAAATCATTAAACACATGATTTAAAATAACAATTTAAACTTTGCCTAAAAAGATGCATGAAGCTACAAGTCAGGTCGGGCCCCAAAGTGGGTCCGGCTAAATTTTTTTTCGTTTTCATTCCACTGACCCTTGAAAAAAATTTAGGCATCTTGAACATGCCTCTAGAGTTAATTTGCACAATTTTCTGATCATTAAAACTCAATCTGCGACTGTCAGACAAATGTGTCACATTTTTACATTTAAACCCAAAGAGGTATTTTAAAAAAATGGCCAGAACAACTTCCTGGACTTCACAAACTGATAGGTGTGTACTTTGATATGTTAACTTTCATCCTGCAAAATCACTCCTCAAGACGAATCTCGAGTGAAGAAATATTAATGGTCAAAGTTGATTAAATGGCTCTGTCAACAAAGGAACCTGATAAAATCAATGTGCAGGGACCACAAAGTGCACAAATTAAAAATATCAAATGGTCTCTGTGGATCCCCAAATCTAGGGCATAGATAGTTTGAAGTACATGGAAGACCATGGAATGCTCAGTTTGACCGAGAAGCTGATAGGGTACAAATGGTGAGATCATGAAAATGGTAACTTTAACAGACACAACAACGAAATTGCAGAACACTGAATAAAATGGCTCAAGAAACCATCTCGGAAAACTGAACAAACGGATTGGTAGGAGCTTCAAATTGGAAACACAACTTGAATTTCATACTAGCATTACCCTAGAAGAAATATTCTGACATAACATTCACCGGGGCAACTTTTACACATGTGCAAAGTAGTGCTCTGACTAGCTGTTGAAACAGGGACTTATGCAAATAGCACAAACTGCAAATGGATTGGGCTTACCAAACTAAGCAAATGGATTCATAGGGACTTGAAAACTGGCATGTGGACTCACCTATATTTATACATTTCATGGGTATATTCATTTTAATATTACAAACAACTGGTCATGAAATGCAAGGCCTCAAAGTAGGCCACTTGGTAAAATCTGCATTTGCATCTATGAACAACTTTCAGCTCACCCCTTGAAATGGGTACTTGTTAAATTGATCCAAACTGAAATCTGAAAGTTGTAAACCACTGCATAGGCAACATGAAAGGTGTAAGACACATTTCCCAGGCCTTACCTCTTAATAATCAATTGGCTTCATTTTACACTTCTTCAAAATGGGCCTGTTAGGTTGACTCATTAGGTAATCATTTGAAAGTGCATATGCAAAAAATTGAAATGGGCCTCTCAAAATACTCAATTTTTTATGAGTCCCAATAGGAGCTTCAGTAATGATAGGTCACATGAATGGTCTTTGTACAAAGATGGAAACTTCTTTTGCATGCCCTACATTATTGCAATTCACTGCATGACTCATAGAATGAATCTAGATTTTGGAATTGTGAGAAAGTATGCTCTAGTAAAAAAAATTTAATTTTAATTAGAGAGCTCTACTCACACTTCTATTGAAGTCCCAAGTGATTTATGGAATTTCAACTCTTTGCTGATGGAATAACTAATGGGAACAAGCTTCTCAAGGATAATGATGTTGGATATCATTGGCATATGATGAATCAACATGTTGATATGATGATAATGTATTTTGTCATTGATGTCAAGAATTTGGTCAACCAGTATGAAGAGGTATGAAGAGATGTAGTGAACTGGTGTCAGGGTTTCACTAAGTGTGACTACCAGTTGGTAGTCTTAGCTCTATGGTTATTGGTTTGGCAATTCAGCTTGTGCGATGCAACCGATGATACTCTGTGATGAGTTAGCTAAGAGATGTTAATGAGATCAAGGTGCCACATCAGCCTTGTGCGCATGAAGGATTGAGATATGAGAAGATTGACCACATTTGAAGTCTACCTTAGGAATGATCATTCTTCTTAGTGGTATGAGAAAGAAGCGTGATGGGTTACCGATTCCCATGTGTGGTGAAGAATGAAAGATACAGATTGTCTTGTGATCTGTTTGAATTTGTAATGCTCTATGCAATGTGTTTGGATGGTCAGGATTGGACCGCCTGTGTTGTAAACCTAAGATGCTTAGGGTTTAGGGTTTATGCTACCGACCTATCTATTGTCTATAAGGTCGATGATGTTTGTTATTGTAAAGTTGTTGGCAAATGTTGTGTGTATCCGAGTGATGAGATACTTGCCAGACCAGTAAGAGGAAAATAGCAGAAGTGTGATTGCAGAGTAGAGGAAATGAAAAGGATCTGCCCTGGTATGTAGTGTTGTTATCAGATCAGTAGTTTTTCCTGTTGTCTTCTAATCATTTCAATAGATGGAAAATCCCTTTACCGGGTAGCTTTAACAGGCTTATTGTAAAACTTGTAACCAAGTGACTCAAGATCATTGAGTTCTTCAAATCCTCTAGCGAGGTAACCTTTAACAGGGTATATAGCCATCCCTTAACCGGGTGATCTCTAACAGGATCGGTTCCTAGCAGAACCTTATTGTAAAGTCTTTAACCGGACTAGGCTCCTAACAGGGCGAGCTTCAAAAGAGTTCAAAACAAGCTTGTGGGTATTCATCCCCATCGTGGTTTTTCCCATTTGGGTTTCCATGTGAAAAATCCATGTGTTATGTGTTATGCATTTTTCATGTGATGTTTATGAAGTATACGGTTAATAGGTTATGGTATTTCTAGTATACCACATGCATATGTTTATGGGTGAAGTTGATGTCAAGTATTGATCATTTTAGACTTATCAGTTTATGGTATCTGATGTCTTACTGTGTTTAACCTATATTGCCATGGTTAAGTTCAATAATAGTGATAACCAGTTGGTTTTGCTTTAGCTAGATAAGTTGTTGGGAGATTTTTTATCTGTACTGATTCATCCCCCCTCTCAATACCGGTTGGGGTATCTGTTGTTCATCATTATTCATCAAATGATACCAGATGGATCTCTTTGGATGGTCCAGCACATCAAATTTTTTTAGAATATCCATCCTTGATTGGACTATTTCACACAACTCGCGATGAATCAGATCAACCAAAATTTCTTGACCTTCTTTGAAGGTTAAGTAATCTAGAGACACTCTTAGCTTTAGCACCTCTTCTGCCCATGCTAGAGGAAATGAGGAATATTACGAAGGCTACCCAAAAAAGAGCTATGTATATTGCAGAATATGCTACGCTACGTAAGTTGACATGCATGGCACTCGATAATCTCTATCGAAATCAACCAACACTATCTAATGAAAAATTTGTTAAGTGACAAACACTCACAAATTTGAACAATCCTGATAAGTTTTTACAAATCAGTGCAAACAAGGAGGTATGTGCCAATGTACGGGGAGTTGAGATACCAATGCACTTCTATGCCACGGTCAAACTTGAGGAATCAGGAAAGCACCTCAGGAAGCAACTAGCAAGAGTTACAAGGGAAGATTTTGACAAGATTGTTGAGTTTGTAACTACTTCTGTGAAGACAATTGCCTATGATCTTTCCTCATAGATTAGAAGCAGTTTTTCTCTTGACAACCTACTTGAAGCCATGTCTATTGTGTTTCCTCAATATTGGAGCCTCAACAGTGCAACTGATTTTTTGAAGTAAGCTACTAACTTTGATAAAGCAATTTTACATATCCAGAGAATTGAATAAAGTAACTATAAATGGAATATTAGACAAAACTCATCTTAGAGAGAAATCATATCATTTTGTATACACTATGAGGGAACAATATGGTAGAATGGTGAACCCTCATGAAGAGGGATCAGTACCAAGGCTTTGGAAAAATCTAGGTGAGAACTTAGTGTTGTGTGATTCAATACAAGAATATTTCAAGCTTGTTGATTTATGTCTTACCATGATATTGGGCTTGGTGGAACATGAGAGATTTTTCAGTGCTTTGGGGTTCCTAAAATCAAAGCTAAGAAACAAACTAGACAAAAATTTGGAGAACTTCTTGAGGCTCTATACATCTAGGTATGATGTCCACACTTTTCCTTATGATAGGGAACTGAAAATCTGGAGGTTCAAATTTGAAAGAAGAGGTTTGGGAAACACTTCAAACCAAAGTGCCAGTGGGAATATTGAATCAATTACTAGACCTACTGGTAGCATTGATATGCAGTTCAATGAAGGTATGCAGACTCAAAGTGAAGAAAACACATACAAGAATCAAGAAAGCTTTGAATTTGTTGAGGAGGAATGACAATTGTAAGAGATTGGTATTTATTAATCTTATTACTGTATCTCATCATTCATATTACAAAAGTATATTATTATGGTTGATAACTTGATGATATTTTATGAGTCTGTCAACTTTTTGCAATTATAATTTAATATTGATTTGTAATTGTATTTTTCAACTTTCTATTTCCAAATTTAAAACAGAAAAATAAAATACCATAATGTGTTTATTGATACAAAGATGTTTATTTAGACATGTTAATAACTTAGATTTTCATTAATTCTTTCAACATATAGTCATATGATACAATTCATTCAATACACCACTCTGTGTGATTCTCCATGCAAAAGTCAATACATAGTTTCATAACCCTTTGTAAATGACCCTGAATTCCCTTTTATAGAAGCAAGGGGGAAACAACAGCTTCAGGTCAATTTGCAACATGTGAAGACTCAACATAAAAATCAATTACTAAGGCATTGAACAGTGAATATATCATCCTAACTGCTATCAATATCACAAACTCAACACAAATTTACATGGCCATCATAGGCTAGATTAGCAATTTAGCAATTTAACAACTGTTACATGTCTTCTGTTCAAAAAAATAGAGTTCAAAATTAAATATTAATTCAATCCATGACAAATTAAATATAAATAATAGCAGTTCCCAAAACCTAGAAATCAGAAATAGAGAAATGCAAAAATGTTATAACTTGGGATAATTTGAGAATACAAATTTACAGGCTAAAGTTTTGCACTGTACATCATAGGCTGGATTAGCAATAGCGAGTGCTGGTTTTTTATTGTTCATAAAATAGAGTTATTTCAAGCGATGCCGAATTCCAAACAGAAAAAACATAAAACCTTGAAATTAAGAGTAAAAGCAGAAAACTGTGCAATACATACTATGATTCTTGAGATTTCTATGCTAGTTTTCGTAGGGTGCTCCACTCTTCGTTTGATGGAAGGTCAATATTCTTTAAACTGTACAAAGTCAACTGCAACTTCATCAACAATCCATATTTAGAAGAGTGACTTGACATCATTGTTTCACCCAATACTACATTCAAAGTTGTAAATGGTTTGATGAATTCCAGAAAGATTTGGGGAGTTGTACCTTAGGAAACAAGTCTAAATCATACTTCATTTTTTCCTCCATGCTTTTTTTGTAAGCTTATTTTCCAATGAATTTATTTGATGTGTCAATGGACTTTGGAAAACCAAGTTTAATCAAAGTAGTTGTCTTTTCTTCCAGCTTCAATATCTTTTTGCCACCTTTATCCATAACTTTTGATGTTTCCCTTAGTTTCTGGCATTTTTGAAGGATAGATGATGTCTTATTTGTGGTATCAATGATGTGGTTAATTCCCTTTGATGCCAAAATAGCTGTCACTGGTACTATAGACTACTTGCAAAATCTGTTTTGTATATCCTCTTTTGAATAAACATGTATGCTCTTCTTAATGTGCCCTTTGATTTTGCAATAAATTAATCTTAAGACTTTCATTCAATTCAAACCATTCACACAACTTGTCACTCCTCTGCATTATTTGCCCCCAAATGTTTTCTTGTATATACTTCGTTGTATTTTTCATATTATCTTTCAATCTATCCTTTGAAGTTTTAATTTTATCATTTGCATTGTGCAGGTCTTCTTTCATTTGTGCACATTTTTTAATTTCTTCCTCTACTTCCTCTTCCAAATGTTTTTATTTTTCCTTCTCATGATCCAATAGGTCTTGTATTTTTTTTATTTCGGCAACAACAGACTCATAACTTTTGTCAAATTTTTGTAAACTGGCTCTTTCATCATCAAATTTTTTACTGCTTTTAGCTATTTTTTCCCTTAGTTCCTTTAAATATTCCTCCATCTTTTCCCGCTCTACAATTTCTATTGCAGAGCCTGAATTTTTTACCCTTTTCTGTAAATCATTACACTTGTTATTTGCTGCTTTCCTCTTTGATTTTTTCATTTGCCAGGTCTATCTGTAACTTTCTTATTTGTTTCTCTAGCTTATTTTTTACTCTCTCCACCTTTACCAATGAAGTGTAGACCAGTTCGTTAGTCTTTTTTGACACTAATTTTGTCCACATTTTGTACTTTGGAAAAATCAATTTGGAGGGTGCTAACTTGAAATTCAGAGGGATCTATCTGATTGTGTGGTGGATTTTTATCTTTATTTGGGGGCATAACAACCATGAACTCCATCATAACTTTGTGTGGGTCATATGTTGGAAATACCATGTTCCTTGGATGTTGTTCCTCTAAAACTTCAGTCAGGGCAACCCTATGAAATGCTCTCTTTTTTTCTTTATTTGCATTTGTTGTCTGTTCAAATTTTTCATCGTAATCACAAAATTGAAAATTTGGGCTTGATCAAGCAATTGAATGTTTGAAAGGTGAAATAGTAGAGGCTCCAGTTGCACATATGCCTACAATTTTAACTAATGCATTATGAGGAGTACCAACAACCATTCTTGGTCATGTCCCACTGTCACTTGCATGTGTAGTTTTTATAGTCTTTTGAGGGGTCTGTTCTAAAGCTGCAAATGATAGTTTTTTAGTGGCAATGGCACTTGATATAGGATTCTAAATAGCATGAGTATCTACCACTAGTGGCCTCTTGCGAGAGATATTTTGTTGTTGCACTTTTCCAACACCAAGACAACTAGTATCAGTAGTAGTACCCATGCCAACCCCACCAATCGCAGTGGCACTTGACTGAACACTACTAGGAATACTATCCCCAAATTCCCCACCAATGGCAGTGGTACTTGATTCACCACCAATAGGAATACCATGATGTGGTGGTGGTTGTGGATTTTAACCTCTAACAAATGCAGGTGGAGTTGGAGGGTAATGAGTAGTACCTTTCCATGATCAATCTGACGAATCAAGTCCAATGACCGATTTAATAGGAGCTTTTGATTTTGAATCTGATAGAAGCTGTACCTCAAGTGGAAACAAAATGCCTTCTCCTCTAGGACCTAGACCACCACCTTCAAAGCCCATTTTTTCCATAATGTTTGCCCCTTTTCTATATTTTTCTTTCATGGACTCATTGAATGCACCAGATTTTGCAGGGACTGTAGTAGTTGTTGGAGTGGCCTCAACCTCATACTCATTTTCATCATCACTCTTGTCATATGCTATTGTGGGATGCTCCATATTCCACAATTTTCTAAACTCTTCATCCTTGACGATGGACTCAAATTCTGCATTGGTCTTTGGTTCACCGAGATTCTTCCTCATAGTCCAAAAATCATGTATTTTGGTTTGAGTCCAACAACTATCTTTACATTCTTGTAGAAATATTTTGGGAATAGATTTGTTAGATGGATTAGAAGATTTTTGGTAGAAATTGTAGGACCTCCTATTTTGGATGCCCTGCTTTGTTGTCCTCTGTGTGTGCCATGCCATAATTTGTGATGACAATTCTTCTATTGAAATGTTATTGTTAGCAAAAATTTTCTCCATCTCTTTTTGTACCTCATCCCAGGAGTCCATGTTTCTAATCTTTTCTAGAAATGGTTTACTTTCATGTTGACATAATGCTGAAGAGTTACCATTTTTCTTAAGCCTTTATTGAACTACACTGATTGGATCATACTGCCAGAGACCCTCATTACCAAAGCTAAAAATTGTCAAAAAATTATGTGCCACATTGAATGCATTTCTCTCAAATGTGAACCCTCCACATGAGAAAGGCAATGAAGTAAATATGCTCTTCTTTTGCTGACCATGAAAGTGCTTATCTATGCTCTCCAACTGTCATACATATTCCAATGCAAATACCCTCTCTGTCACATGTATTGGAAGTATGTAGGGTTTTACTGCTGATCCATAGAACCTTAACATAGTGTATTCTTCCATGAAGAACCAGCCAACCAATTGTATTTGAATTTCGAGTTGAATGCAATCTCTACAAACTGACACAGGCAATCTAGGCATTGGAGTGCTTGTATTCATTATACATTGGTGCCAAAAATAAGTCTACAAAATGGTTGTATTTCTTTTTGTTATCATGCATCCTTATCTTAGGTGTCCATTCATATATTGGGCACTCTATTCTATTCTGAGTCTTCTCATCAATCTTATAGTTCACAATGTGAATATTGTTGGTCTCGAATATTGCACGATACTTGGATAGAAGAAGATAACACAAGTAGGATGAGAACCTAGATGTATTATAGGAACCTTTTTTAATCATTAGTAATTGTTTTTGCATGGATTGAACAATGTGCTCAACAAATTTATATCTTACTGGTTGACTTACACAATGTCTATTAAAAATCATTTCAAGAAGGCTAGCACCCACTTCCCTATCATTTTCCAATCCCAGGCAAAATGTCAGCAAGGAAATAGTATCCTAAACCCATGGAACAAAAATGTTATAATCATAAGGAGGCTTATGATTCTGATCCAACAGAGTACCACACATTATTAGAGCTCTGATAAATGAATCTCTATGACTTGGATCGAGACTCTCATATTTCTCTGCCAACTTTCCTAGGTCAATGTAGGTATTTGAGTTTTGTGCTTCAAACCCTAGGTTCAACAAACAATAAAATTCTCCCTTGATTATGGAAAGAATTTCCTCTTTTGTATTTTTATTGACAATTGCTTTTTTATCTTCATCATAATTTTCAGCACAGACCATGACAAATTCAGGGCAAGGGAATACTTCAGGTAACACCATGCTTCCCAATCTAGCATCCCATGACGCAATTTTATTTGTTCTTTGTTTTAACATTGTGTTGAAAACAATAAATTTTGCCCTGTTTGGATCTCTCACCTTATTAGACAATGCACATCTATTTTTTATGATACGCTTTTTACTACAGATAGCAGGGTCATAAATATCATGGTATTCATCAGTGAAAGTTGGTGTTTTAACTAGTTCAGTTAGGTATATTTTTTTATTCACTTGGCTTTTTGTTGAACTACTGCTTTCTGGTTTGCCCATCATTGTTACTGCTATTTTGGCCATGTCACCAGACTTGAGTCACTTTTCTAGATTGTTTTTAAGTCTTTTTAATCCTTTTCAACTTCTACCCAAAATAGAGATTTTTAGACTTAATAATAGTTAATTAAATGTAAAACGTTAAATTCTGGGCAAAGTTCTCACAAATGTGTTTACTTCCCACATTCAGGTTGAAATCCACCCAAAGTCATTGATCTATGCTCATCCAACAGACGATGGTATCTGTTGTCAGTTGTCGTGGGTCCTAGGACTTTTGCTACTTTTTGGCCATGTCAACAGACACGAGTCACTTTTTGGGAATGGTTTTGAAGGCTTTTTAATCCTTTACAACTTCTGCCCGAAATAGAGCTTATTACAGTTAATTAAGTTTACAATTACAAATTTAGAATTTAACTATACTTAATTAAATGTTTATCATTTATGGAAGTCTTCCATTAGAAGTTTGCAAAAAATGTTTATCGTTCCCACATTCGGCCTGAAATACACCTTACGTCGTTGATCTATGCTCAACCAACGGATGACAATATATTTTGTCAGTTGTTGTGGGTCCCATTATACATAGGATTTATGCCACCCAAACACCACATCACCTAACACTTCATCATCCCATGGGCCACAACCTTTCTTTCCTGTCAGTATTCAATGACACGTGTTTCTGGTGAAAGTTTGCAAAAAAATTTAGAGATCACACATTCGGCTCGAAATACACCTTAAGTCCTTGATCTGTGCTCATCCAACGGGCAAGAGTATCTGTTGTCAGTTTTCGTCCATCCCATTATCAATAGGATTTGAATATGAATTAAATGAATTAAATTTTTTATCGTAAATTTTTGTATCGTATTACTTGGATATAAAATATTACAAATATGAAAGTATAGGTGGTATAGTAAAACCACCAAAGTTCTGCCACCACAAAAAACACCCCTAAGGGCCAAAACCACCATTCCAACGTACTACATGCAAAAACCCCAGAATTCTAATTCGATGTACCAAAATTTGTAGTAGACATCCCCTCATACATACAAAGTTGGGGAGAAAATGGACATAGAACAAAAAGATACAAACAACCAATACCAAACACCACTGACCACAACAAGATTAACCTAGAAACGGCCTGTACTCTAGGTCATCATAGAATTTTGAGAGTCGCTTCATTGCTTGCATAGTCTTGGGTCTCGTCTTTATCCTATAGCGATGACCTACATGGATAATTTCCTCTCCCAACAACATTTTCAAACTCTTGTACAACTGGTCATCCTTAAACAAGAACAAACCTTTCAACCTCCTGTCCATAAATCGTCCAAGAAATGGGACTAATTTCTTATCAGTATGGAAGGAGAAATTGGCTTCCATGTCACTTAAGAAATCCAAGGCAATGCTGCAAGTTTAGACAGTATGATACCAAGACTTCCAATCCACCCAAGCTTTTTACACCTCTCACTCAATTCTAATTTTTGACATCCAATGGCAGCGGTCGTCAGTATTATTTACAAACTTTTCCATCATTCCTCCGCATGTACTAGTTCAACCACATAATTTGTTTGCACAAGCTGACATTAAAGCCATCTAAATGCTAAATGTTAACCATTCACTTTCAGTGATGTGCGTACCATAAGGCAATATCACTATATATCCGTTGTCAGTTCTCATGGGTCCCATTATACATAAGATTTTTGCCACCCAAATGCCATGTCAACTGGCACTTCATCATCCCATGGGCCATAGCCTTTATTTCATGTTGGTGTTCAATGACATGTATTTTTGGTGTTTAATGTACATGTACCTAGTTAGTTGGACTTTTTTTTTATATTGAAATTATGCAGAAAAAATTACAACAAGTTGGATTTTTATTTCACTTGTTTTTCACAAGATAAACATCTTTGTTTTTATATATTTATAATCAATGATAATAAATGTACAAATAATTAATGGAATGAACTAGATTTATTTTTATATATTAAATATAGAGGAAGAAACATTACATAAAAAATATCATAGTATTAAATTTATTTCCAGTGTTTAACAAAATATTGAAATAACGTAGCTCATAGACAAAAAAAACATAGCTCATAGACATTGCGGTCCTTATTGGATGCTATCACTTGCAGCCAATCCCTGACATTATGTTTTTTCAAATACTTCTTTGTCAAGCACTTCAAATATCTTTTAGAAAAGATCTGTGACACTATTGATGAAGCTCTAAAATCTGTGGAGAGTTTGTTTGGTTTTATATCTCCCCAGGTTTTGGTCAGAGCACGGGAAGTGTTAATTGGTCTTCATGCTCTAATTAATTTTTGTTTTGTTACATCTGCTACTCCTCTCCCTGCGGTTCCTATACAGTCACTAGTTCCTCCTGATTCTCTACCTTCTCCTTCGGAGGAAAGTTCGAGTAATTGGTTTTTGGACTAACTATTCTCACCTTTTGTAGATATCTCACATTTTTTGCAGGCTATTTATGAGATGGATTTTGGGCAGTTCTTGTTATCTCAAATCTATGGAGTTGGACATTTCCTGTCTATCTCAGTTCTGGTCCTCCTTGGTTTCACCTTTTTGGTCTCCTTGGTATCTCAGCATGCTTCTCTACATTTTATATCTTGCTGCTGTTATCAGTTGATGGGCTCCTAGATCTTCTTGTTGTAAACTTTTTGACAATTCAGCCCCGCTTTTTGTAACCAACTGAGTTTTTTAATCAGTTGAGATATATGTCCTACGGGATCTCTATACATAGCGCATCTATATGGGTATGGGTGATATTTTGGGTCATCAGGATCCTCCTATTTTGTAAGGGTAGTGTAGTTTCTTTTCTCAAGGCGACAACTAGAGGTTTTCTTGTGGGTTCTTTCCTGCCAGTATGCCTTTTTTGAACCCGTTGTAAAAACAATTTAAAAATAATATTAGTGGCTATGCCACTTTTATTGAAAAAAAAATATATATATATATTTTAGAAAAGGTCATCTCAGAAGTGACACTAAGTTTGTTCTTTAACTTTAGAGAAGAAATTAGAATACACCTGCTATTTTTTATGGTGAAAATTAAATCTTATATCGATACAAATTAATAACTATTTAAGCTATTTCAAAACATAATGATTATGTTAAGTATCCTGCCATGGCATGATGGTAGCAACAAATAATAAAATGAAATAGAAAGAAATTTTATACCCATGAGAGGCAAACTGAAACAAACTCGAATTTGCAAAATTATCATTATTATATATGTTTCACAAATTTACAATTTTTACATGTCGGAGTCCCTCAAAAACTTTAAAGCCAAAATGAGTGAGGTTATGAGGAAATAGCCAAAAAAATAAAACTACTGGGGGGTCGGGGCTAGGGCACAAGAAGTGGACACATTCATGGTTTACCCTAAGAATCTTGCCCTCCCTCTTTGTAGAATTCTTCAAGCCAGCTGTAGTCTAGAAAGTCATCCAAGAGAAACCATTTCTAGAGAAAGTCCCTACCAATCTATGCCCATTTCCTATGATGCGTCAACTTCTCTACATTCAGGTTTAAAAGAAATGGTTGGCTCGCCACTGTTTGGTCAGGAATGATAAGCTTGGTTAATTCATTCGCCCAAGGGATCCCCACCCCTACTTCTGCAAAGACGACAACAGTAATGTTGTCTCCAAGTAAGTCTTCTTTAAACACCTTCCTTAACAAAAACAACATATCCACCTTGTCTCCTCTAAGGTCTAGAAGAGACGCCAAGAACTGGGATGTAACATCTATGTTAACATGGTATCTATTTATATTTCACATAAAATCTCTTCTCAACACCATCCTCACAATCTCATTAGTAAACATCCCAACCTCCTTACAGACTGATTGGAGGGTTGGGTCTCTAACGGAGACCAAAAAGGCCCTTTGGTCCTCCACATAAATGCTTCTCAAGCAGATAGGAGTGTCCATCTTGAGAGATCTAAATACCAAATTATATAGCCTAAGCCTATAGACCTAAACTAGAGGCAAAATTTAACTACCAGGAGCTCCGACGATCTATCTACCAAAGGCTAACTGAAGATGAAATAAGCAGATATTGTCTATAAATAGTTGAAGCTCTTGATTGTAATAATTCCTTCTCTAACCGTATTAATTTCTTTAATTTTTAAAAAATATTTTATATATCTCTGCAAATCTTTCCCATAATTGCACTAGTGTGTGAAATTGGAAACAACTATAAACTAGTACCAAATACCATATTAGAAGTCATGGGGGCATAGTGGATTGCAGTTACTGACAAGACATATATTAAATGACCAACATTATGGACCATGACATTTGATACGTGTCTAGTGAATCCAATTTCATTCCAGGCACTTTCTGGAGAACTACGTTCTATTTAGAAATTTTGGATGAAATAAAACTTCAGCCATTGATCTACGATCATTGAACGGTTTAAAGTCATTGATGGATTTTAGGTATGAGTGATGTGTCAATGAGGTCGCACTTATCGATACATCATGCAGATTCCAAACTCAATATAATGTGATGTGATGTGATGTGATGTGCCTTGTCTATTAATGGCAATGAATTCATTAAATCGCCAATAAAATATATACTTTTCCATAAAGAACAAAACATTAGCCAAACAAATTAAATAATTTCGCCAATATCAGACTAAAAATTTTTGCCCATGCACTTATATATTTGTTCCTTTAAATGAAAAAAATTCTCCTCCTACAATATATATTTTCCCCACAGAAAAAGGTATTATTTGCCATAATTTTATGGAATTTTCATACCCTAGAAAAAAATTGCCAATACAAATTAATTTTTTTTCCTACTTTGAAAAAATATTTCGCCATCAATATGAAAATTTCCCCCCCAAATTAATGCCTGATTCGCTAGGGTTTTACACTTTTGCCCGATGGGTGCTTTCTTAAAGTTATCCCTATCCTGGTCCTCATCCCTAAGTACCCTAGAGCTATGGATTTTGAAGCATTCAGGCTTATAAGCCTCTACAATTCTTTCTACAAAATTATCTCTAAGGTTCTGACCTCAAGACTGTTGATAATTCTTCCCTCCCTGATCTCTCCTCAGCAAAATGACTTCATTCTTGGAAGGTAGATTCTCGATTCAATTATTATTGTCCATGAAAATGTTCATTCTCTCATGGAATCTAAGACTAAGGCATTTCTTCTCAAGTTGGGCATTTCGAAAGCTTATGATTGTGTTGACTGGGACTTCTTACTCATAATTATGAGGGTGTTTGGCTTCAACAATAGATTCCTTCGGCTAATTGGATAACTCATTTCCATGGCTTCAATATCTATCATTGTGAACGGGTCTCCTTCATATTTCTTTAATAATGCCTTGGTAGGAACCTGAAAAGGATGGTCTAGCAGGGATCCCTAATGGGTTTGAGGCCTTCTTCAAGTAATCTAGTCTGCTCCCACCAACATTTTATGGATGATACCATTCTGATGGGGAGATCTACAGTGGCTGAAACTAGGAATATGAAAAAAATACCTAGATGATTATGAGATTGTGTCTGGTCAGATGGTTAATAGGCAGAAAAGATATTTATTTTTCTTCAACACTCTAGAGCCTAGGCAAAATAAAATTGCTAGAATTATTGGATGCAAAGTGGAGTCAATACCATCAATTTATCTAGGTTTTCCCCTGGGTCTTAAGCCTCCTAACTCCTTCTAGAATTCATTGATTGATAGGTTCAACAAAAAGCTAGCTAGATGGAAAGGCGCTCTTCTCAGTCAAGCAGGTAAAATTCAACTTCTTAAAGCTACTCTTCAGAATCTTCCAATCTATGTCTTAAGTCTTTTTTAAATCCCTTCTAAATTTGTGGAGGCCATTGAAAAAATTCAAAAAACTTTCTTTGGTCTAGTTTGCAAGAATGAAAAATAATGCCGCTTATTGGTTGGGATGTTGTTTGTAGACCTAAAAATTTGGGAGGTCTGGGTCTCAGAAGAATTAAAACCATGAATAAGGATCTCCTTGCTAAGAAAATCTGGAGAACTTTTCCCTCTAATGGTGAATGGAACAATATTTTAAGGAGAAAATATATGGCCAATATTGGATCTCTTAAGACCTTTCTTGAATCTACAATTTTGCCTCATGGGTCGGCCCTCTAGAATGATATGGCTAGAGGAAAGAAAATTATTGATATGGGAGTTGGCTGGAGTAGAAGAAAAGGGAATCAGGCTAGGATCTAGGAAGATAGATGGATAATGAAGGAGCTCTTAAATTCCTATGAGAGCTTCAATGGGTGGTTGATACTTGCAAGGATTTATATGGGACTCATGTTAAGGACTATTGGAGGAATGGTGGTTGGGTGGATCTCTACTAGATCAATATGGACCTAGTACCGATTCAATCTTCCTTGATGGATGTTAAAATGGGGTCAAATCAGCAGGATGATCTTTGAGTTTGGACACCTAACCCCTTTGACAACTTCTCGGTCTCTTCGGATGTCTCATTGATGTCCTTTTCTCCCACCCCCCTTCCCTTTTGGGCTAAATCCTGGATCAAACACCTTATACCTAAGGTCAATATATTCTTTTGGATTCTTCTCCAGAATAAAGTACTCACGATTGATAATCTTTGTAAGCATGGTTTCCAGATCCCCAATTGATGCTACTCATGTAAGGAAGAAGCGGAAATGGCTAATCATATTTTCCTCCACTGTCCGTACGTGGCTTCTATTTGGGGAATATTTCCTTCTCTCTAGAACTTCTCTTGGGTGTTTCCTAGCTCTATAAAGAACCTTTTTATTAAGTGGAATACCCCCTCTTTGAATCCCACTATCCGCAAGTTATGGTCTTTTACCTTTCCCCACATTGCTTGGGGTATGTGGAAGGAGCAAAACAATAGAATATTCAAGGACAAGGAGGCTCCAAATAATATTGTGTATTAGAGAATATATAGGCTAATTGTGGAAAACATAAATTGTATCCCATGTAATAAGGATAAAATGGATGTTGTGGTTTGTACTAGCTATGACCTCAAGATGGAAAAAGATTGGCATATCAAAGGTGATGTTTCTAAGGCTTCTAGACCAGCAAAAAAGAATCGTGAAAGTTCTTGTTGGATTCATCCCCCTAGGGGCTGGATAAAAGCTAATTTTGATGGGGTGGCCAAGGGAAATCCGAGGTTGGCTAGGAGTGGGGGAGTGTTAAGAGATCATAATGGAAATTTTGTTTCGGTTGTGGCACTCTCCTTGGGCTCACAGTCTAATCACATAATCAAAGCCATAGGAGCTTTCTAGGTAATCGATCTTGCAAATAAAATGAACTTCAAAAACATCTGGATTGAAAGTGATTCAAATAACATTATTGAGTGCCTTCTTGGAAAATCCCCCCCTTCATGGACTATAAAAAGTTGGATAGAAGAAGCTAAATTTCTCTTATCCAACTTCGATAAGGTTAGAATTTCCCATTCCTTTAGGGAAGTTAATAAGGTGGCTAACTATTTTGCCATTGAAGGGGTCAAGCACATGGGCCGATGGACGTGGCAGGCCTATAGTGAACTAGGAGTTGACATTAGAGCCTTAATCGACTATGATGTCACTCATGGGAAAGTTGTCATTTTTTATTATGATGAAGCAGAGTAGAGAATGGTATAGTGTCATCATTTAATATGGTGGTGGTGCCTTAATTATCTCAATGGGTGGCGAGGGCTGGCATGTTTTGTGGGTTCTTTGGTTTTGTTGTTGGCTCTCTGTTCAGTTAATTTGCTTTGCGATCAACAGAAGAAAATTTTGTGAAAAGATGGGGGGAAGAAGAAAGAGGATTGAGCCGAACAATTGTGAGAAGCACAAGAAAAAATTGAATGTTTGGAGGCATATTGAGAGGGGGGGTTGAGTCCTTTCCTCAAGAAGGTCCATGGTGCTAACCCAGAAATTATAGTGTTTTGCTAAAAACTGGAAGGATGAAGGAATTGTTCTCTCTGGGAGGAAGGTAAAGATAGATGAGAATCTCATTAGGGAAATCATTGGGCTCTCCATAGAGGGGGTGAAGTAAACTGATGAGGAAAGGGAAGCGCTTGTCAAAATTTATAACAATTATTTTGATGGTGGGAAGGTAAAGACGCTATGGAGGGAGGTGCTCAGAGTTATCATAGAATACATCATGGTGGATAGAAAATTTACCAGAGTCTATGGCTACCATTTTTCCCTCAATCATTTTTGATAGAATGTGAGGATTTCATTTCCTTACTACTTGTTTTGGTCTTTGAAACATAGTATTAAGAAACATATAAAAATCCCTAGGAAGTATCATGTCCTACATGTTGACCTTATTTAGGTAATTCATGAGCATTTTGAAAATATGTTGGCCCCGCCTAACCCCATTTTGGTTCTGGCCTCAGAAGGATATAATATTGATATTAGTATGTCTGAGGGTAAAGGTGAATGGGAAGAGGAAGAGTCTCCCTCCTCCAAGAATGTGTCGAAGAAAACCCCACAGAGAAATCCTTCGATTTAAAAAGTTACCTCTATGAAAACCCTCATTGGCACTTCTGAGAAAGGTAAAAACAAGGAGAATCCCCCCCCCAAAGAAAAAGTTGGTTTCTTATTCTAAGGATTCTATAGTGGATTCCTCTACTGCCGCAGATTCTACTGATGGTTCCTATACCTATTACCCTCCCACCGATAGAGAAAATAGTCCTAGATTCTCTAGAGATCTTAGACTTTAAGACCACTACTTCAGGCTTGACCAAGAATTTCCTGATGACATACTAGCAATAGCCATAAATGGGGATGTTGACTTCTTCATGATTACTAAGTGGGTTTTTCATGAGATAAAGGTGTAGACACCTAAAAATGGTCAACGCTTGCGAAGTCATACGTTAACATTTGCGCATTGCCTCATTTTAGGTTTTTGCATCGCATTAACATTTCTCCTATGTCACGTACTTGGTTTTTATCATTTGCGAACATTGAGTCATTCTTCTACATTCTTCATTCATCTTGCTCTTGAATTTGGTCTTGTCGACAATAGTCTCCAGTCATGATTTTAATCAATCTTATCCTATTGCATCAATGTGCGTGCTTATTTGTCATCATTTTGGACATCGTCAATCCTAATTAGGGTTTTGTCCTCCTGTCAATCTTGCAATCGATTTGTCATCGATCGTTGTCCTCTTATCAATCTTGTCAATTTATTTTCAATCCTTCAATCTTGTCGATTAACGATCGATTTGTCATCGGTCGTTGTCATGTTCGATCTTGTCATTTTGCGATTGATTTGTCATCAATCGTTGTCATTTTCAATCCAGTCGTCTTGCAATCTATTTTGTCATCAATCCTTGTCCTCTTGTCAATCTTGTCATTTCGCGATCGATTTGTCATCGATCGTCGTCTTTCTCAGTCGTGTCAATTTGGATCAATTTGTCATTGTTCCTCGTCAATTGGCGCATTTTATCAATTAAATCATTTATCAACACTAGTCATTTATCAATCCAAAATCATGATTGAATCAATATCAATTATCCTTTGTCAAGACCTAATTGTCATTCTTGCATTGCTAATTCATCTTCTAGGGTTTCATGATTTAATCATTTAACCTGATTTGTCATTTCCTCCTTTAGGATTAATAAATTATTTATTTATCCTAAGTTTTCTTGTCACAATTAAATGTTCATTTAATTGGCTAATTATTCTTCTTTGTGAATTAATTAATAAATGACAAATTATTAATTAATTTACCTAATTTCTAATTTTCATCAATTCTCTAATTTCCTAATTTTCTAAATTCCTAATTTCAAATTTCCTCCTATTTCTCTCCTAAATTCATGGAAATGACATGTCAATTTGTCATAAATTTGTCATAATTGACAATCAATCAATTCTTGACATAGAAATTTGTCATAAATTGTCATAAATTATCAATCAACAAATTTTGCATAGAAAGTGCATAATTTGTCATAATTTGTCATAATTGATTTGCAATTTCCATTTGAATTGAATCATGCTAATCTTGTCATCTCTCCAATTCTTCTATAAATTGGATGAATTTCTTCAATCAAATCCCTTAATTAAGAATCCTTAATCAGACTATCGAATTTACGCTTCTAGTACTCTTGATCAAAAATCCCGTCTACTTGCTTTCAATTATGTGTGCACTTGTAGGTGAGATCCACAACTATTTGGAGAGGAAAGAAGAACAATGGAGCCGCATGAAGGAGCATTCAAATCGTGTCTATGGTTTGCATAATTTCTAGTTTTGTATGCTTTGTTTTCATGTCTCTATTGAATGTGTCTTAGGATAGATTCATTGCAATGAATGCATTTGTGATTGAGCTATTACGTTTATCTTGTTTTGTGATGATTTCCTATTTCCTAACGTACATTAATTGGTGAACCCGACGTGAACACTAACCTTCTAACCTCTTTATGGTGTTTTGAGTGCTCTCAAGTTGATTTGCAGGCCAAAAAACCCAAAAATAGGGTCGTGCAGGGTTTTCTGGAGACTCTTGCGCCTGTGTGAAGCAACCTGCGCCTGTGTTGAGCATTCTATGCTTGTGTAGAGGATATTCTGCACTTGTGTCATGGGTTCTGCGCCTATGTCATGACTTCTGCGCCTGTGTAAAATCCAGAACAAAAGTAAAAAATGCAGTGTAGTGTTTACTTGAAATTTGTTGTGTTTTTGCATTCTGTTTTTTGTGCTTTGGATTTTAGTACTAATTATCTGTGTAGAATCTTGGCATACGCATGGCAAAGACAATAAATCAAACTACTAACACGCTTTGTGCAGATTCGAAAGTCAAAGAATAAGCGTATCAAACTTCTAACTTGGGTTTTTGCAGGTTGCCTTGGAGAAACAATCAAACTTTGTGTTTGTATTTAATTTTTAGGCACCTAGTGATTTCTAAATAGGTTGGAATGAACATTTGTTTGCTTTGATTGTTGATTATGACATTGGAGTAGGAGAGTATGCTCTCATCCTTCTTAGGGTGATCAGAAATCCAGATCTTTGATACCATGCTTGTGTTGTTGACTGTTTGTCTCCTTTAGAGGGCCTGCCTTCCCGACCACTTTGTTGTTGCAAGCAAGTGATAATCGTGAGAAGGGAATGACCCAAAGCGAGTACGGCTAGAATTCCTTGGCATTCTAACTCACTATAAAAAAATACCCGATGAGCGAAAGCTTTGAAGGAAGTGTTACGTGGGAATTGCAATTACTTGGGAAGTGATGACCCTTGAACTCTTTCTCATATCAACATCTAAGTAGGGCCTCTTGGTCTAAATCGTCCTTGCACGACTACATTTGTTTGGTATCTTGATGGGCTTAATGTCTCAATCACGCTTGCGTGACATCAAGGAGTAATGCTTAACAGAAATCCTTACTAAACACCTTGTATTTAGAGGCCAAAAACCCTTCTAGTTGCTTGAGAAGGACAAATTCGGATACTTGGAAGAGATACTAAGTTCGCCATGGGGATATTTCCATGGGGACTGATGCTTGGCTGCCCTGAGAAGTGAGTGCCGTGGAGGGGAGCCCGTGGGGTCAAGCATCTATGTATTCTCCTTGAATCTCATAATGAGTCTACCTCTCAAGTACCTAATGTCTTTGCCTACCATAAGAAATGTGGAAATGAGCATGATTGTCTTGAGTCTAAGTTGCAATATCTTGTATTCTTTGCTTGTCAAAAGTTGAATTGCATCCCATTTCAAAAGCAAAAAACAAATTGATTCAAAACATAAGATTAAACACAAGAGACATTCATCCAACAAATGTTCAACAAGGTTCAAAACATATCTTCAAACATGGTTGTCAAACATTTTTCAAAGTCTTGTCTCAACATTCATGTCACTTGCATTTAGGTTCATCCTAGGTTGCATTTTGCAAAATTCATTGTCAAGTACCAAGGTTAGGTTTCACCTAAGTCATACTCCTTTGCATATCAATAAGAGTCATCCATTTGCATGTGTCCTCTCGCATTGAAGTCATACCATTATCATACATTTGTATTTGCATACCTTAAGTCTCTTCATTAAGCTTAAGTCATTGTCATATCATATTAGGGTCATTTGCATATTAATTGTCCCTTTGCATATAGTCTCAAAAACTAGGTTTTGTCATACTTGAGTAATGCAAATCTTTGAATAAACCCTAAGTCATTGTTAAGAAGTCTAGACCTTATCAAACCTTTGTCTTTTTGTCATCAATATCATTTGGTCAAACCTAGCTTAGTATCCAAGCATATAGGGGAGACTTTGTCATTTTGTCCTTTTGTCACTTGGTCCTTTTGTCCTTTGAGGTCTAGACATCATTTCAATTTCCTAAGGGTCTCTTTCTTAGATTTGCATTCCAAAAAGTTTGTCAAAATCTTCAAAAACAACCAAAAACATAGGTTGCATTCTTGCCATAGATTGCATTTTCATCTATTTAGTTTGCATTTAGTTGCATATCATACATTATCCTTGAAAAATTCCAAAAATATTGCCTTTGCATAGTGACATGTCTATTGAAACAAGGTTCCAAGCACCAATGATGCAACAAAGTTTGACATATCAACCGACAATGCAATCACAATTCTATCCAACCCAACAACAAGGCAATATCGATCAAACTTTTTATGATGAAACAAGTCTCCAAATACAAAAACTAGAGGAGAAACTAGCTCAAGAAAATGAGATTTTGGAACAAAGAGTGAAAAACATTGCGAAGAATAGATCACAAATGTCCAAAGTGTTTCAAAAATTTCCAGGTCGAAATCCAAATATTGAGCCAATTGATGTAAGATCTCTTATCGAATGATCAGACATACCAGCTCTCCTCTCCCAAATAGAGATGATGAAACAATTTCAAGAAAAGAGACAACATCAATTTCAACATTATGTGCCTTCACAACAAGAACAAGAAGGTGTTTACTATCAATCAGATTTTCAACCATCACAACCAATTGTTCAACAGCTCCAACATTTCCAACCAATACAATCAATGGTCCGATTTCAACAATATGTCCAACCAACTATACAATATCCACAAATGGTTCAACCAATGGTGGAATATCAATGTCAACCAAACATTCAAAAACAAAGGTTGCAGCACACACCAAGCCAAATTTCAAACATGTCAGAACAATTGAACCAAGTTCAATATCAAAACATGACATCAAACCAAAAACAAGTTCAAATTCCAGATCCAATCATGTCAAAACCTCGAAAGAAAGGTGGCTTTATTGCAATGCTCTTAAGGAAACTACCAAGTGAGTTCTTTGAGGAAGATCAAGATAATACACTTATGTCTAGCAATGCCTCATCCCCTCGCAAGCAAATTGACTCTCCAGTGGCATCTATCCCTATACCTTTAGAAGTTTCACAAGAACCTTCTATATTGTCCTCATCAAACAATACACCCAAGGATGCAATTATCCAAGAGCTATCCATAATTGATTGCCAAGATAATCCAATTCATGATGCCCATCCTTGTCATGTTTCAGAAATACAAGACCCAATGCCACCATGCACTTTATTGCCATTACCTGTTTTAGAGGACCCCATTCGAAGTCCCTCTTCCTCATGTTCAAGCATTGATTCCTTGCCAGAATCCATCATAAATGTTCAAAGTGCATCCCCTTCATGCCAAATCATTGATTCCTTGTCAGAATCCCCCATGCATATCCAAAGTCCAACCTCATGTCAAGAGGATAATTTAGAGCACGAAGAAATGAGTCCTAAAGAAACAAATCAAGATCAAGATCCTGAAACCTTATCATCCCATCCAATTGTTGACCAGGACCCCATGTTCCTAGACACTCATGATGATTCCCCTAATCTTGTCCATCCTATCTAAAGTCTTATTGACATTCCATTCCCTGAGCAAGATCAGGATATCCCAGTCCATCCAATCCCAAACGATCTCCTTCCATTTCATGAACACAATGTCCTTTCAAATCCCACTGACATTCCACTTCCTAAGAAAGATCAAGATATCCCTTCCATCCTTTCTGATGATCCCATTGAAAGTCAAGAGCAAAGTACCTTTAAAGAGGAATCCAATGATTTTCCTCCTTGTCAAGATCAAAGTATCCTTCCAAATTCATTTCCAACACAAGACCCTATCATTCCTTCAGATCCTCCACAAGATCCTTTTGTTCCTCCATCTCCACGTCCTAATCTAACATATCCACTCCAAGATTGCATTTCTTTTGATGATCCCATTATTTCTCCCATTCCATCTCTTGAAGAGCCTGTCATTGAACCATGTCCACCACACAATCCTAGTCCCCCTCATGATCCTAATCCCACTCATGATTCTAACGTGTCAGTGCAAGATGTTCATGAACCCTCGACATGCATAATGGGTTCTTCCACTTTGGTGCAATCTGATCCACTTCAAAATCTCATTATTTCTCTCATATCATATCCACCTCATAATGGACTCGCGTCTTCTTCTCAAAGCAAAGAGTATCCTACAAGTCAAGATATTCATAAAGGAAAAGGAGTAGATCTCCATAAGCAAGAATCTCTCCATATCAAAGAAGATCTTAAGGGTCATGTCTACACAACTCACTCTCAAGGTGTTGGTATCCGTTCCAAGTCAAAATCCAAATGTCCACCTTCCCCATCATCGCTTCCATCCATTCTAGGTCCCTATATCCCTCCATCTCCTATTCAACATCAGCAAAGGCAAACATCTTGGAGAACCTTCCATCCATCCCACATGCCTCCATATCATTCCCATCCACATCGACATTCATTCCCTCTTCCAAGCAATTTGGATGCCAAGTATAAAAGTCATAAGTCTAGCAATCCACATGTATTCAAGGATCAACATGTCCAATATAATCGACATGTCAAAACAAAGAACAATATGATCTATAAAGAAAAAAATATATCCAAAAGGCCACAAAGGCCCACTGAGAAAAATAAAGCAAAGTCAAAATATATATGGGTTCCTAAATCCCTTGTGTTGGCAATGCACTCCAAGGAACCACAAAAGCATGCAAAATCAAAAACCATGTGGATCCCGAAGCAACTCCTTAAAGCACAAAAGCCTAAAGAAACATCCAACTTGGCATCCAAAATTGCTATTCCTCCATCCAACACTCTCAAATTTGTTCCTCCATCACCTCCTTCTTCCATTTTGGGCCCTTATGTCCCAAAATCCCAAGCTATTCCTCCATCAAAATCTCAATATCCAAAATACATTTTTCCTCCATTAGTCCGTCACCCCTCAAGGTGTGTGCCAACGCCGATCTTGCCAACATTTCCATCTACTCAAGCACAATTCTTCCAATACCCTACCCATTATCCAATGCATATTTTCCATCCTTCCATCCCTTTGGTCCAATCCTTTGCATAAATCCTTGCCTTAGTTTCATCTCATTTTCCATGTCCTTATCCTACTAATGTCTTTGAGCATACTTTCAAAGGTCATGGTCCATTTATTTCAAGGCTACTATCCAAAAAAAAAAAAAAGACGCTTGAGTCCTTCTTCCATCCCCTATCATGTGTCCATATTCTATTGAAAAAGTCAAAAGAAAAACAAAAAGTGAAAAAAAAAAGAAAAAGAAAGAAAAGAAAAAAGTAAAGCAAAAATAATTCGTCCACTGGTGAAAACCTGGCAAATAGGCGCTTTGGGCAAGTACCATGATGAAAACCTGGGAAACAGGCATCATGCTTAATTTATGAACTTCTTGCACACCACACTTGGGGGCAGGTTTCCTCCTATCATATCCTTTTGTCCTTCATTATTCCATTATCCTATCATACCATGTCATTACCCTTCATATCCTATTGTCCCTCCTGTCATTACCTTTGATCTTGACAAGGCTGAGGATCTTCATGAGCATCGCGCATCTTGTTTGCAGCTTTTAGTCCATCATAGCTTTTGGTCTTTATCCATTTTCTTATTTCAACCTTTCATTCATATTCCTTGGCTTATTGCAACTTTCTGCCACTGTCCCTTAGTCAATCCCGACCTTCAGTCCATGTCCCTTATCCATTCTTGGTCTTGCTTATCCTATCCATATCTTATCACTATCCATACACTCTTTTTCATTCCTTGATCTTGATTTGACATAAGGACGCAAAATTTAAACATGGTTTCAAACACCTCTTGACATATCCCTCATGTCACTGCTTTACATTGTCATATCCAGTCTCTTGTCCCATCATGCAATAGCCCTTGAAAATTGCATCCGTATTGTCTCCATGATAAAAGGCCTTTGTCTTCCCTCTATCCACCATCATTTCAGCAAGCCTATTTATTCACCTGTCATATTCCTTGCCTTGCTAGACACTGGGGGCAAAATCTTAAAAATCAAATAATGTTTTGAAAAAATCTCAAAAAAAAAAATTTGAAAAATGTCCTGAAGAAAGATCATAAAAATTGAAAAATGTCCTGAAAAAATATCATTAAAATTGAAAAATGTCCTTAAAAAAAATCATAAAAAATTGAAAAATGTCCTGAAATAATCCAAAAAAAATCATATAATGTCCTGAAAAAAATATCTAAAAATTGAAAACTGAAAAATCCCTAAAAATCATAAAAAGTCCTTAAAAAATGACCACAAAAACATTTCAAAAACATTAAAATCCAAAAACACGCATTTTGTCAATAAAGGATCTCTTTTTGTGCATAGACAGATCCCTGAGCATCCACCCAATGACATGCAATCCAACATTGTGCTTTAATGAAATCACGCTTAAATAGATGAACTTTTTAGTCAAATCAGACATTCAAATTGATCGCACTTGTCATATCAATTGAATATCAGTATCAAAATCATTTTCCTTGTTCCTCTTATCATGGGTCTTATACAGGGTGTGGTATCCTCGAAACCAGACTGTGTCCTGTCTTAGACGGGGTACCACATTTCCTGAAACCAGACAGCATGATCGTCCTATCAGCACTTTCAACTTTTGACAATGAAGATCAAGATGTTTGTTTGATTAGCTTGAATTTGTGTGTCTTATTCTTTTTATTGATTTATCTTTGGCTTCGATCATGTTCCTATGTTGCTCGATGATGTCACTGAGTGATTTAGAGTGACCGGGATGGCTCATGGTCTTTTTCTTTTTTGATTGTGATTGTCGTTTGTCTGTGATGTGTCTGTCTTTTGCAAAAAGGGTTGCATTTCAGCTCTGGCCTTCAATGCCATGATGCTACGCATCCATTTTGCTACATAAAAATAAAGGTTCTCACCTACAAAGTGCATTACTGAAGGCAAGTTTTTCTTCGTCTCTAACTCTCCCCTGTCTCATTTCTTCTTACTACCATTTCTTCCGTCAGTCCAGATAGTCAGTTCGGTCTAGTGCTCCGATATCCAAACACATATGCTGCATCCTGCATCCATTTGGTTAGTACATTTGCATTACATTTGCACCACATCAAGCATTTTATCCATTTCATTTCATAAATACATCAAAAATACATAAAAATCCATCCATACATGTTCATAAACAAGTACATAAGTCATCCATACATAGCAAAATAACTACAAATCATAACACATTGCATCCCATCATATCGATGCATTTCATGTCACATGTCATAATAATATCGGAGTACAAAATCGGACTGTCTGTCCTAAGTATGGCCCGCAAGCTGACTACAACATGTCAAACTATATAATGTCCACTGTCTGTCATAAGGAGCACGTGCCTCTGTCACTGGGTGCTCCCTCTATCCTCCTCATCCCTGCCATGTCTCAAGGATGATGTCCCTCCTATCCCAAGTCCTGCTAATGTATCTATGTCCATGCTTCTGAGTCTATGTCATAACATGAAGCAGTCAGGTTGGTTCTCCCGTGTGATCAATGGATATTGTCGACTCTGCATCACAATTGGGGCACATTTTGTTAGTTTTAGGGTTTGCTCCTACGGGTTGCATTTCCTCATTTTCATGTCTAATCAGGGTGTTTTTCATCTAATCTGACCTATCCTACCCTTGTCCCCTTTTTTCGGATCATTTGCATGCCATTTTTGACCAATCTAGGGTTCCCAATGCACAACTGCGCCTGTGTCATGTAACCTGCGCTTGTGTCATGTAACCTGCGCCTATGTCATGTAACCTGTGCCTGTGTACCATACACAAGTGCATAAGACCTTACACAAGCGCAGAAGACCCTGCACAAGCGCAGAAGACACTACACAAGCGCAGAAGTCAGTTTTTGCATCCCCTGTGGGCCCCGCAATGTCCCGCAAGCGATCAAAATTCCTGAAATTGAAAACATGGGTTTTTGAGATCCATACCGCTGCTCCCACATCGTCCGGTCATCTGTAAGTATGTACACGTTCTCCAATGTGATCTGCCATTGGAATGTTCGTCATCTCTCTGCAAGTGTCATTTTCCAGAGCAACAAATCCTCCTCTTTGTCTAGTGCAAATGAGCCAATTTTCACTCTCTTGGCCTCATTTATAGATCTTTGTCAGTGCATAGATGGACATGCACCCTCTCCATCTTATGTTGGTCACGGTCTTTTGCATCTTCAATTGCTTGTCCTTCATGCATCCAGTATCCGATTGTCAGTCTGTTCGATCCAATCATTTTTATCGATCAATTGGCCATGTTTCCGGCCAATTCCTCGAGGGGGCATGCATATGTCATTATTATTGTCTGGGGCATTTTCATTATTGTTCTTTGAAACAACGCTTACAATCGCATTGTCTCAAAGAGGGGCAAAATGTAGACACCTAAAAATGGTCAACGCTTGCAAAGTCATACTTTAACATTTGCGCATTGCCTCATTTTAGGTTTTTGCGTCGCATTAACATTTCTCCTATGTCACGTACTTGGTTTTTATCATTTGTGAACATCGAGTCATTCTTCTACATTCTTCATTCATCTTGCTCTCGAATTTGGTCTTGTCGACAATAGTCTCCAGTCATGATTTTAATCAATCTTATCCTATTGCATCAATGTGCGTGCTTATTTGTCATCATTTTGGACATCGTCAATCCTAATTAGGGTTTTGTCCTCTTGTCAATCTTGCAATCAATTTGTCATCGATCATTGTCCTCTTATCAATCTTGTCAATTTATTTTCAATCCTTCAATCTTGTCGATTAACGATCGATTTGTCATCGGTCGTTGTCATGTTCGATCTTGTCATTTTGCGATTGATTTGTCATCAATCGTGGTCATTTTCAATCCTGTCGTCTTGCAATCTATTTTGTCGTCAATCCTTGTCCTCTTGTCAATCTTGTCATTTCGCGATCGATTTGTCATCGATCGTCGTCTTTCTCAGTCGTGTCAATTTGGATCAATTTGTCATTGTTCCTCGTCAATTGACACATTTTATCAATTAAATCATTTATCAACACTGGTCATTTATCAATCCAAAATCATGATCGAATCAATATCAATTATCCTTTGTCAAGACCTAATTGTCATTCTTGCATTGCTAATTCATCTTCGAGGGTTTCATGATTTAATCATTTAACCTGATTTGTCATTTCCTCCTTTAGGATTAATAAATTATTTATTTATCCTAAGTTTTCTTGTCACAATTAAATGTTCATTTAATTGGCTAATTCTTCTTCTTTGTGAATTAATTAATAAATGACAAATTATTAATTAATTTACCTAATTTCTAATTTTCATCAATTCTCTAATTTCTTAATTTTCTAAATTCCTAATTTCAAATTTCCTCCTATTTCTCTCCTAAATTCATGGAAATGACATGTCAATTTGTCATAAATTTGTCATAATTGACAATCAATCAATTCTTGACATAGAAATTTGTCATAAATTGTCATAAATTATCAATCAACAAATTTTGCATAGAAAGTGCATAATTTGTCATAATTTGTCATAATTGATTTGCAATTTCCATTTGAATTGAATCATGCTAATCTTGTCATCTCTCCAATTCTTCTATAAATTGGATGAATTTCTTCAATCAAATCCCTTAATTAAGAATCCTTAATCAGACTATCGAATTTACACTTCTAGTACTCTTGATCAAAAATCCCGTCTACTTGCTTTCAATTGTGTGTGCACTTGTAGGTGAGATCCACAACTATTTGGAGAGGAAAGAAGAACAATGGAGCCGCATGAAGGAGCATTCAAATCGTGTCTATGGTTTGCATAATTTCTAGTTTTGTATGCTTTGTTTTCATGTCTCTATTGAATGTGTCTTAGGATAGATTCATTGCAATGAATGCATTTGTGATTGAGCTATTACGTTTATCTTGTTTTGTGATGATTTCCTATTTCCTAACGTACAAAAGGACCTTATCATAAAGAACAGGGTTGTCTCTAGTAAGATGGATGATATGGAAGCTAAAGGGGTGCCTCAGAATGCTATTGGGGTTTTGTGGACCGAGGAAGAGAAGATGTTGATGGCCGAATGACTTCAAAGAACAATTGAGCTCATGGATAAGATGAAGAAGGAAAATCGACAAAAGATTAAGCATTTGGAAGGGGAAATTGGCAAAATTTGAGAAACTATGAGCACCATCATGAAGCATAGCCACATAATTGTGAAGAATTCTACTACTACTATGAGCACCTTGGTAGATAAGCTAGAAAAAGCCCAGTAGGGGACCTTGCTCATGGAATTGGAAGATAACAAAGACAAAATCCAGAAAGAGGATTCTGGCCCCTTGAAGAGGACTAGATCCAACTTGAAGAGAAAAGCGGATTCTTTGCCTCAAGAGATCTAGGAGTTGAAGAAGGTGGCTCAAGATATGAGTAACCTTGAACCTGAGATTGTTGATACCTTAAAGTCTTTAGGTTAGATTTGTCTGTCTGGTGTTGGCTTTTTGCTGACTTCTGGTTTGTTGTTGCTGTCCTTTTTTGCCTATTATGAAAGTTTCATTTCTTAGTGAACTTTGTTTGAATATTTTTATCTAGCTTGTAAACTCTGTGGTTTCAGGTCCTTGTAAAACCCATTTTTTCCTTAATAAAAAGCAAGACATAAGAGCCTAATTTATTCAAGGTGGTGGAAGCCACACTTGCAGGGTATGGGGATAAGAAAAAAGTAAGATGGAGTGTATATGATGTAATTAATAGTTTTATTTGGTGCCAACAAGTGGTAATATTGTCAGTTCTCTAAATGAACATATGAAATCAAAGAAGCACACCAATACTGCAAATGGGGCTTCACATGATACAATTGTTTTAAGGAGTGACACAAAAAGGTGACCCAAGAAGCCTACCAATGATAAATCTCAATAAATTTGGACTAGGTTCTTGGTCCCATCATCACCATCTGTATTACATAGGGGTTCTACAAGTGCAAATCCTTCTACTTCAGGTGTGGTAACTACACAAGTTTAAATTTATTTTGAATATGATTTATTGGAATTTGTGCAAGTTTAAATTTATTATGAATACGATTTGTCTTATCATCTTATTAAAGGTCATTCATAGCCATTGATACTGCAATGTTGGGGGTATTGGTATTCCCATATTAATAGAAATGAGGAGAGATTAGACACAAAGGTCCTAACGGATAATCAAAGGGGTGGAAAATTATGGGCCATTGATAAGCATACCAAGATGATTTATATGTTATGAGGGTAATTAATATCATATTGGTGGCACATATAGGCATATTCATTGCAAGATGGATTTTGAGACATGGATCCCATTTGAATCATTGACATGTAGCTTTTGTAAGATAATTCCAAAATGCGGTGACTTTAGGATGTGTTTATATCGCAAATCAAGGTGTACCAATAAAAGACATGGGAGGGATACAGGGAAAGGGAGAAGACTAGACTATTTGACTCAAAATGAACATAGAATAGATGTAAGGGTTTCAAATGCTAGCCAAAGATCTCTATTAGAATGAGACCTCTAAAGGATAAGTTGTATGAATCAACAAAAAGAAAGTATGTCTTTAGGTTTTGTAAGGATGTGTGTGGGGCACATAACAAGGAAAATTACAAGTTAAAGATCCAGTTTAGGATTTTGTCAAGGATATCTTTCACAACCTAATGCATCTAAAGGTACGGAGAAGGTATAGTAATCCAATAAATCCCTTTATGAGATGATCAATTTATGGGGAGGTTTTAGATTACATAGCTTTATTAGCTTCAATCTAGATGGTCCTTCAATTTCTACAAATTTGAGGCAAGTTATAAAGTCATAATTGGCATACATCCTGATGGAGCACGACTACATTTTTGAGGTAGTAGGAAAAGTGTACGCTTCTTATAAAACCAAACATGGTATAGATGGCCCAATTCATGTGTACCTTTCTAAAGATGAAAATGTTGTGAAAAAGTATGCTAGGATGGTAGTAAAAAGTGATACATTGGTGGGTTTTTGTGGTAATAAAGAAGAACATCAATGTCAATCACATTTCTTGGTGACAGCTAGTGAGGGAGTTGTAGGCTATGATATCATAATGGATTCTTTTAAGAATAATGTTATTGGCCACTATGCACATGTTATTACTACAAACCCTTTACATGAAAAGATTCATCACTTGGTTGTTTTTTCTCATGTAACATGTAATAGATTTAATGCACATTTTGTTCATTAACAATGGGAAAAATAGATTTTTGTGGAAGAGACACATGGAAAATAATTTGGGACCTATTGTTGGTCATTCCTAAAATGGGGATAGTAGAAGAAGACAACTTATGTTTATGGACTATTGTTCAACTTAAGGTTTTTGATATCAAATTCCTTGGGAAGGTTGTAGACTAAGTGGGTTGTACAATGGTTGCAATGTAACATGATTGCATTAGTAGGACTACATCCACACCAATAAAAAGCCACAAAAGGGTGTTTCAATTAGCTTTAGAATTGGATCAGATTGTGGGTTGTTGTTTGAGAGCAATTCAATACCTCCCATTGAATGTACTACAAGAAAAGGTGTTTATTGAACTACACGACAAGGTGTTTCAGATGGATCCTAGTACATTGGAAGGGTTCAATGAATACATAGGAAGAATGGTAATGGGGTGTTTGATTACCATAATGATATTGACATTTTGGATAGGCCAGAAGGTATCAAGCTTCAGTTATGTTGGTGCAATAGAATAAAAGGTCAACACATGTACAAGTATGATTTGATAGATCATGCTTTTGTGGAACTTGAATCTGTCATAGCAACAACCAATTTATCCTACAATGCTAGGAATGATACATACTGATGCTCTACAAAAAGGATTAGAAAATTTGTTTGATGGCAACACACACAAGAGCACAAGAAACAAACATTAGTGTTAGCAACAAAAGATTATCCTAAACAGCCATATCAAGAGAGATACTAAGCATGAAATAGAAAGCATACAAACATAGAATAGATAAACTATACTCCTCCAAATGCTAATAAAGATGCTCATAGTTACTCCTCCCTTGTTCCTCTCCTCTCCAAGTTCCACATGAGTGTAGCTCTCAGCTTTTAACACTAACCATGGATGCCATATGGAGATTCAAGATGGTTGAATATGATAAGCAAATGCTATGCAAGTGTAGATAGTGATGCTATGAAAAATCTCTATGTTAATACCAGTATAACAACAATACTCTAATGCTTCCTTCTTTGCTTGAGGAGAATGGTTCTATTTATAGAAGAAATGGGGAAATGAAGGGTTAATATTGAGCAATCTTAACAAGGGTTAGGATAGAAAGATATTCAATCCATGTGAGACTTTCAACCCAATCCCATGTTGACAAGTGTCACCATGAGGAGGCTTGAGAGGAGAGATAAGGAGAATTAAATGCTTGAGGGGACATGATGGTTACCCTAGGGGGCTGGGTTAGGGTTAGGTTAATGGATATTCCTTTTATCCAAGGGATAAATGAATGTGCAAGGGTTAAATGGTTACCTTAGTCAAAGAAATAAATTCTTTGAAGAGACCCATGAGTCAAAAGGATGGTTAAGTTAGAGGAAAGTCTCTAACCAAAGGTAAAAGGTGAGTTAACCATAAATGGTTATGTAAGAGCCTTTAATGGTTTGGAAGACTTTAGAGGTTAAGCATTTGAATACATAAAGCCTTTAATGCCTTTCAAAGACTTTGAGGGCTTTGAGAAGTGACTCCAAGTTGCTTAGGAATGTGACAATGATTAGGATAGGATTAGGCTAATTAGAAGGAGTTAGAAGAATCTAGAAGGGATTTAGGCATGCAAGTGGATTTTGTAGGAGAATGCAAGTGGGAGGAATTTTGGGATTTTCAATTAAAATAAAATCATTCATTTCAATTAAATGGTGTAATTTGTATTTCAAATAAATATTAATTTATTTAAATGAGAAAAAGGAAGATAAAGCATTAAATGCTTGAAGACTTTAAGGGAAACCTTTAAAGGCTTGAGAAGACTCTAGAAGGAAGCCATTAAGTTTGAAGACTTTAAGGGAAACCATTAAAGGCTTAAGCAGACTCTAGAAGGAAGCCATTAAGTTTGAAGACTTTAAGGGAAACCATTAAAGGCTTGAAAAGACTCTAGAAGGAAGCCATTATGTTTGAATACTTTAAGGGAAACCATTAAAGGTTTCAAGTGGGTGAGGATAAATAGGATTTTAAATAAATAATTTATTTATTTAAAATAGTTGTGCAACTTGCATTTGTAGGAAAATGCAAGTGGGTGGAGGATAAAGGTGATTTAAATAAATGTAAATTTATTTAAATGTGAGAGATGGGATTTTGGGGGATTTAAATAAATATTAATTTATTTAAATGTGAGAGAAGATTTAATTAAACAAATATGATTTATTTATTTAATTAATGGTCTGAATTTGGTTAAGTGAATTAAATCAAATAAATTGAATAATTTATTTAATTAATAGGAGAAGAGGGTTAAGATGAATTAATTAAATATTAATTTAATTAATTATTGATTGATGGTTAAATAATAAAATAAATACTAAATATTCATTTAATTAAGTGGACAAATTTATGTGATTACATTTGCCCCTCTTTGAGACGGTGCAATTTTATCGCGTCGTTTCAAAGAAAGAAAAATAGGTGTGAAGAAATATGCCCCATAAATTTTAATTTAGTGGGTGGTATGCCCCCTCGAGAGATGGGCCAAAAAATTTCAAAAAATCAGGCGATCTCTCGAAAAAGAACGAGAAGTGGAGGGGAGGTAGAATAGAAGAAATTAGCAATAACATTGAAAGAATGGAAGAAAACAGAGTGAATATAGAGAAATGGCAAGCCAGTGAGTACCCGTAGGTTATGCAGGAGGTACAGTGCAAATGTGGTGTTGTACTTTTGATTGATACTGTACAATTGATCAAAATTGGTTGGACAATCTGGTGCAATTGGTTTAATTGCACCGGTCGAGTCAAAGCATGACAATTGATGTCAGTTGTTCGCTTGGATAGGATAAAGTCTGAGTAAGTGAATCAAAGTGACCTGATGGTGACTTAGACAATTGATGTAATTGTCCATTGAAGTCAAGGTATTTGAAGCAAAATATTCGTTGAGACTTAGACAATTGATGTAATTGTCCGTTATGATTGTGTTTGATTGGTTGATCAATTGATAGTGTGTGCGTGTGATGGATGGTTGTGGTGAATCATAGCAGCCCCGTTGAGACTAGGTCATTATGATAAATGCCTTTTGTATTCTAGGTTTGCCATAATCGATTACTTGTTGAGACTCGAAGATACTTGATCAGAGTATCTGTTGATAGTCTAGGTGTGTGTGAGTCAATGTGCCTATGTAGACAGAGTAATTGGCTTGATTGGGTTGATGGGAGATGATGTAGGGTATGTGATGTTGATTACCAAGATGGGGAGGGTGAGGGTGGGGTTCGATGTTAGATAGAAGAAATGGAGGACCTATGACATATTCCTATGGAAGAAGAGAAAAATAGAGTATCCATTGGCATTACTATGTATGCATAATATGCATCTATTATGAATGTACGGATGGATGGAATGCAACAAAATGCAATATATACAGATGAGATGGAATGATGATCCATAGTGCTTTATTTTTCATCATTGAGCTTTAAAATGTTGTAAGAAAAATACAAGAAACTTGACATAATGATTCAAGATGACCTGAGTATTCCTTACATGGATTCTGATATAGCAAGTTAATACAAGCAACTTGATATAATGGATCAAGTTGACCTAAGTATTGTTTGCAGAACAGACAAGGATTATCTCCTTTCATGCATGACTTGTAACATCCTCCTTGATCTTTTGCCGATCATATCCTGAGACAAGTTCATATTGTAGTAGGAGATAAATCATTATCGAGCATGGATGAGGTAATAGGAACCAAAGATGGAGCATTGTACCTGTAAGAAAACAACATATATAAAGAATAAAGAATATGGATCCTCGATAATGGTTGATGTATATGTTGTAGTCAGCAAGCCATACTGATCTATGACTGTATTTGGCATATGATCACGTAACTTAGTGAACTTCCCACGTAGAAACCATTAGTACATGCCCCAGAACTTCATCAAAATAATTTGTAGAAGACATACAAACAATGTCGTAGGAACCATCTCGGCTACTCTTAATCACTTGCGGATATCCCGGAGTAGCGTAGGAACCTGATATATATAAATGAATGAATAACCTACAAATCAATCAAGTATTTTGATAGCTTAAACAAAATTTTCTTGTCAAAGAAAATGTCATCTTGTATTTGTTTTGGTAAGGAAGGATGCATCCTTGTTAAGATAGTTTGTGTGTTGATGTTGGTTGTTTGGTCAATTTGATAAGTGATCATCATTTTGAGTATTTCACAATGTTTGTGTGGTATCTGCTTTGAAAAATTCGTATATACAAAGTGTTGCCATGTTTTTGTTTGTTTGATGTTTTCTGAGGTTTTTGTATTTTGTGAGATAGTTTTTCAATGTTTTTGGTATTTTGATGATTGTTTTGAATATTTTTGGTATTTTGTGAGAAAATTTTCCAATGTTTTTGGTATTTGGAGAGACAGTTTTGAATGTTTTTGGATTTTGTGAGATAGTTTTGAATGTTTTTGGATTTTGTGAGATAGTTTTGAATGAAGAATCAATGAATCACAAGTAATGCAGAATCCACTTCCATCAAATAGGTTAAGGGTATTGCCCCCAGTTTTAGGCATGACTCTGAAAAAGCGGGATGCAAGATGCATGAAGTACTATCCTTAATTGTAGATCAATAACGAGTCATGGTTTGTACAGATGGATGAGTGAATGTAGTGAATGTGATCGCAACAAGTCTAAAAGGCAATGGAGCCATAGCCTTTACGAGTGGCACCTATTTTCTAGGTTTTCACCATTGCACTTACCCAAGGTGCCACTGGAGTGGTTTGGTCACCGTTTAGATGCATGATTTTTCTCTTTACTATTTTGATTTTTTTGTTTTTTTTTGTATTTTCCTCAAGACATTTATCTAATTGTTTTTTTATGTTTTTCTGGTATGTATGGGATCTTGATGCTCTGTATAGCTTTTTAGATATAAAACTATTTGAGGTGCATGATGTTGATTGGATCTGCTAGCGGTTTTCCTTTTGAAGTAGCCAACTGATATGCCTCGGACCCAAATACAGCAGTGATAACATATGGACCCAGCTAGTTCAATTCAAACTTTCCCTGATGTTCTCAATTGGGTTGGTTACGAGGATTTTCTCGTAGAACAAGATCACCTACCTCAAATGTATGAGGTCTAACTTGGTGATTGTAGCTTCTGATCATACGTTGCTTAGGCTTTGAGGTGATTGTATGCAGCTTGTCGTTTCTCATCAAGTAGCTCTAAGTCCTGAAGACGTGAGACCCTATAGGCCTCATCATTTATAATGTTATGCAAGGAAACCCATAGTGATGGTATCTCAACCTCAATAGGTAAAATAGCTTCTGCACCATAGACCAATGAGTAGGGAGTTGCACCTGTAGGGATTCGAATGCTAGTTCGATACACCCATAGTGCTGGATTGAATTGAACATGCCAATCACGTTGACATCATTGACTATCTTCTTTAGGATTCTCAATATGTTCTTGTTTGATGCTTTAGCCTGACCATTGCCTTGTGGGTAATAGGGAGTGGAAAAGCGGTGTTGGATGTGAAATTTCTCATAGAGTTCACGGACATCCTGATTTTTGAAAGGAAGACCGTTATCTATGATGATGGACATGGGTACACCATACCAGCAAATGATGTAATTGAGGATGAATGAGGCAATCTACTTGCTAGTGACCTGGGTAAGTGCAACAACTTTGATCCACTTTGTGAAGTATTCGATGGTGGTAATAATGAATTTGTGGCTGTTGGATGAAGATGGATGGATTTTACCCACAAGGTCAAGTCCCCATTGACAAAAAGGCCATGGTGTTATGATTGGTTGCAATTCCTGTGCTGGTGCATGTATCAGGTCTCCATGAACTTGGCATTTCTTGCACTTTCTGACAAAGTAGTAGGAGTCTTTTTCCATGGATGGCCAATAGTATCCAGTGCGCATGAGTTTCTTGGCTAGTGATGGACCACTTGCATGAGCTCCAAAAATTCCTTCATGTACCTCTTCCAAGGCCTTTGTTATCTCATCCTGCTCTAGAAATTGAAGAAGAGTACCATCAATACTACGTTGGTATAGGGTTTCAGTAATAATGGTATATCAAGCGGTTTGGTGAATGAAGGTTTTACGTTGGTTATTCGATTGGTTAGGAGGAAGTGTATGATCATGGAGGTAGGTGTAAAACTCACCGTACCATGGGGATTCAGAACCGATAAGGTGACATATCATCTTAGATTCAGGGATATCATAAGCGGGAATCCAAAGCTGTTCGACCAAGAACTCGTAGTGTGTTGAATTCTGTGGAAGATCTAGGAGAGATGAAATGGTAGCCATAGCATCAGCAACTCGATTCTGATCTCTAGGTATCTACTCAAAGGTGATAGTAGTGAATGATGCCTTTAATTTGTCCACCATTTGTTTGTACGGTATGAGTTTGTCATCCTTTGTCTGATATTCATCCGTTGCTTGTCAAATGACCAGTTGGGAGTCGCCATATACTTGTAGTTCTTGTAACTTCCATTGTATGGCTAGCCTGAGTCCTGTGATCAAGACCTCATATTCAGCTATGTTGTTTTTGCATGGAAATGTAAGCTTGTAAGACTTCAGGATACTGTCACCTTGAGGTGTGATAAACAGAATGCCTGCCCCCAAGCCATGCCTAGTGTATGAACCATCAAAGTTTAGTTTTCATGGTTGTGCTACTGTGATCATGAATATCTCTTCATCTAGAAAATTGGAAATGAGAGGATGATCACCCATGAGGGGAGCGTCGGCTAATTGATCTGCAATAACTTGGCCCTTGATAGCTTTATGGTCCACATACTCAATGTCAAATTCACTTAGAATCATAACCCATTTGGCCAAGCGGCTTGTCAATGCTGCTTTGCTGAGTAAGTACTTTAGTGGATCAATCTTTGCAATGAGCTATACTTTATGTGTCAACAAATAGTGCCTCAGTTTAGTGGCTGCCAAGATAACTGCTAGGCAAGCTCGCTCAATAGGTGTGTAATTGAGTTCATAGCCAACCAGTGTGCAGGAGATGTAGTAAACAACACATTCTTTCCCTTCTACATTGTGTTGTGCCGGTAGCACTCCTAATGTTGTATTTTTTGTTGAGATATAGAGTAATAAAGGCCTACTTGGATCTAGTGGAATCAACAATGGTGTATTCATGAGATAGTTCTTAAGCATCTGGAATGCTTGCTGACATCTAGCATCCCATTGAAAGCGGATATTCTTGTGTAACAGGTGTGTAAAGGGGTGACACTTATCTTCTAGTTGTGCAATGAATCTTCGGATGGATTGTAGTCACCCTTGTAATGTCCTTAGCTGACCGATGCTCTTCGGAGGTGGCATGTCCATGATTGCTTTGACTTTGGCAGGATCGACCTCAATGTCTTTGCTTGAGACAATGTATCCTAGAAACTTCCCTAAGGTTACTCCAAAGACACATTTCTTTGGGTTGAGTCGAACATGATATTGTTCCAATCTGTCAAAGATTTGCTCTAATATGTCCAGATGGCCTTCTCTTGTGAGTGATTTTTCTAGTAAGTCATCAACATAATCTTCCATTATAGTATGCATCATGTCATGGAAGATGGTGGTCATTGCTCATTGATAGGTCGCTCCTGCATTTTTTATACCAAAAGGCATTACATTCCAGTAGTATGTTCTCCATGGGCATGTGAAGGTCATCTTATGTTGATCCTCTGGTGTGATCTTTATCTGATTGTACCCTGAAAAGCCATCCATGAGTGAAAGAATGACATGTCTTGCTGTTAGGTCCACTATTATGTTGATCTTTGGTAGGGGGAAGTCATCTTTAGGACATGCTTTGTTCAGATCTCTGAAGTCAATATAGATACAGATGCCCCCATTTGGTTTTCCGACAGGCACAATATTGGATATCCAATCTGCATAATCAATTGGTCTAATAAAACCAACATCTAGGAGTTTCTTAAGTTCTACTTTGACTAGTACTGCAATCTGAGGATGCATCTTGTGAAGCTTCTGCTTGACAGGTTTGGCTCCTTCTGCTATGGTGAGGTGATGCATGACTAAATCAGGATCAAGCCCAGGCATGTCTGCGTATGACCATGTGAAGTTGATCTGACACTTTTGGAAGAACTCTACAAACTTAGGTTGTTCCTCTGGAGTTAAAAGAGATGCTAGATGTATATGGTGAGGTGTTTCAGGAGTCCCCATGTTGTATTCTTTTGTCTCTTCAATGAGAATTGTTGATCAATCCTGCTATGTACTAGAGGGGAGAATGTCAAACCTTTCATCCTCAGGTGCCTTAGAGAGGTTTTCACCATTGGGTACACTCTTTCTTTTTACTTTTGCGGGATCAAACAGTGCCATAGTGTGGTTTTCTCTGGAAGATCCATGTTTTATTTTTATATTTTTGCAGCTGAAAGGTTTGGCATCTGCCCCAAAGTATGTTGTGCTATTAAGTTCAATGGTGAATCTAGCTTTGTGATCCCCGCTTGGTATGTTATCCCATAGTTCCAAAAAGTCAATGATCGCCTCATTGTTTTGGAAATGGTCAAGACATGGGGGATTAGGTTGGTTCCATTCGATGAGTTCAGGATGGATAATGGGCATTACCTCATCGATTAGGTTAAGTTCGTTAGATGTGTCAGTGAGGGTTAAGACATTGTGGTGAAGGTTGTTGATGGTACTCTCCCTTTCAAAAATAGGCATAGGATGTGACGTAGGGTCTGTGGAAAATGTTTCCAGCTCAGGAACCCAAGAGGTCTTTATCTGTGTTTCTCCGTAAACAGGGATGTCTTTGCGGGGTGGAGGTAGTGATGTGTCTTCCTGATCTAAAGTATTAAGCTATATTGAATCAAATTCCCACTCATGTGAGTCGGTCTCTGAGTCACTTTCTAGTATCCGATTACTATACCATACTGGGATATCCTTTGAGTTAAACATTGTAGGTGTGATCAACTGATGTACCATTGTAGATGAAATGATCGGTGTTGTAGGAAGAATTATGGGGATCAGAGAATCAGATACTAGGAGTATTGGTAGTGTTGAATCTACTGCTTCTGCTGGAATTGTCGGTGTTGTCGATATTGTTATGGGTGCTGATACAGTTGTTGTTGCTAATGGTGCTATTGGTGTTATGGCTACTGCTGATGGGGTTGTTGGTTTGATCGGTGGGATGACTGGTGTTGTGGATGATTTTGCTGGGATTTTTAGCCTCAATGGGGCAGTTGCTATGGTGTGTGGTGCTGCTGATATAATCAAAGGTGGTTTCTTTGTAGCAAGTTGATATAGAGGTTTGGTGGGTTTCCCTTTGAATCTAAGCTTAGGAAGGATCTCCTTTTGAAAGTCTAAGTCTATGTTATCTTTGGGCTTTAATTCCGGCTGCAGTGGTTCATGTCATCCTTTCTTGCAAGGTTGCAAAGCACTCTGACCATCATAACCCATTCTTTGCATAATGAGAAGGCCTTTTCCATAGTAAAGTACATCTTGGCTTGATTAGTAGCGTTTGAAGTAACTGTTGAGGTTTACCATGAGTTCTAGGAGAAGTGGGCATTTGTCCAACACAAAAGAGTTGGCTTAAATTGTGCTCCCCAGGACCTTCCTCAGCTATTTTCATCTTGAGCTTCTCTTGCTTGGGTATAGTGGTGTTCGGACTGGAAAGAGAGGATGGACTTGCATATGATGTGGATGAGATGGCTTCTCTATTGTTGGGAACGGTAATCTCTGGTTGATGATTGATATTGTGACAATATGCAAAGGGGTTGGCATCGCCCAGGATAGTAATTTCTACACCATTATGCGGGAACTTGATACACTGATGGTAGGTGGATGGAACGGCTTGCATGGCGTGTATCCAAGGTCTTCCTAATAATAAATTATATGGAAGAGGATGGTCCAAAACTTGACAGATGATGTGCTTCACCACTGGGCCCACTCGGATCGGTAGCACAATTGCTCCTTTGGATGAACAGTCTACATCAGCATAGGCTTTGATTGTTATCTTCTTGCAAGGATCTACTGATTCAATTGCATATCCCAATGCTGTGACCAATTGTAGTGTATAAATATTCAATCCTACTCCATTGTCGATCAAGACTCGCTTGATCCTATGTTGGTTGATAAACCCTTCAATGTGGAGTGAGGCATTATGAGGTTGCTAGAAGGATGTGTTGTCACTTTCAAAGAAAGTGAGACAAGGTGATGACCTTAGATTTCCAACCATGGCTTGGAACTGATCTATATTTAGGTTTGCAGGGACTGACGCCTCCTGGAGAGCTTGATCCAAGATTGTTTTATGGGATGGAGATAGGTGCAATAGCTCTAAGATAGATATCAGTACGGGCATTTTGTCTAACTGTTCCACAAGGTTATACTGCTTTGCGATAGATGGGGTGCCTTGTGGAGCTACTTTTATGGTAATCTTTCCGCAACGTGTAACAACATTGCAAGTGGAGCTGGGATTTTTTATGGTAATCGTTGCAATTTGTTCACTGGCATCATATAGGTGATTCACAGTGTAATTATACATGGCTTGTGTATAATCAGTGGTATCTATGTTTCTCCCTAAAGTGGAAGGACCCCTTTAATCTTGTGATGGAAGTTGATTTTTAAACATGAGATGATCATTGTTTGTTGTATTTGGGTCATGTCCTTCGATTTCAATTTCACCTCGGTCAATAAGATCCTGAATAAGATCTTTCAATCTATGACAATTTCTTGTCTTATGCCCTTTCCCTTGATGGAAATCGCAATGTTCAGTATCCCTCCACCATGAAGGTTTGACTTGAGGTTCATAATTTGATGTTTTGGGCAAGGTCACTAGATTTTGAGAAACCAACTGACGTAACACTCTTTCGATGGGTTCCCCTAAGGGAGTGTATGTTCGTTTTGGTTTAAAAATTTTTTGACGTTGTCTAGGTTCCTCTTGAGATGTGTTGCGGCCTTGATTTGGAGGAGCAACCATGTTATTCTTGGGTGGGGGGTTCTATCCTACAAATTGAACCACAAGTTGTGCATTTTTTATAGTTCTTGCATCCACAACCCCGTCATTGATGACATTTTTGTTTTTGTTCCAAAAGTTAGGCTTGTCACTATTGAAGTGCGGGCGAGGGCCATCCTTTGGCTCATTATATATCTTGATAAGCCCTTTTTTGATGAGAGCCCGCTCACATTTTAAGCCTTTGGTGATCATGTCATTGAAAGAGTCTGTGTCTTTTACATCTAGGTGAAATTCCATTTCGACATTTAAGTTGGAAATAAATATTTCCACTAGTTCTTGTTCAGGTAACTGAAGAGAACGTCTGCTAGACATTTGACACCATCGTTGCAGAAAGACTAAAAATAGCTCACCTAGTTTTTGTTTAGTGTTACATAGATTAGCTATTGTGATATCACGTTCAATGTTGTGTGAGTAGTGTGCCAGGAACTTCTGGATGAGTTCTTCAAAAGTCCTAATGCCACCTAGTAATCGGGAAAACCATGATGTGGTTGTTCTTCCCAAGCTTTGGGGAAAAAGTCGCATTAGGTATGTATCCTCATATGCCACTTCGAGGCAAGCTGAATGAAATTCTCTAACCTGATCACGAGGATCTCCTTTTCCTTGGTACTTTTAAAACTTGGGTGTTTCAAACCCTCATAGAAAAGGTGGCATATGAAGATTCCTATCAAAGGGATAGGGACAAATGTTATTAAGTGAAAACTGATTAGTTTTCACACCACTATGAAGTTGTTGGGCGAGATTCTCAACTCGTTGCCCCAACATTTCTATTTCATTCAGAGGAGGAGGAGGTGGGGGATTACCTTGATGAAGGTTGTATCTGATATGTTCTCGACCTCTTTCATCCTCATTACAACTTTGGCATTCTGATGCTTGTCTTAGTTGTACAACATCAAAGTCAGAGGGTAGTTTAGCCCCCTCTTGAGCAAGTCTTAAAAAGTGAGCATCGACGTTGCTCCTGAGTATTTCATCAAAAATTCTATTAAAGAGAGGGTTGTGTTGTGCCCTTTCTATTGCTAGAGGAGTAGGAGTACTTGGGTTGTCATCATTTACATTTCCTCCAAGGGCTTCTTGGAATTCATTGATATTTTCCTCCTCTTCCTCTTCAATTTCTTGTTGTCTAGATCTTGATTTTGTATGAGCAATTTTGTTTATAATTTTTTGTTGAAGTTTGATAAAAATGATGATGAGTTGATGATGGAATGAAAGATTGATGTTTGGTGAAGTGTTTTGCATATGGATCCCTAGCACTAAAGGTAAATGTTACCAAAGTCCTTTCCTGAATTGCTTGTTGTGTTTGATTGACAAAGTTTGATGTGATAAGGTGTAGAGGAATCTGAGATGTATTATAGATTCAACTACCCAGTAATGAGAGGATGCACTATATAGACTAGTTTTAACCTGCACAAAAATGTCTCTTAGGATGAATTTATCCTAGATGTAGAGACACTCTAAAAAGTGATTTATTGTGTTTGATTCAAGCAATATTTTGAAATAAAACTTAGGACAAAAACCTTTCGATGTTTTGAGAGTTGGAGTGGAGTTGATGAGATATGGATATGATAATGGATGAAATGTTTAACTTCAATAAAAGCTTTGTGTCACATATGGGACAAATTCTTCCTCTTCTCTTTCGGGAGTTGGTGGTTCTTCTCGAGCTACGTTATATGTGATGCAAATGTTGGGAAAGAAATTAGGATTGATTTTGCCTCCTTTGTTCTTGTGATAACTCAAAGCTCGATATTGCATAAAAGCTCTGCGGTTCAATGACTCTTGATCAAATTCATTTGATTTCCCTTGAAGGTAAAGATGCATGTGACGTAAGAAGGTTCTATGAGAGACAAATATTTGTCTATTTAGATAGAAGAATTTTCTCCTTTTGCTAAAAGCCTTTGAGCTCAATGGTCTTTTCTTCAAGTTGATGTTTTGATGAAGATTCTGCTTTCTTAAGATGTGAAGAATGGTCATATAATTCGACACTTTTATTGTTGCTCTTGGTTTTTTTATCTTTTGTGTTTTTGAAAATGTTTGTGTTGGATGAATACTTGTTTTGATTTGGGTTTATGATGTTTCTCTGACAAGAAAACAAAGCAAGCACACAAACACAAGAATGTTGCCTCAAAAGGCACAAGTAAGTATGGGTCTAGATCAACCCAATCTTTTGAACTTTTTATGACCCTTTCCTTCAAATATATTTTAGGTGTTTTTTCAAAGCTTGAAGTCAGCTCAATTTGCACTGGTCTTGACTCAAAAATGAAAACACTTCAAACACTCTTTATCCCTAAGGTCAAATGGCCAGTTGCGATAATTTCAGCCCACATCTTGATATTTCTTCAACTTTGGTACTACATACGTTATGAATCCTGTTGTGGTAGGTAAGGATGTGATATACTAAGTCTTGCACGGGCATAACAAATAGATGGTCCCTATGATGGGGGAGTCGCCACTTTTATCAGGCTACAAGTAACCTTTCAAAAGCTATGTTTCTACTCAAGGAAATATGTATGGTGAGTATCTTGGGAGAAAAACCATCTATGCTCTTGCACTGAATTTATCACAAATATCCTCAATCAATAGAACGGGTGGGCTACTACATAAAGGTGTTTAGTAATTTTTGATGTTTTTGGACATAAGTTCATTCTGCAGTGACTCACTTAAGAGCTTTGTAACTTGTGGTGGGGCCCATTTGTCCTTTTGGCAAGTTACACCGTAGGATCAACTATACCCAAGGCTACAGCTTTCGCTCACACCTGATTTCTATAGTGGCTCAAAGGATTTACCGCTCGAGGTCGTTCCCAAGAGTGATGTGTCTCTTGGCAGACCTCTCTTAAAAATATAAAATTTGTGTTACTAACACTTTTCTCTTGCACCTAGGACCATGAAAGCCAAGGGAGAGGATAGTGTGTGTTAGAAGTAGGACCACTCTATGGATTTTGCACAAGCGTGCCAAACACAAAAGACACTTGTTCTTTTAAACTGATTTTTATTGCAATGTGATTTAACTATTTGGAGATGTTGCTCCAACAATCATGGTGTTCTTTTTAACTTTCAAAGGCAAAATGTGTTGTAAACTAGGAACTTGAAATCCTGGTCAACTGAATTGAAAAAGACATTTTTGCTTGAAGTAAAATCACTTTTGAACTTTGAAGAAAAAAAATGGCTTGTTCTTCTTAGTTGGCCCCAAAATGAAATGTTGATTTTGAATTTCCTTGAGTTGATGCAAGAAATGAAAGTTGTGTTGTTGATTTTAAGCACCAAAATAAAGATTGTTCCTAACTTGCAATTAAACTTTGAAGTTTGTGGTTCTTTTTAATTTGCAAGTGGGGTTATTTTTACAAACCAAAACTAAAGATGTGATTCTTTTTATGATCCAAAATGAAAATGTGAGGTTCAATTTTTAAGCCAAAAGAGACAATGAATTTGTTTTAATCCAACTTTGAAAACAAAGTGAAAGAAAGAATTCAATGCTTTCTAATCTAACTCCTCCAATCCTACATAAACAAACAAACAGTTAGTCCAAAAAAAATTTAATAAATGAGGTATTAGTGGGTTTCTACAAGCCTAGGTTTTGATTTTTGGTTACAATAAAAAAAAATTACAACTCTCTGTTACAATAGCGCCACTCTGTGTAAACAAAGAAGCGCTATTTAACATGAAAGCACTAAAGCGCAACCTGTGTGGTAATTTAAACAAAAAAGTTAGTAGTTTTCTAGAGAAATCTTGTGTTGGATTCACGTCAGGTTCACCAAATGATGCTCTGCAAAAAGGATTAGAAGATCTATTTGATTGCAACACACACAAGAGCACAAGAAACAAACATTAGTGTTAGCAACAAAAGATTATCCTAAACAGGCATATCAATAGAGATATTAAGCATGAAATAGAAAGCATACAAACATAGAATAGATAAACTATACTCCTCCAAATGCTAATCAAGATGCTCATAGTTGTTCCTCCCTTGTTCCTCTCCTCTCCAAGTTCCACATGAGTGTAGCTCTCAGCTTTTAGCACTAGCCATGGATGCCATATGGAGATTCAAGATGGTTGAATATGATAAGAAAATGCTATGCAAGTGTAGATAGTGATGCTATGAAAAAGCTCTATGCTAATACCAATATAACAACAATACTCTAATGCTTCCTTCTTTTCTTGAGGAGAAGGGTTCTATCTATAGAAGAAATGGAGAAATGAAGGGTTAAGATTGAGCAATATTAACAAGGGTTAGGATTGAAAGATATTCAATCCACGTAAGACTTTCAACCCAATACCATGCTGACAAGTGTCACCATGAGGAGGCTTGAGAGGAGAGATAAGGAGCATTAAATGTTTGAGGGGACATGATGGTTACCCTAGGGGGTTGGGTTAGGGTTAGGTTAATGGATATTCCTTTTATCCAAGGGATAAATGAATGTGCAAGGGTTAAATGGGTACCTTAGTCAAAGAAATAAATTCTTTGAAGAGACCCATGAGTCAAAAGGATGGTTAAGTTAGAGGAAAGTCTCTAACCAAAGGTAAAAGGTGAGTTAACCATAAATGGTTATGTAAGAGCCTTTAATGGTTTGGAAGACTTTAGAGGTTAACTATTTGAAGACATAAAGCCTTTAATGCCTTTCAAAGACTTTGAGGGCTTTGAGAAGTGACTCCAAGTTGCTTAGGAATGTGACAATGATTAGGATAGGATTAGGGTAATTAGAAGGAGTTAGAAGAATCTAGAAGGGATTTAGGCATGCAAGTGGATTTTGTAGGAGAATGCAAGTGGGAGGAATTTTGGGATTTTCAATTAAAATAAAATCATTCATTTCAATTAAATGGTGTAATTTGTATTTCAAATAAATATTAATTTATTTAAATGAGAAAAAGGAAGATTAAACATTAAATGCTTGAAGACTTTAAGGGAAACCTTTAAAGGCTTGAGAAGACTCTAGAAGGAAGCCATTAAGTTTGAAGACTTTAAGGGAAACCATTAAAGGCTTAAGAAGACTCTAGAAGGAAGCCATTAAGTTTGAAGACTTTAAGAGAAACCATTAAAGGCTTGAGAAGACTCTAGAAGGAAGCCATTAAGTTTGAAGACTTAAAGGGAAACCATTAAAGGTTTCAAGTGGGTGAGGATAAATAGGATTTTAAATAAATAATTTATTTATTTAAAATAGTTGTGCAACTTGCATTTGTAGGAAAATGCAAGTGGGTGGAGGATAAAAGTGATTTAAATAAATGTTAATTTATTTAAATGTGAGAGATGGGATTTTGGGGGATTTGAATAAATATTAATTTATTTAAATGTGAGAGAATATTTAATTAAACAAATATGATTTATTTATTTAATTAATGGTCTGAATTTGGTTAAGTGAATTAAATCAAATAAATTGAATAATTTATTTAATTAATAGGAGAAGAGGGTTAAGATGAATTAATTAAATATTAATTTAATTAATTATTGAGTGATGGTTAAATAAGCAAATAAATACTAAATATTCATTTAATTAAGTGGACAAATTTATGTGACTACACATACAAATTAGAAGAAAGAGATCACAATTTTTTTCAGATTTTGTTAAAAATTTGGACAAGGTGTATTTTCAAAACATTCTAGTTTCATCTTGCTTATGTATTCCCATATGTTAGATAGTTTAAAATAAGTTTTTATCAATTCTAATATTAGTTTTATACTTTTTGTTGGCAACAATAATGAAGGAAAACTGAGAGGGGGGAGGGTGAATCAGTTTTCACCAGATTAAACAATTTAAGCACAATCTCATATTTAATCAACTATAGAAAGAATAAAGAAAAACATGATAACAGTAACACACATGACATCAAGATTTGACATGTAAAACCTGGTTAAGGGGAAAACCACGGTGGTAACCTACCCACACTAAGATGATACTCTGCAGTAGTATGTGTAAAAAATTATAATGGGGAATGCACATGCATTCAGGCACACTGCCTAGAGCTCATTTCTCAAAATACAATGACCTAGAAGGCTCCAACCCTCAGGGAAGGTTCACTACCTTTCAATAATATTTCGACTACAATCTGGTCAAGATGAACTGAATGAATAGCATCTTCTAATGCCTCAAGACAGTTCCAGTAAAGCACATTTATATGCCCTACAAAAACCTTTGTTCAATACATCACACTGAAAGATGAATTCGCTAAATCACACATACACCACTTGTTGATAATGCAGAAACAACCACACGTTCCTAAATTACATGAATCTAACACCCATTTATATAATTCATCAACCTTGACTACAAGGTGGGCTAAAAACCCTCAACACCTAATTAGAAAATTACATCACATGATACATAAATATACCACCAGACCAAAAAAAACATAGCATGGACCCAAATCAAATCCTCTAACACACACCACCAAAATTCTCACCAAGATCAACTGCAACATGCTACACCACCGAAAATACTGCATAACATGAAGAATATCACCAGATAAATTAAAATCTTCAAGAAAGAACACAATGATCAATGTAGACCACCAAAACAAATAGGACACGATTAGGAAACACCAACAAGCATGTTGTAGCCATTCGCAATAGATGCACCAACACCACTTAATCAAATCTTCATCAATCAACATGCTAACACTCAAGAACACTTAACAACAACAATTCGGACTAGAAAGATCACTTGCGGAGCACCAAATCATGAACCATCTGAATTGAAGATACACATGAATATCCAAAACACTTTCCCAAATCCATAGCTTAAGATCAGATTATTCCAAAGCACAACAAATCAAATACCAAAACACTGCAACATCAAACACTAAAAAATAGTCTTCATACTAGAATCCATAACCCGATCAAATCACCACACAACAACAAGAAATAAATAAAGAATGAAGGATATCTAGTTGATTCAACATCCCAAATAGATAAACCATCCAGATCAATTCTCTACAACACCGGAGCACCAAAACACAGGAATATGTTGACATCAATGACAACAACATATCCTAGCAGCAACAATATCCAAAAATCTCCCCCTTTTGCACTGATGGCAACATATGAATGTGAAAAACAATTAATGCAAAGAAATAAATCAACAGGTGAAATCTCCAACAAACTCCCCCTAAGATCATGCACACAAAGCTTCAAAGATAAGACAATTTTTCACATGCTTCTCTCCCCCTTTGACAACAATGCCAAAGATAGAATACAAATCATGCTTCCCTCCCCTACACAAGATACATTCACAAGTCTGAACATCTGAATCACTTACTGACTACTTTAGCTGAGTAGCTACACCCACTCATCAATCCGGCTAAGAAGATAAGATCATGTTGTCCACCGAATTGATGCAACTCAATGCATCTAGTTCTCATCAAGAGGGGCGAAGACCCCTAACTTCTCTCTCAAGTAGACAAATGTATCTACAGGAAAAGGCTTAGTAAAAATATTTTCAATCTGATCATTTGTAGATACATACTCCAATTTGAATTCTTCATGACTAACTTTCTCCCTCAAGAAATGATACTTAATTGATATATGCTTTATTTTAGAATGCAGTATCAGATTCTTGGAAATATTGATAGCACTTGAATTATCACTGTTGGTTCCCAAAACCACAGATTGGAAATCCTAGAGCTTTACCAAATCTCCTATTGATTCCTTAATCAACCTTGGCCAACAAACAGGAATGGTCAAAGACCAAATTCCTCTGCACTTTAGGCTCCACTAGACCTAGGCAGGTATACCTTAATCTCCAAAGCACAAAGAGACTTATTTATAGTGAATTTAAACTTGTCAAATTTGTTGTTTGCAAGAATCGCAAAATGTTTCCTGCAGTTGTGCTTTATTATTTGCTTTTAACTTACTTTAATCTAAAAACTTGAATGTGATTAATAGTGAATGAATGCTTATAAAAGAATGTTGTTGGAACCTTAAGTAATTATGAAAGAACAATACTGATAGGAATAAGAAGTATGTTTCCCTGATGAGGACCTTATGCACACCAAATTTACTCACAAAAACCTAACAATAGACCAGTGCCTTATCTGAAAATTTATATGTTACTTAGTGGACAAATATTTGTAATCAACTTTGGAGACAATTTGAAAAAATAAAAAAATTGCAAGACTATCACTGCAATTGTTTCGTTATGTGTTACAAGAATAACAAAAATAATTTTGTTTCCTACACAACATCATGTGATGGCACACTGCAGCAAATCTTAATTAGATTTATCCAAAGAACTTGATTTATCAACACCATGTAACATAAAATGATCTGAAGATAAAGACAACGAATCTTATATATTAATTTTGGAGTAAAAGGATATACAAAAGCTACAAACTTGCAATTACTTCATGATATTCTTGCTTGCACAAAAATGACTTTTCATCTATATAGACTTGCTTTAACATAACACTACTAGTCCCAACAAACAATCTGAAAGATAGGAGTTTGTAAATTGTGTACTCCCCACTTGTATACAAAAATGACTCCCTATACATATGCGACTCAAAAGACACAAATGAAAGGACACGCCCTTTCATTAGTACAAACTAAAAACTAACAAAAACCTAACTAATGACTCCCTAACTGCTATAACAACTAACAATATTACAAAGCATATTACAATTGACACAAATTAACTCTAGCCATCCAGGACCAAGACACATTTATGAACATGTCGTAGGTAAGCCTCATCCTTGTAAGTGCTAGTGTTGAAGATGATATCCTGCACTGCCATCTCTATAGTTACAAAGTTTTCCAACTAGTCCACTGTCTCTACCATATCCAAGGTGTCAGTCCGTGCAATATCTAGGGAGGCATTAAGTAATGATTGACATTTTGTAATCCACACAATCTTGTCCTTAATCTTCCATGTTTCATCTATCACTTCTGGAATACCATGCCGCACAATTCCCTGATAATCATCATATTCAACCTTTAAGTCTGCATCAAACTTCTCATGCTTCTTTATCAGTCTCTGGATTTTCTCAATAATTGCACTGTCTGCCTTACTAGCCTTCTTATCTTGTAAGAGCATATGTGATCTTTCAGAGATTCTCTTATGTGACATACTATTACCCATATTCTTCTGGTAAACTATCCAGAAGTCTTCAAGAACTCCACTTATCTTTTCAAATATTTTTGACAATAAGACACACGCTGTGTCTACCCTTATGTTATGCATTTTCTCTTTCAACTTCTTGATTTCTATAGGCAATTCCACACACTTCTTCTTCAATTTTGATTCATCTGTTATTTGGGGTACATGCTGACCTCTACTTCTCAAGAGCTCTTCATACAATGACTTGTATTTCCCTGCTTCTTTTTCTAACATCTTCATTTGTGCCTTATTCAATTTGGAAATATCAATCCCCATATCTGTTGTGACATGTGACCGAAAGCTTTATCAACAAAAATTATCTTTGGTATTTTTCTTGGAGGATAAAGATCCCACAACAATATAGCTTCCTCATCATGGTCATACCTTGACCCAATGAAAATATCATCAACTCCTTGAATATCCAATTTGAACTCTTTATTTTTTGAATTTAACAAACTGTCAAAAATGTATAAGGCACTCAAATCCCAGCCAAGAAAAAGAATAAAACTCGCGTCTGAAAGCAATTGTCTTCCTCTTTGAGGGGTCATCATAGCCATCTTTGCATCAATGTTAGCTTTCAACCCCCTTGTTAAATCTGCCTCATTATCTGGGGTGATATTAGAGATTGCATTCCTCAATCTCTTGCCTTTGAATTTATACAAAAAGGTCCTAAACTCTTTAGACTTAACAAAAACATCATCAAACACAAAGGTGTTATGCTCCTCCAATCTGGCATCAACATCAACATTCATTCTTGCAACATTTCGATCCTGTGCTTCAGGTTCCTCCTCTCTTTCAGGCATTTTAAATCATGAGACAACCTCATTTTCACCTGATTCGCTTTCAACTTCTTCTTCCTCCATTTCTTGCAGTCTTTATCTTTTTTCTTCTAATCTGATTCAAATCCTAAAAAAATTGCATAGCTTCTTCAGACCCCTTGTTTCTGAAGATATCCAAAGCTTCAATATGCTCATGCAAGTAATCACCAAGATTCTACTTTTTTCTATATTGGTGTATATAGCCCTTCGAGTCATAATTTTTCCTGCTTGTGTGCTCATACAGATTATAATCCTCTATTAACTTTCTCTCAATAATTTCATAAGCCTTTGTTGATACAATGGTGAAATCACCAAAATGCAGAGTTCCAGGCAAGAAGACTTGCTTGTGGGCACCCACAAAGTGATGTGCATTAGAGACACTCATTTGTCTCACAATCTCCAAGTAAGCAATTCGGTCTGGCACAAGCTTTGGTAGGGAGCACCTTTGAATCCAAAAACCCTAACATATGAGAAATTTTGGCATACATACCAATCACCCCAATTATGATTCACCCTTGTATCTCCATGCTCATGGGGTCTAAGAAATATTTTAATTTCTTCTGAGAACTATCCATCACAAGAAACCCCCAAAGCTCTATATAGTGGTTGAACAAAAAACTCTTCAAATTTGACATAATGGGATCTCATGAATCAAGAATCCCACAGTGATACCCACAATTGTATTGGCTTCTCTTGCCCATCCTTACCATAAACATTTAATTTTAATTCTTCAGGCCACAACCCCCTGGGTTGTCCATAAAACAAGATAATATGCATCAATAATGAATAAAATTTAAAAGATTTATCAGGGTTATTCTGAAGATTTAAGAAACCCTTGTGCATTTTTTCCACGATGTAGGTAGCATAATCAAATTGTATTGGCTCATGCATTTGTATATCTATAGCAAGTACTAAAGGTCATATTCGAGCCACATCTAGAACCTCAACTCCTCCTACTTGGCCGCATGCCATGTATGTATACTGCAAATATTGTCTAAAAATGTTGATGTCAAATGGGGGCCCATCTTCATCTATCAACTTCCCTTTCTCAACCTTATGGATGGCCAAATTCCACCCATTGTATATAGTATCCATCTTTGTATATTCTTCTTCTAGCTTCTCAAAGGACAAAGGCACATCGGATTCAAAACTAAGACAAAAAACCTCATGAATGGTATCTACTGAAAGACGGATGAATGCATTGCCACTTGGTAATTGGATACATCTTTTCATGGAATTATAAGCCCTAGCCAGGGTTTTGAACAATTGAATATTTACAAAGATATAAGGGACCACTAGCTTACCCAATCTAGTCATCCATGGGTTTGAGACTAGGGTCAGCTTGCTCCTTCATGAGTAATGATATAATAACAATTCATGGCTTCTAACCCTAGTCCATACATCACCGATTTCCTTAAAATCATCCTCTAGCTGGTCACAGATAGGCAAATTAACCTTAGACCTTCGACACTTGGCTCCTGGTGAGCTCATCTGGTCAATCATATCCTGATTTAACTTTTGATTCTGTGCACTTTCTCCATCTTTAGACTTCTTTGAGGCACTATCAAAAACTTCAGTGACCTTCCTCTTGCCTTTGGAACTAGAACCCTCCATATTTGAATCCTTCAAGATTTTTGAAATTCAATTTTCTATAGTTTAGTTTCGCTTCAATCTCTTTGTTCACTTCAATCTGTTATGCCAATTCCTTATACAAAATTCCATATATAGATTTAATATATTAGGAGCATTTACTCAATTGAAATCATGTTATGATTTGCCTAATGCAAACACAAACCTATCTGTTGCCTGCATTTAATAATGGCAGGTGGATTCATTAAAATTAGATTTTGCAATGGCTAGTCGACACAACTCCTCTCGATGATTCAATCACTTGGCACCACCCATCTTTTTGATCAACATAGGTCTCCTCGATCACTCCATTGAGCATTAGTGTAGCTCATTTTCCCTCATTCCAATGGTTATAGCTTTCCCGATGGCTCCACCTTCTAGATAGGTTTTACTTTCACCTTTATGTTACATCGTTGTAGGCCATTCCAATGTACCCTCCTTCTATTCCTCCATGGCATTCTGCCCATTGGGTATCGGCATAGCTCCAAATATGTTCCTCCAATGGTTAAAAGTTATTCCAATGAGTCCTCCTTCGTAGTCTGCATCTCATTTGTTACATCAGGTCACCTTATCTGGTATCAGAACAACTCATTTTGTGTTTCTCCGATGACCCAATGACATCGACCTCATACTTGTGTATCTTTTTACTTCTCTGGTCTATCGACATACGTTTCCCCGATGAGATATCCTTGCTTGCACCCATCTTTTCTTTCTCATCAGGTATCGATATAATGAAAAATGTCTCCTCTTGATGAGCCAATGATATCCCTATCACTTCGACTTCTACCAGTGTAACTTATCCCGATCAAGTCTCCTTCTTTGTGTCTGACTTGTCTTCCTCATTGGGTATCGGCATAACCTGAAGCACCTCTCCCCGATGGCTTAAGTTACCCTGAAGACTCAATACTCTCCTCCTTTTGGTATTGCCTCATCGGAGTAGGTCCGACTGATAACATTTCCTTTGCCACCTAGTGCATCGGGTATCGGGATAGCCTAAGATGACACTTTTCGATGACCTAATGACATTGCCAACAAGTGTTTCGCTCCATCTGACATCGGCATAAGTTCTGCTGATAACCTCATCGGGTATCAAGGTAACTTTTTCTCTGTGCTTCCGATAGTGAATGCTATGTCCATGACTCCACCTTCTTGTTATGCTATTGGTGTAGCTCTTCCCGATGGATTACTAACTCACCAAACTTCTTCCTACTGATCGCACCCTGAGAAAATGCCATCGGACTCATCAGTGTGAGTTTTGTCGATCGACACGCACCCTTTTCTCCTTAGGCAATCTTATTAGGGTGACTTACATTGATAAACATAATTTTATATTTTATGAGGAGAAGGCTTTCTTTCATAAATGTAACTCTCCACAACCATGCTAATGGACTTCTCAGGCACTGAAAACATCTTTGAATGCACTCATGACCCTACTTCTATGATGAACCCTAAAATGTGCTCTTGCAATGCAAAGATTGTCATGATGAAGGTTATCAAAATGTCACCATACTTAATGCCATCCCTTAATATGCCCAGGTGATACTTTTTCATATAGATTTAGACTACAATTGGATTTCTTTGACACAACAACATATCTCCTGCACATGCAATCCAATAGTTAATGCTCTTATGATAAAAATATACATGTAAAACATCAATAAATAGCACAAAATATTTTGCAAAAATATGTGCTAACAATCACAATATATGACAATAGGCTCATCATAAACAACTCTAATATCCTTCAACATCTACTTCATCCAAACTACTTGAGTATAGTTGCTAGCAGCAACAATGTATTCAACTTCTGTAGTAGATAGAGATATAGCATCTTGTTTCTTAGTAGACCATGAAACCAACTTTCTTCCCAAAAAGAAAGCTCCACTGGTAGTGCTCTTTCGATCCTCAGCATCACCTTCCCAATCAACATTAGTATAAGAACATAACATGAAATCATCATTCTTTGGATACCATAAACCATAGTCAACTGTCCTCTTCAAGTATCTAAAAATCATCTTCACAACAGTAACATGACTCTCTTTAGGATCAACTTGAAATATAGCACAAAGACAAACAACATGCATAATATTTGATCTAGTCTGAGTCAAGTACAATAATCCACCAACCATAGATCTATACAATGTCTGATTAACTTTCTAAGATTTATCATGCTTGGACAACTTGCATCCAGTCACCATAGGAGTTCCAACAGGTTTAGAATCATCTAACCCAAACTTTTTAAACAATTCGTTTACATATTTAGATTGATAAATAAAAATGCCTTTATCAATCTGTGTAATCTACAATCCTAAGAAGAATTTCATCTCACATATCATAGACATCTCAAATTCCTTTTGCATATCATCAGCAAACTTCATACTCAAATAATCACCTCCTCCAAAAATAATGTCATCACCAAAGAATTCAACAATCAAAATGTTATCATTATCAACTTTAAATTATAAATTACTATCATCAATACCTTTACATAATCCCAACTTCATCAAATACCTGTCCAATCTAGCATACTTGACTCTAGGGGATTGCTTAAGTCTATAGAGTGCTTTCTTCAATTTGCATACCATGTCTCCTTCATCTGATAATTAAAAACCATCCAGTTGCTCAATGTAGACTTCCTCTTCCAAATCGCCATTCAAAAAGGCTGACTTAACATCCATCTGATATACCTTGAAGTTGTTGTAAGCAACATATGCAAGCAGCAATCTAATAGCTTCAATTCTAGCTACCATGGCAAAAGTCTCCTCATAATAAATTCCTTTCATCTGTGAACATCCTTTACATATTGATATTGCTTTGTTTCTAACCACTTCACTGACTTCATTCAGTTTATTCTAGAAAACCCATTTAGTGCCAATTATATTCTTGTCTTTTGATCTCAGAACTAGTTACCAAGTGTTATTCTTCTCAATCCAATTCAACTCTTCTTCCATAGCTTTTATATAATTCTTATCTTTACCTACTTCTGCAACATCTTTAGGTTCAATCTTGGAAATCAAACATATCTCTTCAACAACAATCCTTCTCCTAGTCATCACACCTTTATTTTTATCACCAATAATCTGATTTTCTAAATGATTCAGTCTTACATACCTCAGAGTCTTCTGATTGTTTTGACTGTCAGGCTCTTGAACTTCTTCACTGACAACAACAATATCTAGATTAACTGTCTCTAATGAAGCATTCTGCTTTAAGATCTCAATTTGCATAGGCTTTTAAAAAACATCTTGATGATCAAACTCATGTCCACATTGTAGTGCCCACCCTTGAGCAAACTCTTGTTTCATTTTGGATTGACTTGATCGGACCTTTATTTTGTGCGATGGATATGCTAGATATGACTTGACTTATGTGATGTATGGATATTGATTATGACTATTTACGTTTCTTAGTTGATGATTTTGATGATAAACATTACATGATCTCATACTATCTGATGTTATTGACTATGCTCATGTTTAGTTATGACTTTTACATGGTTAGATATTTATTATGATGTTAAATACTAAATATATTATATCGTGATAGATGCATGGATGGTTAGTAATAGTATTTGGATTATCATGTACTTTGATAGATTTTATGGATTATGCCTCATTTTGGAATGGACATACTAACCCTAGTTTTGATTTGCTTGTGATGCGATGTTTCTTGAGTTACATGTTCATTGTATAGATAATGTTTGACTGTCTTTGTGGGGAATCAATGTGACATCACTCATTGAGAGTGGATGTGTCATTGCGACATTCTCCCACTTGCTTGTTATATATATATATATATATGCACATGTATCTTTGTTGTGGTTGTAGGGTTGCAGGTACTAAGACACTCATTCCTCCCGGGCAACCGGGTGCGAGTTCCCCTGGCTTTACAAGTGCGACCGTTTCTCTTTATAATGGAAAAATGTGGTTTCAAAGATGTCATTGGTTCCCTACCCACACTCTAGGTCTAGGTTGTCATTGAGTACTTGTCATCAATCTTGATGAGATTCACCATGTCGTGTCGGTCGTCATGATTTGTGAGTATGTGGCATGGTGAGTTTAATTATTTAGTTTATTTAAAATTGTGGTTATTTATTATAGTAATAAATTAATTATTTAATTTATTTATTTGTGATTTATTAATTATAGTGATGGATTGATTGTTTAATTTATTTAATTTACGACAAATGATTTATGTGTTTGAGTAATCATTTAATAATAATTTATGATTTTATTAGTGGTAGCGTTATTTCAATTTATTAAGATTTAACGATTTTTTATTATTTAATTATTTCTCGCGATTGAATTTAAATTAACATTTATTTGGACTATTGAGGCTTTATTTAATATTTAATGTTTTCACTTGATTTGATTTATTGCATTTATTTAATTATTTCACTTTAATTACTTTTTTATTTAATGTGTATTTTAATTTTTTTTTTATCTATTATGAATTTTGAATATTTAAATAATTAACCCTTATGGGGTTATTTAATAAATTTAATTATTAGCGCTACTCTAAAATATTTGGAAGTAATAACAATAAAGGTAAATATTAAATAATTACCCTATCCATTATATTTAAATGTTTTAATAATATTTTGATTTTTATGATAATGAGAGTAATATATTTCTATTTTGACTTTCGAAATATCCCATCAAAAAACAATGGGAAAAAAAGATATTATTATGTTACTAAGTTGAAGAGGGAAATATTTTAAAATGAATTATTCCCATTGGTTGTTTTGATGGCTAGGGTTTTATTGTTTTTCCTCTGGCTTTTAATGCTTGTCGTGAAAGAATTTTGTCTTCTTCTGCACTTGGTCAATTTAGGGGATTTTGGCTTTGAAATTTTTGGTTTGGAGTTTTGATCTGGAAATGGGATTTTGTTGTTGCTAGAGGTAGTGGGCAAGGTCTCCATCAGAGGATTCTCTTCAATAACATAGGAAAGAGGTTGGCCTCTTGCTTCATTTTTTGTATTGCTCTCAGATCTTAATGTTTGTGTGTTTCCTCTGTGTCAGAGATTGCTTGTGAACTCAGGGTAGAATGTGTAGTTTATTTCTTATAATGTGATTTGCAAATAAATAAAGAAATGGGAAGTCTATTGTCATGTAATTACAATGTAAATTGTGTGAATACTTGTTGTCTAGAATCTATTATTGTAGAAATTTTAGACCACCATTGTCTTCCTTGAATCTGGTATTATATCTTTGGGCTTGAGAATTTTGTTGTCCAACCCCTCAGTCAATTCCTCCCTGCAATCCCAGAAGATGTCTTGTTGTCAAAAATGTTATTTTTATTTTGTTCAAGGCATGTTATTTTTCCACCACCCACTCTTGATGGGTTGCTGGCCTATTTATGCTGCCCCCTTGTTTCCTATTTTTTTTCCCCGCTATTTATAATACCCACATCGTAGGTTTGGTGCACAACACCACCCACAGGATGGTGGATGTTATTGCAACAACCCATGTCATGGTGGTGCATAGCACCACCCACGACATAATGGGTGCAACAACACCACCCATGTCGTGGTGGTGCATAGCAGCACTCATGGCATGGTGGGTGCAGCAACACCACCATGACATGGTGAGTGCTCAACACCACCCACGACATGGTGGGTGAAACAACACCACCAATGGTGTGGTGGGTGCACTGCACCACCCATGTAGTGGTGGGTGCACAACACAACAACACCACGATTCCTTGGTGCTGGGACGATTGTCTTCTACCACCACTTTGAATTCCATCTGTTGTTTGGATTCACCCATATCTGAATAGGGTGTGCTAAATTAAACACCCATTCGATGGGTTTGATACATTCACCATCTGTAATTAGTGTGTTGGGCAGGTTTGGGGAAAATATGTTCTTAGTAATTTGAATGTTGTATGTGTGTTTGGTTGTAGCTGGACATAAGTTCTTATATATTTCAGCATGATATTATGGTTTAGAATTCTTCTTCTTGAATCGAACCAGTTGTTGTATATGAATTTTATTGTGTTAGTGTCTTAGTGTGAGCTTTTATTGTTGTATGGAAGCACATCAACATGTCTTTAAGCTGTGATTCATTTAATATTTTCAAACTGAAGTGTGTATGTACAAAATCATTGTGGAGTCTAAGCATTGTTGGTTTACGAGTTCATACATTCAATTGTTATGTTTAGTTGCGAGTTTGGGGACGTCCACGAGTTATAGCGCGGGCTAAGCATAATGTAAACACTACCCCAAATTCTCTTATTGCTTTTCATTGTGCAAATAGTTTTGTAGTGTGTCTTGTTACATTTTGGTACCAGAGGCCATCTTGTATATGTTGTGTTTTAAATTGAATTTTAGTTCAGATTTGATGTCATTGTTGAATGCAAGATTTTGATGTTAATTAGAGTTGTCTTGTGATATTTTGCCATGAGAAGTTGATTTATTTACGCTGCTGATTTTATGACAGAAAGTGTGAAGACCTTGTTGGGTTGTCTGTTATTTGGTTGCAACAGTGCTATAACTTGGTTTATGTATTCTTTTAGTGAAGAGGCTCATCCATTTCTATATGTTGATGTTTAATCTTCTTGAGCATGTGTCTATGCATAGTTTGGTACTATATGGTCTCTTATTTCAGATTTACTTATTTAGCTTAGAGCCTCTTGTAATGTTGTTTATGGGTCCATGTAAATGGAGTGGGCTCCTTTGTGGCACCTGGAGTCATGAGAGATGGACTATCATGAGGTTCCTTGTAAGGATGGATGAAGTCCAAACCTCTTGGGTGTAATGGAGTTTACCTTGTTATAATCAAGTGATAACTAATTAATGAATGGGAATGGGTAGTTAGATAATTAAAAAGATAATAATTGATAGTGCCTCATGACTTGGTCCTAGGGAGGATGTTTTAGGTTGAGAATGAGAAGATCATGGAGATGGTAATCCAATCTCCCTTTTTCTCTTAAATGTTGAGATGGCTCCAGATGCCCTTAGGTGAGAGCCTTGTGTTTAGTATGGCATATGATGACACTCCCTTGTACATGTTTTTCCCTTATGTTTTGTTTTCGCATATATGTCATGATGATGTGTTGGCCTCCAGGAGTTTCTTGATTGTTGTGTGTAGTGGTGTTTATTTTATGTGTGTGGAAGTATTTTGGTCTTAAGCATCAACCGAGGAGTAGATTGTATGTTGGGACCTAGTGACATATCCTAGCTCGAGGGGTGGTTCCTTGTAGGTTCCACATTGGTCAGGTGGTTGGAGGTTTTTTCCATTGGGGTTTCTTCCCTTTTTGTTATTGTGCTTCTTATGCATGGACTTGGACTTCCTTCATGATGGATATGTATTCTATGGAGCATATTTATGTACTAAAACTTCATGTCATATGAGTTGTAATGCTATTTAATAGTGTAGAGACCATGTGGATTATGTAATAGTAGTATGTAGTGTATCCATGATTGCATAATGGACTTAGTCAACCAACAAAATTATCTTAGGATATTTTTTTGTATTGGTTCACATGTAATATTTATTTAGGTATGGTTATTCCACTTATTGGAAAGCATTGTAAACATGTGTAAAGAGAATAAACACTTGTGATGAGATTGTCACACCCATGTTGTAATGTAGTTAGTGAGTTGTATCTTTAAGTGTTCATAATTGAAATAGCCTTGAATCAACAACGTGAACATTTATGTGACATTATCATGATATGTAATGGATATACATATAGTTAGATCCATGTTGCAATGAAGAAAAGATGTATTTATTTACTTTCATCATGTTATGCTCAAAACAATGAAAGAACCTTTATATGGGAATGAGGTATTTTCATGTATATGTGGATGCAATATCCTTTTTGAAGGTTTTACAACTTGATTTGCGTATCAAACTCAGACAAGCACACAAATTTTAAAGATGAAATATTGTTCTCAAGCCAGAGTGCAAATGTTCAGGATGATATTTACAGCTCGCCTCCCGATGAATGTCTTGCCAACTAATTTGTAGCAATGAAGGTGTTGGAGTGTTTTGACATATTCCACACCTTGGTATCAGAGCATAACTCATGAGTTCCAAGCTCTACATTGGGTACTCTAGTTATGTGTGAGCCTATTATGCTAGTTAAATGTTTAACATGGGATAGCCTAGTAGTTTCATCCCTTGTATTTATTTGTTGTAGTTTCCTAGTTTAGTGGCTTATAGTATTCCCTTGTGTCTTGTCGAGTTAGGATACCTTCTAGGCACAGAGGGAATGGACCTAGATGTGGCCATGGCGATCGCATGGGGACTCATAGGAATTCTCGCCTTGAGCTTTCAGAGGAGTCACACCATAGTGAGCAGCACTAGGAGCAACCCAATGATGACGCGATACTGCACTTAGTGATGGTGTTGTAGGAGCTTCTTGGCCATTGAGGGCCAAGGTAGGAGGAGAATAGACAAGGTGAGGATAGATAGGAGGAGTCACACTAGTCTGAGCATCAGGAGGGAGAGTGCTCACGTTCTCCTAGTAGAAGAGTTGTTGATGATCAAGAGGAGATAGCGGCCAATCATATGAGGGAATTATTGAGAGCTCCTCCTCCCATCTTTGACAGTTTAGGTACCAGCATGGAGGAAAAGACTTGGCTATTAGACTTGAGTAGGTGTTTTGATATGCATCTATATAGCAGTAACACTAAGGCTAGGTGTGCCATTATCCACCTACATGACTTTGATTCCACATGGTGGCATACTGAGGAGAGGAAGCTACAACTCAAGATTACTACAGTTACATGGGAGTTATTCTTAGAGCGGTTTAGAGCCCGATTCCTTTTAGAGCACTGAAGGCAGCATAAGGCTAATGAGTTACATAACCTTAGGAAGAACAAGGTGATAGTAGATGAGTTTGAGTGGAAGTTCTTTGAGCTCAGGCAGTATGCAGGGATAGTAGAAGATGAGGTGATGCTCATATAACACTTTGTGTGGGGACTCAGAGACTACATTGGCAGAGAGGTTCGCATGCACGAACCTAAGACCTTAGAGAATGTCGTAGAGAAGGTGAGGATTTCCTAGGAGAATCACTCTTTGAGTACAGGAGGTGCTATAGGAGGGCAGGTAGCTAGTGCTCTAGTTATAGGTAAAACTGTTAGAGGTTCTCAACATTAGTCTGCGAGTGTGGCTAGGATCTGCCCCACCTCTTTCTTAGTAGCAAGTGGTTTAAGAGGAGACAGTCATAGGGTCAGAATTTTGTGAGAGGTGCTATATTTTTGGCTCATAGGAGTCACATTCATCAACAACATAATAGGAGACTCGCTTCTTCTCAGCCAACTCAAAGTTCACAACCAGCCTCTAGTATAGCCAGTGTTCAGCAGCCAAGTGCTACATCTAGGAGTAGGGTGCATGCTAGGAGAGGATGTTTCACATGTGGACAATAGGGACACATAGAAGTTCATTGTCCTTAGCATATATCACAGACATTAGGACAGTAGAGGGCAGCACCAGCAGAGCCCACTGTTGGAGATTCAGGTAGGTCTCACTGAGTATTTGCAGTGATAGATAACCATCAGGTCGAGCACCAGACCACAATTGTGGAGACATCCATCAGGTGTGATAGGTGGTATTCATTGTTCTATGTTATTTGATTCAAGAGCATCAGATTCATTATTTCTCCTTATTTAGTAGAGAGATGTGGGCTTGCTACGACAAAGTAGGATTATAGGTGGCAAGTAGAGCTAGCTATGAGATCCAGGGCCATAGTGGATTCCCTTGTGCTTATTTGTCCTCTAGTATTGAGAGATTTTCATACCCCAGTGGATCTACATATTATGCCTTTGGGTTCATATGATGTGTTTTTTGGCATGGATTGGCTTGGGTTACATTAGGCAGAGATAGATTATAGGAGCAAGAGGGTGCAGTGTGTAGATGACAACAAGAAGAGTGTGGAGATTGTAGGCATTCAGAGGCCTATCTCTCTTTGCATGATTTCCACCATGCAGATGAAGATATGTGCACCTAAGGGTTGTCATCTATTTGTAGTTAGGTTGAGGGATGAGGATGAGGAGAGTAGTACAGAGGAGTTATTGCAGCAACATCCTATCCTTCAGAAGTTTGTAGATGTTTTCCCTTGTGAGGTTCCAAGTATGCCCTCGCAACAAGATATAGACTTTAGGATTGATCTTGTGCCAGGAGCTGAGCCTATCTCTAGGGCTCCGTATAGGATGATCACTCAGGAGCTGAGTGAGCTGAGAGTGTAGCTTGAGGAGTTGTTAGAGAAGGGATTCATCCATCCTAGTGCATCCCCGTGGGGTTCACCGGTGTTATTTGTGAAGAAGAAGGATGGTTCTCTCCGATTGTGCATTGACTACAAACAACTGAATAAGATGACGGTGAAGAACAGGTATCCCTTGCCTTGGATAGATGACTTATTTGACCAGATTAAGGATGCAAAGGTCTTTTATGAAATTGACCTTAAGTCTGGATATCATCAATTGAGGATCCACGAGGCAAACATACACTTTACAACTTTTCACACTAGATATGGGCACTATGAGTTTACAGTTGTGCCATTCAGTCTCACGAATGCACCATCAGTCTTCATGAGCCTGATGAATGGTGTGTTCAAGACATACTTGGACAAATTTGTGCTAGTTTTATTGGATGACATTTTGATTTATTCCAGATTAGTGGAGGAGCATGAGGATCATGTTAGACAGGTCTTGCAGTGTCTTAGGGAGAATCAACTATACACCAATTTGGCTAAGTGTGATTTTTTCCAGTCAGAGGCCAGATACTTGGGCCATGTCATTTTTGGAGAGGGTATCACAGTTGATCCCTTAAATATTCAAGTGATAGTGGATTGGCTAGAACCCACTAACGTGGGTGAGGTGCGCAGTTTCATGGATTTAGCTAGTTATTACTGTAGATATGTGCAGGATTTCTCTTAGATTGCTCACCCCATTACTTCTCTTCATAGGAAAGGGAAGAAATTAATTTGGTCAGAGCATTGTGAGGAAACCTTCAAGACACTTAAGGACAAGTTGACCAGTGTATCGATTCTTGTAGTTCCAAATCTGTTAGGTGACTTTGTGGTGTGTACGGATGCTTTATTGGAGGGTCTAGGAGCAGTATTGATGCAGAATGCCAAGGTGATAGCCTATGAGTCACAGAAACTCAAAGATCATGAACTGAACCACCCCACTCATGATATCAAGTTAGCAGTAGTAGTACATGCATTGGTTCATTGGAGTCATTTTCTCTTAGGGCATCGGTTCGATCTACACATGGATCACTGTAGTTTATAGTATATATTTATGTAGCCGAATCTAAATACTAGACAGAGGAATTGGATGGAGTTCTTGTGTGAGTATGACTTCGAGGTGAAGTCATCTAGGGTAAGTAGAATGTGGTAGAAGATGTACTGAGCTGCAAGAGACATGCGATATCAGCAGTGACTTTGGAGGTGGATTTGAGGAGTCGCATTCTTAGTGCACTACCAATAGATACATGGTACCAGGAGGTTAGCTCAGATATAGCATCAAGTAGAGCCATGGAGGGAAGATATGCAAGTTATTCAGTGGACACAGATGGCATTATTAGACACATGGGACATATTTATGTTCCACCATCCGATGGACTTCAAAAATTGATCATGACAAAGGCCCATCGTGCACCTTAATCGGCACATCTTGGTGTCAAGAAGATGCACGCAGACTTGAGACAACTTTACTTTTGGGCAGGAATGAGGAGAGACATAGAAAATTTTATCTCATGTTGTCTTGAGTGTCAGTGAGTTAAGGTAGAGCACCAACATCTGGCAAGATTTTTGCAATCACATGCAGTCCTGAAGTGGAAATGAGACATCATTTCCATGGATTTTATAGTTGGATTACCTATATCTTCTCGTCAACATGATGCCATTATGGTCACCATTGATTGGTTGACCAAGGTTGCACACTTATCATGAGTTAGATCCTCATACATAGCAACCACAGTGGCACAAATTTTTGTCAGAGATATTGTCAGGTTGCATGGTATTCCATGTAAGATTATATCAGATAGAGATCCCGTGTTCACTTCTGCATCCTGGACAGCACTACAACATGATTTGGGGACTCAACTGAACTATAGTACAACTTATCACCCATAGATAGATGGTCAAATAGAGCAAGTGAATCAGGTTTTGGAGGATATGTTGAGGATGCATGTTATGGATTAGTAGTCCAGATGGGAGGATTACCTATACTTAGTGGAGTTTTCTTATAATAATGGATACCATAGCTCCATTGGTATGCCTCCCTACCAGGATTTATATGGGAGACTGTCTTGCACTCCTCTTAGTTGGGATAGGTTAGAGGACAGGGTACATATTGGCTCAGAGATGATATAGGATATGGAGGAGCATGTCTCTCGTATCAGAGAGCATTTGAAAACAACATAGGACAGACAAAATAAATATGTAGATGCTCAAAGAGTAAATAGACAGTTCTCAATTGGTGATAGGGTGTTATTGCAAGTTTGCCCATGAAAGATCGATTAAGGTTCTAAGTTGGCACCCCAATTAGTAGGACCATTTGAGATCTTGGAGAGGATTGGCCCTATAGCTTATCGCCTTGCATTGCCGCCTATCTTGTCTAGCATCCATGTTGTATTTCATGTATCTGTATTGAGACTATATCATCCTGACACATCACATGTTCTTGATTGGAATGCCTTGCAGGTTGATGATGGACAACTTTCTTTGGAGCTCGTATGTATTCTTCAGCGCAAAGAGATGTCCTTTAGAGGTTGGTTAATAGAGTAGGTAAGGGTCCAGTGGGACCCGAATGATGAAACATCAACTACTTGGGAGGATGCATCACAGATGAGAGAGTTGTACCCCTACTTGTTCTCAGGCTTCTAGGAGTAAGCCTAGGCAAGGGGGGGAGGATGTATTGCCCACCCTTGAGAAAACTCTTGTTTCATTTTGGATTGACTTGATCATACCTTTATTTTATGTGATGGATATGCTAGATATGACTTGACTTATGTGATGCATTATATTGATTATGACTATTTACGTTTCTTAGTTGATGATTTTGATGATAGACATTACATGATCTCATACTATATGATGTTATTGACTATGCTCATGATTAGTTATGCCTTCTACATGGTTAGATGTTTATTATGATGTTAATCGTTAAATGTATTATATCATGATAGATGCATGGATGGTTATTAATAGAATTTGGATTATCATGTGCTTTGATAGAATTTATGGATTATGCCTCATTTTGGAATGGACATACTAACCCTAGTTTTGATTTGCTTGTGATGCGATGTTTTTTGAGTTATGTGTTCACTTTATGGATATTGTTTGGCTATCTTCGTGGGGAATCAACGTCACATAACTCATTCCAAGTGGATGTGTCATTGTGACATTCTCCCACTTTCTTGTTATATATATATATATATATATATGCACATGTATCTTCATTGTGGTTGCAGCGTTGTAGGTACTAAGACACTCATTCCTCTCAGGAAACTAGGTGTGAGCTCCCCCAACTTTACAGGTGCGAGCATGTCGATTCCTAATGGCAAAACGTGGTTTCAAAGATGTCGTTGGTTCCCTACCAACACTCTAGGTCTAGGTTGTCATTGAGTACTTGTCATCAATCTTGGCAACATTTGCCATGTCGTGTCGATCATCATGATTTGTGAGTATGTGGCATGGTGAGTTTAATTATTTAATTTATTTAAAATTGTGGTTATTGATTATAGTAATAGATTAATTATTTAATCTATTTAATCACAATTTATTGATTATAGTGATGGATTGATTGTTTAATTTATTTAATTTGTGATAAATGATTTATCGTGTTTGAGTAAACATTTAATAATAATTTATGATTTTATTAGTGGTAGCATTATTTTAATTTATTAAGATTTAACGATTTGTGATTATTTAATTATTTCTCGCGATTGAATTTAAATTAACATTTATATGGACTATTGAGGATTTGTTTAATATTTAATGTTTTCAGTTGATTTAATTTATTGTATTTATTTAATTATTTCTCTTTAATTACTTTATTTATTTAATGTCAATTTTAATATTAATTTATCTATTATGAGTTTTGATAATTTAAATAATTAACCCTTATGAGGTTATTTAATAATTTTAATTATTAGTGCTATTAAAAAATATTTGGAAGTAATAATAATAAAGGTAAATATTAAATAATTACCCTATACATTATATTATAATGTTTTAATAATATTTTGATTTTTATAATTATGAGAGTAATATTTTTCTATTTTGAATTTCAAAATATCCCATCAAAAAACAATTGAAAAAAAATAAATTTATTATGTTACTAAGCTGAAGAGGGAAATATTTTAAAATGAAATATTCCCATTGGTTGTTTTGATTGCAAGGGTTTCATTATTTTTCCTCTGGCTTTTTATGCTTGTCATGAAATCATTTTGTCTTCTTTGACACTCATCTTTCTTTGGCACTCATCTTTCTTCTACACTTGGTCAATTTTGGGGATTTTGGCTCTGCAATTTGTGGTTTGGAGTTTTGATCTAGAATTGGGATTGTGTTGTTGCTGGAGGTAGTGGGAAATCTCTCTATCAGAGGTTTCTCTTCCATAACACAGGAAATAGCTTGGCCTCTTGCTTCCTTTTTCGTATTGCTCTCAGATCTTAATGTTTGTGTGTTTCCTCTGTGTCAGAGATTGCTTGTGAACTCAGGGTAGAATGTGTAGTTTATTTCTTATAATGTGATTTGCAAATAAATAAAGAAATGGGAATTCTATTGTTATATAATTTCAATGTAAATTGTGAACACTTGTCTGGAATCTATTATTGTAGAAATTTCAGACCACCATTGTCTTCCTTGAATCTGGTATTATATCTCTACCTGAGAATTTTGTTGTCCAAACCCTCATTCAATTCCTGCTTGCAATCCTAGAAGATGTTTTGTTGTTAAAAATGTTATTGTTATTTTGTCCGGGGCATGTTATTTTTCCAGCACCCACTTTCGATGGGTTGCAGGCCTGTTTATGCCACCCCCTTGTTTCCTATTTTTTCCCCTATTGTTAATAATACCCACATCATGGGTCTAGTGCATAACACCACCCACGACATGGTGGATGCTATTGCAACCACCCATGTTGTGGTGGTGCATAAAACCATCCACAACATAATGGGTGCAACAACACCACCCATGTCGTGGTGGTGCATAGCACCCCTCATGACATAGTGGGTGCACTGCACCACCCATGTCATGGTGGCGCATAGAACCACTCATGACATGGTGGGTGCAACAGTAGCACCATGATGTGGTGAGTGCTCAACACCACCCACGACATGGTGGGTGCAATTGCACCACCCATGTCGTGGTAGGTTCACAACACAACAACACCATGCTTCCTTGGTGTTGGGACGACTATCTTCTACCGCCACTTCGCAAGATATCATGGGTCTAGTGCACAACACCACCCACAACATGGTGGATGCTATTGCAACCACCCATGTCATGGTGGTGCATAGCACCACCCACAACATAATGGGTGCAATAACACCACCCATGTCATGGTGGTGCATAGCACCACTCATGGCATGGTGGGTGCACTGCACCACCCATGTCATGGTGGTGCATAGAACCACTCATGGCATGGTGGGTGCAGTAGCAACACCATGATGTGGTGAGTTCTTAGCACCACCCATGACATGGTGGGTGCAACAACACCAACAATGGTGTGGTGGGTGCACTGCATCACCCATGTTGTGGTGGGTGTACAACACAACAACACCATGATTCCTTGGTGTTGGGATAGTTGTCTTCTACCGCCACTTCGAATGCCATCTGTAATTAGTGTGCTAGGCAGTTTTTTTGAAAATATGCGCTTAGTAATTCAAATGTTGTATGTGTGTTTGGTTGTAGCTAGACATAAGGTCTTTTTTATTTCAGCATGATATTATGGTTTGGAATTCTTCCTCTTGAATCGAACTAGTTGTTGTATACGAATTTTATTATGTTAGTGTCTTATTGTGAGATTTTATTATTGTATGGCAGCACATCAACGTGTCTTTAAGATGCAATTCATTTAATATTTTCAAACTGAAGTGTGTATGTACAAAATCATTGTGGATTCTAAGCATTGTTGGTGTATGAGTTCATACATTCAATTGTTAAGTTTAGCTGTGAGTTTGGGGAAGTTCGCGAGTTATAGCATGGGATAAGTGTAATATAAACACTGCCCCAACTTCTCTTATTGCTTTTCATTGTGAAAATAGTTTTGTAGTGTGTCTTGTTACATTTTGTTATTGGACGTTGTCTTGTATTTGCTGCGTTTTAAATGTAATTTTAGTTCAAATTTGATGCCATTGTCAAATGCAATATTTTGTTGTTAATTAGAGTTGTCTCATGATGCCATGAGAAGTTGATTTATTTATGTTGATGATTTTACGACAGCAAGTGTGAAGACCTTGTTGGGTTGTCTTTTATTTGGTTGCAGCCGTGTTGTAACTTGGTTTATGTATTGTTTTGGTCAAGAGGCTCGTCCATTCCTATATGTTGATGTTTAATCTTCTTGAGCATGTGCCTATGCATGGTTTGGCACTATATGGTGTCTTATTTCAGATTTACTTATTTAACTTAGAGCCTCTTGGAATGTTGTTTCTGGGTCCATGTAAAGGAAGTGGGGTCCTTTGCGGCACCCGGGGTCATGAGAGATGGAATATCATGAGGTTCCTTGTAAGGATGCATGAAGTCTAGACTTCTTGGGCGTAAGGGAGTTTACCTTGTTATAATCAAGTGATAACTAATTAATGAATGGGAATGGGTAGTTAGATAATTAAAAAGATAATAATTGATAGTTCCTCATGACTCAGTTCTAGGGAGGATGTTTTAGGTTGAGCGTGAGAAGACCGTGGAGATGTTAAGCCAATCTCCCTTGGTCTGTCAAAGGTTGAGATGGCTCCGCATGCCCTTAGGCAAGATACTTGTGTTTAGTATGACATGTGATGACACTCCCTCGTACATGTGTTTCCCTTAAGTTTTTCTTTTGCATTTATGTCATGATGATGTGTTGGCCTCCAAGAGTTTCTTGATTCTTATGTGCAGTGGTGTTTGGTTTATGTGTGTGGAATTATTTTGGTCTTAAGCATAAACCTAGGAGTAGAGTGTATGTTGGGATCTAGCGACATCTCCTAGCTCGGGGGGTGGTTCCTTGTAGGTTCCACATTGGCTGGGTGGTTGGATCTTTTTGCCATTGGTGTTTCTTCCCTTTTTGTTATTGTTCTTCTTATGCATGGACTTGGACTTCCTTCATGATGGCTATGGATTCTATGGACCAGATTTATGTACTAAAACTTCATGTCATATTAGTTGTAATGTTATGTAATATTGTACAGACATTTGAAAGGATGAGTAAATCTCATGATCATGTGGATTATGTAATAGTAGTATGTAGTGTATCCATGATTGCATATTGGACTTATTCAACCAATGAAATTCTCTTAGGATATTGTTTTTTATTGGTTCACATGTAATATTTATCTAGGTACGGTTATTCCACTTATTGGAAAGCATTGTAAAAATGTGTAAAGAGCATAAACACTTATGATGAGATTGCCATACCCATGTTGTAATGTAGTTAGTGAGTTGTATCTTTAAGTGTTCATAATTGAAATAGCCTTGAATCACCAATGTGAACATTTATGTGATATTATCATGATATTTAATGGATATACATATAGTTAGATCCATGTTGCAATGAAGAAAAGATGCATTTGTTTACATTCATCATGTTATGCTCAAAACAATGAAATGAACCTTTATATGGGAATGAGTTATTTTCATGTATATGTGGATGCAATATAATTAGATGTTAGATATTGTCTATGAAACTCTAAACTTGTGTAATGACTATTAAACAAGACCTTATCAAGCCATTAAAGATAGAGGTAGAAAACATGACATACACAATTAAGACATTAGTTAGCATCATAGAAACTAAATTATCCAAGAGGTTGAAAATAATAATACTTAGAAGAGTAATTACATGAGGGAACATAAATAGATATGTATGCATTAGTAAGATGGCTGCAATAAATCAATTAATGTGTAGACCTTGTTAATGATCATAAGGAAGCTTAGGTAAGCTAGTATGCATGCATTCTATGGAAGCAATAGATTGAATGGCATATAGGTAATGTATTATGTGAATGGGAAACAATAGTATAGTTAACATCATAGTAGTACTAGGTTGTATGGCATTTAAGTGATGCACTTGCATGGTGGCAGTGATAGAAACATTATGATAATGGTAGTAGGATCTCTTCCTTAGCATGTTAAGGCGTAAGCATTTTATAGCATGCATGTGTAGAATGATTGATTATTATGCATTGCCTTGTGTGATAGGTCATCTAGTTGGATGCATTATAATCATGGGTGGTGAAATGATCATGTAAGCATAAGGATATGTAATCATAAGTAATATGCATATGATAGAAGCTTCTCATTTATTTGTCATGCACTAGGAAGGATATGTAGTATCAATGTAGTAGGTATGTCAAGGTATGTTGAGAGCATTATGTATATATATGTAATCTTATAAGATGGTAGAATGCATTAAGAGATTTGAGGGAAGCCTAAGTAGCATTTTCTTATATAAAGGTATTATGGTGGTTAGGTGCATATGCATAATTGTAGTGTCATAAAATTGTGACCCCTGCAATTTTAACCATGTTTGGGGTCCTCACCTTGGCGACGACATCTCCTTCCCTAACTGGGACCTATTTTTGCATTTCCAACCCTTCTCTCTTCCTCCTTCATGTCTTGTGTCTTCTTTAGACCCTGTTTGGGCCCCAAAATATGGTAGGACAAGGGCGTGGCACCCTTGGCCCCCTAGGACAAGGGTGTGACACCGTTGTCCTCACCCCTTAGTGTGGCCCTATGTTTGGTCTGCCCGATCTCCTATGCATTTCTTGTCTTTGGTGTTTGTTATTCCTCTTTGTTGGCCTTCGATGGTTGAAAGTTAATCCTTGAGGCATGTATAAAAGGGAATTCAATACCCTCATTCAAGGATGGATAGAGAGAATAATGAGAAGATACAAGATTTCAAGGTCATCATCAAGCATTCAAGCATTCAAGTCTTCTTCATTCATGCATTGGATAAACATTACAACATTCATTTGCAAGCATGTGTGTGTGTTAGGGTTTTGTCATGTTACATGCCATTTCATACAACATTTGTGGTTACATTCAAGAAGCAAAGTAATCATTATTAACAAGTTGTAGATCTACAAGGTATACATCTCCATTGTTTATATTCAAGCATTTGTAATTACTTTCTTTCTAGGTTGATTCCTCAATCATGGTTTGACTGAGGCAAGCCCCTATCCACAACCCCCCTTTCTTCTCTTTTCTGTGTGTAGGTTGTAGGTGCACAACTGTAATTACAAGTTTAGGCTTCATTTGCAGAGATAGAAGAATCCTTTTTGTTTCATAGATTTTGTGGGGGACCATGTACATTCCCGCCATGGTCCCAATGACTTTTCTCAAAATTTACAGGGTCAATTTGCATCGGTCTAATTAGCTCAGATCCAAAGTTACAATGCAATCCTGAACCGGTAGCTACTCATTTCACTCATTTCCTCTCTCTTTTCCACATAGTCAGCTTTCTTATTTACAAAAGAGGGTAAATCACACTTCAACCACTTGCAATGCACTCAGAATTCACATCCTTGTTTCCCATGGAAGTGAAATTCATCCTAGTGGTTTCCTTTCTCTCTCCTAGGTGGGGAGTCACTAGGATCCAATTTTCCACTTTACATTTTGGTGAGCCCGATATCTTACACATTAATTCTAATTTGTCATTATTAGATCTGATTAATTGTAGTTTGAATTTCAAATTTTCATTTTCAAGTTTGATTTATTTGCAAATTTTAGAGGCTAATTGCCTAAAAACCCTAATTTTTCATTTTGAGAAAATTAAGCTTGTTAAGTGAAAAATTGTAATTGCTTATTTCAGATCTGATTTCTATTTCAAAATTTCAATTCATATCTATTTCTTTATTCTAAAAAATTAGTGGTTAAATCATAAAACCCTAATTTTTAGATTCTTCTATTTTCAATCTTTGACTGCGAGTTTGACCGATCTAGACATCTCCAAATCGGCCATTTTTTTAGATTCTGCATTAAAATCATAATCTCTATCATCTCTAAAAATTTCAAAAAAAGTTGGTTGGACCGTGTGCGTTCCCGCCACGGTCCTCGACTTTTTTCCTGAAATTTTGGGATACAAAATTGACTGTATTTTTCTGCTCAAATCTAGAAAATCAATGTACTTTATCAATTTTAACACTCTCTAAGGTTCAACACAAATTCAAAATTCATCAAATCCAAATCTTAAAATTAATTTCCATAAAAATGTCCTAATTTTAGATCTTCTTTTCCAGCAAATTCAAATTTTCACCTTAAGAGACTTTTAATGGAAATTAATAAAATAGATTTACTTTCTCTCTCACATGTGATTACATTAATTTTTGCATATATTTATCATATTTCGGATAAGGGTTTCTTCCATTTTTTGTTGCTTCTCTTTCTTCATAGCACTTCGTCCTATTGTGTTATTAAGATTTCCAAAATATTTTCTTTAGATCTCAAAGCTTCCATGTATCATTTATGTTGCATTATGGTGATGTTATTAAAAAAATTCATTTCCTATGTTAATCACCTTGAAGCTTTTGTAGATCTTAAACCTAGAGATCCTAACCCTTGTACCTCTCCTAGGTTTTCTTGTGTGAAAGAAATGAGATCTAATATGGATCTTTCTACAAAAGAGTAAGCATTGGAAAGTAATATGGATCCATCTTCTTCTTTTACACACACCCTTGAGAAAAGAGGGCAATATGAAAACATCAACATTCTTACATCTTTAGATCCTCCTTATTCTCTTAGGACCTATCTTCAACATAAAAGTCTATGTAAAGAGGAAGATGCCATGCATTTTATGTTGGCCATTTGGTTGAATTGATTATGTGTTGCATTGATGTTTTATAATTGATGTCAACACTAGTTGTTTGGATGCTTTATCGGCACCCTTCTGGTCTCGGTAGGTTGAGTAGTTTTTGGTTAACTTGGATCCGACATGATCTAGTTGACTCCAGTATAATTTGGTGATGGAATTGGCTTGTTCATGATACTCATACTCATATTTGGTCAGTTATTTTTTCTTTGGTGATTGGATGCTATCCTGCTGAGAAGATTGGTTTCTAGTTCTAGCGAGGGTTTCACCAACAGAGCTTTTGGTGGAGATCTTTGATGCATTGCATAATTGGTGTTGGTGCATCTTATGATGGAGTTTTAGGATTCTCTTGGTGATCATGTTCGAGACTTGGCATTTGGAGATCATTGCTGAAGCATGTGGACCTATACTTGGTCCCGGTTGATCTAGGTTATGGACCGACATTAATGAAAAGTGTGGATAGGACCTATTATTGTATTTCCAGGATGTCTTATGTGTTGGATATTATTTGTTTTGGTCTAAGGTCGACATGGTTTGTAATTATGCAATTGATTTATTGTCTGGTAGCCGACTTGATTGTTTATGGTCGAGGGTTTGTATAAATAAGATGTAAGATCTCATTGTAGATCATCATGGTTATTGTAAGAGGTCATGGTCAAGGAATGTAATGTGTGAATAATGTAATATCATTCAGGAAGAGGAGTTGGTCGATCATTGGAGATTGAATTGGGTTTGTGTAAGAGGATTTAGTCCTCTAGTATTGAGCTTAACCAGAACTGTACTCTGGCATAGGAGATGCTATCTTTTGCAATTCAACACTTCTTTGGATTGTAGTCTGGATTTGTATGTAGTTAGTGAGACTCCTTTTGTCGTGAGCGTTTCTGCTCTAGGCTGTTGACCTTACTGCAAGTGTAGGCCCCTTTATTTTAATTCACATACTTACTGCAAAAGTAATATCTGACTGTGGGTAGGCTTCCCACCATGGTTTTTCCCTTTATTGGGTTTTCCACATACAAATCTTGGTGTTGTGTGGATGGATTTTATTCTATGATTATTATTTATGGTTAATTATATTAACTAGTATTCCAGTATTATTGTTTTGGGTTCTGGTATTAAAGTTTAAATTGCTAATGCTTCGATAATCTATGACAACTGATTCACCCCCCTCTCAGTTGTCTTCCGGTTATCTGAACTATCTAACAATTGGTATTAGAGATTTGGTCCTCTCTATAGAAAGCTTAACCACTTGAGGAAGATCCTATGGTGACTAATAGTTCAAGTTCATCCAGTTCTTTTGGAGATATCTTTTGAAGGGATATACTGAGGCTTGAAGGAACAAATTATATAGTATGGAAGATTCAAATGGAGACTCATTTGAGATGTCTTGGCAAGGAGATTTAGGAGATCACACAGAATGGTGTCACACCCTATAATTTGGGATCTTGCAATCCTCCTCCGGAAAACCTAGACAAGGAGCTTGAGAATGTTTGTAGAGCAAGAGAAGCCCTCTTGTGTGCACTTTTTGATCAAAAAATAATGGTATTAACAAACAAATCATCTGGAAAGGCTATATGGGATAAGTTGCAAAGTCTTAATGAAGGTGACCCTATAGTGAATATTGTTAAACTTGATGGTTACCAGGTGAGATATGAAAACCTGAAGATGGAAGAAGATGAAAGGATTACTGCATTCATGGAAAGGGTAAATGAGATTGTTATGGGAATTCAATGTTGTGGTGGAACTCTAAATGAAGATGAAATTGTTTCTAAAGTCCTGAGAGCCCTACCACCAGCTTACAAAATGAAGGCTACTACTATTAATGAGTTGAGAACAATGACTAATACATCTGTCAATAGAGATACTTGGTTGGGAAACTATCTGCTTTTGAGCTTGAGGAATTTGGATCTTCTGGAGCTGTGAAGAATGAACATGCTTTTCATGCATCTACATCTACAACCGATAAGCAAGACTGGAAATCTCTATATGCAAAAGAACTAGAAGATATGAAGAGAGAAGATGATGAGTTTGAGCAACTTGAAGCACTATTTACTAGAAGAGTACTGAAAGGACCGGGAAGAATTAAGTATGAAGGAAAAACACCTCTTAAATGTTTTGCATGTAATAAGATTGGTCATTTTTCATCTAGATGTCCTGAAAGGAATTCAAGATTTGAAGAAAGAGTTAAAAGATCATTTAGGCCTAACCATGGATATCAGAACAAGTATAGATTCAAAAAAATAGAGACAAATCATGCTACATAGCATATGAGGAAGGCATTACTGATTCAGATGATGAACCGATAGAAGACTCTGCTAGTGGATCTGGCAATGGGAAAGAATGGGTATTCTTGGCTATCAAGGAAGATGATCTGGCACTAGAAGAGAATGTACCTAAGGAGAAGGAACTTGCTGCTAAAATTGAGGATAAGGATGAATGGGTAATTGATAGTGGTTGTTCACATCATATGACTGGAGATAAAGGGAAGTTTCTATCTTTGCAAGAATTTGATGGTGGACTAGTTAGATTTGGAGATGATAGGCATGTATGATCAAAGGAAAAGGAACAATATCATTGGATGGTAAGAAAAACACTGACAATATTTATTATGTTGAAGGTTTGAAGCATAATATTTTGAGTGTAGGACAATTGGTAGATAAGGGATTTTGATTACAGTTCAAGGATGGAAAATGCAAAATCATTAACAGATCTGGCTTGGAGATTGCAACCGGTACACAGACAAAAGGTAACATATTTCGTTTGAACTCCAATGAGAAGACATGTTTGATTACATAGATTGATGAGAGTTGGTTATGGCATAAAAGGTTGTGTCATGTGAATTTTGATTGCATTGTGAAGATCAGTTCAACTAAGGTTGTTAGAGATATACCTATGATTATGAAGCCCTATAATCCGGTATGTAAAGAATGTCAAATGGGTAAACAAGTCAGAACCTCTTTTAGGAGTATACAAGATAAATCAAATGATGTTCTTGATCTTATTCATATTGATTTGTGTGGCCCTTCTAGAGTTAAAAGTTTTCATGGTGATAGATATTTCATGCTAATCATTAATGATTATTCTAGAATGATGTGGGTTACTATTTTGAGAGAGAAATCTGAAACATTTGAAAAAGTTTAAAATTTTTAAGGCTAAAGTGGAAACTGAGATAGGATTGAAGATTAAATGTTTGAGATCAGATCATGGTGGAGAATTCACATCTGGTGAGTTTAATAACTTTTATGACAAGCATGGTATAAGAAGACAATTTTCTGCTCCTTGGACACCTCAGCATAATGGAGTTGTGGAAAGGAAAAATAGAACTATCTTGGATGTTGCTAGAACAATGATGATGGAAGCAAATCTACCTCATATCTATTAGAGAGAAGCAATTAGTACAACAGTTTACACATTCAACAAAGTACATATCAAAGGAGAAACCAGTAAGATACCTTGTGAATTATGGTTTGGCAATACACCTACAGTTAAATATTTCAGAATTTTTGGTAGTAAATGTTATATCAGGAGAGATGATACTATTGGGAAATTTGATCCTAGAAGTGATGAAGGCATATTTCTTGGTAATTTTAATGAAAGCAAAGCATATAGATGTTATAACAAGAGATTGTAGAGAATTGTGGAGAGTGCTAATGTCAAAGAAGATGAGCTTAGCAAAAGTCAAATCAGAATTTATGAGAATGAACCGGGAGTGGAAATGATTATATCTGAACTGGTAGCACCTTTACCAGAACAAAGAGTTGAACCAGTTACTCCGACAACATCAGAGAATTCTATAGTAACTGAAGAATAGGGAAGAGGAACAAAGAGTCAGAAGACTCCTAGGTATGTGAGATTGAATCATTCTAAAGATCAAATCATTGGGGATAAGATCAATGGAGTAATGACAAGAAGAATACTGGCAACTAATGAGGTATGTTTAATTTCACAAGTTGAACCAGTATCAGTAATTGAGGCATGTAAAGATGAATTTTGGTTAAAAGTTATGGAAGAAGAATTATATCAGGTTGAGAAAAATAACACATGGTCTTTGGTTCCCCAGCCTAAAAAATAAAAATGTCATTGGAACTAAATGGGTTTATAGGAATAAATTGAATGAGAATGGTAAATTTATAAGGAATAAGGCAAGACTGGTTTGTAAAGGATATTCTCAGAAGGAAAGAATTGATTATGGAGAAACTTTTGCATCGGTAACTAGGATTCAAGCTGTAAGATTATTTCTTGCCTATGCTACTTATAAAAACTACAAGGTTTATCAGATGGATGTTAAATGTGCATTCTTGAATGGGGATCTTGATGAGGAAGTTTATATTGGGAAACCCGATGGTTTTTCACTATCAGATGATACTAAAATGGTTTGTAGGTTAAGGAAAGCTTTATATGGATTGAAACAAGCACCTAGAGCTTGGTATGCAAGGTTGGATAAATATCTTTTGAAGCTTCGTTTTACTAAGGGTAGTGCTGACAGTAATTTATATTATAAAATCATTGATGATGATATACTGATTATTGAAGTATTTGTTGATGACATTTGTAGACACCTAAAAATGGTAAATGCTTGCGGAATCATACTTTAACATTTGCGCATTGCCTTATTTTAGGGTTTTTGTGTCGCATTAACATTTCTCCTATGATTTGCACTTGATCTTTATCATTTGTGAGCATCAAGTCCTTCTTCTACATTCTTCAGTTGTCTTGCTTTCGAATTTGGTTTTGTTGATAACAATTTTCAGTCATGATTTTGGTCGATCCTTATCAACTTGTCAATCTTGTCATTTTGCGATCGATTTCTCATCGATCGTCGTCCTTCTCAATCATATCAATTTGGATCAATTAGTCATTGTTCCTCATTAATTGGCACATTTATCAATCAAATCATTTATCAATTCAAAATCATAATCGAATCAACATCAAATCAATTTTATATCAAGACCTAATTGTTGTCCTTGCATTTCTAATTCATCTTCTAAGGTTTTATGATTTATTCATTTAACCCTATTTGTCATTCTCCCCTTTAGGTTAAATAATTTATTTATTTATCCTAAGTCTTCTTGTCACAATTAAATGTTTATTTAATTGGCTAATTAATTCCTCCCTATTTGTAAATTAATTAATGAATGAAAAAATATTAATTAATTTACCTAATTTGCATCAATTTTCTAATTTCCAAGTCATTATTTCCAACTTAATTTTCTAATTTCTCCTAAATTCCTAAATGTCTATTTCTATTTCAAATTCTTGTCATAAATCCTTGCATAGCAATTTGTCATAAATTGTCATAAATTGTCATAAATCCTTGCATAGCAATTTGTCATACACATGTCATAATTTTGCTATTCTTGATTTGAATTTCCATTCGAATCTCTTTCATGCTAATCTTGTCTTTTCTCCAATTTATCTATAAATTGGATGAATTTCTTCAATCAAGGCCCCTGATCCCCAAATAATCAGATTATCTAATAATCACATTATCGAACTAATCACTTTGTCGAATCAATCACGCTTCGAGTATTCTTGAGCAATCATCTTGTCTACTTGCTTTTATATCATGATCATGCACTTGTAGGTGAGATCCACAACAAAGTTATTTGAAGAAGAAAGAAGGACAATGGAGCCACATGAAGGAGACATTCAGATCTGCACTTGGCTTTCTTAATTTTCAAATCTTGAATGTTTTGTTTTCATGTCTTTATTGAGTGTGTTAGGATTGATCATTGCATTTGAGCTTTTGTGATTGAGCTAGTCTAATATTGATATTTTCTTTGATGATTTCCGATTTCTTATGCTACATTAATTGGTGAACTCGACGTGAACTAACCCCCTAATCATGCTTTTGAGTGCTTTTGAGTTGATTTGCAGGTTAAAAACCCAAGAAACAGGGTAATGCAGGGTTTTCTGGGAACTTCTGTGCCTGTGTCAAGCATTCTGCACCTGTGTTAAGCATTCTGCGCCTATGTCAAGGACAATCTGCACCTGTGTCAAGCATTCTATGCCTGTGTGAAGACTTTTGCGCCTGTGTAGGGATAGAAACAGAGGTAAAAGGCAGTGTGTTTTTACTTGCAAATTGTTCTGTTTTGCATGTTGTTTCTGCTTTTTGGTTTTTTGGTACTGATTCTCTGTGCAGAACCTTGGCATATGCATGGCAAAGACAACAAATGAAACTACTAACATGTTTTTGTGCAGGTTCGATAGTCAAAGACTAAACATATCAAACTTCTGACTTGGGTTTTGCAAGTTGCCTTGGACTACAACTAAACTTTGTGTTTGCAATTAATATTTAGGCACCTAGTGATTTCTAAATAGGATCAAATGAATGTAGGTTTGCTTTGATTGTTGAGTGTGACATTGGAGTAGGAGAGTATGCTCTCATCCTTCTTAGGGTGATCAGAAATCCAGATCTTCGATACCATGCTCATGTTTTTGATTGTGTGTCACCTTTAGAGGGCCTACCTTCCCGACCATTTTCTTTTGCAAGCAAGTGATAATTGTGAGAAGGGAACGTCCCAAAGTGAGTACAGCTAGAATACCTTGGCATTCTAACTCACTATAAACAAATACCTAATGGGCGAAAGCTTTGAAGGAAGGGTTACGTGGGAATTGTAGTTACTTGGGAAGTGATGACCCTTGAACTCTTTCTCATATCAACATCTAAGTAGGGCCTCATGGTCTAAATTGTGCTTGCGCAACTACATTTGTTTGGTATCTTGGTGGGCTTATGTCTCAATCACGCTTGCATGACATCAAGGAGTAACGCTTAATAGAAATCCTGACTAAACACCTTGTATTTAGAGGCCAAAAATCCTTCTAGTTGCTTGAGAAGGACAAGTTCGGATACTTGGAAGAGATACTAAGTTTGCCATGGGGAGATTTCCATGGGGACTGATGCTTGGCTACCCTGAGAAGTGAGTGCTATGGAGGGGAGCCCGTGGGGTCAAGCATCTATGTATTCTCCTTGAATCCCATAACAAGTCTACCTCTCAAGTACCTAATGTCCTTGCCTACCATAAGAAATATGTGAATGAGCATGATTGTCTTGAGTCTAAGTTGAAATATCTTGTCTTCTTTTCTTGTCAAAAGTTGAATTGCATCTCATTTCAAAAACAAGACAAATTGATTCAAAACAAGGTTAAACACAAGAGTATTTCATCCAACAAAGTTCAAAACACCTTCAAACATGATTGTCAAACATTTTTCAAAATCTTGTCTCAACATTCATGTCACTTAGATTTAGGTTCATCCTAGGTTTGCATTTTGCAAAGTCATTGTCAAGTACCAAGGTTAGGTTTCATCTAGGTCATACTCCTTTGCATATCAATAAGGGTCATCCATTTTGCATGTGTCCTCTTGCATTAGAGTAATACCATTTCATAATTCAAACTTAGATTGACATTGTCATACATTTGCATTCGGATACCCTAGGTCCTTTCATTAAGTTTAGGTCATTATCATATAATATTAAGGTCACTTGCATAGTAATTGTCCCTTAGCATATAGTGTCAAAACTAGGTTTTGTCATACTTGAGTATCCAAATCTTTGATAAACCCTAAGTCATTGTTAGGAGGTCTAGACCTTATCAAACCTTTTCTCTTTATGTCATTATTGTCATTTGGTCAAACCTAGCTTAGTATCCAAGCATATAGGGGAGACATTGTCATTTTGTCCTTTTGTCACTTGGTCCTTTTGTCCTTTGAGGTCTAGACATCATTTCAATTTCCTAAGGGTCTCTTTTAGATTTGCATTCATAAGTTTGTCAAAATCTTGAAAAAAGAACAAAAACATAGGTTGCATTCTTGCCATAGATTGTATTTCCATCTGTTTAGTTTGCATTTAGTTGCATATCATACATCATCCTTAAAAAAAAAAATTCCAAAAATATTGCATTTGCATAGTGAAATGTTTGTTGAAACGAGGTCTCAACCTTCTTACGAAGCCATGTCATCACAATTGAGCAATAAATCATGTCAATCCAATCTTTACATGTCTCAGAACTTGGATCAAACTTATCATAAAGATGTAAATGTCCAAATACAAAAACTAGAGGAGAAACTAGCTCAAGAAGATGAGATATTGGAACAAAAAGTGAAAAATATTGAGAAGAATAGATCACAAATGTCCAAAATGTTTCAAAAATTTCCAGGTCGAAATCCAAAGATTGAGCCAATTGATGTAAGATCTCTTCTTGAACGATCATACATACCAGCTCTCCTCTCCCAAATAGAGATGATGAAACAATTTCAAGAAAAGAGACAACATCAATTTCAACATTATGTGTCTCCACAACAAGAACAAAAAGGTGCTTACTATCAATCAGATTTTCAACCAATACAACCAATGGTTCAACCAATTGTTCAACATATACAACCAATACAACCAATGGTCCAATTTCAACAATATGTCCAACCAACTATACAATGTCCACAAATGGTTCAACCAATGGTGGAATATCAATGTCAACAACCACAACCAACCATTCAAAAACAAAGGGTGCAGCACACACTAACCCAAGTTTCAAACATGTCAGAACAATTGAACCAAGTCCAATATCAAAACATGACATTAGATCAGAACCAACTCCTTGCCAAACAAGTTCAAATTCCAGATACAACTATGTCAAAACCTCGAAAGAAAGGTGGCTTTATTGCAATGAACTTAAGGAAACTACCAAGTGAGTTCTTTGAGGAAGATCAAGATAATACAATTATGTCTAGCAATGCCTCATCCCCTCGCAAGCAAATTGACTCTCCAGTGGCATCTATCCCTACACCTCTAGAAGTTTCACAAGAACCTTCCATATTGTCCTCATCAAACAATACACCCAAGGATGAAATTACCCAAGGGCTATCCATAATTGATTGCCACGATAATCCAATTCATGATGCACATCCTTGTCATGTTTCAGAAATACAAGACCCAATGCCACCATGCACTTTATTGCCATTACCTGTTTTAGAGGACCCCATTCGAAGTCCCTCTTCCTCATGTTCAAGCATTGATTCCTTGCCAGAATCCATCATAAATGTTCAAAGTGCATCCCCTTCATGCCAAATCATTGATTCCTTGTTAGAATTCCCCATGCATATCCAAAGTCCAACCCCATGTCAAGAGGATAATTTAGAGCATGAAGAAATGTGTCTTGAAACATATCAAGATCAAGATCCCGAAACCTTATCATCCCATCCAATTGTTGACCAGGATCTCATCTTGCCAGAAACTCATGACGATTCCCCTATTCTTGTCCATCCTATCCAAAGTCCTATTGACACTCCATTCCCCGAGCAAGATCAAGATATCCCAATCCATCCAATCCCAAATGATCCCCTTACATTTCATGAAAAAAATGTCCTTTCAAATCCCATTGACATTCCAATTCCTAAGAAAGATCAAGATATCCTTTCCATCCTTTATGATGATCCCATTGAAAGTCAAGAGCAAAGCACCTTTAAAGAGGATTCCAATGATCTTCCTCCTTGTCAAGATCAAATTATTCCTTTAGATCCTCCACAAGATCCTTTTGTTCCTCCATCTCCTTGTCTTAATGCTCCATATACACTCCAAGATCACATTTCTTTTGATGATCCCATTATTTCTCCCATTCCATCTCTTGAAGAGCTTGTCATTAAACCATGTCCACTACACAATCCTAGTCCCCCTCATGATCCTAATCCCCCTCATGATTCTAATGTGTCAGTGCAAGATGTTCATGAACCCTCGACATGCACAATGGGTTCTTCCACTTTGGTCCAATCCGATCCACTTCAAGATCTCATTATTTCTCTCATATCATATCCACCTCATAATGGACTTGCATCTTCTTCCCAAAGAAAAGAGTATCCTACAAGTCAAGATATTCATAAAGGCAAAGGAATAGATCTCCATAAGCAAGCATCCCTTCATGTTAAAGAAAATATTAAGGCTCATGTCTACACAACTCACTCTCAAGACGTTGGTATCCCTCCATCAAAATCCAAACATATCCCTTCCCCATCATCCCTTCCATCCATCTTAGGTCCTTATATCCCTTCGTCCTCTATGCAAGGTCAACAAAGGCACACATCCTTGAGTAAATTTCATCAATCCAAAAGAAGTCCATTTCATTCATATCCATCCATGCATTCCTTTCCCCCTCCAAGCAATTTGGATGCCAAGTATAAACGTCATAAGTCTAGCAATCCACATGTATTCAAGGATCAACATGTCCAATATAATCGACATGTCAAAACAAAGAACAAATTGATCTATAAAGAAAAAGAAATATCCAAAAGGCCACAAAGGCCCACTGAACAAAATAAAGCAAAGTCAAAATATATATGGGTTCCTAAATCCCTTATGCAAGCAATGCACTCCAAGGAACCACAAAAGCATGAAAAATCAAAAACCATGTGGATCCCTAAGCGGCTCCTTGAAGCACAAAAGCCTAAAGAAAAATCCAACTTGGCATCCAAAGTTGCTATTCCTCCATCCAACCCTCTCAAATTTGTTCCTCCATCACCTTCTTCATCCATTTTGGGCCCTTATGTCCCAAAATCCATAGCTATTCCTTCATCAAAATCTCAATATCCAAAATACATCTTTCCTCCATCAGTCCATCACCCCTCACGGTGTGTGCCAATGTCAACCTTGCCAACATTTCCATCCACTCAAGCACAGTTCTTCCAATACCCTATCCATTATCCAATGCATATTTTCCATCCTTCGATCCCTTTGGTCCAATCCTTTACATAAATCCTTGCCTTAGTTTCATCTCTTTTTCCATGTCCTTATCCTACCAACATCTTTAAGCATACTTTTAAAGGTCATGGTCCATTTTTTTCAAGGCTACTATCCAAAAAAAAAAAAAAAGACGCTTGAGTCCTTCTTCCATCCCCTATCATGTGTCCATCTTCTATTGAAAAAGTCAAAATCAAAAAAATCAAAAGAATGAAAAAAATAAAAAAATAAAAATTATCGAAAAAAAAAAGAAAAAGACAAAAGAAAAAAAGTAAAGCAAAAATAATTTGTCCACTGGTAAAAACCTGGCAAACAGGCGCCTTGGGCAAGTACCATGATTAATACCTGGCAAACAGGCGTCATGCGTAATTTATGAACTTCTTGCTCACCACACTTGGGGGTAGGTTTCCTCCTTCATATCCTATTGCCCTTCATTATCCTATCATACCATGTCATTACCCTTCATATCCTATTGTCCCTCATGTCCAGTTTCCTCTTTCCACCTTTGATCTTGACAAGGCTGAGGATCTTCATGAGCATCATGCATCTTGTTTGTAGCTTTTAGTCCATCATAGCTTTTGGTCTTTATCCATTTTCTTATTATAACCTTTCATCCATATTCCCTGGCTTATTGCAACTTTTTGCCACTATCCCTTATCCTATCCTGACCTTCAGTCCATGTCCCTTATCCATTCTTGGTCTTGCTTATCCTATCCATACAATATTTTTCATTCCTTGATCTTGATCTGACATAAGGACGCAAAATTTAAACATGGTTTCAAAAACCTCTTGACATGTCCCTCATGCCATGTCACTGCTTTACATTGTCATATCCAGTCTCTTGTCCCATCACGCCATAGCCATTGAAAATTGCACCCGCTTTGTCTCCATAATAAAAGGCCTTTGTCTTCCCTCTATCCACCATCATTTCAGAAAGCTTATTTATTCACCTGTCATATTCCTTGCCTTGCTAGACACTGGGGGCAAAATCATAAAAAAATCCAAAAAAATCAAATAAATGTCCTAAAAAAAATCATAAAAATTGAAAAATGTCCTGAAATAATCCAAAAACATTGAAAAATGTCCTGAAATAATCCAAGAAAATTGAAAAATGTCCTAAAAAAATCATTAAAAATTGAAAATGTCCTGAAAAAAAAAAAATCCCTAAAAAGTCAAATAAAGTCCTGAAAAAATGAACACAAATTTTTTTTTCATTAACATCCAAAAACAAGCATTTTGCAATAAATGATCCCTTTTGTGCATAAGACAAATCACTGAGCATCCCTCTAACGACACGCAATCCAACACTGTGCTTTAAATGAAATCACGCTTAAATAGATGAACTTTTTCAATCAAACCAGACATTCAAACTGATCGCACTTGTCATATCAATCAACCACAAAATTATTTGTCCTTGTCACTAATATCATGAGTCTTATACAGGGTGTGGTATACTTGAAACCAGACTGTGTCCTATCTTAGACGGGGTATTGCATGTCCTGAAACCAGACAGCATGATTGTCCTATCAGCACTTTCAACTTTTGACAATGAAGATCAAGATGTTTGTTTGATTTGTTGGAATCTGTGCATCTTATATTTTTATTGATTTATCTTCGATCATGTTCCTATGTTGCTCGATGATGTCACTAAGTGATTTAGAGTGGTCAGGATGGTTCATGGTCATTTTCTTTTTTGTTGTGATTGTTGTTTGTCTGCAATATGTCTATCTTTTGCAAAAAGGGTTGCATTTCAGCTCTGGCCTTCAATGCCATGATGCTACGCATCCATTTTGCTACATTAAAATAAAGGTTCTCACCTACAAAGTGCATTACTGAAAGCAAGTTTTTCTTCGTCTCTACCTATCCTCCATCTCGTTTTCTTCTTACTAACATTTCTTCCATCAGTTTGGATAGTCAGTTCGGTCTAGTTCTCTGATTTTTCCACACACATATGTTGCATCCTGCATTCATTGGTTAGTACATTTGCATTACATCAAGCATCACATCAAGCATTTTATCCATTTCATATTATAAATGCATCAAAAACACATAAAAATATATCCATACATGTTCCATAATAAACAGTGCATAAGTCATCCATACATGGAAAATAAACATATGTCATAACACATTGCATCCCATCATATCGATGCATATCATATCATATATCAAAATAATATCAGAGTACAAAATTGGACCGTCTGTCCTAAGTATGGCCCGCAGGCTGACTAAATAATGTCAAACTACATCTGTCTCTATCCTAAGGAGCATGTGCCTCTGTCACTGGGTGCTCCCTCTTTCCTCCTCATCCCTACCATGTCTCACGGATGATGTCCCTCCTGGTCTTGGCTGTGGTGGTCTCATAGGTCCACTCACCCCCATGCTGCCCATTGACCTCTGAGAGCGTGCCCTGCTCTCTGTCCTCGATCGTGCCCGATATGAAGCTGCTCTCTGCTCTGGTGGAACTGCACTCTCATATAATGTCCTCCAATGGCGTATCTCCTCTCCGGTCTCTACCAACATCTGTGCCATCTCCCGTGCACTGGCATCCCTAATCGACCCAATATACTCAGTGACTCTCTGTTCTTCTCGCTATGCCTGAGCTATTGTTGTATCTCGAGCCGCTATGAGTCTGGCTATCTCAGCTTTGAACTGCTCATGCTCTATCCTCAAGATGGCATTCTATCTCTCTAATGTCACAATGTGATCATGTTGACTCGCTATGGTAGCCCTGCACATCTCCATCTCCTCTATGCTAGCTATCTCCAGCTCTATGGGTATATCCTGCAATGCCACCTGCTCGCCTGAATCTGGCTCATCCTCATTATCCCCATCCTCATCTCCGTCCTCATCATCCTCCTCATCCTCATCACCACCCTCATCCTCCTTGTCCTCATCATCTCCCTCCTCCTCTCCTATGAGTGGGAAGTCCTCCTGTCTCCTCGGTACTAGAATATCAGGATCTGTCAATGGCACTGGCCGTCGTCGTGCAAACCATCTCTCATACTCCTCTATCATCCCAGCATCCTCCACATCTGATCTCCAATCCCACTGTCTCTGCTATAGTTGTGTGAAGTCAGCATATGCTATGTGTGGCTGAATCATACTCCCCCACTGACTCGTCTCTCTCTGAGATCGGGCAAAGTGTGCAGTCCTCCTAGGTACATCCTACCTCTCTCCAAACTGTCGTCTGACTCTCTCCTGTAGGTACATCTCAATCACTCTCTGGTGATTCATTGGTCACCCAATCAGGTACCTCTCCTATCTACAATACGATAGTTCATCACTATCATCTGACCATCCAGGGCAATCACAATATGGCCTCCGTGTGAACTCTCTCAGTCTGTCTAGCTCGTGTCGCCAATACAATATGTATCTAAAAGGACCCTATCTCAGTGCTCCCCCATAGAAGTACACATATGGTCGATGTGGTAATACCTGTCTCTCTGCAATCGGTCGACATATGGCTATATGCTCAAATGCCCATACCTGTAATAGTGTGACTCCACAGCTCAAAGTCTGCACTCCCTGATATGCTATCTGATGCAACTGAAAATATAGCATAGCTAGTACACATGGTCCCCATGCGTACACCATCCCCTCTATCACCATCCACTCTAGCACTCTTCCCCATCCAATAGGGAATCCATGTCCTCATCTGTCTCCTGCTAGTAGGCATGCTATCACCACATATCGTCGATCATACTCTGATGCCATGGTCTCCCAGCCAATCTCCCTCTCTATGATATCTAGATCATCTACGTCGCACTCAAATAATCAGCACAATGCATCTCTCCCTATGACTGGGTCATACTCTACCATCTCCCCATGAATTGGAATGTAGAGGATACGCCATACATCCTCTAGTGTCACAGTCGCCTCTCCAGTCGCCAGATAGAAGGAGGAGGTCTTTGAATGCCATCGCTCTGCTAATGTGGTCAGTAGTCCTGTGTTTGCTCTAATCTCTGGCATGAATGTCATATAGTCTATCCCAAGTCCTACTAATGTATCTCTATCTATGCTCCTGAGTCTATGTTGTAACATGAAGCAATCAGGTCGGTTCTCCCGCGTGATCAATGGATACTGTCAACTCTGCATCACAATTGGGGCACATTTTGTCAGTTTTAGGGTTTGCTCCTACGGGTTGCATTTCCTCATTTCATCCACAAATCAGGGTGTTTCTAAGCTATTTTGACTTATCCTACCCTTATCCCCCCTTTCTGGATCATTTGCATGTTGTTTTGACAAAAATTAGGGTTGCCTGAGTACAACTGCGCTTGTGTGATGAGTCTTGCACCTGTGTCACATAACCTGCGCCTGTGTCCCCCTACACAAGCGCAGGATTCGCCCTACATAAGTGTAGAAGTCCCTTTCTGCATCCCCTATGGGCCCCACAATGTCCCGCAAGCAAGTCAAATTCATAAAAATGAAAACATGGGTTTTTGAGATACATACCGCTGCTCCCACATCGTCTGGTCATCTAAATGTGCGTACACGTTCTCCGAGGTGATTTGCCATTTGAATGTCCGTCATCTCTCTGCAAGTGTCCTTTTCCAAAGCAACAAATTCTCTTCTTGGGCTAGTGCAAATGAGAAAATTTCACTCTCTTTGCCTCATTTATAGATCTTTGTCAGTGCATAGATGGACGTGCACTCTCTCCATCTCATGTTGGTCACGGTCTTTTGCATCTTCAATTGCGTGTCCTTCGTGCATCCGGTCTCCGATTGTCAGTCTGTTTGCTCCTATTGTGTTATATCATTCTTATCGATCAATTGGCCTCTTTTCTGGACATTTCCGGCCAATTCCTCAAGGTGGCATCCATATGTCATTGTCATTGTCTAGGGAACTTTCATTATTTTTCTTTGAAACAACGCTTAAAAATTGCATTGTCTCAAAGAGGGGCAAAATGTAGACACCTAAAAATGGTCAACGCTTGCGGAATCATACTTTAACATTTGTGCATTGCCTTATTTTAGGGTTTTTGCATTGCATTAACATTTCTCCTATGATTCACACTTGATCTTTATCATTTGTGAGCATCGAGTCCTTCTTCTGCATTCTTCAGTTGTCTCGCTTTCAAATTTGGTTTTGTTGATAACAATTTTCAGTCATGATTTTGGTCGATCCTTATCAACTTGTCAATCTTGTCATTTTGCGATCGATTTCTAATCGATCGTCGTCCTTCTCAATCATATCAATTTGGATCAATTAGTCATTATTTCTCGTTAATTGGCACATTTATCAATCAAATCATTTATCAATTCAAAATCATGATCGAATCAACATCAAATCAATTTTATATCAAGACCTAATTGTCGTCCTTGCATTTCTAATTCATCTTCTAAGGCTTTATGATTTATTCATTTAACCCTGTTTGTCATTCTCCCCTTTAGGTTAAATAATTTATTTATTTATCCTAAGTCTTCTTGTCACAATTAAATGTTTATTTAATTGGCTAATTAATTCCTCCCTATTTGTAAATTAATTAATGAATGAAAAATTATTAATTAATTTACCTAATTTGCATCAATTTTCTAATTTCCAAGTCATTATTTCCAACTTAATTTTCTAATTTCTCCTAAATTCCTAAATGTCTATTTCTATTTCAAATTCTTGTCATAAATCCTTGCATAGCAATTTTTCATACACGTCATAATTTTGCTATTCTTGATTTGAATTTCCATTCGAATCTCTTTCATGCTAATCTTGTCTTTTCTCCAATTTATCTATAAATTGGATGAATTTCTTCAATCAAGGCCCCTGATCCCCAAATAATCAGATTATCTAATAATCACATTATCGAACTAACTACCTGGTCAAATCAATCACGCTTCGAGTATTCTTGCGCTACAATCTTGTCTACTTGCTTTCATATCATGCTTATGCACTAGTAGGTGAGATCCACAAACAAAGCTATTTGAAGGAGAAAGAAGGACAATGGAGCCACATGAAGGAGACATTCAAGTCTGCATTTGGTTTGCTTAGTTTTCAATCTTGAATGTTTTGTTTTCATGTCTTTATTGAGTGTGTTAGGATTGATCATTACATTTGAGCTTTTGTGATTGAGCTAGATTAGTATTTTGATTTGCTTGTGATGATTTTCCAATTTCCTATGCTACATTAATTGTTCCATATGTCATTGTCATTGTCTGGGGCATTTTCATTATTGTTCTTTGAAACAACGCTTAAAAATCGCATTGTCTCAAAGAGGGGCAAAATGTAGACACCTAAAAATGGTCAACGCTTGCGGAATCATACTTTAACATTTGCGCATTGCCTTATTTTAGGGTTTTTGCATTGCATTAACATTTCTCCTATGATTCACACTTGATATTTATCATTTGTGAGCATCGAGTCCTTCTTCTGCATTCTTTTGTTGTCTCGCTTTCGAATTTAGTTTTGTTGATAACAATTTTCAGTCATGATTTTGGTCGATCCTTATCAACTTGTCAACCTTGTCATTTTGTGATCGATTTGTCATCGATCATCATCCTTCTCAATCATATCAATTTGGATCAATTAGTCATTGTTCCTCATTAATTGGCACATTTATCAGTCAAATCATTTATCAATTCAAAATCATGATCGAATCAACATCAAATCAATTTTATATCAAGACCTAATTGTCGTCCTTGCATTTCTAATTCATCTTCTAAGGTTTTATGATTTATTCATTTAACCCTATTTGTCATTCTCCCCTTTAGGTTAAATAATTTATTTATTTATCCTAAGTCTTCTTGTCACAATTAAATGTTTATTTAATTGGCTAATTAATTCCTCCCTATTTGTAAATTAATTAATGAATGAAAAATTATTAATTAATTTACCTAATTTGCATCAATTTTCTAATTTCCAAGTCATTATTTCCAACTTAATTTTCTAATTTCTCCTAAATTCCTAAATGTCTATTTCTATTTCAAATTCTTGTCATAAATCCTTGCATAGCAATTTGTCATAAATTTTCATAAATTGTCATAAATCCTTGCATAGCAATTTGTCATACACATGTCATAATTTTGCTATTCCTGATTTGAATTTCCATTCGAATCTCTTTCATGCTAATCTTGTCATTTCTCCAATTTATCTATAAATTGGATGAATTTCTTCAATCAAGGCCCCTGATCTCCAAATAATCAAATTATCTAATAATCACATTATTGAACTAATCACTTTGTTGAATCAATCACACTTCGAGTATTCTTGAGCAATCATCTTGTCTACTTGCTTTCATATCATGATCATGCACTTTTAGGTGAGATCCACAACAAATTTATTTGAAGAAGAAAGAAGGACAATGGAGCCACATGAAGGAGACATTCAGATCTGCACTTGGTTTGCTTAATTTTCAAATCTTGAATGTTTTGTTTTCATGTCTTTATTGAGTGTGTTAGGATTGATCATTGCATTTGAGCTTTTGTGATTGAGCTAGTCTAATATTGAAATTTGCTTTGATGATTTCCGATTTTCTATGCTACAACATTATTTTTGGAGGTGAAGATAAGTTATGCAGATGTGAGTTTGTCTAGCCCTCTGTTGTACCATTAATTTGTATCCTATTTCAACTTTGCATAATAATAAACAACTTGATACATTCCAGAAGCTTCCTCGTGGATTTTTTGTGTTTACTTTTTTCTTTCATCTAAGCTATTTGTTTCATATTGTCTCCTATTTGAGTTTATTGAGTCTCGTATGAATCTGGTTATCAAGTATGGCTAGGATTTCTCTTCATGTTTTGTTATGAATGAGTAATGAAGTTGCAAGTTCTCTCAAGTTAGAGATTAAATTATGTGATAATATTAAAATGAGTTTATGAATTCAAATAATGATCATCAAGTAGAATATGAATTTGATAAATAAAAGAATCAATGCAAGGAATGAATGCATAGGTAAAATGATTGTATCTAAAATAATTGAGTAAATGTGAGGATTTATATGATTGAGCATGTTACCCATAGGATTTATCACTGATCCCTTGCATAATTTTGTTTCACTTTAGACACCAATCTCAATCTTAAATGATCTTTTCATTTTTATGTTCATAGGAGAGGGATTAGATTAGAATTCATTCTCAATTATGCAAAAAGTGTTTAAATAATCATGGACAAAGACAATTTAGGATTAGCTTCATGTTCCATTGTTATAAGTCATTGAAAACTATCTGCTTTATTATAGTATTTGCATATGTTTGCATTGCATCATTAAAAATTGTAGAGGTCCACCCATCTAGGTCTAACAGAGCTTGAAGAGTAGGATGAATCAATCAAAGTGACTAATTTGTTGGTGTTTCCAATTGATTGCTCAAATTCACCTAAGAATTGGCCATGTTCTATACATAGGAATTTATCAATGGTGACCAAATTCCTCTACGCTTTAGGCTTTGTAAGACAAAGGCAGATAAACCCTTACATGTATAAATTTGCAACAATATTACACTGACATTGTACTCAAAGATGGTTCTCAATGAAAACATACCAAGGAAAACACTTAGACCATGAATTTGGCTTTAATATTGGCTTATTATGCATTTAAAATTGATTGAGAAAAAATCCTAAGCTAACACTAGTTCTAAGAACAAAAAAGGAAATAGATCATTGGATTTTTTAAATGGCTTTTGAAAATGTAACACACTTAAGGATAGTGTCTTAGTCCTTGGGCAATAATATTGAATTACAAAGCTCATTTATCTAAAAAATCTAACAAGATCACATCATTTGATCTAAACATCCATACCTTACACAAATGCATATATGTATCAAGTTTCAAATCATTCTTAACACATCACTATTGCATCCCTATGTCACTGCAATTCACTTACAAAACTTAATTTCTTCCTTAAAGAAAACTTGTAAATGTATTACACAATCATAACAATTTAACAAAGACAAATCAAACTACCCTTGATAGATTGATTCATATGACAAAGAGACACATAATAGGAGACAATTTGAATTGATATCTTCATTAATTTCTTCAAAATATGACAAACACAACTCATTGGACTTGAACTTTGTAAACCTTTATTACTTTCAAACTCAAAAATGAATATTACATCTATTGTAGTTTACAAAATTTTCAAAACCCTTTGAAAGTGACCTTGATTTTCCTTTTATAGAAAAAGGGAGCAAAACAAGCTTTAGATCGACTTGCACACTTGACAAAACTTTATTTGCCTTACACAAGAATATGCTAAAAGCATATTTACATTTCATACGACAAGAATATTTGCAAAAGTGGGAGGGAAAAAAATAAAGATAACAGACTTGATTCCTTGAAGCATGATTTCCCGCCTTGAAGTGTTGATTGATGACTATGCATGTACTAGTTGACATGGTTGGTGTAGAGGATACTGATTTGTAAGTTGTTGATTGCTTTGTTGAAGACAAAAGTATTTGATGATGTGGCTAGTGCTGAAGTGGAAAGAGCATAACATAAAGGAAATAACATGTCACCATTAGAAATAAGCCTTGTAAAATTATTACGACATTGAGTACCATGTGATTGAAAAATATACACTTCAAAGACAACCAATTGTTATGAATCAATTATGAGACACCTATGATCTGCATGACCTGGCAAGGTGCTCAGATATATAACTAAACTATGTTCGAAGTGTGGTATACCCCTCCTACCACATGGCTATACTTAACCAGTCATTTATCCTTTTGCAACAATTCATTACAAGTCGTTATATGTTCTTCATAAACCTGATTAGCAACTAAGGCATTTTGTCTATTTAATATCCTTACACTGTACTCCAATTGTGGCAGTCCTAATTTCTTATGAATATTTTCTTCCACTTTGTCAGTATCATCAAGAACATTATTCATTATACCATGGAGAAAGATTTTCTCAAGTTATTTCTTCCACTCAGCTTCACATTTATCTTCTCCCACGTCTTTAAAAAATGTTGGTGGTTATGTGCCTTACAGTTTGTTGAATTTATTTAGAGCTTTCCCTATATGCCCATGATACTTGTGATGTTTATTCAATAATTGATCTATCTCCAATGACATTTCCTTCACTTCATCCATTATAATTATCAATTGTAACTTAGCATCATCTTCAAAATGACTTCCATATTGTTAAAAAATCTGTAACACCTGTTGTTTTCTCTTCATGTAGTTTTGTGTCAACTTTAATCCAAGCTCTCCTTTCCTCTGTCTTTTGATGATTCCTATGATAAATTAGTACCTATTCCACATTAATTGTAGATGAGGTAGCATATGTGAAATTTTTTCTTCAATCAACTTTATAGCCATCTTAAACTTGTGAGTTTTGAGATCCTTTTTGAGCCTTTGATTCTCCTCCCGAGCCTTGGCCAATTACCTTTCTTCTTCTATTCTTTTTTCTTTCTTAATGGCCAAATCTGTCTTTAGTTTGGTCATTTGATGCTCTATAGATAAAAAAAATACCTTGTTGCTATGAGGTTCTCAACCTCTCATTAAATTGAAGGACATTTTTGACCAATTCCTCATTCCTAGATGTGAGCTTCTCAATTACAACCCTAATAAATAATATAGTATTAAAATTCAAATCTGCAACTTGTTTTGCACTTACATCCTCTAGTCTTTACACAATGAAGTGTCCCAAAATTTGTTGTTATCTGCAATGGCCATAGGCCTTTTATAATGTGGAACTACGTAGCTAAGACCTTATCATCTAGCCCAAAATCTAAACCGTAGCATAGCTTATCTATCCCATCATCAGTTAACTTCAAATCCACACCTTCATATCTCCTTAAATTATCAAAAGTAACACAAGTGAACATATCTATCCTTGGAAAGAGTAGACACCCTACTTATTTTAAAATTTCTCTTCCCTTCTCTAGGGTCATGTCCTTAGTTTCACCATTGACCTTTGCTAATTTTTTTTTGAAAAACTTCATCCATTTTCTCTAGAGGGGTATTAAGAGTACTTTCTTTCAATTTCCTCCCCTTGAGTTTGTTGATGAATAATTTAAACTCACTTGTATTGATGAAGTCATCATCAGATATGAATGTCTCATAGGCTAGATCTCTCACTTGATTTGTCAAGTAATAAACAATTTCATCAATTTGATCATCTTGATCATTTGGTGGATGGTAAGATTTCACATGCACTTGTCGCATGACCTTTTTCTCCTCTTTGTGAGGTGCTACACTTTCCCCCACATCTTGTGATACTTCAACTCCTACCGAGGGAGTAGGAAACATTTGAGCTAATGGTGAAACATCTCTATGTCCTACCATCTTGATGGATGAAATACTAGGTGAAGATGGGGGAATTATTGGTACATTTGATGTCAATCGATATTCATCTTGAAGTAATAACTCCATTATTTTGACCTCATTAACCTCATTTGAAAATACACCCTTGTATGTAGGATCAACCTACTTTCTTGTCTTCTCATCCTTTTGGATCCTTATCCATGATTTAACACTCTCCAAGGTGGCCTCAAAAGTAAGGCCATTTCTAGCTAGTTCCTCCTTGAGCACAAACTTGTGAACATATACACCCAAACCTACAAACCTTTGTGCAAAATTAATGTAGTTCTCGAGATCGAATTTACTACTCTTTGGATGTAGGGGTAGATTGTAGCTGTTCAAAAGATTGATCACATGTTCAAAGCCATGTGATGAGGAGACCTAAAAATCTCTAATGTGAAGATAGAAATGGAGAAAATAACCCTCATGTCCCTTATCAAAAGGAACATTTGCTACATGCATTTGTCTTATTATCTCTAAATATGCCAGTCTATTAGAGACTATCAATAGAAGCAAATTTGGTTGTCCCTCAAATCCATAAACTCACATATTTTTTCTTATTAATCAGGTACTTCTCAACCCAATTATGGTTTATTAAACCTTAGTCTCTCGTTCCCTTCCTTTAGGTCTCAAGAACCACATGATTTTTTCTGACAACCTTGGAGGGTTATGAACAAATAGTCCATAGTATTTTTGAACAAAATTCTCCTCAAAGCATAAGTGTTGATCATGTTTATAACCACAATCCCAAATAGATGTCCACTCTTTCATTGGCCTCCTTGTTCCCTTTATGTAGAAGTCATTACTATAGGTACTATTCCTTTGTTTTTCAGATAGCAGTAGGGAATACCATTTGAACGTGATGGATGAACTATCCCTTTGAATACCAATATTATGGATCCCTTCTACTACAAAGTGTGGATAGTCATAAGGTTTATTTTCAATAATACTTTGAATGTCACATATCAAAATTGTAAGTACCTCAGGTATATGCAAATGTCCTTCAAAACCAATAACTTGACATAGAGCATAATATGTCATTTGGAAGTATTTGTGAAACAAATCAACGCTATAGGGTGCTAGGTCTATTCTTTATAATATTTGGAGTCTATTATCTACCTTGGGCCTATGAAGTGGTAGCCATTGTCTTCTGTACATTCCCTCCATCCTATGGTATTTATTTCTCAAGCTTCCCAAATTGATAACCATGTCATTCTCTGCTACATCCTCTATCTCAAAAACTTGACAAATTGTGGCTTTACTAATTTCAATTTGGTTTCCATAGATTGATTGAATGCACCTTGTGTTATCATCATATTACTTTGTAATTATTCTAATTTAGTCCACATTGACAAAGACATTTTGGACTACCAATCAAGCCAACCCTAGTCTCCATGGATTACACTCACACTCTTCCCTTTTTGATTTAATATAAAAATATCTAAAAATGTTTTGACCTTGATTGGCATGTAAGTCTCCTTGCAATTCCTTTGAGAATCACAAAATATCTCTACATGAGCTTGAGTTCTTGGTCTTTAAGAAGACCTTAGTAATTGAGAAATTAGGTCATCATAGAGGTTCCAATGTTACTTTTGTCTCCTTGGTTTTGGGCCCTTTGATGTAGAGGCTTTAGGTGAAGTTGACATGTTTTCTAACTTCTTAATTTAACAGAGATACCCTAAATATTGATAACAATTATACAGTTAGGGTTTCTAATTCTTTCAACTTCTAAGATTTTAAAAATCAAATTTACATATAAGAAAATAAGAGAGGAACTGACTCACTACTCAAATTCACTTGTTGAAAATCCTTCTGCTTCTCTCTAAAACAATTCATAAAGCTCAACCTTGCCTTTTCTTTCTCCTTAAATTATCCTTTGGCTCAAAATTGAACAAATCTTCTTGAATTAGTGATTTTATAAATTACCTATTTGGCATTAATGTCCTTCGTATGGTATTCCATTCCTTGGAACATGTAGTTGAGAAATTTTAAAACTCAACCATTGATTTGATTTGGTCAATGACAATTGGTATGATTTAAAAATATTTGACTAACGAGCATCGTTATAGCACCTGGTGTGTGTGTGAAAAAGTGAACCTGTAGCTGCAAGCACAACACTTCAATTAAGTCATTATATGCATGGTTAGTAATCAATAATCAATAAGAAATAAACCATAGCAAAGCGACTAATTGCCTTCTAAAAGATGCGAGTATAAGATTGCTCTCAGATTTTTATAAGCAATACCAGTGACTAGACTACACCAAGACGAAGGATTTAATCTATATGATATTAAGCTATATGGATGCAAGATGGATGAATAATTCAAGCAATAATAACCAATTCAAGTAACAATGGATGCAAGCAATAATGAATTTAAAATGGATGCAAATAATCTAAAAAAGTACAATAATTTTCAATGACTCCAGAGTGAAATTAGCGTGATAATAATCTCCAAGTGTGTTCTCAAAAATCTCTGGGGTGAATTGGAATGAGAGCTAAAGACTGAATTTATAGAGAATCAGAAGAGAAAAAGCTCAATTTAGGATTAATTGAAATAATTGAGAAATCATGTTCAGTTAACCTTGAGATAGATTCCAATTATAGTTTAATTGAAATGCATTCAAATTAGAAGTCCAAGTTGCATTGGAAAATAATAATAAATTAATTCCATGCATATCTGATAAAAATAGATAATTCTTTAATTTATTCAAGAAAAAGGTCTTTTCAATGCAACTGAACTTCTTTTTCTGTTTTGAAAAGCTTTAAGTTCCAATTTTAGAGAATAATTCAATAATTCAATTAAATTGCTTTTCTGATTTCAAGTTCTAAATTTAGAAAAAGAAATAATATCTCAAGTTTGATTTCTCTCTCAATTCAATTCTTTTTGTTTTATTTTCAATTAAAATTAATCCTTTTTGCATGATTGAATGACAAATTTATTAATTAATTAAATATGCAAGGATATTTAATCAATTAAAATGGGATAATTGATCAAAATGATATTCTTGGAAATGATTTGATTAATTAAATAAATATTTAATTAATGTTGAGTAGTTGATTTGCTATGTGATTTTTGATAATTAAAGAATTAATAATGTGCTCAAGATTAATTTAATTGCCTTTGGTTAGGACCTTGGTGATGTTGTCGAGATTAGGGGCCCATGGTTTAGATGACCAATTTTAGGGTATTACATTTGCCCCTCTTTGAATTAATGTGCGAGCAGCGCTTTGATTCAAAGAATGTGTGATGTCTAGGAGATGCCAATTTTGAACTGGATTGATCACGAACTAGATGAAAAGCAAGGTGTTTAGCTTGATTCGAAGCGACAAAGCTGAATGAAGTCTGATTAAAGTGATACCAATCTCGAACTTGATTGAACTGAGGAACGATAGAAAACAAAGATACTAAACTTGAACTTGATTGATCAAGAAGTGGATCTTACTGATCTAGAACTTGATTGATCTTAGATACAGTGAGTGATGATAAAAAAATCAATCTTGAACTTGATTGATCAAGACACGATGAGCGAAGAATAAACCATTCAACTTGATCAAGAAATGAATACTGAACACCTGCTTAGATTTAGTGTGATCAAAGAAACTCTTTAAACTTTTGATTGAGTTTAAATGAATAATGAGTTTGATTTGAAGCGATGAAACTGATTAATGTTAAGAGATTAATTTAGATGAAAGACAAATATCAGCTTGATTTGAAGCGATGAAACTGATATGCCCCTAGCGATTGATTTGATTTAGATGATCGAGAGATCTCATCTTGATGTGAAGCGATGAAGTTGAGATGCCCCTTAGCAATAGGGATTTTTTTCTTTAATTGGAAAGATTTTGCTCGACTTTTGATGAAGATTTGAAAAATTTCTCTTGTGAGATGTGAAGTCATAAGGTCGTGAGTATGCCCTCTCGAGAGCGAAATTGAAAGATAGCGAGGGATTGATTATAGGCAATTGTGTGGCAAAAGTAACTTATTTGAGCACAAATTGATTCTGAGGATTTTTTTTTTTTTGAAAATTCCGGTGATGATTGATAAGAAATTGAGCGTAGAGTTGAATGTAATGTTGATGTGTAGAATGAAATTGAATTAAGATTCAGCATTGAAATTGAGCGCAATTTGAAGAAAGAATGAGCATTTGATGAAAAAAGCTCTAAGTGGTCAAAATTGTGAAATTGACTAGCAAAATAATCTCGAATTTCAATTTCGATCCCGAAAATGGAATCAGAGCAGGCACACTAGCTAAGGGTACAATTTTCATGACCATTGGAGCAAGTTGAAAAATTAGGTTTTAGGCTATATATAGGACAAAAGTGTCATTTTCAAATCATTTTAACCCTCCAAGTTTGAAAATTCAAAAAGCCTTCTGCGAAGAAAAATAGTGGTCCCTACTCATCAGCATTGGTTTGAGCGCCAGAGACATCACAATCGACCCCGAAACAACAAGCCAGCAGTAAGTGATCGATCTTTAGCCTCTTTATGTTTCCAATTTTGAATTTTTTTTGTTTATTTTTCATGTTTTTCATTGGTTTTGGGTCGGGTATCGCGGTTTATCGTGCGAGATAGGATCCTGTCTCGTACGAGAAACTGGCAAATTGTATTTTTATCATTTGAAGCCATTAGATTTTTCGTACGGGATTCACCCTCGTGTCATACGACAGGTCTGTTAAAAGACCATTTTGTCATGCGATGTGTAAAAGTTTGTCGTTTGAGGTTGTTTACTCATATGAGAGCCATTTCTGACTCGTACGAGATGCTGTTTGACTGTGTTTTGTCATTTGGAAGACAATGATCATTTTTGAAAGTGTAAACATGAAATTTTGCTTTTGCATTTGACTTATTTTGATTTGGGTGATGTCTAACTTCTCTTGTAGGCTCATTTGGAATGTTTTTTGATGATCATTGTTGGGTTTTTTTGCAGGTTTGCTTACCTCATGTGCTCTTCAGATGTGTATATCCTCCCACTATGGCTTTGGTTCATGATTTGTCTGAGGTTGAGCAGGCTCATGTTGATATGTGTGGCTTGACTCACCTGATGAGGTTACCTGATATCTGTGTGAACCACGAGATGCTCACAGCGTTGGTAGAGAGGTTTCATTCAGAGCATAATACCTTTCATTTGCCAATTGGGGAGTTGACTATCACTCCCGAGGATGTGTACAGGATCCTTCGTATTCCTTTTGCTGGGGATAAGGTGGATTATGATACTGCATTATTACCTGGACTATAGGCTCTTAGGAATGTATTCAGGGATCCCAATATCTTGACTCATTCTATGAGTTGGGATATATTGATGGGTAGGTACAGTGAGGAGTATCCGTTGGCATGTGTCCTAGCAAGTTTCATTGGTTGCTTCTTGATGCCAGACAGAGGGCAACAGGGTTTCTAGAGCGGATGGGGCCATATGTTGGAGAGGTTGATAGAGACCCCTCAGAGACTTGGTTGGGGCTCTTGTTTGTTGGCTCACATGTATCGAGAGATGCATGAGATTGTCTACAGAGATGGGCGGAGCATGGCTGTAGGGGTGTACATTTTATAGGTGTGGGCTTGGGAGCACCTTCCCGTTTGTTGGTCGATAGTTGATGATAGTAGAGAGCTAGGGCAACTGATTATTTACAGGTATGCGGGATATATTACGCAGCCCCATCTGAGCAAGATAGACTTCTGGTGATGATAGCTCGATGATCTGATAGCTATCATATGGAGACCGTATAGGGGGTTGGAGTCATAGGATGACTGGCAGGTGGTTCAGAGAGATCTTTTGTTACACGCCCATTGATTGGGAGGTCGCAAACTATTGTGGAGTGATTTGTCATTTCATGAGTGATGAGGCAGTACGACCGGCCTCAGGGGATCTCTTAGGAGTATACAGTGTATGCTCAATACGTCGATGAGGAGAGACAGGGATGGTCACCTAGGCTATCCTATGCTTTAGCGATGCAGGAGCTAACAGGTTTACATCGTTTGAGGTGGGATTACCTGGATGATATAGAAGATATGGGGGTATTGCCCCAGTACAAGGATTACTTTCAGCAGCATCCATTCCCTTGGTTTACAGATCCAGGAGAGCATGCTCCTCATATTGAGGACGTGGAGGATGATGCCCCTACACTAGCATAGGGACAGGGCCAGAGGTAGGGCCATAGGCAGGGATAGGCACAGAGACTAGTTGCTCCACGATGGACTAGTGGTGATCCTGGTGCTAGCAATAGCAGAGTGTGAGCTGATGTTGGACAGCAGAGGGGTGAGGGTGGATCCCTTGGGAGAGTAGGCATGAGGTTGGGTGGTGGAGAGGAGGAGCAAGCAACTCTGAGGCAGGTCCGGTAGTGGTGGGATGATCATGGTGGAGCCACAGGTGGAGATGGCAGTGGAGATGGTGGCGGAGAGCCTGCGAGAGAGCAGGGGGTCGACACGGGACGGTCGATGAGAGCACGCCTTGCAGAGCTGTAGTCATAGTTGACAGTGGCTCAGACTTAGCTAGCGGAGCAAGACCGACAACTGGTCGAGGTTAGGGCCAAGCATGATCACCAAATCACAGCATTGAGAGCCGAGTTGAGAGTAGAGATAGAGTCTCTTTGACAGGAGGTGCTTCTCCAGAGCAGTAAGGCTGCATATTATGTGGTGGCATATAGTGTCGTAGTTCCTGTTGCATAGAAGGTGCAACCCTATTCATAGTATATGGCTAGATCAGAGGGAGCACGAGCACCATGCTAGGATCCCGAGCATTAGGCTCCTCCTCCTCCACCAGGCGATGAGGGAGAGGGCGCCAGCTAGATGATTCTTTTTGTAGTTGGGATATTTTTTGTAGACACACCCATTTTTTTGTAGCCGATACGATTCTTTCTCCGATGGGAGTTTGTATATGTCATTGGACATTATTTTGTACCCTTATACTTGACATTATATATATACAAGATCTGATTTGACTTCATCATACTTGTGTTGATCGACTATGAGATGTTTCTATATGCTTTATTCTATATGTATGCATTTATTTCAACATGAATGTATGTAATGCAAATGAATATGGATGTCTATTTTTTGGTTTCTTTTTTATATGCAAATAAATGAATGAATGAAAATGAGTAATGAGTAATGCAATTTTTTCATTTTTCTATGCAATAAGATCAATGTAAATGAATAGTAATGAAATGAAATGAATGAATCTATATGAAATGTTATGTATGCAGCTAAACATCTCAAAACACAAGTACTCGATCGAAGAAATAATGATAAAAAGACCACTTAGCGTAAGAAATGATGATGCTTTTAGCTCTCATTCAGAAGATAAAGAGATTATTACTATAGCAAAATCACTCTAGATTGACAAAAATGCAGAATGAAATGTAAAAGGCAAGTTTGACTATTTTGTTCTGACAAAACCAGAGACTCATACGACAAGATTTTCTTGACCGGACGACAATTTAGCAACTACAAGATGACAATAGTTCTATTTCGTATGAGTTGCTACCTCGTACTGTATGACAAATGGGCATGTGTAGGACGACAAAAAACTCAGAGCAGTTATGTTTCATATGACACAGGATACAGAGTCAGACGACAGAATAAAATGACTCGTACGACATAGGATTGGGTCTAGGACGACAAACCAGAAAACTCGTATGACACAGGATGTGATATAGGACGATGAATTATCAGACTCGTACGACTGTTCACAAGATAGAGCCTAGAAATTTTTAGTTTTTCCGATTGCTGAGTATGACCAATTCTGAGATGGACTGATTTTTGACCAGGATAGACTAGTTTCTGACTCAGACAGAGTTTTGACTTAAAATGGACTAGTTTTTGATATGGACAGAGTTTTGACTTAGGATGGACTAGTTTCTGACACAGACAAAGTTTTGACTTAGGATGGAATATTTTCTGACATGGATAGAGTTTTGACTTAGGATGGACTAGTTTCTGACACGGACAGAGTTTCGACTCACTGAGTTGTTTCTAGTCTTCACTGATTTTTGGTATTTCAGTTTTTGTTTCAGGGATGAAAACATAGAAAACAAGTAGTATGTATAGTGACTCCAATCACAACATGCAAACCCTAAGGAATTTGGTGAGGAAAGAAAACCTTTTCTTGTAGACTCAGGTACACACCGAATAGCTAATCAGAATACGACCGCTGAGTCTCACACAATGGATTCTCAACGCCATATTATCCGACTCCAAATGCTAATGGGGGCACAAAATGACAAGTATCTTGGGAGAGTTACTATCTCTCTTGCACAAATATTATCCCCCTTTCGGAGATGAACCGGGTAGCTTCTAATTTTAAATTGGATTTAGTCAAGGATCCATTCGGCGCGTCAAGGTTTAAACTCAATTAAGAGGTCTCCCAGCCTTGAAAACCAAGGTTTAATATACCCAAAGGTACGGAGGAGAGCTATTTCCGAGCATTGCCATTGACTTGATTTTCATCAAATCATGTTTATTTTATAGTGGGTTGGAGTACTTGGTGTCTAGTCGTTCCCACTTAGGTCATTCCCCTCACACTGGTTGTAGCGGCTTTAAGAGTTTTTCAACCCCTCGGGAGGGTAGGCCTGCTAAAGATGTACAAATCTCAAACAAAGAAAAAGCTTCAAGGGTCTGGATTTCTGATTATCTAGAAAAAGACAAGAGCATACTCTCCTACCTCTCAGAATCTGCTAAAAGCACAAAAGACAGATTTTTTCTTTAACTAGATAGCAAGTTAGGTTCCTAAAAATGAATTTAAAGAATACACGATGTTTAGTCGATTCTCCTTTAGGCAACCTGCAAAGACAACGAATCAGTAGTCATATTATCTTTGTGCGACAAGCATATTCTTCGACAAGCGTTCTGCAAAAACTAGTTAGGCTATGAAAAACTCTGAGATAGACAGATAAACAGTCAGGGTTAGTCATCAGAATAATCAATCAAAAATGAAAAAAAAATATGAAATTTGCCTCTTTTACCAAAAAATACAGAATCGTATGACAGGAACTTGACTCGTATGAGACAGGATTCAGTATTATACGAAATAAGATTGTTGATGATGTCGACTCATACGACAGAGGATTTATGCTCGTACGACAGAGTATCTACTCGTACGACAGAGGATCTGCTTGTACGACAGAGGATCTGCTCATATGATAGGATATTTGCAATTCATGTGACACCTGCAGTTTATCGTTTCAGTTTGTAAAAATTATGGTATGAGATGTACGGACGAAAAAAAAAACCAAAAAATCTGAAACCTGGAAAATAACAAAAAATAAAGCAGTCAGTCTTGGAGGCCGAAAAAAATGTAGTCTTCGGGGGCCCCACGGTGGGCGCCGGAGATGTGTGTGTGAAAAAGTGAACCTGTAGCTACAAGCACAACACTTCAATTAAGTCATTATATGCATGGTTAGTAATCAATAATCAATAAGAAATAAACCATAGCAAAGCGACTATTTGCCTTCTAAAAGATACGAGTATAAGATTGCTCTCAGATTTTTATAAGCAATACCAGTGACTAGACTACACCAAGACAAAGGATTTAATCTATATGATATTAAGCTATATGGATGCAAGATGGATGAATAATTCAAGCAATAATAACCAATTCAAGCAACAATGGATGCAAGCAATAATGAATGTAAAAAGGATGCAAATAATCTAAAAAAGCACAAAAATTTTCAATGACTCTAGAGCGAAATTAGCGTGATAATAATCTCCAAGCGTGTTCTCAAAAATCTCAAGGGTGAATTGGAATGAGAGCTGAAGACTGAATTTATAGAGAATCACAAGAGAAAAAGCTCAATTTAGGATTAATTGAAATAATTGAGAAATCATGTTCAGTTAACCTTGAGATAGATTCCAATTATAGTTTAATTGAAATGCATTCAAATTAGAAGTCCAAGTTGCATTGGAAAATAATAATAAATTAATTCCATGCATATCTGATAAAAATAGATAATTCTTTAATTTATTCAAGAAAAAGGTCTTTTCAATGCAATTGAACTTCTTTTTCTGTTTTGAAAAGCTTTAAGTTCCAATTTTAGAGAATAATTCAATAATTCAATTAAATTGCTTTTCTGATTTCAAGTTCTAAATTTAGAAAAAGAAATAATATCTCGATTTTGATTTCTCTCTCAATTCAATTCTTTTTGTTTTATTTTCAATTAAAATTAATCCTTTTTGCATGATTGAATGGCAAATTTATTAATTAATTAATTATCCAAGGATATTTAATAAATTAAAATGGGATAATTGATCAAAATGATATTCTTGGAAATGATTTGATTAATTAAATAAATATTTAATTAATGTTGAGTAGTTGATTTGCCATGTGATTTTTGATAATTAAAGAATTAATAATGTGCTCAAGATTAATTTAATTGCCTTTGGTTAGGACCTTGGTGATGTTGTTGAGATTAGGGGCCCATGGTTTAGATGACCAATTTTAGGGTATTACACCTGGCATTGTTGGGTAGTTGAAATATTTTAAGACCATCTTTGATGAACTTTAATCTTGCTGAGAACCAATCAAAAAGAACCACCCTATTACTTTGTCTCAGATGGAAATATGATTTCCACATGTATCATCATTGGTTGATTGTGAGAGTAAAAAATATCTTCCAACGATCCCTCACCATCATTCTTTTGTTTGCATTTTTTGGTGACATGGATCCTACATTTCTATCATGGTCAGGCAATCTCCTCCATCACCAAGTCTTTGGGATGTGTGCGAAGAATCAATGACATTTCAAGATATATCTTTTCCATATACTCTATGCATGTGTACATCCTTCTGGGCTTCCTTTTCTATAACCAAGTCACTTGCAACCTTCTTGTTGGGTGGGTCATTAAGGTATTTCAAAAGCTTTATCTATAACATAAGATTTTATTGATGGTCATCCCTTTTGATGTGTGTATCCATGTATGCATCATCAAGTCAATAATATGATATTTGAACTTTGTTGGAACTTATAATTTCACCAACAAGGTTCCATTTTGCAGAGTGTACAAGTTTTCTTCTTACTTGTCCAAGCAGCCAATCTATCTCCAAGAAGAAAAGCTCCACTGATAGTGCTTTTCCAGTCATCAACATTGTCTGCCCAATCAACATCAGTAAACACATTCAAAGAAAAATATCCTTTATAAGGATACCATAAACCATAATCTATTGTCCCTTTCAAGTACCAAAATATCATTTTCACGCTACCAAGTGAGTCTCCTTGGGATCCTTCTGAAATCTAGCAACCAAACCAACAACATGTGCAATATTGGTGCAGGAGCACCTTCACAATTTTGGCTTGTTTGATACTGATAGGATCAAGAATTTAATAAAGGACTATTGTAAGATTCCAAGTGTGTGTTTTAGGTTTGATTATGGTTTAGGTTTATCTTAGAGTGGTTTAGATAATGTTACTCAAGTTTTCTTTCCAGTTTTGGCCCATAGTGCCTTGTAAGCCAAAAATGGCATTATAGTGAAAATGTGTTAAAAACCTTGTAACAAGCTTAGAAAGGAATTGGAGTAGGTCTATTTAATGATTTGACACCACCTCAAATGGCTAGGTGGGAGATATTTGTCTTATAGGCCAAAAATGCACTAAGAGTCAAAAATTGCCAATGTTGTCAAGCAACATTTTGACAAAAAGTGAGAAAAGTTGTAAAATCACTCTACAAGGTAGTTATGGATGCCATAAGGGTTGAAATGGTTTGAGTGTTCCTATATAAGGACACTTCAAACATTGTAAATAGGTTGGCTTGGTATTAGCAAGAAGAAGTTAATGAAATAGGATTGTTTTTCATGTTTTTTGAGAAAATATTATTCTAACAGTCCATACAGAGCATGATTTCCATATTTTTCTTTCATGGGAGTTTGTGTCATGGTTATATGAAGGGTTTTTACTCTTTGTGTTAGGGTTTTTACTATGTTTTGGTTTATCAAAAAAATATTTTAGTTTTTGCCTGCTCGCTGCCTTGTCAAGGGTTTGAAGCTCTAAAATGTCACCACTTGACTAATCTAGGTCTAAGAACCCACATAATGGATTTATTAAAGTTGGAAATCATTTATATACTGTACATATGCTCTATTGTGTGCCAAAAGTGTGGTTGGAAGAAGAACTTGAGCTAATACTAGGCAAGTATTGGTTATTTGGCTAGTAGCATGAACAAAAACTCAACATTTGCAACCAAAAGAAATTTGGAGTGAACAAATGAATGAGGCAAAGGTTTGGACATGTGACCAAGGGTGTTGAGAATCATTTTTTTTCATTAGAGTAGCTTTTTCCTTTTAAAAATATTCTCAATTTGTAAGCAAATAGTGAGTTCATTGTTTTTGCAACTATGTTTGTCAAAATGCCAAATGGAATGCTTCAAAAGCATTATCTAAGCCTTGTAACTTTAAAGGAAATTTAATACAAAGATTTATTGTTTTTTTTCAGACCTCATTTAGTTATATCTCCACTTCAAACTCCTTGATATGCAGGTCCAAAGAAGTGGCAGCAACTGACTGGTAAAAGGGCAGTTTTTGACAGTGAAAGTGTCAATTTTTTCTACTTTCTCAAAGGTTTGCCAAGTGTTTGGAAAAATGAGAAAAGGAAAGGCATTGTATAGTGGTCTCTAGGTTGGGGCAGACCTACTCAATAAATGTTATACCTTGATACATGAAGGAGTTGACAAATCAAACTTTGCAAGCTCAAAACCCTCACTAAACCCTTCTTTTGTGCCATAAAAAAGTGGACAATCATTAAACCTTCCTCATGGAGCTCAAGCCCTAAAAATTATTCAAGAATAGAACTCCTATACATCATCAAAAACAAGCTTGAGGGAGAAAATTTCCATCATTGGGCAGCAAGAGCAAAATATGGCCAATTAGGCCTCCATGGGCTAGTAGCCCTTTGTTGCATAACACACAAAAATGACAGTTTTTGAAAGAATGCCCAAACCCAATTGTAAGGAGGAGTTGGGGGCTTGTGAAAAATTTAAAGAAAATTAAAAAATAGTCAACCAAGATATATTTGGAGCCTTGGGTTGTGTGCATCCTCTTTTGGAGGTTTTTGACCTTTGGTTGGAGATTGAGTAGTTAAGGGCTATGAGCCTAAAACCAATTTGTGAGCATCTAACTTTGGAGAGAACTTTGGTGCCCTTACTTGTCCTTGCAAATGACTCCTAAAGATCTCTGAAACATAGGTTTCATTTCCTAAGAACAAAGATTGAGGTGTGTAGATTGGTGGAGTAAAAAACTTGAGTAGTTTTGAGCATGGGTATGAGCCAACACCTTAAGGGGAGTTTGTTAGGAAGGTGATACTGGAAGTACTTGACACTATAACCATCAAGATTGATTTATGAACACAAATAGTAGACTCAAACATATCTTTTGGGTAGCAAAGTTAACTTCTTGAGCAAATTGGCCCCTTTTGAGTACTTTTCTACCAATCCTCCCTATCATAGTGGTATCAGAACAAGCGAAAGGTCTGGGATATAGGGGTGAAGATGGAGTTAAAAAAATATGAGAAAGAGATAGTAGGTGCTTACAAGAAGTGGAAAGAGCTAATGTTTGGTGGAAAGAAGAAAAGAGAGGAAGAAGAGTTGAGGAAACAAGAAGTAGAAAGAATGAAGAGAGAAGAAGAAGAAAAGAAACGAGATGAGTTGAGAAGTTTAAGAAGGGCTTTAGAAGCAAAAGAAAAAAGATTGAGGGAGCTTAAAAGAGGAACTAGAGAAAAAGAGAAAGGAAGATATTGAAGAAGCAGATGGTGCAGTAGTACACAATGGAAGTTTAGAGGAAGAAGTGACCCCAAGTACCATAGAAGGTGAAATTGAAGAGGTAGATAGTCCATTCAGTGACTTTGGGCAGCAGATGCATGCTGAAGTGGAGAGTGAGAAGCAAAGAGTTGAAGAGGAAACTTATATGGCAAAGGTTCTTGAGGATGAGCAAGGGTTAGAGACCAATGTGGCTGAAGAACATGGTCTTTATCCTGATGATGGAGTTGTTGAACAGATTAGATGAGAAGAAGACATGGTACAAGGGTCACATGCATTTGAGAAGCCTATTGACAAGCATAATATAGAGATAGTTGTTACTGATCATTATGTTGCTACAGAGGTCTACATGCATGAACACTATCAGATTGGTATTAGTCTTTATGAAGGTGTCATGACCTTTATGGGAGCAATGCTCTATCCTAGGTTACCTATTCATGACACCAAGCACATCTATTGGTCCCCACAAATGAGCACTTCTCCTCACTTTGAGATGAAGTTCATTGAGATTTCTCATATCTATTCATGGAGTTGTTCTTGGAATGATATTTTTCTTGAATGGTAGTTGATGGTATCATCTGCACCTTGTGAGCAGCTACAGCTATCGTGGATGTTGATTTTTGAAGTAAGGCCTAGAGTGAAGATGACGGAAGGAGCTTTTCATTTGGCCATGCATGATGAAGCAGAAGACAAGTACATGCCAAGGGTCAAGATGAAATCTATTTTTTTTGCAGGTATCATTTCCAGGAGGACTTGGAACTTTTTCAATTTGTGGGAGTATGTTGCAGGAGCACCTTCACAATTTTGGCTTGTTTGATCCTGATGGGATACAGAATTGAATAAAGGACTATTGTAAGAGTCCAAGTGTGTGTTTTATGTTTCATTATGGTTTAGGTTTATCTTAGAGTGGTTTAGATAATGATTCTCAAGTTTTCTTTCCAGTTTTGGCCCATAGTGCTTTGTAAGCCAAAAATGGCATTATAGTGAAAATGTGTTAAAAACCTTGTAACAAGATTAGAAAGGAATTGGAGTAGGTATATTTAATGATTTTACACCACCTCAAATGGTTAGGTGGGAGATATTTGTCTTGTAGGCCAAAAATGCACTAAGAGTAAAAAATTGCCAACGTTGTCAAGCAACATTTCGACAAAGAGTGAGAAAAGTTGTAAAATCACTCTACAAGGTAGTTATGGATGCCATAAGGGTTGAAATGGTTTGAGTGTTCCTATATAAGGACACTTCAAACATTGTAAACAGGTTGGATTGGTATTAGCAAGAAGAAGTTAATGAAATATGATTGTTTTTCATGCTTTTTGAGCAAATATTGTTCTAACAGTCTGTACAGAGAACTATTTCAATACTGTTCTTTCATGGGAGTTTGTGTCATGGATATATGAAGGTTTTTCATTTTTTGTGTTAGGGTTTTTACTATTTTTTGGTTTATCAAAAAAAATATTTTAGTTTTTGCTTGCTCGCTGCCCTATCAAGGGTTTGAAGCTCTAAAATTTCACCACTTGACTAATCCAGGTCTGGGGATGCACATAATGGATTTAGTCAAGTTTTAAATCATGTATATACTTTAAATATGCTCTATTATGTGCCAAAAGTGTGGTTGGAAGAAGAACTTGAGCGAATACTAGGCAAGTATTGGTTATTTGGCTAGTAGCATGAACAAAAACTCAAGATTTGCACCCAAAAGCAATTTGGAGTGAACAAATGAATGAGGCGGAGGTCTAGACATGTGACCAAGGGTGTTGATAATAATTTTGGTTTGTTAGAGTAGCTTGTTCCTTTTTAAAATATTCTCAATTTGTAAGCAAACAGTGAGTTCATTGTTTTTACAACTATGTTTGCCAAAATGCCAAATGGAATGCTTCAAAAGCATTATCCAAGCCTTCTAACTCTAAAGGAAATGTAATAGGAAGATTGATTGTTTTTTTTCAGACCTCATTGAGGTATATCTCCTATACAAAATCCTTGATATGCAGGTCCAAATAAGTGGCAGCAGCTGACTGGTAAAAGGGCAGTTTTTGACAATGAAAGTGTCAATTTTTTCTACTTCCTCAAAGGTTTGCCAAGTGTTTGAAAAAATAACAAAAGGAAAGGCATTGTATAGTGGTCTCCAGGTTGGGACAGACCTATTGAGTCAGTTTTAGACCTTTATACTTGAAGGAGTTGACAAATCAAACTTTGCAAGCTCAAAACCCTCACTAAACCCTTCTTTTGTGTCATAAAAAGTGGATAGTCATTAAACCTTCCTGATGGAGCCCAAGACCTGAAAAATATTCAAGCATAGACATCCTAGATATCATCCAAAACAATCTTTAGGGAGTAAATTCCCATCGTTAGGCACCAAGAGCAAAATATGGCCAATTAGGCCTCCACGGGCTAGTAGCCCTTTGTTGCATAACACACAAAAATGACAGTTTTTGAAAGAATGCCCAAACCTGATTGTAAGGAGGAGCTGGGGGCTTGTGAAACATTGTGAGAACATTAAAAAATAGTCAACCATAAGATATTTGGAGCCTTGGGCTGTGTGCAACCTCTTTCAGAGGTTTTTGACCTTTGGTTGGAGATTGAGTAGTTAAGGACTATGAGCCTAAAACCAATTTGTGAGCATCTAACTTTGGAGAGAACTTTGGTGCCCTTACGTGTCCTTGAAAATGACTCCTAAAGCTCTCTAAAATAGAGGTTTGATTGCCTAAGAAGAGAGATTGATGTGTGTAGATGGGTGGAGTAAGAAACTTGAGTAGTTTTGAGCATGGGTATGAGCCAACACCTTAAGGGGAGTTTGTTAGGAAGGTGATACTGGAAGTACTTGACACTATAACCATCAAGATTGATTTGTGAACACAAATAGAATACTCAAATATATCTTTTGGGTAGCAAAGTTAACTTCTTGAGCAAATTGGCCCCTTTTGAGTACTTTTCTACCAATCCTCCCTATCATAGTGGTATCAAAGCAAGCGAAAGGTCTAGGATATAGGGGTGAAGATGGAGTTAATAAAATCTGAGAAAGAGATAGTAGGTGCTTACAAGAAGTGGAAAGAGCTAATGTTTGGTGGAAAGAAGAAAAGAGAGGAAGAAGAGTTGAGGAAACAAGAAGTAGCAAGAACAAAGAAAGAAGAAGAAGAAAAGAAACGAGATGAGTTGAGAAGTTTAAGAAGGGCTTTAGAAGCAAACGAAGCAAGATTGAGGGACCTTAAAGAGGAACTAGAGAAAAAGAGAAAGGAAGATGTTGAAGAAGCAGATGGTGTAGTAGTACACAATGGAAGTTTAGAGGAAGAAGTGACCCCAAGTACCATAGAAGGTGAAGTTGAAGAGGTAGATAGTCCATTCAGTGACTTTGGGCAGCAGATGCATGTTGAAGTGGAGAGTGAGCAGCAAAGAGTTGAAAGGAACCTTATATGGCAAAGGTTCTTGAGGATGAGAAAGGGTTAGAGACCAATGTGGCTGAAGAACATGGTCTTTATCCTGATGATGGAGTTGTTGAACATATTAGACAAGAAGAAGACATGGTACAAGGGTCACATGCATTTGAGAAGCCTATTGACAAGCATAATATAGAGATAGTTGTTACTGATCATTATGTTGCTACAAAGGTATGCATGCATGAACACTATCAGATTGGTATTAGTCTTTATGAAGGTGTCAGGACCTTTATGGGAGCAATGCTCTATCCTAGGTTACCTATTCATGACACCAAGCACATCTATTGGTCCCCACAAATGAGCACTTCTCCTCACTTTGAGATGAAGTTCATTGATATTTCTCATATCTATTCATGGAGTTGTTCTTAGACTGAGAGTTTTCTTGAATGGGAGTTGATGGTATCATCTACACCTTGTGAGCAGCTATAGTTATGGTGGATGTTGATTTTTGAAGCAAGGCCTAGAGTGAAGATGAAGGAAGGAGATTTTCATTTGGCCATGCATGATGAAGCCAAAGACAAGTACATGCCAAGGGTTAAGATGAAATCTATTTGTTTTTTAGGTATCATTTCCAGGAGGACTTGGAACTTTTTCAATTTGGGGGAGTATGGTGCAGGAGCACCTTCACAATTTTGGCTTGTTTGATCCTGATGGGATCAAGAATTGAATAAAGGACTATTGTAAGAGTCCAAGTGTGTGTTTTAGGTTTCATTATGGTTTAGGTTTATCTTAGAGTGGTTTAGATAATGGTGCTCAAGTTTTCTTTCCAGTTTTGGCCCATAGTGCCTTGTAAGCAAAAAATGGCATTATAGTGAAAATGTGTTAAAAACATTGTAAAAATATTAGAAAGGAATTGGAGTAGGTATAATTAATTATTTTACCCCATCTCAAATGGTTAGGTGGGAGATATTTGTCTTGTAGGCCAAAAAAGCACTAAGAGTCAAAAATTGCCAATGTTGTCTAGCAACATTTTGACAAAAAGTGAGAAAAGTTGTAAAATCACTCTACAAGGTAGTTATGGATTCCATAAGGGTTGAAATGGTTTTATTGTGCCTATATAAGGACACTTTGAACATTGTAAATAGGTTGGCTTGGTATTAGAAAGAAGTTAATGAAATATGACTATTTTTCATGCTTTTTGAGCAAATATTGTTCTAACAATCCGTACAGAGCACTATTTCCATACTGTTCTTTCATGGGAGTTTGTGTCATGGTTATATGAAGGTTTTTCATACTTTGTGTTATGGTTTTTACTATTTTTTTGTTTATCAAAAAAAATATTTTAGTTTTTGCCTTCTCGCTGCACTATCAAGGGTTTGAAGCTCTAAAATGTCACCACTTGACTAATCCAGGTTTGGGAAACCACATAATGGATTTAGTCAAGTTGGAAATCATGTATATAATATTAATATTCTCTATTGTGTGCCAAAAGTGTGGTTGGAAGAAGAACTTGAGAGAATACTAGGCAAGTATTGGTTATTTGGCTAGTAGCATGAACAAAAACTCAAGCTTTGTACCCAAAAGCAATTTGGAGTGAACAAATGAATGAGGTAGTGGTCTAGACATGTGACCAAGGGTGTTGAGTATCATTTTGGTTTGTTAGAGTAGCTTGTTACTTTTAAAAATATTCTCAATTTTGTAAGCAAACAGTGAGTTCACTGTTTTTACAACTATGTTTGTCAAAATGCCAAATGGAATGCTTCAAAAGTATTATCCAAGCCTTGTAACTCTAAATGAAATTTAATAGGAAGATTGATTGTTGTTTTTCAGACCTTATTGAGGTATATATCCAGTACAAAATCCTTGATATGCAGGTCCAAAGAAGTGGGCAGCAGCTGACTGGTAAAAGGGCAGTTTTTGATAGCGAAAGTGTCCATTTTTTCTACTTCCTCAAAGATTTGCCAAGTGTTTGGAAAAATGACAAAAGGAAAGGCATTGTATAGTGGTCTCTAGGTTGGGGCAGACCTACTCCATCAATGTTAGACCTTGATATTTGACGGAGTTGACAAATCAAACTTTGCAAGCTCAAAACCCTCACTAAACCCTTTTTTTGTGCCATAAAAAGTGGACAGTCATTAAACCTTCCCGATGGACCTCAAGACCTAAAAAATATTCAAGAATATACCTCCTACACATCATCCAAAACAAGCTTGAGGGAGGAAATTCCCATCGTTGGGCAGCAAGAGCAAAATATGGCCAATTAGGCCTCCACGGGCTAGTAGCCCTTTGTTGCATAACACACAAAAATGACAGTTTTTGAAAGAATGCCCAAACTCGATTGTAAGGAGGAGTTGGGGGATTGTGAAACATTGCACGAAAATTAACAAATAATAAACCAAGAGATATTTGGAGCCTTGGGCCGTGCGCAACCTCTTTCGGAGGTTTTTGACCTTTGGTTGGAGATTGAATAGTTAAGGGCTATGAGCCTAAAACCAATTTGTGAGCATCTAACTTTGGAGAGAACTTTGGTGCCCTTACTTGTCCTTGAAAATGACTCCTAAAGCTCTCTGAAATAGAGGTTTGATTGCCTAATAATAGAGATTGAGGTGTGTAGATGGGTGGAGTAAGAAACTTGAGTAGTTTTGAGCATGGGTATGAGCCAACACCTTAAGGGGAGTTTGTAAGGAAGGTGATACTGGAAGTACTTGACACTATAACCATCAAAACTGATTTGTGAACACAAATAGCAGACTCAAACATATCTTTTGGGTAGCAAAGTTAACTTCTTGAGCAAATTGGCCCCTTTTGAGTACTTTTCTACCAATCCTCCCTATCATAGTGGTATCAGAGCAAGCGAAAGGTCTGGGATATAGGGGTGAAGATGGAGTTAAAAAAATCTAAGAAAGAGATAGTAGGTGCTTACAATAAGTGGAAAGAACTAATGTTTGGTGGAAAGAAGAAAAGACAGGAAGAAGAGTTGAGGAAACAAGAAGTAGAAAGAACGAAGAGAGAAAAAGAAGAAAATAAATCAGATGAGTTGAGAAGTTTAAGAAGGGCTTTAGAAGAAAACGAAGCAAGATTGAGGGAGCTTAAGAGGAACTAGAGAAAAAGAGAAAGGAAGATGTTGAAGAAGTAGATGGTGCAGCAGTACACAATGGGAGTTTAGAGGAAGAAGTGACCCCAAGTACCATAGAAGGTAAAGCTAAAGAGGTAGATAGTCCATTCAAAGACTTTGGGTAGTAGATGCATGCTAAAGTGGAGAGTGAGCAGCAAAGAGTTGAAGAGGAACCTTATATGGAAAAGGTTCTTTAGAATGAGCAAGGGTTAGAGACCAATGTGGCTGAAGAACATGGTCTTTATCCTGATGATGGAGTTGTTGAACATATTAGACAAGAAGAAGACATGGTACAAGGGTCACATGCATTTGAGAAGCCTATTGACAAGCATAATATAGAGATAGTTGTTACTGATCATTATGTTGCTACAAAGGTCTGCATGCATGAACACTATCAGATTGGTATTAGTCTTTATGAAGGTGTCAGGACCTTTATGGGAGCAATGCTCTATCCTAGCTTACCTATTCATGACACCAAGCACATCTATTGGTCCCCACAAATGAGCACTTATCCTCACTTTGAGATGAAGTTCATTGATATTTCTCATATCTATTCATGGATTTGTTCTTGGACTGACAGTTTTCTTGAATGGGAGTTGATGGTATCATCTACACCTTGTGAGCAGCTACAGTTATGGTGGATGTTGATTTTTGAAGCAAGGCCTAGAGTGAAGATGAAGGAAGGAGATTTTCATTTGGCCATGCATGATGAAGCCAAAGACAAGTACATGCCAAGGGTTAAGATGAAATCTATTTGTTTTGTAGGTATCATTTCGAGGAGGACTTAGAACTTTTTCAATTTGGGGGAGTATGGTGCAGGAGCACCTTCACAATTTTGTCTTGTTTGATCCTGATGGGATCAAGAATTGAATAAAGGACTATTGTAAGAGTCCAAGTGTGTGTTTTAGGTTTCATTATGGTTTAGGTTTATCTTAGAGTGGTTTAGATAATGGTGCTCAAGTTTTCTTTCCAGTTTTGGCCCATAGTGCCTTGTAAGCCAAAAATGGCATTATAGTGAAAATGTGTTAAAAACCTTGTAAAAATCTTAGAAATTAATTGGAGTAGGTATATTTAATGATTTTACACCATCTCAAATGGTTAGGTGGGAGATATTTGTCTTGTAGGCCAAAAATGCACTAAGAGTAAAAAATTGCCAATGTTGTCAAGCAACATTTTGACAAAAAGTGAGAAAAGTTGTAAAATCACTCTACAAGGTAGTTATGAATGCCATAAGGGTTGAAATGGTTTGATTGTACCTATATAAGGACACTTAAAACATTGTAAATAGGTTGGCTTTGTATTAGCAAGAAGAAGTTTATGAAATATGACTGTTTTTCATGTTTTTTGAGCAAATATTGTTCTAACAATCCGTACAGAGCACTATTTCCATACTGTTCTTTCATGGGAGTTTGTGTCAAGGTTATATGAAGGTTTTTAATTCTTTGTGTTTTTTACTTTTACTATTTTTTGGTTTATCAAAAAAAATATTTTAGTTTTTGCCTGCTCGCTGCCTTGTCAAGGGTTTGAAGCTCTAAAATGTCACCACTTGACTAATCCAGGTATGAGAACCCACATAATGGATTCAGTCAAGTTTGAAATCATTTATATACTATACATATGCTCTATTGTGTGCCAAAAGTGTGGTTGGAAGAAGAGCTTGAGCAAATACTAGGCAAGTATTGGTTATTTGCCTAGTAGCATGAACAAAAACTCAAGATTTGCCCCCAAAAGCAATTTGGAATGAACAAATGAATGAGGAAGAGGTATAGACATGTGACCAAGGGTGTTGATAATCATTTTGGTTTGTTAAAGTAGCTTGTTCCTTTTTAAAATATTCTCAATTTGTAAGCAAACAGTGAGTTCACTGTTTTTACAACTATGTTTGTCAAAATGCCAAATGGAATGCTTCAAAAGCATTATCCAAGCCTTGTAACTCTAAAGGAAATGTAATAGGAAGATTGATTGTTGTTTTTCAGACCTCATTGAGGTATATCTCTAGTACAAAATCTTGATATGCAGGTCCAAAGAAGTGGCAACAACTGATTGGTAAAAGGGCAGTTTTTGACAGTGAAAGTGTCATTTTTTTCTACTTCCTCAAAGGTTTGCCAAGTGTTTGAAAAAATAACAAAAGGAAAGGAATTGTATAGTGGTCTATAGGTTTGGGCATACCTACTCCATCAATTTTAGACCTTGATATTTGAAGGAGTTGACAAATCAAACTTTGCAAGCTCAAAACCCTCACTAAACCCTTCTTTTGTGCCATAAAAAGTGGATAGTCATTAAACCTTCCTGATGGAGCTCAAGACCTGAAAAATATTCAAGAATAGACCTCCTACAAATCATCCAAAACAATATTGAGGGAGGAAATTCCCATCATTGGGCAGCAAGAGCAAAATATGGCCAATTAGGCCTCCACGGGCTAGTAGCCCTTTGTTGCATAACACATAAAAATGATAGTTTTTGAAAGAATTCCCAAACCTGATTGTAAGGAGGAGTTAGGGGCTTGTGAAACATTGAAAGAACATTAACAAATAGTCAACCAAGAGATATTTGGAGCCTTGGGCTGTGTGCAACCTCTTTTGGAGGTTTTTGACCTTTGGTTGGAGATTGAGTAGTTAAGGGCTATGAGCCTAAAACCAATTTGTGAGCATGTAAATTTGGAGAGAAATTTTGTGCCCTTACTTGTCCTTGCAAATGATGCCTAAATCTCTTTGAAACAGAGGTTTGATTTCCTAAGAATAGAGATTGAGGTGTGTAGATGGGTGGAGTAAGAAACTTGAGTAGTTTTGAGCATGGGTATGAGCCAACACCTTAAGGGGAGTTTTTTAGGAAGGTGATACTGGAAGTACTTGACACTATAACCATTAAGACTGATTTGTGAACACAAATAGCAGACTCAAACATATCTTTTGGGTAGCAAAGTTAACTTCTTGAGCAGATTGGCCCCTTTTGAGTACTGTTCTACCAAACTCCCTATCAAATATCAAGCCTACTGTGAGCAACATAATGCAACTTACCAATCATGGACCTGTATTGTTTTTCATCAACAGAGGGTGAATCATCCTATTTAGAGAATTTACAACCTATCACCATCAGAGTACCAACCGGTTTACAATCCTCCATGCCAAATGTTTTTAACTCTTCTTTTACATACTTAATCTAATAGATAAATATTCCACCATCCAATTGCTGGACCTGCAACCCAATGAAAAACTTAATCTCACCAATAAGAGACATCTCAAATTCTTTCTTCATCTCCTCAGCAAAATTCATACATAAATCATCAGCACCTCCAAAAATTATATCATCTACAAATACTTCAGCTATCAACACTCTGTCTCCATCAATCTTAAGATATATGTTACTGTCCTCACTGGTACACTAGAATCCTATCTTGATCAGGTGTTCATGCAATATTTCATACCATGCTCTCAGTGCCTTCTTCAATATATACAATTCCTTATGTAACTTGCAAACCATATCTTTATCCTCAGACAAAGAAAATCCATCCGATTGTTCTATGTACACTTCTTCCTCAAGGATTCCATTAAGATAAGTAGATTCAATATCCATCTGGTAGAACTTAAAGCCTTTAAATGAAGCATAAGAAAGTAACATTCTTACTCCTTCCAATCTTGCCACCGATGAAAAGGTTTCTCCATAATCTTTTCCTTCTTCTTGTGCATAGCCTTTGCATACCAACCTTGCCTTCTTCATTCAACTTGTTTCTAAAGACCCATTTAGTGCCAATCATATTCTTGTCTTCTGGTCTGGGAACAAGTATCCATGTCTTGTTCTTCTCTATCTGATTCAATTCCTCATTCATAGCATTAATCCAATGATCATCCTTCAATGCCTCTCTTACTGTTTTAGGCTCAATAGTTGAAATCAGACAAGGGTTTTCTCTGATTTTCCTTCTTGTTTGTACACCAACATTTTTATCTCCAATAATTTGGTCTTATGAATGATTTAGTCTGACATATCTTGGTATTACTGGTTCCAGTGATGTGCCTTTTGCTTCATGTTCTTCATCTTCTTCATTTCTTTCTTCATTTACTAGTTGAGAACCTATTTTCGCATCTTCCTCCTCATCATTCTTTTGCAATTCTGGTTCAATAAACACAATTTTTTCTTCATCTTTCTCAGGTTCAGATCTACTGGTCTCATCAGATTTCTCATAGTTCATCTACCTTCACATTTAATGATCCTTTTTGTTCTCTTGTTTTAACATTTGAAAGCCTTCCTCTTTGTAAAGTAACCAATAAAAATACTTTCATCACACCTTGCATCAAACTTTCCAATGAAATCATCACGTTTAATGAAACATTTACTCCCAAATTTTTTAAAGTAACTCACATTAGGAGTCTTGCCATGCCATAATTCATAAGGTGTTTTGTTGCTACCTCTCTTGACAAGTACCCGATTCAAAGTGTAAACAACAGTGCTAACTGCTTCTCTCCCAAACATTTTTGGTACTTCACCTTGGATCAACATGGTTCTAGCAGCTTCAACAATTGTTCTATTCATTCTCTTTGTTATCCCATTCTATTTTTGGAGTTCTAGGAGCTGACATTTGCCTCTTGATTCCCTATTCATCACAGATTTTCACAAACACATCAAAAGTAAATTCTCCTCCCCGATCAGATCTCAAACATTTCAAATTATTCTCACTTTCTTTCTCAACTAAAGCTTTGAATACTTTGAATTTACTAAATGCCTCAGACTTTTCTCTTATAAAAGTTACCCACATCATCTTGGAAAAATCATCAATTAAAATCATGAAATATCTATCACCATAATAGCTCTTAGTCCTCATAGGACCACAAAGATCAGTATGAACCAAATCTAGAATATTTACTAAAGAGAAAGACTTACTCTTAAAAGATACAGAAGTCATCTTACCCATTTGACATTCCTTACATAACACGTTATCCGGTTTAACAAGCCGGGGCAAACCTCTCATAATACTTGATTTACTAAGCTTTATCAAATTGTCAAATTTCACATGACAAAACCTCTTGTGCCATAACCAGCTATCTTCAATCTTTGCCACCAAACAACTATTCACATTAGTATTCAGATAAAAAAGATTATCTCTTTTCTACTTTCCAGTAGCAATCAATTCTCCATTACTTCCAAGAATCCTGCACACTCCACTTTTAAATTCTAGAAGATATCCCTTATCATTTAATTGACCAACACTTAAAAGGTTATGTTTTAATCCATCAACCCAAAAGACATCATCTATATTACTTTTTCCATTTAGTGAAATAGATCCTTTACCTTTAACCATGCAGGGTAAGTTGTTACCAAACCTTATTACACCTCCATCAAATTCTTCAAGGGATAAGAGCTTGTTTCTATCACTAGCCATGTGGTGTGAGCAACCGCTATCTATTATCCATTCATCACTACTATCCATGTGAGACACCAATGCCTTTTCATCAGTCAAATATTCCTTCACAGCAACAAACACTATCTCCTCATTGTCATCTTCTTCAAATTCTTCATCAGTTACTCCTTCATCAATTGCAACATAGCATTGTTTCTTGATTTTTCCTTTGAATTTCTTAAACTTCTCTTTCTTATTAGTGTTAGGACAGTTAGCAGCTATGTGTCCAATTTTATTACAAGAGAAACACTTCAAGGATAATTTACCTTTATACTTACCAGTGCCTCTTGGTAATCTCCTAGCTAATAATGCCTCAAACTCCATCTGAACATCTTCATTATCATCCTTAGCTTTGCTACCACCATGAATAGACCTATAATCATCATGATTATGAAAAATATCCTTTCCTTTCCTTACAGATGTACAAGTTATAGAAGCTTTTAAAGAAGATTTAGATGGTTTTGAAACACTATTATTAGAGTTGTTTAGCTCAAATGCAGTCAACTTTCCAATAAGAGAATCAATAGTGACTTTATCTTTAGAAATAGATCTCAGTTCTTGAATTGAAAAAACTCTAATAGCATTTGTGGTAGGAGAGTTCTAATCATTTTACTAACAACATCATCATCATCAATCTTACCTCCAACACTCTTAATACCACCTACAACTTCTTTAATCCTTTGACCATATTGTGCAATGTTCTCACCATCAACCATTTTCATATCATCAAATTTGCCTCTTAAACTTTCTTCTTTTGCTCTTTGTACATTCTCATCTCCTCTATAAATCAAGTCTAATTTCTCACATACTTCAAATGTAGTTTCTAATCCATGAACATCTATATACTCAGAATCAGATAAAGTACTTACAATTACTTCCAAGGCTTGAATATTTTCTTGTTGTTCTTTAAGCTCATCCAGTGTCAAGGGGCTGGTAGTAGGAGAAACATACTTGTTTACCACATGATTCCAATACTGAGCACCCAATCCTTTGATGTATATCTTCATCTGGTCTTTTCATATCTGGTAGTTGTTCTTGGTAAACTTGGGACCCTCCTTCTTCATCATTTTTCATTAGGATCTTTCCCTCAAGTTGTTAAGCTTTCTGCACATAGAGGACCAATGCACTAGTACCAATTGATAATCTTAGAGGATCCAGTTAATATTGAGGGGGGGGTGAATCAGTATTAACAAAAAATCAAATATGAAACTCAACCTTATAAAACTTTCACCAAATCAAATAATAACCATCAACAAAACCATTTACTAGTACCAGTATATGCTGATAATCATCTGCTAATATGATTATCATCTGCTAAGAACACATAAAAACATTCACCATATGAACATCATGTTTTTCATGTGGAAATCCAAATAGGGAAAAACCACGGTGGGAATTGGTACCCACAAAAATTGTGCACTCTTTCGGAATGTGCCCTGTGAGGAGCCTATCCCGGTTAGGTGCTTAACAAAAATGCCTTGTTAGGAGTCACCTGGTTAAGGAATTTAGATGATGAGCCCTATTAGGAGCTTTGACCTGTTAGGATCAACCTCGCAAGATAATTTATAACTCATATGTTGAGCCACCTTATTAGGGGATTTACAATGTAAGGCCTGTTAGGACCTACTCGGTTAGGGGATTTTGACTATTGCAACTATTAGGGAACAATAGTAAATGATCTGGGTATAGAACTTAACTACATGCTTGATCAAATCAAATTCTGCTCCAAATCTGCTACACTCTAGAAGATCTCTCACTCTGGTTTGACTTCACACTCTTTTCAAAACCACAGACACAACAAACATCAACTAAACCAACATAAATAACCTTTACAACTAGGTTGGTTACTAAACCCTAGATACATCAAGAATTTATAATATGGATCATCTCAGATCATATAAGAACAGCATACAGATCATTACAACATTTTACAAGACAATATCAACCTTTGAGTGATCGTAACTCATCACAACAACTCAATCTGATACAAAGTCAAACCATTAGAACACTCTTCTAAGCACTAAGTGCTTCACTATTTTTCAAGAAATTCCATCTTCAAACTCACCAAAAGAACAATTCATCCATCTATGTGGGTTGTGCCACATCACCTCCAACATTTTAACTTGATGTAGATCACCGCCAAACCAAAAATCATTACCGGTTAAGAGAACTATTTACCGGTCCTTTAACCCTTCTTAAACCCTAGCAAAAATACAACATAAATCATAAATATGACTTCCGGTAACCAAAAAATGATGTGGTTCTAGTCAGATACTCATATTCCAAACCACAACACTTCAATCATCACCAATCTCCAGATCTAATCAAAACATTTCCTTGTTTACTGGTTAAGGTCCTAATTCCTAGTTTCATGTTTCTTTACTGGTAAGCTCTTTCTGGTAGACCAAAAAGACTAAGATGACAAAATAAAACATAGTAAACATCAATTGCCAACAATGACAACACAAATAACTAATCAAAGTCATCCAATCATGCAATCTCAATCTCTTCATCACAATGTCATCACAACAATCCTTTACCAGTTTAGTCATCATTCTTCATCTGCATCAGTTATGTCAATCATGCCAACAAGATGGAATCTGATCTTGTCCTGAGCACAAGACATTAATAATGAGCAACTCACCTTTTATTGTTATCCACGTTTTCATTGTTGGTTGCTAAGATCTAATGAATCTCCCAATGAACCTCCAACACCATCCCTTTGCTAACTCCTTTTTAAGAAGTGGACTTCACCAGATCATTGAGACTTCAAGAAGGGTACCAACGATATCCCAATAAGCTACTATTATTTTATTCACCACCATGTGGACTTCCATGTCAAATCAACAGATTGGTGGAACACAATTTAAAATTCTACTATAGACCAATGACTCCCAGGTGAGACCATGACTTAAGAGAAACTTAAAGCATGTGCTCTAAAGATGAAGTTACTAGGATATACGGGGGGACTAACACATGCTAACACATGACTTAAGAAAATAAAAATATGCATGTGAAAACTAAGGAAAAAATATATCAATTGGTAAAATAACAAATTCCTAAGCAGAGGGCCGATTAATGCAGTGAGGTAAAACCCTTAGAGACAACATAGGAGGAGATCTTACTGGTTGAGTTGGTAAACTACAAATTATTAAAACAAAATCTCGTTTAAGGCTATCTAAAAAATTTAACCCATTGCATCTTATGAAAACCTAACCCTACGAACTATAAAAGTAGTCCTAACACGATCTTTGTTAGTTGGCCACTAATCCAAGGAACTGATAATAAATCTTGTCTCTATCTTAGGATTTCTTGGGTAATTAGTTAGAAACACCAACACTATGACTTATTAATTCAATTGAAAGTATATAAAAATATTTCCTCTGGTATTGAATGGTTGACATGTGTCTAGGGCTCCAACTTTAAACCAAGCCATGATAGCGACTCCGGTTAATTTAGAACCCATCAATTAATATTAGCACCTTCTACCAAAACTAGAGTTTTTCTTAAAACCCAACCAGCTCATTATCATAAAATGAGATAGAAATATAAAGGGGTATGAAAAATGTTAAAGAAAAAATTGATACATACAATATCTAGTGAAAATAGGGGGGTTTTTAATTCAGGCTGTGTATTGGGAGGGGGTGACAAGAAAGGAGTTTAGAGAAATATTTTAAAAAAATAGGGGGATATTTTATTATTCCATGAATGCATGTAATATAGCCCAGGTTTACTAACTGAAGCCCCTGTGCTAGTGTTGTCATTGATGGGGTTAGTAATTGCGGTTTGTTTGCACTCTAGTTGTCTAATAGGTTTGACTAGTAAATACTCCACATTGATGTTTCTATTGTTTTGGCTTCAAGGAAATGCTTGTAATATTTGGGCCATGTCTCAAATTAAGTTTTAGGTGTGAAAGTGTTCTCCAAGTGTTGACAATGATGTTTTGTTCATGACTGAAGTTTTTGGCCTTCCAAAATGAAGTGTTTTGTATCTATTTGCATCGTGCCAACATGTTTTCTTGTGATAGAAATAAATATATATTTGTGAATATTGTAGAATGTTCAAGGAGTGTCCTTATGTTCCCCACATGATATTGGATGATCCATTTGATGTTGTATTGTGTTTGATAATAAATTTTCAAGGTATTTGTGATGTTTTGACCAATAGAGGTTGTTCTCCTACTTGCTCTATGTATGTAGGGTTTTGTGCTAGCTTTGGAGATTGTGATAAGTTTTATTTGGATCCTAATTTGGCTTGTGGGGATCTACATTGAGTTATTAATTTGGAAGACATGTTTTTGGACCGATTGGTTATATGCTACATGGTTTATCTAAGTGTTACATTGTTGTCAATTTTGGAGTATGTGTGGTAGTGTGTGGCTACTTAGAAAGATGTGATATGATGTTTTAGGTCCTCTCTATATCCTACATTGGACTGATTCTACCATAATTGAGTTTGGTGGTTGGCTTGATAGGACCTATGTTTGTCCCCTATTCTAATTGACCCAATCAATGTTTTGTGATGAAGATGATATATATATATATATATATATATATATATACATATATATATACATATATATATATATATATGTATATACATACATATACATATATGTATGTATATACATATATATATATATGTATATACATATATATATATATATGTATATACATATATGTATATATATACATATATATATATATATATGTATATATATACATATATATATATATGTATATACATATATATATATGTATATATGTATATATATACATATGTATATATATATGTATATATATATATATATGTATATATATATATATAATATCAAATTAGTGTGGATGGTGTGTCATGAGTGTGTGGATCAGAGTGTGTATGTGCACTTACAATATTATCATTTGTAGAGCATACAATGCAAAATTGAGGCAAAGAAAGTGTGGTGAATATTTTGAAGTTGGTCGCTTGTGATAGAGATTAAAGGACAACTTCATACTTGGAGATTTCTGGAGGTAGTATGCTAAAGGCTTAATCATTTTGATTCATATATTCATATACATTGATCAAATATAGTGAGCTCCATGGCAAGTTATTTGTATCATGCCTTTCCATGAGGTAATGAGTGTCAGCCTACAAGTCCCTTGTATCTTGCCCTAGGGTAGTGCACCTCAACTTGCAAGTCCTTCAAGGAGTAGTGAGCTTCCTTGGTAGTGTTCCTCAAACAAATATTGCAATCATGTTCATATATTGTGAGTTAAATCTCACAATGGTTTTTCCTTCCTTTGTTTTTCCATGTAAATCTGGTGTTTACTTATGCATGGTTTTCATTGTTTTATCTCTCATTGTTGCTGATAAGATTAAGGATAGATTGATATTGATTTGTGCTATAAAGTTTAGGTGATTAATCAAGACTGATTCATTCCTCCTCTTTTTCTTGATGCATGTTTAAAATTTGGTATTTGAGCTGATTTCCTTTGGAAGAACCTTAACCACTTGAGGAAGGTCTGGGATGGTACAAGATGGATCTTGCAAGATACCAAGTTTGATGGTAAAACCTACACCTTTTAGAAGCTAAGGTTGGAATCATATTTTACTTCTATGGGATATGGAATCTAAAACTATGTTGTAGATAGTTATACTATTCCCTTTACTTCTCAAACTATTCCACTTGAGATTAGATTGTATGAGAACAATGGCAAAGAAAGGAATACAATCATAAGTGATTTGACTGATTCAAAACTTATGAAGGTGGTGCACTACAAGTCTACTTAATATGTATGAGAAAAACTTAATAATATCTATGAAGGAGATGACAAAATAAGATAGATCGAGATGCATAACTTCAAATGTAAATACGAGGATCTAAGAATGCCAAAAGAGGAAAACATTGACGGTTATATACACCAGGTGACAAAAGTAGTAAATGGAATTAGAAGTATTGGTAGTTAATTGGATGAAGAGGAAGTAGTCAAGAAGGTAGTTAGATCCCTTCCCAAATATTATAGTTTAATAGTATTTTCTATTGAGAAAAGCAAGGATTTGGAAAATAATATAGTGGATCAACTCTATGATGCTCTCACTGCCTTTGAGATGAGAAAATTTGAATTAGACAACCATAAGAAGAAATCTACATTCAAAGTTGACAATAAAGTTGAAGATGATGATGATCTAGGTGATGACCTTGATGATGCAAAAGAAAACTTTGTGAGAAGATTGAAGAAAGGCACAAAAAATACAAAGGTACGCTACCCTTGAAATATTTTAAGAGTGGAAGAATTGGCCATCATGCATCTAAATGTACTCTTAGAAAAAATAACAATAGAAGAGGAGATGATAAAGACAAAAAGGGAGAAGAAAGAAGAGGTAAGCCTAAAATAATTTTTTAATTACAAAGAAAGTAGCTACTCATGTTAAAATGAGGATTATGATGATTAAAATGATGAAAAATTCTTTATGGCTATGAAAATTAATAATGTTGAAAGTAAGTGTAAGAAGTTTGGAATTATGCAAACAAACAAGAGTAATGAGAAATCATTGGTTGTATGGATTGTCTTCCATGAAAAAGAAGAACCAAATGCTTGGGTGATTGACAGTGCATGCTCCAATCACATGATTGGTGATAGAAGTAAGTTCTTTAGACTTAATTAGTGGATTGGTGATCTAGTTAAGTTCGGTGGTGAAGAGGTAGCACAAATTAGTGGAAACGAAACTATCACAATTGATGGAAAACACAAAACAAAAGATGTTATTTATGTTAATGGATTGAGATATAATCTAATCAATGTTAGTTATATGTGTAGCAAAGGATCCCATATTACTTTTCATAAAAAAGGATGTGAAGTCGGGAAGGTAGGCATTGGAAGATTTGTAGCAGAAGGAACATGAATACGTTGCAATTTTTATCATCTAAAAGAGGCCAATACTTTCAAAGATTTGAATGTAATAGTTGAGGAAGATTATACACTTAATCAAATGGAAAATGAAGTAATGGATTCTCATAAGGATTATTGTGAAGATAATGTGTGGAATGTTGATGACGTGTGATATAAATCTAGATGATTGTGAAGTAGACTTTAAAGGAATATTATGGTCTCTTCTTGATGAGCTAGATGTTGCAAGGGCATATTGTAAAGAGTACATGATAAAACTCAAGAAGGAAAAAAGGACAATTGTCAAAATCAAAGCTCAATTCAAAAATATAGAAGATAAAGTCACTAATCTAAAAGCTAATATTGAAGAATTCAAAGATTGTGAAAATAGACTCAAAAGGGATGAAATTATGAATCTAAAGATTCAAATTGAAGAAGATAAGGTGATTGTTGATTTTTTGGACTTCAAGCTTCATGAAAAAAGTGTTGATTGCACAAAGATTGAGGAAGAGTTTGTTACTCTAAGGAAAGAGTTATAAGAAGCAAAAAACATATGGTTAAGAGCAATAATTAAAATAAGAGTAGTCTTGTTCTTGAAAAAGGGAAACGTTCTAAAAAAAATATTGATGAGGGAAAGAGTGAGAAGAATTAAGCATATGATGCATCTGAGAAGACAAATGTAGAGGAAAATAAGTTCAGACAGGTCTGGAACCAGAAGAAGAATTTAAGAAGACCTCCTAATTAGGCTGCCCCAACTAGACACTTTCAATCATTTAATGGTGATTTTTTATTCTTGCAATAAGTTTGGAGATAAGGTTATTGGATGTAGAAGCAAGATGGGAATGAATTTAATTAGATCTCAAAGATATGATACTATGAACTCCCAAGCATTCCATGGATAGTGCTATGTTTGTAACAAGTTTGGTCACAAGGCTAATAATTGTAGAAGCAAGATGAGGAACATGAATTATATAAATAACAACAATGCTTTGACCTCCCATTCCTTAAATGATTATTGCTACACATGAAACATATTTTCTAACAGGGCCAATGAGTGCAAATACAATATTAGGAGAAATGGTATCACCTGCTACAATTGAAATAAACTAGGACACATTTCTAATTTCCATAGAGGGAAGAATTTGAGACTTTATACTCCACAAAAGAAGAATATGAAGGAGATGTGGAAGAATTAGATGAAGTAGTTAATTTATTTGAGATTTTGCCCAATATAAAAGTGTCCTCCAAAAATTGAAAAGAAAGCATAGAGTTAGCTGGAGTTATTCACTGCATATATTTTATCCCCCTCTTAAGTGTTGAGACTTATTTTTGAAGATAACAATTCTAGTTATGTGAGATGATTAAATAGAAGGAAGATTCAAGTGATGTTGCAAATGATAAAGGTTGTAGAGAGAAAAGTTAGATATTGGTGCATCTATTCAAGGGGGGAAATTTAAGGTATATCCTTTGTCTCTTGGATTGATATGATTGCTTCTCTCAAGGGGAGTGGGCAATTTGTTGATTATTGCTGAAAGGGGAGCATGCATAAGGAAATAAAGTAAAGTGCAAAATATTTTCATAATAGTATAAAGGGAGCAAATTAATACTAAGAAAAGAGGAGAGAAATGTGTAGAATAGCTAGGGAATAAATAATGCCAAATCAAGGAGGAAAAGTATATATAGTTGGTGTCTTTGTCAAAGGGGGAGAGATATTGATGAACGAAAGAAAGTACAGATCCTATTTAAGTCTTCTTGTCCTTGTCCTTGATGTTGTTGATCCCCACTTGGGTCCAAAGACCTTAAGCGGGGCAGTCGAGAAGTTCCACAGGGGTGAGGCCTGTTGCATCCTATGGAACGAACTCTAAGATTTTAGAAGCCAACTCTTCATTATTTAAAAGGGGTTGGAAAAGGGAAAGAGATGTCCTAAGCCTAGTTTTGTTGGATAACAAGAAAGAAAATCAAAAAACATGGATATTTCCAAAAAATATCTATGGGAAGTGAGTGTTAGGGTTAACCAATTAAGCGGACAAGGCATAATACATCATGACCCCTTCATTATCAGGAGGAGAATAGAGCATGCAAAGTAACTTAGACATAGGATGTAATATTCAAATCTGATTTTATGGGGAGCACTTTTAAAGATGAAGCTAAATAGATAACCTTACAATTATGAATATAAGCCTCCCAAGTTTTGCAAGAATGGTATAGTCTATAATTCTTTTATGAGCATGAAAGGATGATCTACACACATGATCCACAATCTCATTTATGAAAATCAGAAAAACTGCAAATATAATCTAATAGATAAAACTAGCACAAAACATTATTAAGAACAACAAAAAAAGGAAACATGGCACAATTTACTTCTTCATAATAATACTAAGTTTCAACTGTTGATTCTATGATTTACAAAACCAAATTGGATCGTCTAATCCCACTACCACACAAAAATGTTTCAAAAGATTCAAGTCCAATAAATTTGAGTTTTTATTATTTGATTTGAAACTCAAAAGGAAATAAGACCTAATCAGTTCATATCCTTCAAGTCCTCTCATTTCTTTCTTTCTTTGGATTTTATAGCCTTCTCTATTGTAGGGAAGATAATATTTTCCCCTTCCTTTCCATTTTGAAGGATCAGATTGGGAATGGTGATATATGATCACTTTACATTGGAAAGATATGAGTTATAGATTTTCCTTGATCTTCGGCATGCTGGGCACATAGGTGGTACAATGTCTTTGCATCAAATTTTGTTACACTAGTAGAAATTTAGCCAATAAATGACTAGGCGACTAAAAATTTTAGTCACGATAAGTATAAATGACCAGATTGTAGTTATTTTTTGCAACTCAACTATAAATGACTAAATAAATGACTAATTTGGTTATAGGGTAAGAAAACACAACTATAAATGACTAAATAACTGACTAATTTGGTCATCAGGTAAGAAAACACAACCATAAATGACTAAATAAATGACTAATTTGGTCATTAGGTAAGAAACACAAATAAATGATTAGTCACATAAATAGAAATGACTAAATAAATGACTACTAGTACTCCTCTATACTATTATTCATGAGGTATCCCTCAATTGATAACACGCTTATTGGGAAACAAGGTGAAACTACTAAGATAACATCTGTTACAAGTGTATGCAAATCTAAAATTTAAATTTTCTTATCAAATGATTACCACATGATCAAAAGGGCCCCAATACCTATGCAATTGATGTGATATCACATGATTGGTTACTTTTCACAACAAATGGTAATATATTTCATTCAATTATTAATTGGTACTTATCATCAGCAATAACAACTTTAAAGTCACAACTATTGGTACAATGTTATACAAAAGTTGGAAATTAAATCAGCAAGTATGGGGCATTAAATCAACAATTTCTATCACAAGAATTAGAACACGCTCAACTACTATGTACTTTCCCCTATTTAGCTTTTAATTGAAAATCAAACAACATTGCTTTGAAACTAGGTGTACTTTATATTCTATGCACATTTATACATAACTTTTGATTTATAATAGATTTTTTTTCTTAAATGATCGATTGTAATATTTTTATTTGTAAATTATTAATTATTTTAAATATTTTTTATTTTATTTTTCAATAAAAGTGGATTATTCCACTAAACTTTTTATTAATATTTTTTATTTTTTACACAGGATTCAAAGAGAATACCAGAGGAAAGAACCCTAGGAAGAAAACCTCCAGTCACAGCTCATAAAATAAACCTATAGTATCTAACATACCAGTTTATACATCCCGCCCAAAACCACATACAAAATATGGTCACAACACATATAATATTAGTTTTACATAGAGCCCATATGGCAATTTACAAACCCATCAGATAATTTTCAAATGTAGACTCCACAACTACTATCAATGGAAGAAGACATAATTTTCCGAAGCCCTGTGCCAAATCCCATGAGCCAAAAACCTTCCTGCCAAAAAAGAAAGTATCAAAAAACCTTTTGAAAAACACTATTGTATCAAATACCATGAGCTCGAACTCTCCTCCAAACAAAGAACATGAATACTTGAAATGAAAGGGGAAAGTGGGAATAATTATCATCATAAAATTTTACATCAACATTACTCAAGAAAATCACATAACTATTGTTGCAAACCTTCCTGTACCCTAGAAGGAATTTCCTCAAAACGCACCTCTCGCTGATTAGCATTGCTATCAATGGCTAAATTTGCCAAATAATCTGCAATCTTATTAACTTCTCTGTAACAATGGGATAACAAAAAAGATTCAAACAATTCTAATTTTTGTAAAATAAGATCAAGTATATACTGCAAATTCCAACAATTCGATTTCTTTTTCATAACACATTGAATAATCACCATAGAATCACCTTCAATTATTAAGTCCTTAATTCCCAAAGAGATTTCCATATCCAATCCAAAAGACAAAGCATGGAATTCCGCATAATTGTTAGTTTTAAAACCAATAGCATGACACTTAGCTCAAATAAAATTTTCATTGTGATCATAAAATACCATGCTTACCCCAACCGGCCTAGGGTTACCACGAGAGGCCCCATCAAAATTTAGTTTAAAGTGCCACTGCAGAGGAGGTTTCCATCTAGCAGAGCATCTCTTACCTATTGCATCATTCTTTTTTAAAATTGAACCATGAGAGGGTAAAACCAACAACATCTTCCAAACTCTAGTAACTCTACTATCCCAGTGCGAAAAAGAAGTAAGATTTTCTAAATTCTTATAAATAAATGACAAAGCAACCTTAGAGATTGAAGACTCAATTTTTAATAGAACCTCAGACACAGGAGAACTTATTTTTTTAAATATCATGTTGTTTCTCTCTAGCCAAACATTCCAAATCACAATAGATGGAGATATGATCCAATGGCATGCATAAAAAGATGAGGCAAACATAAAGGGCCAAGATCTAAAATGGAAAATGAGACCCTTACCAATAACAAAGGATATATTTAACTTTTCAAACAACCACTGCCAACATTCATAAGCATAGTCACAATGTAGGAACAAGTATGAAGAAGATTCCAAATTTTTGTTACAAAGGACACAAGGGAAAACAACAATAATACCAAGCCTGTCTAGTCTCATACCTACAAGGACTCTATCCTGAACTACCAGCCAAGCAAAGGCTCCAGCTTTAGGAAAACAAGATAAATGCCAAAACACCTTATAAGGCTAGGATGATAAATTTTTAGCAACCATAAGAGAGTTGTAACCATCTTTAACAGTGTACTTACAAGAAATATTCTTTGTCCAAATAAGTTCATCCTTGGAATCAGAAAGAAATACAATTCTATCCCCCAAAATCTTCTCAAAATCTAATTTCATACTTTGATCAACATCTAAGAAATCAATCGACTTCCATCTAGCTAGCTTAAGGGGTCCACTAGTCATAATTTCAAAATAATCTACTACAAAAACACCCCAAAGGGAGGAAAGAATAGTGATCAGAGGAGACCAATCCCTAATATTCACCAGAGGTGTGTGTCCATTCCATACTTCATCCCAAAATCTGACCTTTCTAGCATTATGGACAATCCATAAGAGATGAGATAAAATAATTGATCTACATTTACAAAGGAAATTCCAAATAGCAGAGCCCAAAGACGAATTTGAGACTTTAAAAATGTACTCTTGGTCCATTATTTAAATATTTGGCAAACATAATTTATGCCCATAAGGAGCTAGGCTTGTCATATAATTTCCAAACCAACTTAGCACCTAAGGCTAAATTCTGATTCTCCAGACTTTGAATTCCTATTCCCCCAAGTTCCTTAGGTAGACATACCTTATCCCATGCAATTAAAGGGAATTTATTCTTGCCATCTTTATTATTGTTCCAAAGAAAATCTCTAAGAGTATTCTGTAAACTAACAATAGATTCTTTTGGAGACTTCAAAACAAACTTGATGAGAACAATTTTACCCGCCAAAGTTAACCATCTATGATTCCATGAGAGAATTCTTTTAGAAATGACCGAAATAATCTTATCCTGTTTAACAAAGAAAGGAATCCCAAGGTAAGTACATGGAAGATTCCTAGTCGCAAATCCCCAAAAGGATTGCAACCTATGTTGAGCCAGTAGTGATGTATTAAGGAAGAAAATATTTGATTTATCACCATTCACTTTCTCACCAGAAAATGATGCATAATTCTATATTATTCCTTTAATCACTTTTGCCTCAACTAACGAAGCATGTCCAAATAATAGAGTATCATCTGCAAAGAGACAATGAGAAATACTTTGGGGAATATTCTGAATCCTTATACCTTTCCAAAGCCCCCCCCACTTTAGCAACCCTAATAGCCTAGCTATGAGACATGGACCAGCTTTGATACCATGTGAGATTTTGCCAAGATCAAGAGGCAATGGAAAGCACAAATAAGAGAGACAAAATATATGATAGAAATAAACTGTATTCTATCAAGATGAAAATACTGATCAACTGGATCATTAAGCATTACATACAATGAATATGAGCCTGCTTATATAGGCAAGGCTATATGGATATGTGAGCACACAAACATGACATGTGGCTCAATAAGAAACAAGGGTAGGTAGGAAATAGGTGTGGGTAGGTAGGAGAAACAATATAATATTCCACATGAGGTGGATCACCCACTGAATGTGGAGTGTAACAACAAGATCACACCATAAAAGGTGGAAATTCTCCTACACACACTATCCCAATGTGACACAAACACCCAAGTGTCTCATACCCAAACTACTATGAAATGCATTTCCTAAGTAAACTTAAGTAAGGTGTAATAATATCCATGATGAATAATTATTTACACCAACACCCCCCCTTAAGTGCAACTTAGGGGAATGCACTTAAGTCTACAATGCAACTAAGCAATGCAAGATGGGTCCCGGCTATGAGGCCATGTTAGGTACCCATGTACAAATGCAAATGCATGCAAACCAATGCAATGAACTCTCTCACAAAGTGGGGAAAGAGAGAAAAACCCAATGGGAAAAAACCCTCCCCCAAAAGAGAAATGAAAAATAGATACAAATAACTCTCATAGAAGTATGTGAAGGACAAAACCCCATCTGAGGAAAAAGTCCCCCCCATATGAGAGAAGAAGAAGAGAGACTAGGAAGCCCCCCCTCAATCTGGAATTTGCACCAATGATAGAAGCTCGAAGATGAATGAAGAAACTGCTCCACGAACATCGAACAACATTCCTCCCCTTAGGAAGAAACAAAACCAAAGGTGTATCCATGAAGTCTCCCCAACCATGAAGGGAAGATGAAGCAAAAATACTCATGATGAAAGGAATATCTGAAAACTTCTCAAGTGTCCCCATGTCGATACTAAAAGGTACCCCCTCCAAAGGTGGTAAACTGTGCCACACTGCTGAAAAAGGCACACCAAGATCTAGTGGAGATGAATGTAGAACAATATCCAAAGACTCATAGGTCTCCTCAAAAGATAAAGAGACCTCCTCCAAGTGTTGTACAAAAGTATCCACAATCATGTCAACCTCTAAAGATTGATCATGTAGAGAATGCACAAGAGGGTCAGAGTGATCCCTCGCAATAATCAAAGAAGGATCATCTTCATCAAAGAGAATATGAATGTCATGAATGGTATCTCCCAAATCTGCAATGTAGGAGTCCACAAACAAACCTTTAATGTCTGTCAAGTAGGCATCCCAATCAACTGAAGCTGGAAGACATGAAATATCCTACTGCACTGAATCATAAGAAGACAAAACTGTCACACTAGCTGCATCATCAGGTGCAATAGGTGGTGTGATATCAATAGAAGGAGATGAAATGCAAGGCTCAAGAATGGGGTCACATGTGAGAATCCCCAAGCTCAAATGCCCAAAGTTCTCCTTAAAATTTGAATCATCAACATAGGAAGAACTAACCTTATCAATATCAATAGGACCAAAATTTGAAAAAGAGTACAACCGAGATGCATGATCAACCACCCTAGTAGAAATGATAGCTCCACTCTCCAAGTCTCTAATGATAACTGAATCAAATGTAAACTCCACAGTTTTCCTAGTTGCCCCATGTGTGATTTGATAGATGGAAAGAAGATTATTTGTCAGGTGGGGTACACACAAAACATCATTGAAGGAGTTATCCCCAATGGAAATAGATCCTTTCCCAATCACATCCATGTATGTATCATTGCCCATCAAAATTTGTGGCATGTGGAAAGGCTCAAATGTAGAAAACATAGATTGCGAAGATGCCATATGATGAGAAGCCCCTGAATCTAGAAGCCATCTCCCTGAATCATGACTTGTAGTAGCACAAAGAGCTTGTCCCTTTCCTTTATCTTTCCCAAAAGTCTAGAAGGTAGTTTGATTCTATTCTTCTCAAGAAGATTCTTCAACTCATCAATATCCTTCTTATAACAATGATGTTCATCATGTCCTGACTTCTTGCAATATCCACAAAAAAGATTATCCTTATATGATTTCCTCTTAGGTGAGAATGGTGAATTACCTTGTTGTCGAGAGGAAGATTGTGCTCCATCTTGTTGTGGTTTAGACTTAGGTTGATTTTGATTCTTGCCTTTTCCTTGATTACTTTTATTCCCTTTGTTAGCTACCAAAGCTTGTGACTTTGAAGATTTGAGAATCCCCATTGTGGTCAACTTAGATTTCTCAAGTATCAACATCTCCGTGAATGAATCAAATGAGGGAGAAGTGTACGAGGAACCTTGAGCTAACCTATGGGTGTGAAAGCTAGATACAAGGTTGCATACTCTGAAGGAAGCTTGTCCAACAAGTTATAAACCAATTGAGCATCCTTTTTGTCAATTCCACAATCCTTTAGCTTTTCTCTTAGCTCAGTTGCTTTTGTGACATAATCTTGGATTGTATCAAAATCCTTGAAATCCAAAGTTGTGAGTTCACTATCAAGCTTGTATCCCTTAATCTCATCAACTTGACCATACAATTTCTTAAAAATATCCCAAGCCTCTTTAATTGTTGTACACTTATCAATGTGAAAAATGAGGTCATCCAATACATACTTTCTAAGAGTTCCAAGTGCCATAGCATTCTTAGTAAGCCATTCAATTTGAGCATTAGGATCAGCCTTAGGATTAGGTGGTGCTATAATAGTTTCATTTACATAATGAATGAGTCATTTTTCCATTAGTTTACTCCATGCCTTAATTTTCCATGATGCATAATTATGAGGAGTTAAAAGTGGAAATTTAGGAGAACCCATAGCACCAAAATGAAAAACACAAGATAGAGAGAGGCACAATCACACAAGGCACCCCCCCCCCGCCCAAAATACTCAATCAAGAAACCCCCCAAAATGGTGATTTTGGCACTTTATACTAAGTGCATATACAATGGGCCACTTCCAAAACAAGGCAAAGTGGACTTCTGATTTCAATTTACAAGTTCTCAAAATGAGATCTAAGAGACTTCAACAAATACTGCTAGTGATCTAAACTAAGATCCAAGCAAAATGCAAGTACCAAATATGCCAAAAATGGCCAAATATTGAAAGTACAATTTCTACTTAAAATCACTGCAAACAAATGGTAGATTATGAAAGTAGAAAAAATATGCACTTTAAAAAAAAATGGAATCTGAAAAGGAGTCCATATGAGCCCAAATGAAGCCTCCAAAGTTGTAAAAATTGGGATTTCATGATTTCTGAAAAACCTGTATCCAAAAATTAGAAACCTCCTATACCACTGTACAAATCACGAAATTCTACCCCAAAACAAAAAACATTGCTCAAAAAAATGATTTCGAATGAGTGAGATATCGCTATTTGAAAATTGCCTGCAAAATTATAATTTTTGGAAAATTTCTGCCGCAACATCAAACTTCAAATACCTCTAGATTTGGCCTCTGAAGTCCGATTTGGATGAAACAAAAGACAAAACTGACTTTTTTTGGGTCCTCCTCAATCCAATGGTAACTTTAGATTTGACCCATCAAGCTTCAATAATAACCTGCAATAGAAAACTCCAAAATACACAACCCCAAATGGCATCAAATTTCTCTCAATTAGCAAACCAATGACACTCTAATGGCTCTGATACAATGTGAGATTTTGCCAAGATCAAGAGGCAATGGAAAGCACAAATAAGAGAGAGAAAATATATGATAGAAATAAACTGTATTCTATCAAGATGAAAATACTGATCAACTGGATTATTAAGCATTACATACAATGAATATGAGCCTTCTTATATAGGCAAGGCTATATGGATATGTGAGCACACAAACATGACATGTGGCTCAATAAGAAATAAGAGTAGGTAGGAAATAGGTGTGGGTAGGTAGGAGAAACAATATAATATTCCACATGAGGTGGATCACCCACTGAATGTGGAGTGTAACAATAAGATCACACCATAAAAGGTGGAAATTCTCCTACACACACTATCCCAATGTGGCATAAACACCCAAGTGTCTCATACCCAAACTACTATGAAATGCATTTCCTAAGTAAACTTAAGTAAGGTGTAATAATATCCATGATGAATAATTATTTACACCAACATCAACTAAAGGTTTCAGCTAGGAGAATAAACAAAAAAGGAGAAAGGGGATCTCCTTGTCTCAAAGCCCTAGAGGAAGTGAAAAAACCACAGGGAGAACCATTAATTAAAATCAAGAATCTTGCAGAAGAAATACATGCACGAATCCATTTGACCCAGGCCTTAGAAAAACCTAACTTCTCAAGAACAACACATAAAGCCCCCCACTCTACTCTATCATAAGCCTTCATCATGTCTATTTTAAGTATCATGGTCAGGGTTCTTTGGGTGGAAATAGAATGCAGCACCTCATGTGCTACAATTGCACCCTTTGTCATCTCCCTTCCAGGAACAAAACCACCTTGCTCCAATGAAATGATCCTAGGTAGAATTTTTGTCAACCTAAGGGAAATTGCCTTCGTAAATATCTTATACAAAGTGTTACATAAAGCAATGGGGCGAAAGTCAGCAAAAGTCTTAGTATCCTCTTTTTTAGGAATAATTGCAATCATTGTAGTATTAAATTTTTTTAAAACATACCTATTTCTCATAGCTTCCTCGAGAGCCAATAAAACATCATTTTTGACAAAATCCCAACATTTCTGAAAAAATAAAGAAGTAAAACCATCTGGTCCCAGAGCTTTATCTGGATTCATGGCAAAGACAACACTCTTAACTTCTTCTAAGGAAAAGGGAGACATCAACATCTTATTATCTTCCAAAGATACTAAAGGAGGAATTTTAGATATAATATCATTGCTGAGATTTCCATTTTTCGAACATAATAATGACTTAAAAAACCTAATTTCTTCTGAAGCAATGTCCTCCGGCTCTGTCAATAAATTCACATTTTGACACTGAATACAAGATATCCTATTCTTACATCTTTTAATCTTAGTCAAAGAATGAAAAAAATTTGTGTTCCTGTCACCATCTGAAAGCCATAATTTTAAATATTTATTTTATTTATAAATAATAAATAATTATATTAGCATATGTATTATATTATATTTTATTTTTATTTCCATTAAAAATATAATAAGGATAAAAGTAATAACATTTCACCAATACTACATAAAAAGAAGGTTTAAGAAAATTTTTAAAGACAAAATAGATATTTTAGTAAACATTTAAATTATCTTAAATTAAAAATTAAAAGTATTTTAATTGTCTTAAATAAAAAATAAAGATAGAAAACTTGCATTTTAGCATATTGAGCTGCTAAGGGAAAATGGATGGCGTGAAGTGGATTTTTTTTTGCATTAAGGGCTATCTACAAAAAAACATTTTATCATATCAAGCAGCAAATGAATGGTGTGAATTTTATCTGCATTACATGGTTCTCTAAAAAGACATTTTTGCATCTCCAGGCAGTAGCTTATTTAGAGAATATCTACTTTTATCTTGTGTCTACCTTTATCTCTAGGTATGTATTCATCTTGCCTCTAACATTAAATGTATTGTTTGCTCCTAGTTTTGCCTTGTTTACTTTTGAAGAAATAGTCGTAGCAAAGGTAGTGTGCCTATTGATAAATATAGAGATGCATTCATATATAGTCAACTAATTTTGCATGATGATCAAATGATTGATTAGATTCCAAGAGCTCATATGTTGGATAGAAATTATTTCATGCCAAGAGAGACTTCCAAAAATGAAAGTTTTGGGATGCAAATTGCTACTAATATATAGGCATATCTATAAAGTATCTTTTTTCAGGTCAAATCTACTTTTAAGTGTCCAAAAGTGCTCTACTATTATCATCAAAATTTCTCTCATCTTTTGAGGTCTACACCCATTGCCCATGAATGTCCTAACTTTTTGACAGGGATTTTGCTTTGATAGTGCTTCTATATTACTATTCTAGGTCATTTACTTGTCCTTCTTCACTATACTTTCATAATTGGATTGTTTTTGTCTAACCTTGAGGGTTTTGATCTTCATTATTATGCCCTTAGACTAACCATTGTCACTTTGCAAGGTTATTAGACCCTTCAAGTGACTGCATCTTTGTCTTCACAACTGTCTTTTGTGGCTTTATAACCTTTTTTAGGATTTTATTCATCATGTTCTTTTGATTCAATCATAGTATCTTATGCAATGCATGCTTTGATAGTCCTCATGATTGAATATCTCTGCCCTTTTGATGGATTTGCTAACAAACCTTCATTCAGTCTAATAGTCGTGAAAAAAACTATGCAAAAATGTGGTGTTCTTGACATGTTTTTGCCCTCGGGGTTTAGGGTTTTCAAGTTTTTATATTCTTGGGTGAGATTTTTGTTTTAAAAACCCAAACCTTTTATAAACTCATGTTACCTTATTTATTTTAAGCATGATGGTCTTTTCCATCGTCAAAAGGGGACCAAGTTCTTTTCCTAGGTATTATCTTCTACCAGCTTCTCTATGCCTTTTGTATTATGGTTGGGCCCCCTTATTTATATTTTTGCGGGTTTTCATTTTCCCTAAGTCCAACTTTGATATTTCGGTTTATATTTCCATGATTAAATACTGAGCAACTAAAGGTCCCATGAATTTGCACATGTTTTGAATAGACAAATATGTTATGACCCAAGCACAAAATATGCTCCAAGGATAACGACAAGTATTGGGTGGACTTTGTAAGCTGCACATAATGAACAAGCAAATCTGACAACCCTCACAGTCCCATGATGAAAGATGCAGGGAGATTAAGGACCGCGACATCACAAGATAATTCCACATGTCCCAGGTGGGTCAAATAAGTCCAAAAGCAGGGTAGTTGACAGAGTAGATACTCAAGGATGATTTGGCTGTGCTTTGTCAATTTTTAACGAGGCCACTTGCTATGTTGGAAGGTCAATATCAATATTGACTGATGGTGATCATGTGATATGTCACGCTGGACAAATAAATAGTGGAAACATAAAAAGTTTTCAAAAGGAGTGATTCAGACTATTTCATTGTTGCTCATGTGGGAAAGCAAAGGCATAAGGAAATAGGTCTGTCGACATGGAATAAACAGAGACAAGTCGAGACAAGTGGATGTTGATTGACTTTCAAAATGTCATTTTGAGAGGTGTTTTCTTGGGTCGAGTTGTATTAGCAGGACAAAGCTGGCAGTACGAAAGGTGGCAACATCTGCAAGTTTTCATTGCTACCACGGAAAGAAATCAAGATCCTCAGAGAGATGAAAGGGATAAGGATGATTTATGAGCTGAAATTGAGATGATCAAGGACCTATCAACAAAATCAAAGGATACGTATTGTCAGAGATTCTCATAGTAAGGTAAAAAATCAAGAAATCAAGAACAAAATTGTTCATGTAAGTTGAACTTGGTCTGAAGGAAGTGAATTGGCAGTTTGAGTCTAACGATGTTCTTGATTCGATGAATATAATTTTTTGAATCCATTTGCTAGCAGGATGAGTAGAAAAGTGTTGGAATGATGATTTTTCCCATGCATGAACACCTCCAAGAGAGGTATTTTCATTATAAATACGGTTGTGTGGTGTCTTCAGTTGGTAGAAAGAACAGAGAATTCATTATCTTCTTTGAAGGTTTTGAACAAGATGAAAATGATTTTTGAGCAGTATCATGCCAAGAGTTACACTGAGCTCTGTGATACCAGATGGATTTCCTATGGGAATGAGTATGATAATAGTCGATGGAGGTTTGGAATCTATTTCTTTCCAGAATAGCCCTGCATGGCACATCCTCGGCCTCCTCTCTATCACTCGTTGGTAGAGATTTAAAGAAGAAGCCTCATGAAGGAATGGGAGAAAAATATGGTTGGGAAGGAGTTGGCAGCCATTCATTTATGCAATAATATGCAATCTACAACCCCTTCTCCTCCTTCTATGTTCCTCTACAAGCTTCTCTTTCCACTTTCTCTGATCTTGGGCATAAAGGCTTGAACTCCTCTTTTAGTGGAGGGGCGATTTTACTTCTTGCCGGGATCTAAACCCTCTTTGAGAAGGGGGAAGTACTTTGTGAAGATCAAGGAGCATCTCACAGTCCGTCAGGAGTGATACTGGCATGACTCAAAGGTTTTTGTTTCTACCAAAATATAGTTGGGAATTTTGGTTCTACTTCATCATGACCGCCAACATGGACAATCTTTTGGGAGGCTGTGGGGAATATTTTGTAACAAAGTAACAAGCAATCCTATAAGCTTGTGATAGGTGTCTCCTCTGGCCTGAAGCTTGTTTCTCCCTTGTTTCTATAAAAGGGAAATTAGGGCCATGAGATAGAGGTCGATAAATTTGGTCCATAAGTTTGGATCCAAATCCTTGGTAATGTATAGTAGGTCTAGGTGAAATGAGTAGGTTGTAATAGGAATTTGCAGAGAAAATAAAGTGGGTTTTGTGTCTTAGTTTGTTGCAGGTTCTTGAAGGAGTTATATGTAATATAATTTGTAACAGAAAATAGCTTATGAAATGAATGAAATTATTGTCCAAAGTCATTTTCTCCAATGTATGACTCTATTATGTTCTTGAATGAGTAGGATCAAGGGTTTTTCTCATTCGTTGCATTGTTGTGATGCAAGTTTCTTCTATCTTACGCTCTGACCTAAGGGGTTGGTTAAACTACTTAGATAGGATTTGTAGACTAATGGGGCTTATACAGGGATTTTGATTAGTATTTTGGGTTGGGATAGATAGATGAGACACATTGTAAGGCAGTGTTATCTCAAGATCTTTATCTATTATACTAAGGTTTATGTTGCATTTTTATCTTGCATTCTGCAATTTTAGTTGCCCAATGGATAAGACACTGATCGTTGCTTACAATCATTTTTTTATGACATTTCTTTACTCATAACTCATCGATAGCTTGCTATAGCTTTGAAAATATTAGAATTTCTTTTTATTTTTTGTGTATGATGTTGTTTGTCAAAAAGTTGTCTCACACTCCAAAGAAGGTTGAGGATCACTGAGAGCTAGCCACTCTATAGCATTCTCCCTCTTTGTTGAGTCCCCTTTTAGGTGTGAGACCATCTTCTTTGTTTTTAATGTCGCCTACAAGTATGGTGCAAAGATTGCAAAAGCATAAAGAGAAAACCCTCCTAGGTTTTGCAGAGCCCGAAGTGTAGAAGGATAATCAGAAAATCCTTGTTATATTGTTGGTCCAAGTCCTTGAGTATCCTAAATGGTCTGGAGATTGGCCCCTCCATGCATGATTCGAGGGCCCGACTTGGTTTTTGTCCCTGCGGCAGTGCAAAACCCCCGCCAAGTGCATTTTGGGGAACCAACACATTCATTCCTATCTGTGCTAGGGTTGCAATGGTTTGTCTCGAATGTTTCTACAATCTTTCATGCAAGCATTAATGTCTTCTGGTAGTGACTCTTGATTGTCAGAATCTGGCTTGTTCTCTTCTAAAAGTTGTGAATTTTTGAAAGACTATGTTTTGTTATTATCATTGAAAGACTTTTATAAAGCTCTTTGTCACTTGATTGTGAAAATTGAGACAAAACCTTTTGACTGCAAGAATACCCTTTTCTAACATATCACTATCATTTTGATACTTTTTTTCATTGTGTTTGATTCAAACATCACACTGTCTTGTAGCATCTCTAACTCTTTACCTTGGAAGGATCCTTATCCTACCATACTCTTCATGTTAAACTCTCTAGATATATTCACCCCAAAGTGGTTAGAACCCCTGGTATCTTCTGACCTCAAACTATTGAGGCCTTAATAAGCATAGGTAGCTCCTTTTGGAATGTTTGTTCTTACAAAGGAAAAAAGAACTCAACCAACCTAGATCAATAATTTTACAAGTAAAAATAGTCTTATGTAGCTGAGAGGAAAGAGAGCTAGGGAAGAAAGTAGTAGGTTTTGAAGAAATCAGTACACTATCATTCATTTGAGTCAAGGAAGATCTCATGTATTCAACTTATGGTTGTAATAATAATCATGACCCATTTCATCATTGTTTTGTAGGCAAATAAACAAGGACATTGACCTCTCCTCTCTGCTTATACACAAAATGGTGAATCGAAACCACTTCATATTTAATTTTCAAACTTTTCAACTTGTGCCATGTTTTATACAAAGATGCAAACAAAATGTGCATGTATATTACTATCAGTAATGACCCCTATACTATCTTGTGCTGAATGAAAATCCTTCAACTGAAATATATCACTGTAGCCACCATTACCAACTTCATGCATTCATATTTCTTTACCCACTTATGAAGCAAAGAGGATGGTTCCTTGTACTAATCGAGCCTCAAAAAATGTGACACCCTTGTTCAACAAGGGTTGATACTCTACAACACAATGCCTATCATTCATGGGCTCAAGCTGGTTGCTTTTATTCTCAATAAAAATATGATCAAAACTTTTTGTAGTTTCACCACCATCATAATATCATTTTGCTATTGTTAACATCATACACTCACATGCTATGTTGGCAATTCATCGAGATCTTCAATTTATTCACTCTTTATATGGTAGTGACTACCTTTAACTTATGAACCTTCAAACAAATCATCATAATGACCCCTTCACTATCTTGTGTTGAATGAAAATCCTTCATCTGGACTGCATTGTATAAGAATTTGGTGTGGATCTTTCATTCTTTCCTTGATTTACCATTTTTATTGTTCCACCCTATCACTATTTTGATTTGACTAGGCTTCTATGATTTTGTATTTGAGGTATGTAAAATAGTTTCTCTATAGAGTTTTTTAATCTCTTTGCAATCTTTTGGTTGCCTTCATTTAAATTATGTAATGTTTTCATGTTTCCATGATTTCAAAAAAATAAGGATTTTAGGAACAAGGTTTGATATGCATATATTTCTTATATACCAACACAACAATTGAATGTTGGGGGTGTAATGGATATTTTAATACAGACATTTAAAATATAGAAACCCTTGTTATAAAATCTTAGAACCGATGCCAACACCAAGAAGTAGGGTTATTTTAGAGATTTTGGAAGTAACTACACATCAAATTTTGGGTGCCTTTGAAAAGAAAGTGGTATGATTTAATCTTTGGGCATAAAATAGATGAAATGAACTCCATACTACTGCTACATAATATTTTGGTTGATGGGATTTTAAAATAGTAAAGGAAGGTGTATGGAACAACCAAATTCTTATCATTATAAATAATGAATATTTTAAGATATTTTTATGGTGTGAAAGTTGGGAATATTTTATGAAAGGTCCCTAAATGAATACACTTTAAATTGATTTTAGCAATGACTATCATTTATCTTCATGTCAATTGGACCTAATTTCTATTTATCTTTTCTATATAATCAAATAACTCATATTCAAAATATATAATTTAAATTAACCATTATTTCACTATCATATCAAAGTATATTGGAAACATATGATAGTGTCATTTTGATTAAGGACACATATTCTTCATTATATTGTCTGGCTTCTGCACTTTTGAGCTGTTAACTTGTAGTGTTCTTTGGTAATAAAAGATTGAATCTATTACTATGTATTGGTTGTTGCATTTATTAAGATGAGATTCTTGTCTTATTATTGTTCTCTATCATTGATTTTGGCTTATTATTGTCCATAATATTTGGATTTGACCATATCATAGTTTGTTGCAGATAACACACTATCTTATCCCAAGTCTTATTACTATTCTTTGATCAAAGAGTGCCTTGAATGTGTCATCATTGAATATCACTAGTTACTTGAATATGCCTTGAATGTGTCATCCTTGGATTATTTTTTACATTTTTTATTCTCATGGACATGTATTGAAGCACTTGCAAAGGTGATAAATCTTGTTTGGATATTACTTGGAGACTTTTGAAAAGGCAGGCAAGGAATTCAGAATTTGTTGTAGTGAATTTGAAGTTAGCGAGGCCCTCTGCAGCAAATTTAGAGGTAATTTGAAACCCTCATTACTAAAAGTAAGCTGATAGGAAACACACACATATTCCATTATTAGTAGCTAAACTTAAAATGAATGTAAGATAGATCTTAGAACAATGACTCATTGTATCCTCTTCTTTCTATTACAGTCTCTATTAAAAGTGACTACTTTCAACAATGTTTTGGCATCTCTGTTTTCAAATTTATTTATTTTTCTTGGAATTAGAAACTAAATTAATACTAGAATGCATAATATTGCAGGTGGATCAACGTCAAAGGTTGGCAATGGATCAAATTTTTGCATATGATGAAAGAGTAGCTAATGAGATGAGCTTGGACAAATATCCATGTCCATGTAATGATTGTGTTGGTGGAAAGGTGAAAAAAAGAAATGTGATTTATCAACATATGATAAGATATGGGTATAGTGGTATAAGCCCTTGGGATTAAAATTATTATGAAGATATGACAGAATTGCAGACTGTGAGAGATGAAGAGGTAACAAACATAGATGAAGTGGCAACAAACATAGATGAAGTGGCACCAAACATAGATGAAGAGGCATACATGTTTGACGAAGGGTTTGAAGTTGATAGAATGTTGAATGAGGGTCTAAGAGATGATTGGGCCAAGTCAATGGATGATGCTTTAAATCATGTTTATGCTAATTGTAAGTTAAGTCATTTGACAGCAATCCTTCAAATTCTTAACTTGCAAGTGGTTCATGGTTGGACAAATGATAGTGTAGATAGGTTATTGGCATTATTAAGTTCATTCTTACTAGCTAAGTCCACATTGCCATCAAAATGTAGTCAATTTAAAAAGAAAATCAGTAAGCTCGGCTTGGGGTATGAAAACATCCACACATGTGTGAATGGTTGTGTATTATCTCTTAAAACTCTTACAAGTGACAGTGAATGTCCAAAATGTCATGAAGTGAGGTATAGACAAGGGTTGAAAATAGTTGTGGTTCCTAGAAAAGCTCTTCGCCACTTTCTGATAATTCCACAATTACTTTGAATGTATAGGTGTAGTGGCATTGCTAAACTTATGCAGTGGCATGCCCAAAATAAGAGCACTGATGGAAAACAATGACATGCGCCTGATTCAAAGATATGGATGGAATTTGATAATAGATGGCTTGAGTTTTCTCAAGATCCTCATAATATAAGGTTGGGTTTGGTTCTAGATGGGGTGAACCCATTCTCAGATCAAAGTACTAAATGGTCAACTTGGCCATTATTTCTAATAAATTATAACTTGCCTCCATGGTTAGCAACTAAACCATTTTTATTAATAAAAAACAATAGATACTTATCTAGAGCCATTGTATGATGAGCTAATGGAATTGTGGAAAGGAATTGAAGCAATTCAATCTTTAAGGGATGGTCATTCAATCAAATTCACTTTAAAAGCTTCCTTATTGTTTACGATTCATGATCTTCCTACGTATGGTACATTATCTGGTCTCTTTGTTCATGGATACCATGGATGTCCTGCTTGTAACTTTAAGGATTTTGTGAGGCACTCAAGAAGTTTGCGTAAGTGTATTTATTGTGGACATCATGCTTACCTTAAAATGGATCATCCATATTGTCAGCAAAAAACACATTTCAATGATCAAGAAGAGAATCGTGAAGGGCCATTGCTAATAACAGGTGATTACATTATTGAGTATGGATAGAAAAGAATGTCATTTATTGAAAATGATGGGATTGCGAGTAGTAGATATGATCCATGTAATGAAAGCGGTGTAAACCAATTGTGCATATTGTATAAGTTTCCATACTTAAAGGATATAACCATTAGACATACTGTTGACTTTATGCATACTAAGAAAAATATAGCGTATGCTATTATAGAAACTCTTTTTAGTGCCTTAGATACTATTTCATCACATGAAGACCTTCGAGAAATAAAGATTTGTTGAAATATTTGGGTTGAAAAATATGATAATAAAAAATAGAGAAAACCTGGTGCTCCTTACATTTGGACAAAGGAACAACGTGCACAATTCTTACAGTTGTTGTCTCAAACTCACTTTCCCATTGGATATGTAAGTAGTAGCATCAGAAGCCAAACTAACAATAATAGATTAAGAGGCCTTGACCCATGAATATCATGTCATAATCGAGAATATCTTACCTATGATGGTAAATATATCAAGTTTGGCAAAGGGGCCAAGATTGGCAATTATAAGGTTGGGCCCAATATTAAAGAGAATGAGCTTACATGTATTAGATCCTTCGAACTTTGATAGTTTGAGGGAGGAGGTTGTTGAAGTCCTTTGTCTATTGGAACGACAATTTCCACCAGCAATCTTTAATATTTCTATGCATATTTTGATACATCTAGAATATGAACTAGAGCATTGTGGCCTAATATGAATGAGATGGATGTATCCTATAGAATTATATATGAAGGTTTTGAAAAAAATTGTCCATACTAGGGAAAAGCCAGAAGGTAGCATGTTTGAGGGATATTCAATGCAAGAGGCCATGGGATTTTGCACATAACATATGAAGGATTTAAAAAATGTCAATTGATGTGTATGGGATGATGAAAAAGATGATAGAGTTGCAGCTGAAGTATTAGAAGGCAATGAATGTCGCTTCAAGCTATCACATCAAGAAAGAAGTGCAATACATGCCTTTATTCTTTAAAACACATCTTCGTTCGATAAGTGGTGTAGGTAAAAAAGAAATTACACAATAATTTATTTACTCAATTGCATTTACACATTTATATTATTAATCTTACTATTTGTATGTCATTATTTTATGTAGAAAATATGAAGAAGACAATCAAACTTGGATGCAACATCGACCTCAAAAGCGTAGATGTCATGATTTGATTAGAGGTGATACTTTTCCAAAATTTGAAGAATGGATTGCTAATGCAATCAATGATGCAAAAGAAGGAGTTCACGATATAACAACAGAAGAAAGTGAACTTTCACAATATCCACATTTATGGGCTATGCGTTTTAGTGGAATGTGGGCCTATGGTAGTCACTTAAGAGTGGAAGAAAAATACCAAGGAAAGACTAATTGTGATTGTGTTGTTAGTGCTGAATTTTTTCATGGAAATGAGAAGAAATTTTATGTTGGATTCATCCAAGATATTATTCAGGTGGATTTTGGTGAAAATAGTCCTATATTATTAAAATGTAAGTGGATCCGACCATCCATGGTACAATTTGATGAGTATGGATTTGTGTGTGTAAATACACGACAATTTTTATCAGAGACAGATGAGTTGTATGTTTCCCCTCTTCAAGTTAATTATTCATTTCTAATTGATGATGTAAGAAGCCCGAGATGGTCATATGTCATTCAAACAGAGTCTCATTCGAAATGAAAAATTCATGGAAGTTGTCAATATAATGCCTGATGGGCAATATGCTAATTTACAAGAAACATTCGAAGAAGTGGATGAAGACAATGGGGGAAAATTTGAAGAAGAAATTTTGATTACAAATGCAAAAATTGGGAGAGAGAATGTATTACATTTCTCAAATGAAGATGAGGAAGAAACTCAAGGAGATGCAGACACTAGTGATCAAGATTCTGATCTCACTGGCAATGTAGATGATTATTGATGAGCCCCATTTTATGACTTTTTATTTAAGACTTTTATGTTGTTTTAAGACTGCTTTATGTTGTAAGGACATGTACCTTCTAACTAATAATTGTTTCAAAGCTTTAATGTTGAACAAAGTTTCTATATGAAATGTTAGCTTTAATCTTTGTTACCATGCTACACTATGATTGTCAGTTGTGTCTTATAATAGTAATGAATACAAGACAAGCATTTGATGAAATGTCTTTGTAGATAGCAATTATCTTAGACTGTATTTTACTCTATCTTTGTATCATGGAATACTCTACATCTATTGGGACTGCTATATAATGACAATCTTTTAGCTCTATGACTATCATGGTATGGTTTGTTACTGCCTTATACTTGCTCTAGATGATTCACTTTGTGAACTGAAAAAGTTCATTGTTTCTTTGTATTATCACCGCCGCATTATTCAATGAAGATCGTTGACAATAATAATCCCTCATTGGCTTTGTTCTCATGAACTTATTGAAGTCTTTATAAGCATGATGATTGTATTTCTTGACAGTGATATGCTTTGGGTTTAGAATATATTGGTCTTTATGATAGTTAATTCTCACTATACAAACCATTATTCCATTTGTATGGGTCCTTGGACTATGTTGTTAAAACTCTTTATCTTTGTTCTATCCCTTGAAGATGTCACTTTTCACTATCTTAAAGAATGACATGTCTCTTCTAATGAGTTCTTTTTAAGGTGGCATGAGTAGGTCATCAGAAGATTGCTGACAATGTTGAGATTATACAAACTTATTTGTAGACTAATATTGTTTGTGGTGTGTGAAACAGAACAACATATATGAAGAATAATAACATTTAGATTGTAACATATTTGTAGCCTTCAAGTGTCTTAAAATTTTGACATCTAAGCTTGCAAATCTGAAATCAGTGATAGCAGTATGCTTTTATATTTTTCATCGTTTTTTTGAAAATATATTAATAAGTCAATGGAGTTCACTGCTAAACCCAGAGTGTGAAGATCTTGAATGATAACATTCAGATTGTAATACTTTTGTAGACTGTCTATCTTCAAATCTGCAAATCTACTTGAAAATTCAAATTCTTTTGGATTTGATATTACTTTAGATTATACACTCTATATTTTTTGTTTTGAGGAAAAAAAGGTATCTGAATTTCATTTATATTATCTATTGTTAGATGTTCACCTCTACTAGGAGAAGCTTTTCTTAGCTGGAAATTCGACAAAGAACTAGTGGGCAGTCATATTTAATTATCAATTAGAAGTAAAAGTATTAACTTTTAAAGAATTCTTTAAGATCCTCTTTTGGCATGATTGTTTTTGTGGTATGGCTGAGTGACTATCTAAATGAAGCTCTTTTTTCTGGTAATGAGATCTCTTCGGTTTGATGAGATAATTATACATTATTGTTTATTTGGACATCAGGAAATGAGGAAAAAGAATTTAAGGCACAAATTTGATAGTGATCATATTTCTGAAGTTCCAATAACAAAATATGAGCGCTCTCGTGAAGAACGTGTGGCCAAAAATAATGTTTTTTTATCACATCTTGGTTTGACAAATAGGCAAGTTGTAAATCCACTAAGTAGTATATTATTTGTTTAATACTGTTTAATGAAATTTTATAGGCAAAATGTTTTTATGTACATAAGACATGATATGATATTTTTTTTTGTTTTTCAGGCAAGAAAACCAGTGCAGAGAAAATGTAGAGAAAAAACAAAAAGAAAGTAAAGATACAATGCGGCCAACTCGTAGAAGCCAACGTTTTTGTGACTCAACAAATGTAGTTGGTGAAAACAATCATTGTGGTGATGTGCAATCTGACAAAGCACATGGTGATGTGCAATCTGACAAATCAAATGGTGATGTGCAACTTGATATACCACATGGTGATGTGCAGACTGATATACCACACAGTGATTGATATTTGCATGCAGGTGATCTTCGGGGTCTGTGAAGTTGGCTTTCTCAACTTCTACAGTGATCTCTTAACACAAAGTCTAAGAGAAATTATTGAAAAAACATAAGAGAAAAGGAACAATGAATTTGCAGATGATTTATTCAAGTTTAAAGGATGTGTTTGAAGTGAAATGTGTAGAGACCACTACTGATCTATCTACTCATGCCACACATAATATGGCAAAGGAGCATGATGTTCCAGTGCCTCGGAGTGAAGCTGGTGCATCTACAACTTTTGATGGAACTACTAGACCAACTAGAATTATTAGTAGTGGTTTAACAGAAGATGTGCCCACTTTTGTTAAAAGAAAGAGATTGAGTCAAGATTTATATAGATCTATAGAGAATAATGCATAAGAAAGAAAATCAGAAGGGAAGAAGCCATTCTTGGTTGAGGTGTCAAGAGATGGTGAACCCATTGGGCAAAATGCTACAAGGTGGGCCACTGAGTTGGGCGTAAGATGTAGGGCCCATTTGGATATTTGTAAATCAAATTTTGCAGAGCAAGATCCACGAAGTGTGGAAAATGTTATTCAAAAAATGGAAAATTCCTTTGACACTATTGGTAGACAAATATCAAGAAAATATTATAAGAACAAGATGAGACTTTTGATGAACAATTTTAGATACAATTGAAGAAAAGAAATCATGGAGGGAAAAGAGAGGTCTAACTCCACTCTATCTCCAAAATAGTGGGAGGCGTTGAAAGAAAGAATGCGTTCTGAAGAATATTTTACAAAGAGTCACAAAGGCAAGAGAGAAAGAGATAATGTGAGGGTTGAATATATGTCATTTGACTGAGGCGGGTTTTAAGACAAAATGGACAAATTAGGAGTAAGTGTATGGATTTTTGGTTCAATCTACATTGTGTTATTTAATTTGTTTTTTTTTGGACTGACTATATGTTAAAATTGACATTGTATTTTAGGTGGAAAACAATAATAGAGAAGCAGGTGTAGAAGATATTGTCAATTATATGGCAACACTAGATCCTACTAAATCTAAGAGTAGTATAGGGTTCAGATCTAGTTCATCCACAAAGATTTCACAACCATTTGTTGAACACCCAGTAAGAGGCTCACAAAATCATGTCAACTCAAATGAAGGGTTACAAGATATAATGAGTTGCTTACAAAGTCTCACTGAGATATTTTTGTAGTTGGTTGCCTCTATTAAGCCTATAGTTTATGCATGGAATGGCCATAATTCCATGGATTCAGATCAGGTAAGAGTCTATCCCTCAATATTTTGATTCTCACCTATATCATCTTTATATTGTATTTTGAATATGTATGCAAATGTATTTTGATCATATATATAACAATGAATCTATGAAATTTTGTCTTTTGTTGACTATTTTTTAAATGAATTACTCCTCATATGGATAATTTTTGTTGCTTGATGGTTAAACTACATGCAGAGAAATTTAATCAAAGAAACACAAAATCAAAAACACCTTGATGCCAATAGAGCTGCCGATATTGATAGTGATGATGATGAATTCAAGGAGTATGTGAATGATATTCATAGTAGTAGTTGTGCTGAACTTGAGGTCAATGCTATGAAACCTTTACTTTTCTTTTGTCTTTTAGTAATTGTTTTTTTTTTTACTGTTAGAGTCTGAATATACCTTGTATTGAGATGCATGTTGCAATATCTTGGTACTTAGAGTCATATAGACTGCTACTACTACAATATTTCCAATATGCCTACCTCAGTCTTAGATTCTTGGTGTCAATGCTTGTCTGAAACATTTTTCTAATATTGTAACTTAAAAAGGAGATAACCCTGAAATATGGTGTCAGTCTATGCTTTTCTCAACCCTAACATATAACCTTTGTGAGACAATTTTTATGATTACCACTAGGATAACCCTTTCAACTAACCTGACCTTAAATGCCATCAATTATTTGACTAGTATCTCAACTAGTTCTATTGAATTTATTTCCTACTGGAAGAGACCAACGAAACAATATATATATGGAAAAACTCTCACATACTTCTGATGCTCAAATTGAATATTTTATCAAATAATATCTCATGCATAAAGATTCTAAGTAGTTTATATTTACTAGAAATATAAATCAAAAAGGAATGGATTGATTAAAACTCTTATCTGTATACTCAAGAGAAAATAGGAAACTGATCATTAATTGAAAAAATTGTTTATCGAATGCTTGAAATATTGGATATGTCATTGCTTGCATAATAGTTCAAGTACTCTTTCTAAAAGATATCCTCATGTTACAAAACAATTTCCTTTATATAGTGGAAATCTCAAACAATCAAGATTCTTGACCAACGGTCATGTTCTTTACAAAAATAACCATATAGTAAACTAAAATTAATTATCTCTAAGGACAAGATTAACTTTTCCTATGTGTTCAACATAGGCTGGATCTTGGTGAGTGCCACACTTAATGATCAATCTCTTCATTGCGTACTCCTGTGCATACAAAGTATCAATTATTCTCGAGACTTGTTGTGCCAAATCTTTGTCCTCCTTTATCTTAGAAATCGTATGCTCCAGATTACCTCCCATCTCCTTCTTAAATTTCTCTAGGGTTAATATTTCTCCTTCACTCATCAAGTTTGGAAGCCCCTCTACATCTTCAAGTGTATCAACATCTCTCTTCAACAACTGCTAAAATTCTTCATGTTTTCTCAAAATGTCTGGTTCCACTCCATCCTGATTCATTAATTTTTCTTTCAAACTCATATGGTGATCAATTCTTGAGAAGGTTTGCTTATAGGTAGACCCGAATGGGACGATTTGTGCATCCATAGTGTTAATTTTGTGCTTGATCACCCCTGTCACTAATGAGTGTACATATGTCTCTTTGTGTGCCTCCACCTTTTTCAATTGTTTTTTATAATTCTCTACTTTTTACTTCCAGTAGATTGCATCCTATGAGGCTAGAACGATTCTATGTTCTTCATCAAGATCAACTACTCTCTTAGGGGTTGATTCCTTCTGTAGTTGCAGGGTTGTTTCCTTCCCTTTCTCACATTTTTCTCATTCCTTATGGTACATATACTTAAAGTGTTCCATCGACCGCTTGACATAATTCATTTGGTCAATGTTGAGTCTAGCCACATTCAAGTTTAACATGGTTGTTTCCATGGGATCATTCTTGCCTACTGGTTGCACTGAAAGAGTAGCATACATTTCATCTGGGTGTAGAATGAGAGGTCTTTTATCCCTAGGATAAATTGCCCACTGCAGTAAGGCCATCTGTCCAGGATCATACCCTGACCCAGTGTAGACTGATTCTATGTTATCTGGCAATCTCATTTGCTCTCTCCCTACTGCTTTTGCAAAGGTGTCAAAAATCAATGTCTCCTTCATGTTCCACCCTTGGTATATGATAGCACCTGAATCCTTCAACAGTTGTCTCCCTCTTGCTAGGGTCATCATCTTTATCTCCTCCTCGATTATGATTTTTAATTCATCCAAGAGTGCATTGTTGTCTACATTTTTTCTCTTCTCCTGCAATTCCTTGCCTTTGTGTTTGTACAAGAATGACCAAAACTCTTCAATCTGGATAAAATCATTGTTTGATATGAAGGTTGCACAGTCATCTATTCTCTCGTCTACAATTGCTTTCTCCTCAGAGTCCTCCTCAACAATATTTTCATCACCCCCCTTAGAAGGCTCTATAGGCATATTATCATGCCTCTCCTATTCTCTAGAGTCAGGGGACATGTGTTCAAGTGGGGGTTCCTCAGTTGGTGCCTCAAGTTATGCCTCCACTATCTCCCTAGGAACATCACCAAGGATTTCCTCTGCATGTTGAATTAATACCATTTTCTTATCTACTGGATTCACTATGCTTTCTATATTATGCAAGTTTATTTTCTGTTGTTGCATCTTCCAAGTGTAGGCATTGGCAACCTTATTGTACAAATCCTTTCTTTTGACTGATTTCTCCCTCTCCAAGTATCTGATGATGTCTTCATTCACCAATGGGATATGCTCTATTTTTTTTAATCCTTGTGAATTTCGAGATTTCTGAATATACCCCTCAGGGTAAAAATTTTCTCTTGGTGCACCATGGGACAATTGATAATATCTTATCTTTTCTTCAAGGAGTTCATAGCTTGTTGTGCTTCTAATAAAAAAATCTCCAAGGGATAAATATCTAGGTAAGAAAGACTATTTCCTACTTTCCCTTATATGGACTTGTGCTGATCCATTCATTTGTTTGACGATTTCCAAATAGGCCAACCGATCAGGGACAATCATAGGAAGGATATTAGGGATCCCTTAAAATACATAAACTCTAATCAAAGTATGGTTTTGATGTAAGAACCAGTCTCCCCAGTTATGATCAATTCCTAGCTCTTTATTGAATTGCAACAGTCTAAGAAATTTCTTAATTTCAGGTGATAAGGAGAATTTCTTATCATATCCCAGTAGACATGTCATAGGCTTTACAAACTTGTCCTCAAAATAGTTATACTGACAATTTGCATACCTTGAATCCCATATGGACAACCATATTTGAACAGGCTTCTTCTCGCCATGCTTATCAAACACATTTCCTGGAAAATCCCTACCTCACATTGAATTCATATCCCCAAAAAATAACAACATATGCATTAACAAATAATATTAAGGGATCACTATCTATCTAGAATCCCCTTTGATCTTCTCCAAATAGTGATTTATCTAATTTGCAATATAGGTTGCATAATCAAACTCTTTGGGATCCTTTGATTAGATATCTAGAGCCAAAACCATCAATGCAATGTCCATTAGGGGAGGTGCCTCAATTTGCAAGACTTGTATAGGTGTATTTGATGTGTGTTCTAAAAAGATTCACATCAAACAGAGCTAATTCTTTACTTCTGAATACTGCTGGTTTTTCCCCTACTTCCCTCCTTCTATGATAAGGCAACCTCTAGTTTATGTATGTAATTTCTAGGGCAACATACTCTTTCTTTAATTTTTCCACATCAATCTATGCTTTGTTTCCGAAATCCAAATTGAATAATATCTCAATGAAGTCCTTCTTGATTGGGACTAATGGCTTGTTGTCTTTGTCATAAAATGTCTTTATTTTAGGATCATATCTATCTATGAGAGATTTTATCAGTTCAGGTTTTAATAAATACATTTGGAACTACTAGTCTCCCTATATTCAACCTCCATGGATTACTGACAGGCTTAGGGCTCATTCTCCTCTTCTAATGAAACATGAATAAATCATATCCTTTGATCTCGGTCCAGATATCTCCTAGAAATTCCTAATTATCCTCTAGGCCATCCTCTTCAGACTTCACTCTATGGTATTTCATGCTAGACATGGGGAATTGGTTCAACAAGTCTTGGTTCAACGCTCTCCCTTCCTTTTTTCTCTTTTTCTTTTATCTACGTCACTAGTATCAGTAGGTGGGGGATTCTTGGGCTTCCTACTCTTAGCTGGGTTAGATGAAGAAGACTCCATGAATTCACAAAGAAAAAGCAATATAGCAGCTTACTTGTTTCCAACTGTGTGTTCCTTTCATAATATCTCCAAGTCGCAATTCACCTCTGGATCAATTGTAAATTTTTGCTCTTCTGCAATGACTCTATCCTTTCTTTTATGTTTTAATCTGAATACAACATTCTTTGTATTTAATTCAGAACACCTTTTGAATTTAATTTTGTTAAATCTCACTCGTTCATGTATTGAATTTTTTCTCTGATCAAGGTATTACCATCATTACTAGTCACATTAGGAGCGATTGATGAGTTTAACACATAGATAATCCCTCTTTTGCTTTTATCAAAAAGCAATGTGTCATCAATGTGCATTCTTGACAATTGATAAGACAATTGTAATACCCTAAAAATGGTCATCTAAACCATGGGCCCCTAATCTCGACAACATCACCAAGGTCCTAACCAAAGGCAATTAAATCAATCTTGAGCACATAATTAATTCTTTAATCATCAAATGTCACATGGCAAATCAATAAATTCTATATTAATTAAATATTTACTTAATTAATTGAATCATTCCAAGAATATCATTTTGATCAATTATCCTATTTAATTTAAAATATCATTGTATATTTAATTAATTAATAAATTTGCCATTTAATCATGCAAAAAAAAGGAATTAATTTATCACAAAAGAGGAATTAATCACAAAGCAAGAGTTAAATTGAAAATAAAATAAAATAATTGAATTGAGAGAGAAATCAAACTTGAAATTAGAAAAGCAATTAATTGAATTTAATCATTCTCTAAAATTGGAACTCAAAGCTTTTGAGAAAAAGAAGTTCAGTTGCATTGAAAAGACTCTTTTCTTGAATAAATCAAAGAATTACCTATTTTTATCATAAGTGCATGGAATTAATTAAATCTTATTTCCAATGCAAACTCAAACTTCTTTTCTACATGCATTCCAATTAAATTATAATTCGAATATATCTCAAGGTTAACTGAATCTGATTTCTCAATTATTTCAATTAATCGTAAATTGTGCTTTTTCTTCATCTCTCTTGTGAATCTCTATAAATTCAGCCTTCGGATCTCATTCAAAACACCTTGGAGATTTATTATTATTCACTTTTTGCTCTGGAGTCATTGAATACATTGTACTTTCTTTTTGAGATTATTGCATCTTAGTTTAGCTTTTTTTTGCATATCTAGTTTATTCGTGATTGCATGAATACATGATTACTTGAATCCATGATTGCTTGAATTCATTATTGCTTGAATCTTTCATCCATATAGCTTATTATTCATCCATCTTGTATCCATTTAGCTTAATATCATACTCATATAGATTAAATCCTTCGTTTTGGTGTAGTCTAGTCACTGGTATTGCTTATACAAATCTGAGAGCAATCTTATACTCGCATCTTTTAGAAGGAAATTAGTTGATTTGTTATGGTTTTCATATTCATTCTTATATATGTCTAACCATACATGTAATGACTTAAAAGAAGTGTTGTGTCTTGCAGCTATCAGACTTATTTCACTTTTTCACACACACATCTCTGGCACCCACCGTGGGGCAGAAGACTACTTTTTTTCGGCCTCCAAGACTAACTATTTATTTTTATTTTTTTAGATTTTTGACTTGTTAGATTTTTTATCCGTACAATTGTTGCGTAATATCATATGACATTTCCTATATTCCAGAATGACAAACTGCATGTATCGTACAATCTGGTACGGTTTATCGTACGACTAGGTGAGAATTGTCATACGATTCTGTATTCTGTTGGGTTAAAAAAAGCAAGTTTCATTCTTCAGGTTTTCTGTTCAATTTTGATTACACTGATGTTGACCCTGGCTTGTCAAATTCTATGCTTGTCGCACAAAGACAATATGACTATTGATTCGTTGTCTTTGCAAGTTGCCTGAGGAGATTCGAGCAAACATTGTGTATTCATTAAATTCATTTTTTTTAGGCACCTAACTTGCTATCTGGTTAAAGAACAAATTTGTATTTCATGTTTAAAGAAAATTCTGAGAGATAGGAGAGTATGCTCTTGTCTATATAGACAATCAGAAATCCAGACCCTTGAGGCATTTTCTTTAAGTTTGAGATTTATATATCTTTAGCGGGCTTTCCCTCCCGAGGAGCTAATAACTCTATAGCCATTATGACCAATGAGAGGGGAACGACCCAGGTGGGAATGACTAAATGCCAAGTACTTCAACCGAGTATAAAATAAACATGATTTGATGAAAATCAAGTCAATGAAAATGCTCAGGAATAGCTCTCCTTTGTACCCTCGCGTATATTAAACCTTGGTTTTCAAGGTTGGGAGACCTCTTAATTGAGTTTATACCTCGATGCGCTAAACGGATCCCTTACTAGTTCCAATTAAAATTAGAAGCTACCTGGTTCACCTCCGAAAGGGGGGATAATCTTTGTGCAAGAGAGATAGTAACTCTCCCAAGATACTTGTCATTTCGTGCCCCCATCAACATTTGGAGTCAGCTAATACGGTGTTGAGAATCCATTGCGTGAGACTCAGCAACCATATTCTGATTAGCTAGTGGGTGTGTACCCAAGTCTACAAGCAAATATTTTATTCTCTCACCAATTTTTGTAGGGTTTGCATGCTGTGATTGGAGTTATTATTCATATTACATGTTTTCTATGTTTTGATCCCTAAAACTAAAACTGGAATACCAAAAATGGAGAAAACAAGAAACAACTTAGTGATCAAAAACTCTATCCTAGTCGAAACTCTGTCCAAAACAAGTCTATCCTAGTCGAAACTCTATCAAAACTAGTCTATCCTAGTCAAAACTCTGTCTGTGTCACAAACTAAATCTAGCTTAGCTATCAAAAATTCAGTCCATCTCTAAACTAGTCATCATCATTCAGTGATCAAAACTCAGTCTATCTCAAATCTGGTCATACTCAGTCATTGAAAACTTAGAATTTTGCCTTTGTCCAGTAAACAGTCGTATGAGTCTTCTGATTTATCATCTTGTTTCATATTTTGCATCATACGAAATTCCATCAGTCCTAACAGTTTTTCATTTGAGCCTTCATCCTATGTCGTACGAGTCTTGATTGTCTGTCATCCGGTTCTGAGAATTGTCGTTTCATCTTGAATCCTGTGTCATACGATAAACCTTTTCACTAATAAGTCTGTCGTTCCAGACATACCCACTTGTCATACGATACTAGGTAGCAACTCGTACGAAACCCTATTGTCATTGTCCTAAAGCTAGCATACTGTCATCTGGTCCTGTAAAACCTATTGTACGAATCTCTAATTTTGTCAGTCCATAATAGTCAAACTTGCCTAAAATAGTCTACAACGAGAATAAAATTGGTTATCGTCATCCTGAGCATAAACAGATCAAAACAGTGTACCTCTGCCATTTGTGTTGCATGATTTGTTGATAATCTTTCAGCTAGTTCAATCAGCTACTTATCAAACTTAAGTCACTTAGATAACATCTTATAAAGGATAGATCGTTCCTGAAACCAGACTGAGTCTTAGTCACTTCTCTCAAATCAACTTAGATAAATGTCTTACACAAGATAGATCTTTTATGAAACTAGACTAAATCTTAGTTTCTTCTCTCAATCAATACGTTAAACAAACAACTAGCTCCAATTTGATCTTGACTTCTACAACACATCTAGCTCTCGGTCCTGTCAGTTCTAAATGCCTATTCAAACCAGAAGCTCTTCTAAAAATTCTGACAAAAGTAAGAAGCCCATGGCTACCTTGGCTCAACAAATTCAAAATCTTAAGCAAGAAATATATGACATTCAAGCTCAACGAAAAGATTCAATGATCCCTCTTGAGATAAAATTTCATGATATCAAGAAAACCAGACTTCAAGAAATGCTAAAACAATTACATAAGTTAGAACATAAATTAATTGGAAATCAAAAGCCAAATCTCATACAAGATCACAAGGCATCTTCACCAAGACAAAAAGATAGATAGTTTACACTTTTGGGGCAATCTATTGAGTCGACTTTGAAAGAGCTTCTTGAGCATAATCTTATCATATTGCCTAAAAAAGACCACACAGGGATGTGAAATTTTGAGTAAGTATTGTGCATATCATAGGCATTTATGAATACTAAGAGGGGGGGGGGGGGGGGGGGTGAATTAGTATACCAAAAAATACTGTAATCAATCTTTTAAACTATTTAGCAGATAACCTGTGCAACAGATTCACTAATAAACAAGTTAAGATAAGTGCAAACCAAATAGAAAACAAAGCATTCACCCACAAAAGAACAATCACCATAGCACAAGATATTTGATGTGGAAACCCAAATGGGAAAAACCACAGTGAGAAGAAACTCACAAGTAACTATCTGTAGAATAGTAACCAGATCGGTTAAGGTCATACAATGTTCTTCACCATGACAGATCTTGTTAGGAATCTAGATCTATGTTAGGAGATAAGTCCTCCTACCTTGTTAAAAGATTTCAGATCCACAGTTGTGAACCACCTTGTTAGAGGATTTACAAAGGCTTTGTCGGGCCTACCCGGTTAAGGGTTTCAGACCAGTCAAAGATATTAATAATCAAAAAGTGAATTATCTAGATGCTAGCACATTATGCTTAATTAGATCCTTGACAACTCATTGTTAATGCATTTTAGCATTACTTCAGTCTTCAATATTTCCACACTCTATCTCTTCAAACAAACCTAATCATCTCTTCTATGATCACACATAACCTTTTCTATTCTACATCTCATACATGCAAACCCTAGACATGATGTCCTTATAAAGGAATCTGATTTCATGTCCGTCCAATAGAATTAGACTACAAGTTCCTAGGTACAGTGCATCTAGACACATTTGGTAACATGACACAAACACACCGCCAAAGTGTCGGTGGATGATAACTCATCACACATTACAGTAATACCAGTTGGTAACTCATCACAGATATATACCAGTTAATACAATATACCGATTACTGATTGTCAAAAATGAAGACTGGAAGATCGTAGTGTTCCGATCAAAAGTTAACTACCACTTGGGTCCTTCGTACCACTTGAGATCCTTGAACCTCTTGGGGTCTTCATACCTCTTGGGATCTTCATTCAATCTTTGACTAGTAAACCATCTTCTGCAAAATACCGATAGTCTAAAGACTATTCATTCAATAATACACAATACCGGTTGGAATAATTTGTTAATAAGATGAGAGGGGGGGGGTGAATCATATAAACTTAATCTTCAATATATTCAACAGATTCAACCTTGGTAACCTTATCAAAAAAAAAACTATAAAACATGCAAACTTATAAACAGATAACACCACAAAACATATAACACCAGATTTAACGTGGAAACCCAAATAGGGAAAAACCACTGTGGGATTTAGGACCCACTAAGAAATATACTCTTCTAGAGTATGCTCGGTTAAAAGCAAATCCTATTAAAGATTACAAACACATTGCTAGATGTGACCCGGTTAAGGGATTTCCCTCAGATCTGTTAGGATCTTGACCTTGTTAGAGGTGACCTTGTTAAAGGGTTTCAAACACTCAATCAAAATGTCACCTTGTTAGAGGATTTACAAATAAGACTGTTAAGTCCACTCGGTTAAGAGATTTTCTGTCACTTACAAATAAACAACAGTAATGAGTAGGACTTATCTTGTCCCTCTGTGGGGCTCCTTACTCTGTTATTCAAACAGGTCTTCAAGATTCTGAGCTCAGTAATCACTATGTAGCATCGCTGTGCTTACACTTTCCCACATACATTGTTTATCAACAGTTCCTTATTTATAAACAATTTGCTAACTGCTTAATCTCTTTGATCACATTTCCCATTATCAATCATAGCCATCAGATCTTCAATCTTGACCAGGTTCAATGTATCCTTCGATCTGAAAATGTTTTACCTTGCCTTGGAACTTGCATACATTTCTTGGAACTTGTGCTAGTGTATTGCGGTTCAATCTGAGTTGTAGATCTTCCTGCCAATCTTCCATTGCCATAGATCCTTAACAAACTTCATACACATTGTATCAATCATTTAATCATATCTAGCTCATTAGCTTCCATCATTAAATAACGCATGTATTCATCCAATGCATTCTATTATTACTCGGTTGCAACTCGGTAAATACTAAACTTCACTCGGTAGACATTATGCCTTCATTAACCAATAGCGACAACCTTAGGGTTTACCGACTAGGTTCCTTAGGGTTTACCGACTAGGTTCTTTGCTCGGTAACATAGTATAGTATTAACCTTACAAACAATAGTATATGTAGATATCAAAACAATCTAAACATCATGATCTTATCATTGTCTAACTCGGTAATAGTTGCCCATTGAATAACTTATTCCTCCCCATATTCATCACATTCTTTCTGTGTCTTTTACCGACATCTTAATTCTCTTCAAAACATACTTCTTAAGATATGGCAACATCATACTAAATCAGAAAATCAATTTTGACATCAATGACAAAATAATGTTGTTAAGATAGTAAACATCCTTAATCAGTTATATCCATAATCATCAACAACCTTCTCAATATCCTTATTGAAATGCCAACAATCTCCTGTTGTCTGTTATAATGCCAACAATCTCCCCTTTTGGCATTGATGGCAAAACCAATTGATTTGATTTGACCTAAATGATTCGAATTCAGATTGCTGTGAGATGCTGAAATGCTCTCCCCCTGTCATTAGTCTTTTAGTCTTCTCCCCCTTTGACAACAATGCTAAAAGAAAACTAATACATATTTTCTTCCTGTGTGAAGTAATTCCTTTGCTGTTCGGTATCAACTCAGTCTTGGTCAGAGCATTTTGTCTTCAATTCCTGCTCCCTATTTTTATTTCCTACACACCTTTAGAAAACCTCCTAAAGTGTGTAAATCGACATCAACTCTTAAAAGGTATTCTTTAGAGTCATCGAATTGATGCTTTCACCGAACTCGGTTAGTGAGTAGATGATAGGGGTAGGACCCCTAACTTACTTTTGAGATACTCAAAAGTGTCTCTTGGCAGTGGCTTGGTGAAGATATCTGCTATTTGTTCCTTTGAGCTAACATACTCCAACACCACTTTCTTCTCTTGAACTTCTTCTCTAAGATAATGATATTTGATAGAGATGTGCTTTGTCTTAGAGTGCATTACATGATTCTTTGAAATGTTAATGGCACTAGTATTATCACAGAATATAGTTATTGGCTTGGTAACTTTCTCATTTATGCCTTCCAACAGTTCTTTGATCCATTCTATATTGGTACAATTCAATGCTGCAACAACATATTCAGCTTCTGCTGTTGACTGTGAAATACATCCTTATTTTTTGCTAAGCCAACTTACTAGTCTTTCTCCTAAAAAGAAAGCTCCACCACTTGTGCTTTTCCTGTCATCTATGTTGCCTGCCCAATCAGCATCAGTATAAAATTTTAAATCAAAGTCATTTCCTTTCTGATATACTAAGCCATAATCCTTAGTGCCTTTCAAGTATCTAAAAATTCTCTTGATTGCTATCATATGTGTTTCCTTGGGATCTGCAAAAAATCTTGCAACTATACCTACTGCATGTGCTATATCTGGCCTCCTATGAACAACATATTGCAACTTTCCAAACATAGATTGGTAAAGTGTCTCATCAACAGATGCAGATTCATCATTCTTTGATAGTTTATAGTTCCTAGTCATAGGAGTACTTACTGGTTTTGAATCCTCCATTCCAAATTTCTTCAAGATTTCCTTTATGTACTTGGATTGAGTAATGAAAATCTCATCTTTCATTTGCAATATCTGTAAGCCTATAAAATACTTTATCTCACCGATTAATGACATCTCAAATTCTTTGCTCATTTCATTTCCAAAGTTCTTGCATAAGGAGTCATTACCACAAAAGATAATATCATCAACAAATATGGCTGAGATTAGTATTCCATTGTCTTCATCATTCTTCATGTACATATTACTATTTTCACTAGTTCTTATAAAACCAATCTTGATTAAATAAGAATGCAATCTCTCATACCATGCTCTAGGTGCTTTCTTTAGACCATATAAAGATTTGTTCAGTTTACATACCTGATCTTTATTCTCTCCTTCAACAAATCCTTCAGGTTGTTCAATAAAAACTTCTTCTTCTAATATACCATTCAGAAATGCAGATTTGACATCCATTTGATATACTTTGAAATTCTTGTAAGCAACATATGCCAACAATGTTCTTACTCCTTCAAGTCTTGCCATAGGTGCAAAAGTCTCACCATAATAAATTCCTTCTTCTTGAGCATAACCAAGTTGCAAACTAGTCTTACTTTATTTCGAATGACCTCACCTTTTTCATTCAGCTTGTTTCTGAAAATCCACTTTGTATTGATTACATTTTTGTCCTTGTCTTGGGATCAGTGTCCATGTGTCATTCTTCTTGATTTGATAAATTTCTTCTGTCATAGCATTTATCCAATCTTCACTGTTAAATGCCTCTTTCACTATCCTTGGTTCAAATTCAGATATCAGACATGTGTTCTGTCTCAGTTTGTTCCTTGTCATCACTAGATCATTCTTATCGCCTATAATCTGACTTGATGCATGATTCCTTCTGACATACTTGGCTAAGATAGGCTTGGTATATTCTGTATGATCTTCTTCATCACTCGATAACTGGATATTCTCTTCATTTCCTTCAGTAGTTTTCTCGGTAGGACTTCTCGGTTGAACATATACAAATCCTTCATAATCTTCTGGTTCTTTGAAGTCACCTTCATCATTTCTTTCTGCAAATTCATCAATTTTCACATTTGCACTTTCTACTATTTTTTTAGATGATTTGATCAGACAATTAAATGCTTTGCTTCTAGAAGAATAACCAAGAAATGTTCCTTCTTCACTTTTCTGATCAAACTTACCATTTTTGTCATTTTTGTGAACGTAGCATCTACTTCCAAAGATTTTAAAGTAACTTGCATTAGGTTTCTTGTCATACCAAATTTCATATGGTGTCTTCAAAGTTCCTTTCTTCAGTTGTACTCAGTTTAGGGTGTAAACAACAGTGCTTATTGCTTCTCTCCAAAATTTTTGTGGTACTTTCTTTTCAATCATTAGGGTTCTAGCACAATCCACAATAGATCTGTTTCTTCTCTCAGCAATTCCATTTTGTTGTGGAGTTCTTTTTGTAGAGACTTGTCTTTTAATACCATGATTGTTGCAGAATAAGTTGAACTCATTAGAAGTGAACTCTCCTCCTCTGTCAGATCTAAGACATTTTAGTTTTCTTCCTATTTCATTTTGAACTCTTGCCTTGTACCATTTAAACATTTGAAAAGATTCTGATTTTTCTTTTATAAACATTACTGACATCATCCTTGAGTAATCATCCACAAATAATATGAAATACTTATCACCATAATAACTCTGAACTTTCATAGGACCACAAAGATCAGTATGCACAAGATCTAAAATTCCCTTAGAAGTGTAGGACTTACTTGTAAAGATTGATCTTGTCATCTTACCCATCTGGCATCCTCGGCACATAGCATTCTCAGGTTTCTCAAGACTCAGTAGACCTCTTACTCAGTGCTTCTTGCTTATTTTGATTAGATTATCAAAATTTACATGACAAAACCTTTTATGCCATAACCAGGTATCATCTATCTTTGCATATAGACACTTATTCCGAGTTGAGTCAAGGTGAAATGTGTTACCTTTTGTTTGTGTCCGGTAGCTACTAACTTTCCATGCTTGTCATGAACTTTGACAATTCCTTTCTGAAACTCTATTCGGTATCTTGTATTGTTTAGTTGTGCTACACTCAACAAATTGTATTTCAAACCTTCAACCCAATAAACATCATTACATTTAGCATTGTCAAGAAGTGTTATAGATCCTTTACCTCTTACTGGACATGGTGCATCATTACCAAATCTTACATAACCTCCATCATAATCTTCTAATATAACAAACTTGTGTTTATCACCTATCATGTGATGTGAGCATCTACTATCTATGATCCAAGAATCATTAGTATTTATGTGAGATATTAAAGCTTTTTCTTCATACCTTTCTTCATCTGATCCATCTTTGATAACCACATAAACAACTTCCTCTATATCAGTTTCATCTGATTTATCATCATTAGATTCCTCATCAGCTATTAGACATGTCTTTTTATCTCTTCTTATGAAGTCTCAGTGTCCTCTGTAATGATTATCTTTCTGTCTGTCATCTCGGTAATCTCTCTTTTCACTGGATTCTTTGTCAGGACAATTAGAAGCCATATGTCCTATTCTATCATAGTTAAAACATTTTAAAGGCAACTTTCCTTTGTACTTACCTTTTCCTCTCGTAACCTTCTAGCTAATAATGCTTCAAATTCTTCTTGCTTCTTGATTTCCTCATACAGTCTATACACTTTTTCCATGTTCATGTGAAATATTTCACTTGCTCCACTGTGATCACCTTCAGAGTACTTACTCATTCTATCATTGTAATCATCAGATTCACCAATATGAAAAGAACTGAATGTAGATTCTACTTTATTTACCGAAGACCCACTATTATCAAAGTTACTTAACTCAAATGCATGTAGCTTACTAATAGTAGCATCCAAAGAAACTGGCATATTGGGTACAAACCTCAATTCATTGATTGCAGAGACTCAGATTGCATAAGCAGGTAGAAGGGTTCTTAATAACTTGTGACATCCTTCCCTTCAACGGTTCCTCTTGTTCCTTTGATTTGATTGACAATCTCCTTTAACCTTGCACTGTATTGGGTTATGTTCTCACCTTCATTCATTCTCATAGATTCAATTTGTCCTCTTAGATTGTCCTCTTTTTCTCTTTGAACATGTTCATCACCACCATACACAGATATGAGCTTGTCCCACATTGCCTTGGCATCATTGCAGCCTTCTAGATCATTAAACTCTAAGTCGGTCAATGCAGATGTTATTTCAATCATTGCTTGAATATGTTCTTTCTTTGCCTTTATCTCTTCCATTGTCAATGGATAGGTGCTAGGTGTAATAAAATCATTCTCCAGATAATATACAACATATTCTCCAATTCTTGATAGGTGCAACTTCATCCTTTTCTTCCATGTAGAGAAATTTGACTTGTTCAGCTTCGGTGCATCCCTCTTATACATCTTTGGATCTTTTCCTCAAGTGCCTTTAAACTTTACTTCCAGATTCCAAAGCTTTGATACCAATTGTTAATAAGATGAGAGGGGGGGGTGAATCATATAAACTTAATCTTCAATATATTCAACAGATTCAACCTCGATAACCTTATCAGAAAAAAAACTATAAAACATGCAAACTTATAAATAGAGAACACCACAAAACATATAACACCAGATTTAACATGGAAACCCAAATAGGGAAAAACCACTATGGGATTTCGAACCCACTAAGAAATATACTCTTCTAGAGTATGCTCGATTAAAAGAAAATCCTGTTAAATATTACAAACACATTGCTAGATGTGACCCAATTAAGGGATTTCCCTCAGATCTGTTAGGATCTTCACCTTGTTAGAGGTGACCTTGTTAAAGGGTTTCAAACACTCAATCAAAATGTCACCTTGTTAGAGGATTTACAAATAAGACTGTTAAGTCCACTCGATTAAGAGATTTTCTGTCACTTACAAATAAACAACAGTAATGAGTAGGACTTATCTTGTCCCTCTGCGGAGCTCCTTACTATGTTATTCAAATAGGTCTTCAAGCTTCTGAGCTCGGTAATCACTATGTAGCATCCTTGAGCTTACACTTGCCCGCATACTTTGTTTATCAACAGCTCCTTATTTATAAACAATTTGCTAACCGCTTAATCTCTTTGATCACATTTACCATGATCAATCATAGCCATCAGATCTTCAATCTTGACCAGGTTCAATGTATCCTTCGATCTGAAAATGTTTTACCTCACCTTGGAACTTGTGCTAGGGTATTACGGTTCAACCTAAGCTGTAGATCTTCCTACCGATCTTCCATTGCCATAGATCCTTAACAAACTTCATACACATTATATCAATCATTTAATCATATCCAGCTCATTAGCTTCCATCATTAAATAATGCATGTATTCATCCAATGCATTCTGTTATTACTCGGTTGCAACTCAGTAAATACTAAACTTCACTCGGTAGACATTCTTCCTTCATTAACTGATAGTGATAACCTTAGGGTTTACTGACTAGGTTCCTTAGGGTTACCGACTAGTTTCTTTGCTCGGTAACATAGTATAGTATTAACCTTACAAACAATAGTATATGTAGGATATCAAAACAATCTAAACATCATGATATCATCATTGTCTAACTCGGTAATAGTTGCCCATTGAATAACTTATTCCTCCCCTTATTCATCACATTCTTTCTGTGTCTTTTACCGACATCTTAATTCTCTTCAAAATAGACTTCTTAAGATATGGCAACATCATACTAAATCAGAAAATCAATTTCTTGACATCAATGACAAAATAATATTGTTAAGACAGTAAACATCCTTAATCAGTTATATCCATAATCATCAACAACCTTCTCAATATCCTTATTGAAATTCCAACAATCTCCCCTTGTCTATTATAATGCTAACACAATTACCAGTTGAGCATAACTCATACATCAAGAAACTGTGTGTCCATCAATGACAATAAAAACATCATCAAAATGCCAACAATCTCCCCCTTTAGCATTGATGGCAACACTTAGGAAAATCTTGACGTCTAAGTGTTTTTACAACAATAACACAAAAGATGCTACAATCAAAACTACTCCCCTTAAGCATATACACTACCCCTTTTTCCAAAAATTACAATGTACACTACTCCCCAAAATGGTAACATGAAAGTGCATGAAATGGTAACATTCACCAAAATATTAATGTACACTAGTCCCCCTTTGCCAATAATGACAAAGTAATGCAAAACTATCCTTTTTATAAAATAACACAGAGTGTTCATGACAATAAGGAATGAAATTTCTCAAAAATAGATTTAAAGTTCTGCACAAAAATCTTCATGTCCAATGTCCATGACTCAAGTAATGAGGTAGCAACCTCACTTTCAGTCCTCATCTGAAATGCCATTTCTTCCATTGCATTGATGGTTCTCATCTCTTGAGTTACTATTATGGCTTCCAAGTTGAGAAAATGTCTCTGAAGAACCTGCAATTTAGGTAATAGGAGCAATTGAAGCTCCTGCAAATCTTGAGTCCGGTTGTTGATCTCTAAGTCCATCTTGGTCGTGTGATGCTGAAAATGATGAATAGTTTGTTCATAGGCAGTGAATAAATCATAGGGCATCTTGAAGTTGCTGATATATTCCTGTAACTTCAATTGGATGTTAGCTTTCTGTTTGAGCACATCTTCACAAAATAGACGGGGTTGGCAGCTTTTACTCAAAAGTAATTTACCCTCACCCATAGCAACACTGATATCTTTCTACTGCTTTAGTAGTTTTGTCTTGATTTCATTCATTTGCTTGACTAAGGCAATATTGAGTGCCGTCTTATGATTCTTTCTTGCAGTTTCTTGAGCAACATATTCTAAGCATTGTACCTAGTCCTCTACTACGGTACAAAGAAGTTTGAGCTTGGATAGAGAGGAGTCGATACTGGGGAGGTTAGTACCGGGAATGAGACTGGTAAGGGTGTCAATTGAAATTTGTATGACATCTTATTCTTTCTTCTTCCGCAATTCTTCCAGTCTCTCCTATGCAAATTTGATTCCCCAAAGTAGCCCAGACTCATCTGTTGATTGAGTTAGATATGTAAGAGTTAGATCAATAGGACTGGTGGAATCAACCTACTTGGTTTGATCACCAGTTGCCTTAGGAGTCTACCCTCCTTCTTTGGTCTTTATCTTAGCTTGTTTTCTCTTCTCTTCTTCCTTCTCCTCTTCCACTCTTTTCTTTTCTTCTTCTCTCTTCTTCTCTGATTCTTTCTTTTTCTCCTCTTCTTGTTTCTCCTCCATTTCGTCCTTCTTCTTATCCTCTTCCTGCTTTTTCTTCTCTTCCTCCTTCTTCCTTTCTTCTTCCTTCCTTTTGTCTTCTTCTTTCTTCTTCTTCTCTTCTTCTTTTCTCTTATCTTCTTCTCTCTTCTTCTCTTCTTCTTTTCTCTTCTTCTTTTCTCTTATCTTCTTATTGCTTTTTCTTTTCCTCTTGTTCTTTCACTACTTTCTCTTTGCCCCGTTTCTCTTTCTTAGCTTTTTATTTGTCAAGAGTGACATCCTCATTATCTATTGCATCAACATTAATAGGGTCAATTTGTTCTATCACTCTTTCACCTTGACTATCAAATACCTCATCTGGTTTGCCTGAGGATAGGTCAGGTTCTTCATCAACCTTCCTAGTGGCTTCAGATACTTGGTGTATTTCCACAGTAGCTTTAACATGCATGTGTGTATCCTTTTCTACTTCAGAAGTTTTACCTTCTAGTAACCTAAGTTGCCTCCTTCTCATAAAGAAGATGCCTTTGTTCTTATCCATAATTTCAAATAACTCAGAAATTGAAGTATCAGGAAAGTATTATGCAAAAAATTTCTCCCTAATCTCTTTTTCTCTTTCAATGGCAATGTGCCATTTATTATCCAAAGAATTATAGAAGGAATTTGGAGTAACAGATTTAATCTCAGAAGGTGACTAATCATTAACACATAAATATTTAATGACCTCCTATTCTACCTCCTCTTTCTCACTATCATTAAAGTCATCAAGCAATTTCCTCCTAATGTTCTTTATTGTCCTCTAACAATGTGTCATTGGTTTATAAGAAGAAATATCTATATTTACCGATGTAGAAGCTGTAGGTACATTATCGGTAGACTTCGGCTTTTTGCTTGATTGCCTTGTCTTCTTTATTTGAATCTCTAGTTCAGTGTCTTCTGACTCCAGTGAGCGAGTCCTAGATTTCCGCTTCCTCTCGAATACTTTTGCCAGAATAATCTCAGGTTTCTTTTTGGCTGGTGACCACTTGGTCACTTTTGGATTGGCAGATGTAACCGGTGCAGATACCGATGGCACTGCTTTGCCCTTTTTCTACTTCGGTTCCTCAATCGATATGACCCTCTCCAAGTAGGTACCAGTTCTTTTCTTCTTTGCATCCAGTGGTGAGACAAGTAGGGTAGAGACATACCCAATCAATAAGTCATTCACCACTTCATACCCCATAGGGCCAACTACTTCCTTTCTTGGTTCCATAGCTTCCATTATGCAGTCATCTGTTCTTATTGTGAAGCAAATGTCATCTTCATACTTCTTCACTATATCACTAGATATCCTAATTCTTTGGCTCATCTTTCATTTGAATTCATCAAAATATTTACCTAGAACCTTAGGATATGCAGTTCCCACTACTTGTAGACTCTCCTTAATCTGTCTCGAAACCGGTAGGTCAGTAGACCATTGAACATCACCTACTCCAAGGAAATAACCTTGAAAATAAAAGAATAGACCGACCAGAAGTTGGCCAAACTTGAACCTCAGTGATTTTTCCTGTTTGATGGATTTCAGATTCACCAACAATTGCTTCTGTAAGTAGGTACATAGGTCAAATTTAGTATCTTCCTTGATCATCCTATAAGCAGCATTCACCATAGCAGTAGGGACCGAATTCATTCTGCTGGCATTAAATATCATGTAACCAATCACCATGCAAGCGTATTTTACCAGATCATCAAAAATGGTGTTGATGGTCAATGCCCATTGGTCATTCATAGAACTAGTGAGCTCTATCATTTTAGTTTTGGTGACCTTCCGTAGAGCTGGTACTTCTCCAATATTGTAGAATCCGGTGACAGAATGAATCACTTCTGGTGTGATGTCATGGGTCCGCTTGAGATACATCTTGTCACCATGCACTCTGTTGAGGATAATGCAAATATGTTCTTCTGTAAATTCTTCCAGAAAGTATACTGTATTGTGTAGTTTCATCTTCTCGAGGATGCTATACTCTGATTTGATCTTCTTGTCATCTCCATAGAACAGACTTAGCTGGGAGTGAATCACTAGGGATCCTAGGTCTTCCAACTTGCAGTCTATATACCCTGAAATATCTTCCTCGACAATAACTTCGGCAGGAATTTGAGATAAGGAATTGTATCTCATTTTCTTTTGAAGAAACTCAGGTGTATCTTCAGGTGCACTAGAACTAGAATGCGATGCAAAAGCCATAACCAAATGATAAGAAAGAATTTTCAAAAAATACCTTCACAATCTGAAATTTAGGTTTTCCAATATTGCGTACAGTACACCACTTTGGTTGCTAGTTCACCGCTTAGTGTTCTTCACTGATTGCTTGAAGATGATTGCAAGATTTCACACATGATTTCTCTAAATGCCAAACAAATTGCTCTGGTTTCTTTGCTCTAAAGATTCTTCTTTCAAAAATAGATAAGTGAAAATGACAACGAAAACCCTTTTAAACAAACTCTCACTAACCATAATAAATGCATCACTGCTAGGGTACAAACCCTAATTTTACCTTTTACCACTTCACATCTTCTGTCGACTGATAGGTAACATATACTGGTAAAGGTCTTTACCAATATAAACTGGGGGTTCAAAATATTTCACCGATATATTCCCCCTAAGCTTTTCTGAAGCTCAGTTTGTCGATTCGGAGACTTCCACACTAGGTGCAGAAGCAAGTTCATCCTATGAATCTTCTTCTGATTTCTTTCTCTAAGTTTTATTCATTTCCACCTAAACAATTTCAACATCAATCTTCCCTTATATAGTGATCGGTATATCACCCGATAGGTTCTTTCTTAGTCTGCAAGTTTTGGCAGTGTGTCCCGGTTTGTTGCAATGATAGCATACCATTCCAGGTGTTCTCCATGGTCCATTATTCATACTTCCATTCTTCCTTCTGCATGTTGCAGTAGTGTGACTGCTACCATGATAGATCAAACAAGTTGCTTTCCAACTAGTTGCCACTTGATAACTGATTGACCGATGGTCATAGGTATTGTACCGGTTGGGATTCCGGTTCACAAGAAGTTCCAGAATAACTCCTTGAGTCCTTGGAGTATATCTCCCAATGTTGTGTAAAACTGACCTGCATTCAAATGCTCTATGCCCAAACTTGTTGCATGCATAACAGTTTCCATTGAATCTATTGGATCTAGGCATATTGTTTTGAAAATAAGGAAAATTGTTGTAGGCCTTGCTTCTACACACATTGGTAGTATGTCCTTCTTTGAGACAATTAAAGCAAACAGGTTAAAATTTTTGCTTACCTTTATCCTTGGATGTCGGTTTCTTCTTTGATGCTTCAGATTTTGTTCCAGAGGTCTCACCTTCCTCATATCTAGAGAAACCAAGTCAAGTGGTATTCTTTACTGGTTTTGCTGATTCTAGCTTTTGCTCTAGCTTAGTAATACTCTGATTGAATTTGGCAAGTATTTCCTTTGACTCAGTAAGTTCTTTGGAAATAGCAGCATTGGATTCCATCAAGGTTGCATTCTTAGAAATAGCCATGTTTAGTTCACCTTGCATTACTTCTTTTTCCAATTTACTCTCTTGGAGATGAGCAGTAAGGGTACTGATTTCTTACTTCAACTTGGAGATCTCATGATCTTTGTCTTTTACCAAATCTTCAGCTTTCCTTCTGTTCTCAAGCTCTTGACACATTCTGATAGTCAGTCCTTCCAACTCCTTTCTCGGATTCGCTTTAGATTCATTTAGTTTTTCAACTTCTTCAACTAGGGCATCCATGTCAGCTTCATCAGAAGAGCTATTTTCAGTGAGTTCCATTAGTTTCTCAGCATGCTATCTTCTTTTGGCCAAAGAGGCTTTATACTTGACTTTGAGTTCATCATAGGCTCTCTCAGTCTTAGTGAGACGATGAGTAAGTTCCCTCACACTGTATTCCCCCATATCTCCTTCCAAGTGGTTAGACTTAAAGAAAGGTTGGCTCTGATACCAATTGATGAATACTAAGAGGGGGGTGAATTAGTATACCAAAAAATACTGTAATCAATCTTTTAAATAGTTTAGTAGATAACCAGTGCAACAGATTCACTAATAAACCGGTTAAGATAAGTGCAAACCAAAGAGCAAACAAATAATTCACCCACAAAAGCACAATCACCATAACACAAGATATTTGACGTGGAAACCCAAATGGGAAAAAGCACGATGAGCAGAAACTCACAAGTAACTATTTGCAGAATAGTAACCAGACCGGTTAAGGTCATACAATGTTCTTCACTAGAACATATCCTGTTAGGAATCTAGATCTCTGTTAGGAGATAAGTCCTGTTAAAAACTACCTTGTTAAAGGATTTCAGATCCATAGTTGTGAACCACCTTGTTAGAGGATTTACAAAGGATTTGTTGGGCCTACCCAGTTAAGGGTTTCAGACTTGTCAAAGATATTAGTAATCAACAAGTGAATGATCTAGATGCTAGAACAATATGCTTATTTAGATCCTTGATAGCTCATTGTTAATGCATTTCAGCATTACTTCAGTCTTCAATATCTCCACACTCTATTTCTTCACACAGACCTAATCTTCTCTTCTATGATCACACATAACCTTTTTTATTCTATATCTCATACATGCAAACCCTAGACATGATGCCCTTATAAAGGAATCTGATTTCATGTCGGTCCAATAGAATTAGACTACAAGTTCCTAGGTGTAGTGCATCTAGAAAAATTTGGTAACACGACGCAAACACACCGCCAAAGTGTTAGTGGATGATAACTCATCACACATTACAGTAATACCAGTTGGTAACTCATCATAGATATATACCAGTTGATACAATATACCGATTACCGGTTGTCAAAAATGAAGACTGGAAGATCGTAGTGTTCCAATCAAAAGTTAACTACCGTTTGGGTCCTTCGTACAACTTGAGATCCTCGAACCTCTTGGGGTCTTCATACCTCTTGGGATCTTCATTCAATCTGTGACTGGTAAAACATCTTCTGCAAAATACTAAGTCTAAAGACTATTCATTCAATAATACACAATATCAGTTGGAACAATTACCAGTTGAGCATAACTCATACATCAAGAAAGTGTGTGAATCAAAACATCACAAAAATGCCAACATGAATAACAAACATAAGACTTCACATTGCCTAGAATTAAAACATAAGATTCAAGATCTCATTGATAATGATGTCATTGAAATTGAAGATCCTAATGACTCACCTAAAGAAAAAGAAGGAACTATTTCTAAGCATGATCAAAATTATGAACCTGTGTCTAGCAATGGCTTACATGTAGCCTACATCTCTTCCATGATTCCTCCATCTCCTAAGGATTCTCAACAACAATTCATATCATATCCCTCAAAGGATGAACCTAATGATGAAACTTCTCATGTTGATCCTCCAGGGCTATCTCAAGGGCAATCCCATCCAATGGTTGAAAAAGATCTTAGCTCCCTAGAATCCCATGAGGATCCCATTATACATTTCCATTTCTTCCAAGATGATCCACTTCCATCTCAAGAGCAAATAATACTTCCTAAGCAAGATCATGATGCCTCTTCCACCTTTTCAAATGATCCTATTCAAAATGAAGAGTCAAATACTCTATCCAATGGTCCTCTTCCATGGAAAGATCAAAGTATACCTTCATCTCCTTGTCATAATCCTCCACGTTCACCTCAAGGATCCATCATGCCTATAGAGCCCTCTCATGATCCTACAAGTCAAAATATTTATAAACGTAAAGGGGTAGACCTTCACAAGCAAGAATCCATCCCTGTTAAAGAAACTATTAAGGGTCATGGTCTCAGTGACATTCCTCAAAATGTTGGTATCCTTGCTAAACCAAAATCTAGGTACATGCCTTCCCCTTCATCTCTTCCATCTATTTTAGGACCCTATATTCCTCCATCCCATGTGCAGGATCAACAAGGGCATACATATTCACGTACCTTTCATCCATCTAGAAAGACACAAAGGTTTTTTGAGCAAAAGAAAGAAAAATCAAAGCTATATGGGTTCCTACTGCACTGGTAGAAGCAATGTGTTCCAAGAAACTACAAAAGCATGAAAAAACAAAAACCATGTGGATCCCTAAGCATCTCCTTGAAGCACAAATGTCTAAAGAAAAATCCAAATCCACAACCAAGATTATTTTTCCTCCATTCAAACCTTCCAAATCCATTTCTCTATTACCTCTTTCATCTATTTTAGATCCTCATGCCCCAAAATCCCTGGTTGTTCCTCCATCCAAATCTCAAAATCTGAGATCCACGTTTCCTCCATCAATCCACCATCCCTCGAGATGTGTGCCAATGGTGATCTTGCAAATGTTTCCATTCACTTATACACCAAACTTTCAACATCTGGTCCATTATCCAATACCTCCTTTTCATCATTCCATACCCCTTATCCAATCCTTTGCATAATAATCTACCCAAGTTTCATCACAAAGTCCAAAAACTAAGGAAATCAACATTGGAGATGTTGGACATGTACACTTGGCTGAGTCCTTCTTGGAAATACATCTTTATGCTGGACCAGTGAACTACAGACACAAAAATCCCTAACCCTATGAACAACATGCACCTTCAACGATATCATATCTAAGGGTTGGGTTATTTTTGGTTTTTCTTTTTGCACTGCATATCATTTTCTTAAAAGCACTACATCACATATAGTTTCTTTTTCAAATGCATCTCATTCATACAATTTCTGCATTTGCATATAGCAACATTAATAAAACAAGGCAACTGTCCAAGTTTATCATTTGTTTGCATTCAAGACAAACAAGGGTCATCTCCTTTTTTAGATATTTAGACATGAAGTCCTTGAGGTCATAAGGTCATTCATTTTCAACATTACCCTGTGACGACGCTTTACTTATGGTTGGGTAGTGATATCACTATTTGAGACTTCTTAACCCAAAATCTATCAATTTCTATATCTCAAACACATTAAAAAATCTCTAATTCATTCTAGACACCTATTTGATCATATGACTAGTGAAAAATCTAAAATTCTACTTCAGCACCGCTGTAATTGTCACACCCAAGTAGGTTTCATTACTTACAAGTCAAGGCAAGAAAAAAAAAAGTGCTATGCCAAATATTCATCTCAAGGCAAAAGAGAAATGATATATAACTGAAATATCATGCATACCAAGTGCGACAAAAATCTTGACTATGGGAACATGCGAGTAACTCCATCAGGGCTATGGATGCCTACTAGCAATGGAGCAATATTCAAGAAATTACAGTTTATAACCTTGTCGGAGCTCTCAAGGCTTGCTGGTAGTGAGGCTTTATTTGGGATGCTTTTGAAGTTAGAATAATCCATGTAGCTAGTCATATAGGATGCTAAGGATCTTTAGTGAACACAAGAGAGGAAATTAACTCATTTGCACTCACATGGGCAAAAGAAGATCAAAGTTTCAAGAATCTATGGGGAAGTTTTTTGCATCTCCATTTGTAAATCCTAGTCACTAAGTGTGTTAATTTGGATGTTCCAAGGGACTTTAAGGATCGATTGACTGCTTATCTATGAAATGTTTTGTACCTCCAATTCAATTGGTGTATTAAAAAGTTCTAAACAAACACGGTTATCCTTGTTAGAATAGGAAATGCATCTTCCTCATGCATATTGCATTAATATAGGTCATATCAAAAATGATTTCTCCATATGCATTCTACAGATTATCATGTCATATAGGTTTACATACTGGGGGCATAGCTGAGAAACTCCTGAAAATCATAAAATGTTCTGAACAAACTCCTAAAAATCATAAAATGTCCTGAACAAAATCCTAAAAAAGAAAAAACTCACAAAATCAAAAAAAAAACTGAACAAAAATCAAAGCAAGAAAGCATAGACTATCCTTCAAATCAACCACAAACAAAGTCTCAAAGTCTGCAATCACACTTATTGCATGTCTTGTTAATCAATCTATCAAACTCTATCAAACATCAACATGTCTTATACAAGGAAGGGTACACTCAAAAGCAGACAGATCGGTCTTATATGAGGTACTTACTCTTTGAAACCAAACATTCCTATCGATGATCATCAAATCAAAACAATGACATTGATCAGTATGGCTGCTAGAATTTATTCAGGTTCCTCTTATCTCCTGTACTGAAGTGTTGCATCTACACTTTCACTTATACATATATTTTAGTCACTTTTGTGACATCCTGGTTCTTTTAGAACCCTCATGGCTTGAAACTGATCAATGTCCTAGTCTTAGGGTAATTGACTGAGCCATTTACATGTCGTAAGTGGTATCAACCAAGTCATCTTTCCATCAGTGATACCCGATCATCCAATCTAAGTCAGTCACCTATCTCCTAACTACTGAAGAGTTTTATCACTGAGTACACAAGGAAAACAACATTATTGAAAACAATCACTAAACAATTTGAGCTATGCATGAAATTTTCTTTGTGTGTTGTATTTAATATTGGTTTTTTGATTATTATCCCTCTGAGTAACTCAAGGAAGTCTATCTTGACTAAGAGGAGCAAGGATTGGGGGCATAATATTTTCTTTGTTTTTTGCTTGTAGGAATGATTCTGATGATCTAGAAACATATAATCAGCTAGGTGTCTGTGATAAGAGCCTTCACATCAAGGTGAAATTGCCACACATACCTCGACCCCGCTTATTTGTATGCTACAGGGAGGTTCACATCATTTCTTTTTCTATTTTGAGGGAATTTCTTTATCATACAATCCAGGTCCCTACGAAATCTGTCCAAGGATATGAACGAAAAAAGGGTCATTGCAGACAAGATAATTAATATTGCACATGAAAAGAAAGAAACTCTAATCTATCTGCTATGTTTGCTAATGCTTAGTGATGAAACTTAAGCATTTTAAATCCAATGACTAGGTTTAGGTTGCATCTCATTTTGCATTTCATTCTACATTTTGTGAATTTAGAGTGATTTCGGTATGGTAACAATGATCTCTTTATCTTCTAAATGAGAGTTTAAAGTATCATCATTTCTTAGCTAAGTGGTATCTTTTCATCATTTCTCTAATCGAGTACTTGTGTATTGAGATGTTAGCTGCATACATAAGCATTTTAGATAGATTCATACAATTCATTATCACTTATTTACATTTATCTTATTGCATTGAAAAAAAATTGCACTACTCATTACTCATTTTCATTCATTTTATTTGCATATGAAAAGAAACAAAAAACAAATATCCATATTCATTTGCATTACATCCATACTAAAAAGATATGCATACATATAGAATAAAGCATATAGAAAGACATCTCATAAATCGATCGACACAAGTACAATGAAGTCAAATCAAGATCTCGTATATATAATGATAAAGTCTCAAGGTACAAAATAATGTCAACTGACATATACAAACTCCCATCAGAGCAAGAATCGTAAGGGCTACAAAAAATGGGTGTGTACAAAAAAATCTAAGAGCTACACAAAAATATCTCTCTTTGTCTCTCCCTCATCACTAGGTGGTGGAGGAGGTGGAGCTTGCTGACCCAGATCCTTCCTAGGTGCCTGATCTCCCTCTGATTGAGACATATACTAAGAATAAGGTACAACCTGTTGCGCTAATGGAACTACTACTCTATAAGCCACAACATAATAGGCTATCCAACTGGTCTGATGGAGAACCTCATGCTACAAAGCATCTTGCTCTGCCCTCATCTCTGCAACCTGATGATTGTGCTCTGCTCTGAGCGTAGCTAACTGATGATCTCTCTCTGCTAGTTGTTGGTCTCACTCCGCCAGCTGTGTCTATGCCACTGCCAACTGTGACTGTAAACCCATTAGGCGTGCTCTCATCGACCATGCTATGTTGGCCCCCTAATCCTTCGCAGGCTCTCTACCTCCATCTCCACCTCCATCACTGCATCCATCTCCACCTCTGACTCCCCCCTGCTCATCTCTCCTATGTTTGACCTATCTTAGAGATACTCTCCCCTTCTCTCCACCACCCTCTAGCACCCTCGCTCTACTAAGTCTCACCCCAATAATCCCTAGGGATACACCCTCTCCTCTCTGTTGTTGCCTGCCACCAACTGGCACCTTGTTGCTGCTAGTGCCAGGATCGCCACCTGTTCACCTCGGAGCCTCAGCTCTCGATACCCACCTTTGTCCCTATCCCTGTGCCTGCGTAGGGGCATCATCTTCAACCTCCTCTATTAGAGGTGCCTACTCTGCTGGATCAATAAATCTCGAGAAAGGGTGCTACTGAAACCAATCCTTGTACTGGGGCAATACCCCTACATCTGCAATATCATCCAAATAGTCCCATCTTAGCCACTATAACCTAGTCAGCTCCTGCATGCCTAGGGTATATGATAGCCTCGACGCCCATCCCCACCTCTCCTCATCTACATAATGCACATATGCAGTAAACTCCTGCGAGATCCCCTGAGGTCTACCATACTGCCTCAACACTCGAGTAACAACAAACCACTTGACCATTGTCTATGATCTGCCTATGAGAGGTCAGGTAATGAATAGGTCTCTGCGCACAACTCTCCAATCATCCCAAGGCTCCAGACCCCTATAAAATGACTCTTATATATAAAAGAGATCATTATAGACATTTGATATAGAAGATGTAAGCATTAAGGAAAAATATTAGGCAGACCTATTATGTGAAATATAGGTTAAGGGGTTTTTTTAAGCAGTAGAGCAGCAACCGGTACTGGATCAGGCATTGAAGATGCTATTGTAAAGTAGTACAAGATATTGGATTTGTATAATCCTCATTGTAAGTCAGTGAGACTTCCCATTGAGCAGTGAGCTCTAGGCAGTTGGCCTTCTTGCATGTGCAGGCCCCTATTTTAAGTAATATTCTCTTATTGGCCAGTGAGTGAATATTGTGGGTCACAAATCCCACTGAGGTTTTTCCCACACCGGGTTTCCTCGTGAAAACCTTGTGTTATGGTGTGCTTTTCATGTGGGTGTTCTTGATTCTGTTTATTGGATTATTTCTTACATACCGGTAGACTGTTATATTATGTTCTGCATGTTTTAAGTTAAGAAATTCTAAACACCGATTAGATTCTGATTCACCCCCCCTCTCAGTATCAGTGGGATTCCTAACAATTGGTATCAGAGCTTGGTCCTCTATTTTCAAAATCCTAACAGCTTGAGGAAGATCTTGACACCGGTAAAGATGGAAAATCTGATGAAGCAACTGGAAGGAGCTCTTTCAGACTATGATGTAGAGAAATTGAAAAATATCAAACTAGAAGATGATTTAAGGGCAGCTCAGGATATTATTAAGGCACTTCAAGAAAATTTTACTGTTGCAAGAAATAAGAGAAGAGAACTTAGTGAAAAATTGCAAAATGAGAATGATGAAAAGGAATCACTTAATGATATGATAAGCAAATTGAAACAAGAGAACATGACAACAAAGAATGAGATGCAGGATATGACTATGAGATTTTGCAAAGAGATTGAGGATAGGAAGAAGAATGAAGAAGAATTGACCAGAAGACTAAGTAATGCAACAAATGAGAACACAAGACTTAGCTATGAAAATGACATGTTGAAGATAGATCTGATGCATACTCAGAATGACTCAAATGAACTGATGAGACAAAAAGAAGTCTTAGAAAGAGAACTAGAAACTGCAAATCAACATAAAGAAAAATTCAAGAAAAGCTCAAAGGAACTTGGCACCTTGCTGAAGAATCAAAAACCTAAAGGTGACACTTTAGGAATTGGCTTTGAAGTTGGTGAAAGCTCCGGTACTGCAAATACTCAGGATCACAACAAACCGGTAAGACAACCTAATGCTTATAAATTCAATGGAAAATGCTTTAACTGTAATAAGTATGGTCATAGAGCAAATGAATGTAGATCTAGAAATTATCAAAATATCAACACACCCACCGATCAATGTTCTAAATGCAACAAACTAGGTCACAACTCTGAAAACTGTAGGATGAATGTGAGATGTTATGTTTGTGGAAGATTTGGACATTTATCTAATCAATGCAGAACACAAACTGGCATAGGTTATAGGAAAGCTATTCAGAAGAATAATGTAATGTGTTATGCATGTAACAAGATTGGGCATATTGCTAAATTCTGTAGAAGTAAAGGAACACCGGTAGACAACAAAAGTTCTAGCTTGAAAGGCAAAGAAAAAGTTTAAGAGGTTAAGCAAGAATTCTCAAAACAATGGATTAGAAAAGCTCATCTAAATATTGGGAATACTCCTCCACCAGTAGAACAAACCAATGCTTCATCGGCAGAATAGAGTGATGTTTCACCGGAAGGATAGAGCAGTGCTCCACCGGCAGGAAGTTCTTCATCTAATTGAAGAAAGTTTCCTTGAGGGTTTGGCAATCTGATGACACATGTGCTATTATTCCCTCGGTTAGAGATAAGAAGTTGGAAATTACTTATTATCGGCAAACAATGTTAAGTGAATACTTAACCGACATGCAATTAATGTGGTAGATGGTGAAAAGATAGTATAAAATCAAGGTTTTGGCTCCATTTCATTTCACTGAGATTTCAAACCTACAAAGAGCACAAAGATTCCGAGCTAAGGCATTTCGAGCAAGACGCAAGAACACTCCAAGCAATCATCCATCCTAAAGGCAGTAAAAGGTATTTAATCATGGCATCCACCTTTGCAATTGAATATATAACAAACCCTACTGTTGTTGAAGTGATAAAAAGACCTAGGCCCGTATTTCAGATAGTTCCCAAGGTAGCAAAGAAAGATGATACCTTAGGTGCTTTTTCTCAAATTCCTAAGGGATTTGTTTATGCTGAAGACCCCAGAATGTACATCCACTGCAACATTGAGGAACTAGGAGATGAAGAGATTAAAACCATGTTTAAAACTATGATATGTGATAAAACTGGCAATGTAAAAGATGAACACAAGATCATTGAGATCCTAGGATTTATAGAGATCCTTAGCATTCCTGAATTCCCCAAGGATGTGATTAGGATAGTCTTAAGCAGGGTACATGGTGAATTTTTCTGGTTAGATGCAATCCGCAAAATCACTAAGGAAGCTGTGAAAGCTGTCACAGGGTTACCAATCACTGGTAAAAGGCTAGATAAAACCAAGAAGGTATCCAATGACCTAGTTACAAACCTAACTGGTGCAACTTTCGACAAAAGGTCCCTAAGAGTTAATGATGTAACAGACATTAATGTGAGATTTATCAGCATGATATTAGGGTATAAAGCTACTCATGCAAATAGACTCAATTTAGTTTCAAGTTTATGCATTAAGAGTGCTTATCATATGGTCATAGATAATGCAAAGATTGATATATGTGAGTGGTTAAAGGATGAATTAATTGACAACCTTGGAAAGATTAAGAAGGACAAGAAAGGAACTTTCAGGTTTGGAAATCTGTTAGTATTTCTGATGCTACATATAACAAAACAAGTTCCCGGTATAGGCTACAAAGAACTTGGATATGATATACTAGTAGGCAAACAGTTAACAGAACTATTCAATAACATGGGAGAAGACAAGGAAAACAATATTCATGACTTCTTTCAAGCATTACAGGCCAAAATGAAGAAAAGAATAAGGTTATCACAAAAGATTTTTGACAAATACAAAGATGAAATATGCTTTGTAATCAAGAAAGATGAAATCTGGATGGGAGCAGTCATCCCTAGGACAGTTTGGGTAACCGAGATGGGCTATGAAATGGATGATCATATAATTGAAACATATGCTAAAGCACTTCTGGAAGCCCCCAGAGAACCTAAGGAAGAAATATTTGGTAGTGCAGAAACTATTGAAAGCCAAATACAATCAAAGAAAAGAGTGAAAAAGGTTGAGGCGGTTGTAAGGAAAGGTTCCAGACAAGCAAAAGTCATCAAAGAAGATGTGTTGAAGAAAACCGGTATAACAGAGGATGAGTTAGCAGCTCCACAACCTGAAACTCACCTATCACCGGTAGGTACTTCTTCAGAGAATGACATGCCTACAACTTTCAAAAGAGTTATAAGGAAAAGAGATCCCTCACTGGTAACCACACCCTCACCCAGGAGGACAAGACAAAAACAACAAGCAGTAAGATCTCTGGTAAGAAAGGTTACACCAAAGAAGAAGACACTGACACCCAAAAAGAAGAAGAGGACAAACAAAGACTCGGCCCCTCTTGATATACTACTGAATGAAATTACAGAGGAAGGTAATTTGAAGAACATAGAGAAAATATATGACACCTTAACAGCTGATGAAAAAGAACAAGTTGAAAATAGTGTTATATTGCATATGGATATGTATAAGAAGTTTTTGATTGAAGTAGTCAATGAAATTCTAGATGAACTATTTAAAAGACTAGAAGCAAGAAGACAAGCAGTAATAGAACTGGACAAGAAAATAAAGATTGAAAAGCTACTTGTTGTTTATCCAGTAAACTCACCCAAAGAAATTGATGACCTAATTTCTCAAGCCAATCGGTCAGTATTTTCTACTGCACACTAGCACATTGCTTTAATGGTTGGAAGAATTAATGAGGTGACTGAGGAGACAAAAAATGGATGGGATATGTTCCTAGTTGAGAAAGAAAAACAAGAAGAGTATAGGAACCCCAAACCCATAAAAGTTTATCAGAAAGATAGAGACAAGGGTAAAGGTAAAGTTGGTGGACCACCTAGTATCAAGGTTAGAGACAACTTACCCCCACCTCCTTTAATTACTCCACCGGTAAAAACAACAACTACAAAAGATCAACCGGTAGCTGAGAATATAGATGTAGAGGATGATAATCTTAATCTTGAAGTCTTATATACTGTGGACGTTGATACTCAAAAGATCAACATTGTGGTAGACAAAGATACAACTGATAAGACTGATATAGCTAGAGAGCCTCTAGTACCTGAGGAAACTAATAACACACAGGAGAAACCAGTAGAAGACAAACAGAAAAAGGTAGAGACTCAGACTACGTCAATGCAACAAACAGAGAAAAAGACACTGGAACAGGAACATAAGGAAACAGTACCACCGACAACTAGTGAAGTAGAAAAACCATTGCTTAAATAAATGCAGACACAAACAGACCTACCAGAGGTCAATAAAAGCTTGGTTACTTCCACCGGTACTCAGATTGTTGGTTCATCATCAGGCTTCAAAGCAACTAATGTGACTGAGGTACTATTAGATTCAATCAAGAAGATAACCGATAATAGCTCACAAGCTTACAAGGCAATTGATGATACCATACCAATTTTGAAGGTAATTTCTCCTAACTGTAATATAGACAATAAATATTCTTTAGGATAACTTGATACACTGTGTAAATATATCACAAAAAACATTGAGAAAATAAAGGAAGAGTCATTGAAGGATAAAGTAGAAGTTGAAAAACAGAAATTCTTTGATGAGCAAATAAAGAAGTGTAACAGAGATTTTGACACACTTATACCGGAATTATGTAATTTATTGAAAGAGTACAAAAATCTGTACAAAGATACCTGTAAAACAAACTTTTTGACTGTAGATATAGACAAGAAGATGAGCAAGGTACAGGATGAGATCAATAAACTTGCAGATAATTTTGTTAACTCACCTGATACACTATCAGTTTTTGAGGAGAAGATAACAAATTTTGAAGAAGAATTACTTAAATTGGAAAGAGAGAAAGAAAGAATGGTGAATAAGGCAAAGAATTTGAGATCAAAACTAAGTCCAAGATTGGACTATCTAGCATCACTATAGAAGGAAGTATCTGAGGCACTAATATAGGGAAACAAAACATCGGCAGAGCATTTGCAGCATCTCACTGGTACAGTGAAGAGAACAGAGACAACAATAAAGGATAGCAAAAAGTTTATGGATAGTATAAACTTGATTTTGGGAGATCTTTTTCAAATTGTAACCACCCAGTTACAAGGTTGAAACTACAAACTCTACTGACATCTTGACAACCTTTGTCACTGATTCCAAAGGGGGAGTAGTGGGATGAGAAAATTCAAATCACAAGAATCATATGCTCAGGGGGAGCTCACACATTTTTGGTAACATTTTTGGACTTCACATTTTTGGATACATCTTTTTAAATTTCTCATAAGTGTTGCCATCAATGCCAAAGGGGGAGATTGTTGGCATATGCACACTCTAATGAGACATTGTATGTGATTGAAGGTTTTGTCATTGATGGCAACCTTGCAATCCTATGGCACCGGCAAAGGCATTATACCAGCATCAACAAATCACACTCTACACCGGCACTCAGGACACCGACACCGACACAGAAGAAAGGAAGTATACCGACACAGAGGCCAACAGGATTTTGTTATATTATATTTTGTTTATTATTGAAAAATTTTGTAAGCCGACTTGGCAAATTGTAAAATGACTCTTATATATAAAAGAGATCATTATAGAAATTTGATATAGGAGGTGTAAGCATTAAGGAAAAATATTAGGCAGACCTATTATGTGAAATATAGGTTAAGGGGTATTTGTAAGCAGCAGAGCAGCAACCGGTACTGGATTAGGCATTGAAGATGCTATTATAAAGCAGTACAAGATATTGGATTTGTATAATCCTCATTGTAAGTCAGTGAGACTCCCCATTGAGCAGTGAGCTCTAGGCAGTTGGCCTTCCTACATGTGCAGGCCCCTATTGTAAGTAATATTCTCTTATTGGCTAGTGAGTGAATATTGTGGGTCACAAATCCCGCCGAGGTTTTTCCCACATCGGGTTTCCTAGTTAAAAGCTTGTGTTATGGTGTGCTTTTCATGTGGATGTTCTTGATTCTGTTTATTGGATTATTTCTTGCATACTGGTACACTGTTATATTATGTTCTGCATGTTTTAAGTTAAGAAATTCTAAACATCGGTTAGATACTATTTCACCCCCCCCTCTCAGTATTAGTGGGATTCCTAACAATCCTAACCTCTGGGGCTGCTCCACAAGTCTCTCCAACATCCTACTCCATCCACATAAAAACCCCTACTATCCCCTGTCTGGCATAAGAAAGAAGCCGATGAAACCTGCCAAGACGCAAGCCAGTGGAAAGTTCTCATTGTACCTGATCATCATCACATCCCAACTAATAGAACGTGTCAGAATGTTTGCATCCCTAAATACCTATCTCACAACTAGTAGCCCAAGGTGTTGTGTTGCATCCTAATCTACCTTACACCTAGCAAAAGGGATACAGAGAATCCTGTATACGTCCTCAGGAGTGATCGTCGACTCCCCAACTGGTAAATGAAACATATTATTCTCTGAATGGAACCTCTCAACTAATGCAGTGAGCATACCATGATTCACACAGATATCAGGTAACTCGAGAAGATGAGTCAATCTGCACAAATCTATATGTGCCCGATCAACATTAGATAATTGATGAACTAATGTCATGGTCGGTGGATATATACATCTGAACAACACATGGGGCAATCGAACCTACAAAAATCAAACAACGACGCATCAGGAAACATTTCAAATTAGCCTATGAGAGAAGCAAAACATCATGCAAATCCAACTACATCAACTGCAAAATCAAAATTTCAAGTTTGCACTTTCAAAAAGGCTTACTGTTTTAAGAATGACAAAACATCACAGAGACAATAACTTGTATGAGTCAGGAATTGGTCTTGTATGAAAAAACAGTTTGATACGACACAAGAATAGCACTACAATGACAAAATAGGCTCTTTTGAAGGTACTCGTATGACAAAAGGGTAGTTGTAGTACGACAAAACTAGTAACTTTAAACGATAAAAGACATTCAATTAGTTTTTCGTATGAGACAAGATCCTATCTCGCACGACAAAACAATAAAGACCGACTTCAACATGCCAAAAAATTGAAAAATTCAACAAAAAAAATCAAAATTGAAATGAATAATAGGCTTAAGATCGATCACTTACTGCTGGCTCATTGTTTTGAGGTCGATTATGTCATCTCTAGCACTCAAATCGATGCTCCTATGTGGGAACCACCATTTTTATTCATATAAGGCTTTTTGAATTTTCAAACTTGGAGGGTTAAAATGAATTGAAAATGACACCTTTACACCATATATAGCCAAAACCCTAATTTTTCAACTTGCTCTGATGGACATGAAAATTGTACCTTTAGCTAATTTGTCCGTCCTGATTCCATTTTTGGGATCGAAATCGAAATCCAAGATCATTCTCCTAGTCAATTTCAATAAAACTTAGACCACTTAGCACTTTTCATCAAAAATCTCATTCTTTCTTCAAATTGCGCTCAATTTTTAATGAATCAAAGTTGAATCTCTATTTTATTCTATAAATCAATTTTGCGCTCAATTTCTCTTATCAATCAATGCCAAATTTTCAAAAATTCCTCTGAATCATTTGTCCTCAAATAACTTATCATCGCTAAACAATTGCCTAAAAACATGTACCCTCGCTATCTTTCGATTTCGCTCCCGAGGGGGCATACTGATGACCTCATGACCTCACATCTTCAATGTCGAGAAAATTTTCAAATCTTCATCAAAAGTTGAGCAAAAATATTTTCAAGTAAAGAAAATCAAACAAATTCTTATTGCTAAGGGGCATCTTAGCTTCATCACTTCATATCAAGTTGAGATCTCTCGATCATCTGAAGCAAATCAATCGCTAGGGGCATATCAGTTTTATCACTTCAAATCAAACTGATATTTTTCTTCATCTGAATCAATCTCTTAACGTTAATCAGTTTCATCGTTTTTCATCAAGTTGATTATTCGTTTAAACTCAATCAAAAGTTTAAAGAGTATATTTGATCACACGCTCAATCTAAGAAGGTGTCTAGTTTCATCGCATCAAATCAAGCTGGACAGTTTATCTTCGCTCATCGTGTCTTGATCCATCAAGTTCAAGACTGATTTTATCTTCACTCACTGTGTCTAGATCAATCAAGTTCTAGATCAGTAAGATCCGCTTCTTGATCAATCAAGTTCAAGTTTGGTATCTTTGCTCTCTATCATTCCTAGTTCAATCAAGTTCGGGATCGGTATCACTTTAATCAGACTCTGTTCAGCTTCATCGCTTCAAATCAAGCTAAACACCTTGCTCTTCATCTAGTTCATGATCAATCAAGTTTAGAACTGTTATCTCCTAGACATCAACATATTCTTTGAACCAACGTGTTGCTCACACATTAATTCAAAGAGAGGCAAATGTAATACCCTAAAAATGGTCATCTAAACCATGGGCCCCTAATCTCAACAACATCACCAAGGTCCTAACCAAAGGCAATTAAATCAATCTTGAGCACATAATTAATTCTTTAATCATCAAATGTCACATGGCAAATCAATAAATTCTATATTAATTAAATATTTATTTAATTAATTGAATCATTCCAAGAATATAATTTTGATTAATTATCCTATTTAATTTATTAAATATCCTTGCATATTTAATTAATTAATAAATTTGTCATTTAATCATGCAAAAAAAGGAATTAATTTATCATAAAAGAGGAATTAATCACAAAGCAAGAGTTAAATTGAAAATAAAATAAAAGAATTGAATTGAGAGAGAAATCAAACTTGAGATATTATTTATTTTTCTAAATTGAGAACTTGAAATCAGAAAAGCAATTAATTGATATTAATTCATCCAAGAGTGCATTGTTGTCTACATTTTTTCTCTTCTCCCACAATTCCTTGCCTTTGTGTTCATACAAGAATGACCAAAACTCTTCAATCTAGATAAAATCATTGTCTGATATGAAGATTGCACAGTCATCTATTGTCTCGTCTACAATTGCTTGCTCCTCAGAGTCCTCCTCAACAATATTTTCATCACCCCCCTTAGAAGGCTCTATAGGCATATTTTCATCCCAGTAGACACATCATAGGCTTTACAAACTTGTCCTCAAAATAGTTGTACTGACAATTTTCATACCTTGAATCCGATATGGACAACCATAGTTGAACAGGCTTCTTCTCGCCATGCTTATCAAACACATTTCCTGGAAAATCCTTGCCTCACATTGAATTCATATCCCAAAAAAATAACAACATATGCATTAACAAATAATAATAAGGGAACACTATCTGTCTAGAATCCCCTTTGATCTTCTCCAAATAGTGATTTATCTGATTTGCAATATAGGTTGCATAATCAAACTCTTTGGGATCCTTTGATTATATATCTAGAGCCAAAACCATCAATGCAATGTCCATTAGGGGAGGTGCCTCAATTTGCAAGACTTGTCCTTCAGAGTAATAGGTGTATTTGATGTGTGTTCTAAAAAGATTCACATGAAACAAAGCTAATTCTTTACTTCTGAATACTGCTGGTTTTTTTCCTACTTCCCTCTTTCTATGATAAGGCAACCTCCAGTTTCTGTACATAATTTCTAGGGCAACATACTCTTTCTTTAATTTTTCCACATCAATCTATGCTTTGTTTCCGAAATCCAAATTGAATAATATCTCAATGAAGTCCTTCTTGATTGGGAGTAATGGCTTGTTGTCTTTGTCATAAAATATCTTTGTTTTAGGATCATATCTATCTATGAGAGATTTTATCAGTTCAGGTATTAATAAATACATTTGGAACTACTAGTCTCCCTATATTCATCCTCCATGGATTACTAACAGGCTCAGGGCTCATTCTCCTCTTCCAATGAAACATGAATAAATCATATCCTTTGATCTCAGTCCAGATATCTCCTAGAAATTCCTAATTATCCTCTAGGCCATCCTCTTCAGACTTCACTCTATGGTATTTCATGCTAGGCACGGGTAATTGGTTCAATAAGTCTTGGTTCAACGCTCTCCCTTCCTTTTTTTTCTTTTTCTTTTATCTACGTCACTAGTATCAGTAGGTGGGGGATTCTTGGGCTTCCTACTCTTAGTTGGGTTAGATGAAGAAGACTCCATGAATTCATAGAGAAAAAGAAATATAGCAGCTTACTTGTTTCCAACTATGTGTTCCTTTCATAATATCTCCAAGTCGCAATTCACCTCTGGATCAATTGTAAATTTTTACTCTTCTGCAATGACTCTATCCTTCCTTTTATGTTTTAATCTAAATACAACATTCTTTGTATTTACTTCAGAACACCTTTTGAATTTAATTTTGTTAAATCTCACTCGTTCATGTATTGAATTTTTTCTCTAATCAAGGTATTACCATCATTACTAGTCACATTAGGAGTGATTGATGAGTTTAACACATAGATAATCCCTCTTTTGCTTTTATCAAAAAGCAATGTGTCATCAATGTGCATTCTCAACAATTGATAAGACAATTGTAATACCCTAAAAATGGTCATCTAAACCATGGGCCCCTAATCTCGACAACATCACCAAGGTCCTAACCAAAGGCAATTAAATCAATCTTGAGCACATAATTAATTCTTTAATCATCAAATGTCACATGGCAAATCAATAAATTCTATATTAATTAAATATTTACTTAATTAATTGAATCATTCCAAGAATATCATTTTGATCAATTATCCTATTTAATTTATTAAATATCATTGTATATTTAATTAATTAATAAATTTGTCATTGAATCATGCAAAAAAAAGGAATTAATTTATCACAAAAGAGGAATTAATCACAAAGCAAGAGTTAAATTGAAAATAAAATAAAATAATTGAATTGAGAGAGAAATCAAACTTGAAATTAGAAAAGCAATTAATTGAATTTAATCATTCTCTAAAATTGGAACTCAAAGCTTTTGAGAAAAAGAAGTTCAGTTGCATTGAAAAGACTCTTTTCTTGAATAAGTCAAAGAATTACCTATTTTTATCATAAGTGCATGGAATTAATTAAATCTTATTTCCAATGCAAAGTCAAACTTCTTTTCTAAATGCATTTCAATTAAACTATAATTGAAATCTATCTCAAGGTTAACTGAATTTGATTTCTCAATTATTTCAATTTATCCTAAATTGTGCTTTTTCTTGATCTCTCTTGTGAATCTCTATAAATTCAGCCTTCATCTCTCATTCAAAACACCCTGGAGATTTATTATTATACACTTTTTTCTTTGGAGTCGTTGAATATATTGTGCTTTCTTTTTGAGATTATTGCATCTTAGTTTAGCTTTTTTTGCATATCTAGTTTATTCATGATAGCTTGAATTCATGATTGCTTGAATCCATGATTGCTTGAGTTCGTTATTGCTTGAATCTTTCAGCCATATAGCTTACTTTTCATCCATCTTGCATCTATTTAGCTTAATCTCATACTCATATAGATTAAATCCTTCATCTTGGTGTAGTCTAGTCACTGGTATTGCTTATACAAATCTGAGAGCAATCTTATACTCGCATCGGCAATTATTCGATTTGTTATGGTTTTCATATTCATTCTTATATCTGTCTAACCATACATGTAATGACTTAATTGAAGTTTTGTGTTTTGCATCTATCAGACTTATTTCACTTTTTCACACACACAACAATGTCCTTCTACCAAACTAGTTTTCAAATAATCGAAACCCTTACTTTCATCAATGAGTTATATCGATGAAACCATAGCCTTCGATAATGAGAAAATCCCTTTCTTCAAGTAGCTTTGTTTCTTTGCAATCACTTCGATGATACCTCCTCCTTCGATAGTAATTATTTCTCTTTTATCGATCCCTATCGTATCATCGAACTGCTTGTCTTCGATAAGATGTGGTGCTTTGATGAGAGAATTTTTTTGTTTCTTCAATGCATTGCTTTTATCGACCTCGATAACATTTACTCCATGATGATACTCCTCATTTTCTTTATCGGTGTAGCTTTCATTGAAGTTCACCCTTCGATAACTTTCAATCCCTCAATCATATGAATTTTTAGATCATCGATAGTATAAGACCCATCGAAGTGTTCTATAGTAGCTAACCCTTATTTCGATGATCTTGAATCTTGCGATGATCGCTTTTATGGCTTCATCGATCTTACTTGTCTCATAGAAAGGATTGCTTTTCGATAATACACACTATGGCGATAATAGAAAATAAGCTTTTATCGAAAGTATATGTTTTATCGATGTTATTATGTGGGTCCCAGTCTTGGTGTTCCTTCTTCGATGAAACTTGTTCTGTCAATGATGCAGTCTTTATGTTTCACCAAAACCTTTCTTTGATCAAAGTTCCTTTTTTGATTAATTTATTGGTGTTTCTCACTTCAGTAGGATCTGATGGGATATTCTTTTGCTCGAATCACCAATTAGAATATAGAGTCATATTGTCCTGTAGTATTTTCTTGCTGATATCACTCTCACCTATATTCAAAGACTGCGACCAGACATAATGGCCCTTTATGGGATTTTAATCATAAAGTTTATTCAATAATACAAATATAAAAGGCTTTAAAGAGTTGATTTAAGGTATTAGGACTTCATGACTAGGCTCATTCACATAATTTAAACATGGTTTTTTAGGCTCCATCACATTGATTATAAAAAATATCTATGCATTATTTACAGACATGTTTAAAAATACAAATATTTCTTGTAAGACTCTACAAGGATATAAGAAATTCTATAAGAAATTCAGTAATGAGTCTATAAGAAATTCTTCATGATAATAAGTTTCATGATTGATTTCCTTGATGAATGGAACCCATCTTTCATTGAATATCTAGTCTATAATGATTGTTATTTTGTCTTTATACTCTTGTAGTTGTAATAATCTTCAAGATCTGCATTAAAATCTTATAAGGAACTAAGCCCTTTCTCATTAGTCTCAATGATAGTTTACTAGGACATTGCCTCCTATTCTTGACTATGAACTATGTTTGTCTTTCTATACCTCCAAATGCCTCTTTTGTCTCATTTTATATTCATGAGGTCCTTTAATACTTTCCACAGACCTGGACCTCTATCATTATGTCTCTAATAGAAGTGACTATACATCTTCATTATTGTGATGGCTACTATGAGTTTAAAGTTTAGATTGTATTTTGAGTTAAGAATTGTGAGCACTTATATTTTGACAACACTGTTTACTTCTCAAGAATGTGTTCTTGGTAGGTATGCTTTGGTGAAAGGTTTCTTTGAATTAATTCTCATTTATTGATTGCTTTTTTAATGCAATGCTCATCTTATTGTCATTGATCCCTGCCACCTGTGTATTAAGATAGAGGATGAGGGTAGAAGTCTTGAAATATTTTGTTGTTACTATGTTGAAGCCTCCTTTATCTCCATTCAACATGACCTTGCTTATGATATATCATTTATGATTGAGATCTTTGAGTCCTTAACTTTCATGACACTCTCATCATCAAAACTTATCACTGCATCTATCTTTCATCTTATCATAATCTGACCCCTGAGGACTGATTTGTGATGATCTCTACTAGATCCTTTGTATGTCTTTTGGTACCAACTCTATGTTAGGCCCTTCTTCCCTATGACTATATTCTCTACCCTAACTGCTGCTCATGGGTGTTTGCACTATTTATGACCACTTTAAATGTGGACTTCTCTATTCCGATGACTTTGACCCTATGGTTAGGTCATTGTCACCTTTGGCTGCAACTAATCCCTTTGGTTTTTGATGAGGGATCATGAAGATCCCTTTCTATGCTCACTATGCCTAATGATTGCTATATAGTCAAAAGTTCTTTTCTCCAAGCCCCATGCCCTTGGTTGGCTGCCCTAGGGCCTTTGCTTTTTTTAATGTATCTCTATCACGAGTCTATGCTTTAAGTGTACTTCTTATTGGACTATATATTGTAGCCTTCATGAATATTTATAGTCATGAATGACTATGCTTTCATGCTCACTATGCTTTGGTAGCTCTCCAATTGAATATTCTCTATTCTAACAGATATTTCTAACATTATCCCTTGCTGCTCTCTATTATTTTCATAGTTGATGATGTTGGCATTGAATTGTCATTGATGTCAACCGGTATTATAGGATACCAGTAGGGTGTGTCAACCCAGTATGAAAAATATTGAATCGACATAAAGAAGAGAAGTATGATCATGTGTTGATAGATGATATCACCCGTATAAGGTGAGATGCAGGAATGAGCTAGCATGCCTGAGTATTAACCGGTAAGGCATAAACCGATATGAAGGCTAGTTGTTTGTTTGTGATGAAGAGGCAAAATGTTACATGAATCACAACAACACCTAGTGAGTTGAACTAAATGAATGGCATGAAGACATACCAGAAGGTTAGATGAACTATCAGTATTGTGTAATGCTGATAATAATGGTTGTCCTGTGTATTTGGCATACTGGTAAAGGTATGTACCGGCATGGATGTTCTGGGTGGAGCCGAGTCTTTGTCAGTGAGTTGAAATTATGTCAATGTGTGCCATGGGGAGCTGAGGTGGCAAACATGCAGAGGTTGATAAAATGTTCATCGACATGGTTGTCCATGTAGCTGGTGGTCATTAAATGATAAATCCAAAAATCACAGGATATTATCTGATTGTTGTGGCTCGAGGTAGAATGGATGATAGAGAATGATTAGGTAGTTATTGGCATGGTGATCAGAGCATTAAATCTGATTAGACATTGACCTCTAGTCAAAAATAGCTAGCCAAGATGAGGTCGACCAAGATCAAGGCCATAAAGAAGAGTAATGTTTGCCATTTTTAGAAAACATGCATAGGATGAATAAAAACGTGTACAGATGCATCTCCACCTATCAAGTGAATGATCCAATATGGATCAAACAAGATTTTATGCAGATTTGGTCAAAGGAAAGAAACCCTAACCACCTAATGTTTGAATTTGTTTTTGGTGGGAAAACTTGTTTTTAAATATACAAGTCTAAAATCGATGTGGCGGTTGTTGCGGTATGATATGTGATTATGATGGTGTATGAAAGATAGAGAGAAAATATTGTTTAAGGGAAAAACACAGAAAATCTCTAGTGACTGTGTGTTGAAGGAGAAACTAGCAAGGTGTGAACCAACAGAGAACAACCGATAGAGACAGAACCTGTCAGAGTGTGAGCAGGTGTGAGGTGAATCTAACAAACAAAGGAAGAGAAGTTTTTGACAGAGGAAGAACAAGAATAAAGGTAGTGTATTGAAGGGTTGCAAAACTTTATTTGCAACAGGGAAGTTATTTTTGTATTTGTATCATCATATTGTTTTCACTGAGTAGGTGCTTAGTGCAAGGGTTGTATCTCCTTTAGGTTGTAGCCTATAAATTGTTCAGGGGTTGGTGCTCCTTTGAGTTGGTGCTCATAAATCAGGGGTTGGTGCTCCTTGGGTTGGTGCCCTAAAATTGTAATCATATCTTTTACATTGTGAGGCTGGATTGAAGCAGAAGATCTCCAGCAGCTATTCTCACCGAGATTTTTCGCACATTGGATTTTCCTCATATATCTGGTGTTATGTGATGCATTCTTGTGTATGAGTTAGGTTGATGTTATAGAAAATCCTTTCACACAATTAGTTTGCACTATTTTGGGCTACTGGCCAACACTCAGTTTGTTTTACATTGTACTGGTATATCCTTGTTGAAGAAAAAGTGTTTTAAATCGTTGATTCACCCCCCTCTCAGTGATCCATTGTGTCCAACAATTGGTATCAGAGCAAGGTTCCTTGTTTTGTCAAAGCATTCTCTAGCTTGGGTAGATCCTGTCAAGTGTTCACAATGGCAAGAAATGAATCCACCTCCTCAAAAGCTCCTATGTTTGATGGTGTCAACTATGCCTTTTGGAGTAGAAGAATGGAAACCTATTTGTCCTCTCTAGGTTGTGATGTATGGATGTCGGTTGTGAATGGGTATACAGTCCCTAATAATCCCCCTACTGATCCTGATGCTAAGAAGGAATATGAGAACAATGCTAAAGCTAAAATGTCATTCTTAGTGGGTTATGTGATAATGAGTTTGTTAAGGTCATGCACTACTCATCTGCAAAAGAAACTTGGGATAACTTACATAAGATATTTGAAGGTGATGCTAAAGTCAAGGAGGCCAAGTTACAAACATTGAGAGCACAACTTGAGGGTCTGAAGATGAGAGATGAAGAGAAGATTGCTGACTATATCCAAAGGATTGATGAAACAACAAACACCATTAGAGGGCTTGGAGAAGAAATAAAAGATGAGGTGGTAGTGAAGAAAGTACTTAGATCCCTCACACTTAAGTATGATACAAAGATTTTAGCAATAGAAGAAGCAAAAGATCTAAAAGTCTTTACAATGGATGAATTGTATGGTTCCCTAACTGCTTACAAAATGAGGATTGTCGGTACTGAGGCTATGAAGAAAGAAGTTGCATTCAAAACATCAAGAAAATGAAAAGAAGAGTCTTCTCATGATGGAACCAGTGAAGACTTTGATGACATCATGGAAAACATTTTCAAGAGACTCAAGATGGGTTCAAGAAAATACAAAGGCAAGCTGCCTTTAAAATGTTTCAACTTTGGAAAGATTGGACATTTTGCTGCTAAATGTCCCTATGGTGATAAGAATGAAGATGATCAATCAAGTGGTAGCAGATCATACGGTAAGGACATGATGAAGAATGTCTACCGGTATGGTAGAAGAGGCTACCAAAAGTAGAGATGCCTTTATACACATGAAAATGATACCACAAATGAGGAAAGTACCTTAGAAGACTATTGCAATGAAGATGAAGTTAGAGAAAACATTTTCATGACCCAAGAGGTTCTGGTACCCGAAGAAGGAGAAGAGGAAGAGAAAGAAGGAGAAGTAGATCTTGAAGTAGAGCTCGTTAGCGCCTTGGAAGAGCTGAAGAAAATAAGAAGAGATCTGAAGAAGGTGAAAAAGGTTGCAGCTGAAGAACAAAAGTTGTTGGAATAATCTCTTGAAGAATCCAAGAAAACAATTATAGACCTAAAACTTCAATTGGAAGAGGCTAAGAGGATCTGTGAAGTTACTAGTACAGATTTGAGTAAAAAGAAGAAGGAACATCAGAACCTGGAAGAAGAAATTTTCAAGTTCTTAAAGGACTTAGAGAAAAGCAAGGAAGAGATGAAAGTGAGAAGCAAATATGAAGGCAACACCAAATCTTTAGACAAAATGTTGAGCAAACAAAAGCAATCTAAAGATATCGGTGGCTTAGGATTTGAAGAGGGTCAAAGTTCAAATAGCAAAGACATGTCCAATAAGGAGATACAGTTTACTTCTTCAAATAAAGGTGAAGAGAAGAAGGCATTCACAGTAAGCAAAGATACTGGTAAGAAGACATATGTAGATGCTATTAAGAACAGTCACACAAATCAGTACACTCAATCAATGAACCAGTGGTCATACTCAATGCACTAACATGCAGATCCAAGGAGAAATGCAAGAGATAATAATAAAGGATTCACTAGAGTTAGCAGCATGAAAGGAAGACCCCCGGTGAGGCAGTCATTTCCAGGACCAAGACAATCTAACTGGTATGTTCCAAACTTTCATGGTTATTGTCATCGGTGTAATAATTTTGGTCATAGAATGGCAGATTGTAGGAAAATGAATGTAAACCCTAGTTTTGAGAGTAGAAACTCATTTGTTGCATTACAAGGTACAAATATCACATATTATAATTCCAATGAGTTTGGTCATAAGAGTTATGAGTGTAGGAGAAATATGCAGATGTCCTATAAGAATGTCTTGGATACATCTTTCAATGCTAATGTAAAATGTTATAAGTGTCAAAATTTTGGTCACATAGCAAGGCATTGTAAGCTAAGAACTGATGAGTAAAAGAAAATAGTACTGGATCAAAAGATAGAGACTAAAACGGAACACAAGATGATAGAAGAAGAGAAATAGGTCTGGATAAAGAAGGAGAAGAACAAGATAGAGTCAAGCTTGATTGTGCAGACTGGTCTACATGCTAAAAGGAGGAATCTATGGGTAGTAGACATTGGCTACTCAAATCACATGACCAGAGACAAGAAAAAGTTCATCAAGCTTGATGATTGGACCAGTGGCTCTGTCCGGTTTGCTGACAACTCCTCTATCAAGATTAACGATCATGGTACATTGAATATTGATGGAAATCTCAAGGCTCATGATGTGTACTATGTGGAAGGGCTAAAGCATAATCTATTGAGTGTAAGTCAGATGTGTGGCAAAGGGTACAAGTTCTCATTTGACTCTATCGGTTGTCAAATAAGCAAGAAGAGTACTAGTTAGGTTGTAGAAAAAGGAAAGAAGACAGATGGTAATGTCTACAATATGAAGGAATGCTACGAGTCCCAATGCATGATGGGACAGGTTGATGAAAGTTGGTTGGGGCACTAGAGATTAGGTCATATAAATTTTGATAATCTAGTGAAGATGAGTAAAAACTGGTATGTGAGAAATATTCCATAAATAACTAAACCAGTAAGTACTTTTTGTGATGAACGCATCAGAGGCAAGAAAATCAAAGTGAGTTTCAAAACAAAAGAGTGCAATACCTCAAGACCTCTGGAGTTAGTACATACAAATTTGTGTGGACCAACAAGGACAAGGGCTCTATCTGGTGAAAGATACTTCATGTTATTCATTGATGATTACTCAAGGATGACTTGGGTGACATTTTTACATGAAAAATCATAGGCATTTGAAAGATTCAAGATCTTTAGAAGGATGGTTGAAAATGATAGTGGATATGGGTTAAAGTGTCTAAGATCTAACCGGGGTGGAGAATATTCTTCAAATGAGTTTATTGACTATTGTGAGAAACATGGAATCCGGAGGAAGTATTCAATAGCAAGAACACCACAATAGAATGGTGTGGTAGAAAGGAAGAATGGGACAGTGAAGGAAATGGGTAGAACAATGTTGAATGAGGCCAGCATACCAGATACATACTAGAAGGAAGCAGTTCATACTGCTATCTACACATTAAACCAGGTACAATTAAGAGTGAACAGTAGAATGACTCCCTATGAGTTATGGTATGACCAGAAACCATCACTCAAGCTTTTTAGAGTGTTTGGAAGTGTAGTGTCGTAAATTGTACACCCTTGCTAGGGTGGTACAATTTCACACTTAAGTTAGCACCCACCTTAGTGTGTCTTGCATCTTGCATTTCTTATTTCCCTTTAATAATTTAATTCATTAGTTTAATTAAATCTAAAGTCATATTTCATCACTTCATACATCATAAAATTGGGCCCTTTACCCTAAGTGTGCCCCTTTATATTTTATTTTATTCCTTCAATAAATCATTTAATCATAAACCCTAATTATGTCCTATTTCAACCTTTAAGGTCCAATTTTGCATATCAAAATACCTCAAAATTAGCTTTAACTTTGGGATTCGCTCTAATATCATCATATCTAACGACCCTAAAAATTTGGTGAAAAGTTGGTCGAACCATGGCGAGAATGCACATGCTCCTTGACTTTTTTCCCAAAAGTTTAGGAGCACAATTTTATGATATTATAATGCTTAACCCCAAAATATTGGTGGGAAATTCAATTCATAGGTCGGCCTAAAGGTAGAATTAAGTTGAAATTAAGATCTAGGGTTTCATACATAAGAGCTCTCTTTCTTCATTTGAAGGCAACTAAGAGGGATCTAATCTAAGGAGTTTTTAGCAAAGCAAGCATAAGGAGCCTTCTATGTAGTGAAAGAGAAACCTATGTGGAGTCTTCAACAACATTCAACAGAAATCATCAATCATTTTTCAAGCATTCATCATCAATTAGGAACCTTGAAGACATTGAAGAATAATAGGAGATCTAGTGGCAATATCTCTCCCTTGGGGATTGGTATGATTTCAAGTTATTTTCATGTCTTTGTATCAGCTTCTTTACATCAATTTGCATATTTACATTCATTCTTTAGATAATTTAGCATATTTAGTTTGAAGCATTGTCATTTACATTCACATTTACATTTAGGGTTTACTCTCATGCGTAGGGTAGTTCTAGTTTCTTATCATTTAGGATCTTGCATACAAACAAGGTTCTAGCACACACATTTTTAGTACATTATTAGCTATTTGTGGAGGTGTAAATTACCAACATAGGGGGTTTGACTAAGGAAAAACCCTATATAGCCACCCAAACTTTCCCTTTTTTAGTTGTAGGTGCAAAAACAAGCATCTGAAGGCAGTTTCGGATATGGAAAAGGTACCAACACCACCTAGAAGTCTCAAAAGTGCATAAATCTATCAAGGATAGGGGCGTGGCACCCTGGTTCTACCTAGGACAGTGGCATGGTGTCATGGTCCCTCCACTGTGTAGTGAAATTTGACAGGTTGCAGACTCAAGACCTCTAGTTTGCAGTGTCTTAGTTGCAGCCTCCTATCTGCAGAAACATGATAGTGGCATGGCACCTTGGTCCAGGTCAGTTTTGTTCAAGTTTGTGCAATTCCAAGTTCATTTATGCTTCATTCTTTATCTCCTAGTCTAGTTGATCATTCAAACCCTAGTTTTTCTCATCATTTAAACAAGAGGAATAGGAACCCTGAGAGGTAATACTTGGCTCTCTTTCTCACAAGAAGTAGCCAAAGTTATCTATCTCCCTAGGCTCTTTCATATTCCCAATGTGTTGGCAAAAGTGGGATTAGGTCCTAGTCACCCGATCTCGCTTTTCCATCCCCCACATTTTGGTGAACCTGACGTGAATCCAACCTTCTTTAATTATGATTTATGTTCTCAGATCTGAGTGTTTTTTCTATTTCAAATTCAAATTTACATTTACAAGTTTCAATTCCTTGAAAATTTCAAAATTTAGAGGTTAATTTTGTTGAAACCCTAATTTTTTAATTCAAAATTGAATTTGTGGATAGCTTAATTTGGATCATTAATTTCAGATCTGATTTTGGAACACATTTCACTCATAAATTTCATTTTCTAAATCAACATTTCCTTCTATCTTGCATATGTTATCATTTGAAAGAGGAAATTTTTTGTCAAGATGCATTCATTTCATAAATGTGATAATGGGTTAGCTTCCCTTGTTTCAATTTGTCCATCTCTTAAAGAACCTCCTCCTATCTATGACAACATTTTAGTGCCTAAAAGAGTTACACCGACAGGTTTATCTTTTCTAGATCAGCACGGCACGCTATGGAGATGATTAATTATTGTTGTAAATGCATTAAGCCAACATGTTCAATCAGTTATTGCATCAGATATTGTATTGTTTGTAAAATCTTTTTTATTGTAATATCTTGTAGAGCCGACCTACTAAAATTGGTCTTAGGTTATGGTAAAATGCAAGGAACCTATTACTATCTATTGTGATAACACTATAGCAATTGATATATCTAAGAATCTGGTATTACACTCTAAAACCAAACATGTTTCTATCAAACTAAATTTTCTAAGGGAAAATATTGAAGCAAAGGAGATAAAACTAGTTTATGTGAATACTAAAGAGCAGATTACAAATATTTTCACTAAACCTTTGCCTAAGGAGACTTTTGAATATCTCAGAGATCAGCTTGGAGTCATACCCTCACTAGTAGAGACTTAGGAAGTTGATGATTGACATCAACCAATAGAATTAACAGAGAAATCTTCTATTCTGGTTTTTGATGGGAAGCTACTTCTCAGGGGGAGTAGTTGGTATATTGAATTGATTGGTATTTTGTATATGAACTTGGCTTGGTAAGATTTTTTGTTGTAACTTTGGCATTTGATGTCAAAGGGGGAGAGATTGGTATGGAAAAACTTTTAAAAAAACACAAGGAAAACACATGTTTCTCCCAGGGGGAGAGATTGTTGTTTGGGAGAGATTATTACTCTTTGTATCTGTAATTTGATTTCTAGTTATGACCTTTTGGAGATTGTTGGTTTTTGGCATCTGGCATTTATGTTTTGGCACTTTGATGGTTTTTCCATCTTCTGTTGCCATCAATGCCAAAGGGGGAGATTTTTGGTATTTTGGTATGGTTTTGTCATTGATTTCAACACCTACTAAACACTTATCAACTCTGGCACTTTGGAGAATCAGCAACATTCACCGGCAAGCAAGTGACTCATGCACAGTCATTAGTATCTAGTACACTGGCAAGATATAATGATCACTGACACTTGGAATGATATGGAAAACACTTGGTAATGTCGAAGACATCATTTGGACATCTTGTCCAGGAGTTTTGTTTATTGGTATATTCATATTTGCATATTTGTTGTTACCGGCAAATAGGTCCAGAGTTACACCGACAGGTTTATCTTTTCTAGATCAGCACAACATGCTATGGAGATGATTAATTGTTGTTGTAAATGCATTAAGCTGACATGTTCAATCAGTTATTGCATTGGATATTGTATTGTTTGTAAAATGTTTTTTATTGTAATATCTTGTAGAGCTGACCTAGTAAAATTGGTCTTAGGTTATGGTATAAATGTAAGATCTTATTTGTAAGATCAAATGTGGAATGTGAAAAAGGATTGTGTGAAGGTATATGTGAGAATAAGCAAGGCTATACACGCAGACATCATTTGAAGATCGAAGGAGGGTTTTTGTGAAGACAAGTAGAACTACACCGGTACTGAATCTAGCGTATGAAGATTTTATTTTGTGTAGTACATTCTTATTGGATTTAACCATCCAACTATAGTCAGTGTGACTCCCATTTTGTAATTGAGCAGTGAGCTCTAGGCGCTATGTACACTTACTATCTATAGTAGTATCATCTGATTATGGGTAAGGTTTCCCACCATGGTTTTTCCCTTTACAGGGTTTCCACATACAAATATTGGTGTTATGTGTTGTGGATGACTTTGTGTTTATGTTTCATACACTAATCCTTACCGGTATAGCAATTAACTGTTAAAACTGTCTACCGACATATTGAACTGGTTTACAAGTATTAAGCATTAAGTTGGTTAAGTTGTTTTTGGTTTGAATTTATTTGACAACTGATTCACACCCCCCCCCCTCTCAGTTGTCTCTGGGACCTAACATTAACAACCCCTTAAAAACTCTCCCATGCTCTAAGGATGAAGATTTGAAGAGTGATCTTGACAATTCTCCTAAAATGTGCCCATCTCATCTAGCCATCTTAGAGGAAGAGGATGATATCTTAAACACCTTTCTTAATGTTACTTTATCTTCCTTACATGATGCCTCTCTAAGTGAAAAGGTATTGATGGACATTGACTTATATTCTCCTAAATTTGGTCCTACCAATGGGGGCATGTTAGTACAACAAGAGGTTATGAGCACTTCTTCCAAAGATCTCCTTCCTAAGCATGAATCTTTGGAGAAAGATGTCCATCTCCCTCTTAAATAATACTCCCCTCATGAGGTTCAATTTATGAAATAAGATGGTATTGTCCCTACTTTTCCTAGTGAGGGCATTTCCTCTTTTTATTCCAACAAAATTCCCACTAGAGATGATGCATTAATGAGAAAAGCTTACCCTTCTCCTAAAGATTGTCTTATCCCTAAAGATGCCTTAGAGAAAGAAGATTAAATCATAATAAATTTCATTAATGCTCTCTCCCCTAAAGATCCTATTGAACACGTTTTGGGGGAAGAATATGATGTAAACACATGTATTGATGCTCTCCTTCCCAAGGATGAAGAATTAATGAACAGTGTTATCCCTTCTCTCAAAATTGGAAATAACAATATGGACATCTTTGTGTATGGTATTCCTTTCAATGACCTCACTATTTGGAATGAATCGTTAGAAGAAGGTGTTGATTATTATCTACCCCATGAGAGAACCCTAGCCAAAGGGGATGAAATCATGATTGATAACTCCCTTGATAGCATCTCACCTTCCATGAATCTCAATAATTTTTTCTCTAAAGTCAAAGCATCTCCCTCTCCTCAACTTGGTTCTACTCATAAGGATACCCTAGTTCATGGTAAGATGGTTAACATCTTTTTCAAAGATCACCCTCTCAAAGGTGAGACTTTAAACATTAATGTTGATCCTTCTCCTAGAGATTTTATTCCCCATGTAGATCCTTTGGTGTTAGAGGATGATATGACCTTTCCTAAAACATCAATGCCTACTTATAGTCGCCCTCCTAAAATTGATCTTATCCATGATAATATCTTAGTGCAAGGAGAGACTATCAACAATTCTTCCAACAATATTGTTAATTCTTCTTCTAAGGACACCTTTGATATTCCTAAACCATCCTCAATCAATTCTATACATGTGAATGGAACACCTAATAAACCCCTCTTCACAGTTCAAGGTTCTTGTCCTTCTTAAGATTCCCCACTTAAGCCTATCTCAGTGGTTCAAGGTGGTTATGCTAATGATTCTTTTTGCACTCCTAAGAAACCTATTATTACTATGAAAGGAGGTTATCCTACTAAGAGCCCTTATGAGTATGCTAAGAAAATTACTGGAGAGAGTTATAATATAGTTGCTCATACTTACAACATGAGAAACAATAGGCAACCTAGTTCTCCTCCAGTTATCCTAGCTTCGCTTCCTCTCTCTCAACCTACCCTTCTGTAAGAACCTCGTATATCAAATCTTAGAAAGGAGTATGATCTCATTGAACAACTTAAAGCTACTCCTGCCAAGATTTATATTTGGGATTTAGTTCAAACTTCACCTACTTATCATGGGATGTTACAAGATGCTTTGAAAAACTTAGATGGCCCACCTACAGTGACACCTAATAACATGTCCACTTTGATTGATCCTACAAACACACCCAAAGCTCAAATTGTATTCATACTAAATGAGTTACCTTTTCCTAAAATCCAAAATCCATATGACCCTCATATGATTATAGTTATTATCAATGATAGTGCTATAAGATGAACCCTTGTGGACAATGGATCTGGCCTTAATGCTTGTGGTGTGGACTTATTGGATAAGATTAAAGTGGATCGTTCTCTCATCAAATCTTCTTCTCTTACTATTTGAGGCTTTGATAATGTTGCTAAAAAATGTCTAGGTATCATAATCTTACCTGTTAGGGTAGGTCCTATTGTGTTACCTACACCTATTCATGTTATGCTTGATAATTGGACATATAACCTTCTATTAGGGAGACCTTGGATTCATAGCATGGAAGTCATCCCCTCAATTTTCATAGGCAAGTCAAATTCATTTATAACAATACGACATACACCTTGTTAGCTGCCAAACCTTAAGAACCATTAAAATCTAGATCTTCTTGTTCAACTACTTCCCATTCTTCTTCCAATCCTTCTACTTCTTCAAATACATCTATTTTATCTAATGATGTTGTTTCTTCTAGTACTTCTGATTCTTCTACTCAATTGGAATCTCCTCCCAAGGACATCTTTTCTCCTAAAGAAGTGCTCGCAAATGATGATTGGGGATCTCTAGACTTTACCCCAACTTTTATAGGAGAATATAGGGTACATTGGAAAGGATCCAAGACTAAGAAGGAGAAATCTAAGGAGGAACCTAAAGAGAAACCTTCTTTGTCTAAACAACTAAGTAACCACTTTGTGGCTGCTTCTAATTCAAATAATTCTTCAAATCCTTCCTCTAGTTTATATAGCATCGAGACCTATGAGGCATCACAATATATTTCTGATTTGGTATCCCTTTATGGTCATGGTTTTCACATTTTAGCTAAGAGTGGCTATGATGGCAATGGTTGTGGCACAACTAAACAAGGAATTAAAGTTCCTTTAGAACATAATACACATGAAGCTTCATTTAGACTTGGATATAATCCCTCTAATCCCGCCAAAGCATCTAAAAGACCATCAATCAATGTGAATGCTATATTTAGTAGTGATGATAACATCACCTCACATAAATCATATTTTAATTCTTTCAAAACTCATCCCCCTCATAAGAAAATCTTGGTGATGAACAAATCTCTTTATGAATCTCCTCAAGAGATTTCTAATCCCACTTATGAGAATTTATCTTCTACTTATTCTAAAATCCCTTCTTCTAGGAATATGACTCTAATGAATTATACTTATCCCTCTCCTAAGATTGTATGACTTAGTGGCCTATTCTTCTCCTATAAACTTCTCTCTTTCTAGAGACTTTTTAACATTCATCATCTTATACATGTTTTTAATGTCACTTATAGTAAAGCATTTAACATGTCATATTCAAATACCTCATTCAATCTATCATGTCTTTAAATAACATTAATGGCTATTATGTTGCTAATCATTATGTGACATTGGTAGCTGATTTAATGGGCGCTCATTTTCATTCATGATGGTACAATTTCACGTGCAATCATACTTTTGGAAGAAACATAATAGCCTATTTCTATCCCATCTCTTCTCCCTATATATATAGGGGGCAATAGTGATTTCAAACATCACCCCTTCTTGAAGATTAAAATTTTCTCTCATATTGGAACAAGCATCCCTACCGGGTATCTTAAGTACATATCCTTAATTGGGACCTCCTCCTTGGTGTTGGAAGTCTTTTATCATTCATAAATTTATTTTCTTCATTAATTATATCTTTTATAATAAACCCTTCTATTTTGTGCATGTGCATATCCTTGATGAGGATATCTTGCCTTCTTTTAGAAGAGTGTTGTTATAAATAATCTCTCTTTGATGCCATCTCAATCCTCTACTCTTTTCAAATCTCTTACATTCATTCATTATAGAATATGTTATATTTGTCTAAGAAAACTCCTCTTAAAGGTAGATGTCTTTTTGAACAAAGATCTCTTCTCCTCCAAGGATCTCCTTTACTCTTATATAGCAAGATGTCTCTTTTGAACTATCTTATCCTTTCTTGAAGAGTATTCCCTCTCTTGCTTGGATTTATGACATTGTTGCATGATGAATATCTTCTTGGTGTCTAAGGTAGGTATCCTTGTTCTACTTGCACACACATGCATTAGGTTGAGTGGAACTAACGGTGTTCTAACTCTCCTCCCTTACATGGATCACCTAGATAGACTCTAGGGGCTAGTTTTCCATGTCCTCTCCATGGATCACCTAGTTTTAGGGGCAATATGTCCATGGTTCCTTTTATCTTCTCATGGATCACCAAAGTGTGTATTCATGCTTTTCTATCTCTTCTTCCTTCTCTTTGCATTTTTTTCCATTTAAATATTTCATCTTGTGTTAGAGAGCTCTCAAATCCTCACACTCTTTGTTGTGTTAGAATTGAGGATTAGTTCTCTTTCTTACCAAATGATTCTCCATTTAGTTTTTGGTCTTGTATCAAATCTCCTTGTGAGTATTTGTCATTAATATTCTTTCACAATTCGATGTGTTAAACATGATACCCTATTTCAACTCACTAAAATTAGCAAGCTGAAATAGGGGGGCATATAGCTACCCTCAAATTTTCATCACCTTCCTTAGTAAGCATTTAGGTAATTTTGTGATTTTATCTAACATGTGATTTTGTAGGGTGCGGATCCTAACTATGTACTGCAGATACCGTTGGGGGCTTCATCCCTAAACTTGTGGATATATCCTTTTTTCATGAATGTTTACTTTTCCTTACTTTAGCTTGCATATGCACGTAGTGTCATATGACTGCTAAAGTGGGGGCTAAATGTAGTATCATGAACTGTACTCCCTTGCTAGGGTGGTACAATTTCACACTTAGGTTAGCACCCGCCTTAGTGTGTCTTGCATCTTGCATTTCTTATTTCCCTTTAAGTTTTTAATTAATTAATTTAATTAGATCTAAAGTAATATTTCATCACTTCATACATCATAAAATTGGGCCCTTTACCTTAAGTGTGCCCCTTATTATTTTATTCCTCCAATAAATCATTTAATCATAAACCCTAATTATGTCCTATTTTGACCTTTAAGGCCCCATTTTGCATATCAAAACACCTCAAAATCTGTTGTAACTTTGGGATTCACTCTAATATCATCATATCTAATGGCCCTGAAAATTTGGTGAAAATTTGGTCAAACCGTGGCGGGAATGCACATGGTCCTCGACTTTTTTCCCAAAATTTCAGGAGCACAATTCTATGATATTATAATGCTTAACCCCAAAATATTGGTGGGAAATTTAATTCCTAGGTCGGCCTAAAGGAAGAATTAAGTCGAAATTAAGATCTAGGGTTTCATACTTAAGAGCTCTCTTTCTTCATTTGAAGGCAACTAAGAGGGATCTAATCTAAGGAGTTTTCAACAAAGCAAGCATAAGGAGCCTTCTATGTAGTGAAAGAGAAGCCTATGTGGAGTCTTCAAAAACATTCAAAAAAATTCATCAACCATTTTTCAAGCATTCATCATCAATTAGGAACCTTGAAGACATTGAAGAATAATAGGAGATCTAGTGGCAATATCTCTCCCTTGGGGATTGGTATGATTTCATGTTAGTTTCATGTCTTTGTATGAGCTTCTTTACATCAATTTGCATTTTTACATTCATGCTTTAGATAATTTAGCATATTTGGTTTGAAGCATTTTCATTTACATTCACATTTACATTTAGGGTTTACTCTCATGTGTAGGGTAGCTCTAGTTTCTTATCATTTAGGATCTTGCATAAACACAAGGTTCTAGCACACACATTTTCAATATATTATCGAATATTTGTGGAGGTGGGAATTACCAACACATGGGTTTGACTAAGGCAAAACCCTATATAGCCACCCAAACTTCCCCTTTCCAGTTGTAGGTGCAGAAAGAAGCATCCAAAGGCAGTTTCAGATATGGAAAAGGCCCCAACACCACCTAGAAGTCTCAAAAGTGCATAAATATATCAAGGACAGTGGCATGGTTCCCTAGTCCTACCCAGGATAGTGGTGTGGTGCCATGGTTCCTCCAAATTGCAGTGAAATTTGACAGGTTGTAGACTCAAGACCTCCAGTTTGCAGTGTCTCAATTGCAGCCTCCTGTCTGCAGAAATAGGATAGTGGCATGGCACCCTTGTCTAGGTCAATTTTGTTCAATTTTTAGCATTAGGTACACATCTAGAATCCTCCCCCTTTCATGCTTTCAGTATCTCAGTTTCAGATTTACAAGTTTGTGCAATTCCGAGTTCATTTATGCTTCATTCTTTATTTCCTAGTCTAGCTAATCATTCAAACCCTAGTTTTTCTCATCATTTGCAACAAGAGTAATAGAAACCCTAAGAGGTAATCCTTGGATCTCTCTTTCTCACAAGAATTAGCCAAAGTGATCTATCTCCCTAGGCTCTTTCATATTCCCAATGTGTTGGCAAAAGTGGGATTAGGTCCTAGTCACCCGATCTCGCTTTTCCGTCCCCCATAGGAAGTAAGTGTTTCATCAAAAGAGATGTTGATGGATTAGGAAGTTTTGATTCTTGGAGTGATGAAGGAATCTTCTTGGGTTAGTCAATCAATAGAAAACACTACAAATTCTACAACAAGAAATCAAGAAAAATGGTTGATAGTACAAATGTGAGAATAGATGAAGATCTACATAAGAAATAATCTATGCCGACACCCTATATTGATGTTTCGGATGATGAGAATGAAGATCAATCTAATAATGGACCAGCAGAAGAAGCACCAACCAATAACTCCAGCTAGTATGTACAGAAGAACCATCTGGAAGAACATATCATAGGAGATAAAAATGAAGGTGTACAGACCAGAAGGAGACTATCTCGGAATGATGAGCAAGTAAATTTCTGTCTCATGACAAAACTTGAGCCCAAAACTTTTGATGAAGCTAGCAAAATTGAAAAATGGATAGATGCTATGGATGAAGAGCTGAAACAAATTGAGAAAAATCAAACTTGGGAACTTGTTCCTAGACCAATAGACAAGAATATCATAGGTACCAAGTGGGTCTACCAGAACAAGATGAATGAAGAAGGCAAAATAATCTGACATAAAGAAAGGTTAGTTTGCAAAGGGTATGCTCAAGTGGAAGGTATTGACTTCAAAGAAACCTTTGCACCGATTGCTAGGTTAGAGGCAATAAGAATGTTTCTAGCTTTCTTTGCATATAAAAGTTACGAGGTCTACCAAATGGATGTCAAATCTGGATTTTTGAATGGTAACCTTGAAGAAGAGGTGTATATGGAACAACGAGAGGGTTATCTTTTACATGGTGATGATAGTTTTGTATGCCGGTTGAAGAAAGCCTTGTATGGTTTGAAGCAAGCTCCCAGAGCATGGTATTCCTAGTTAGACAAATACTTAAAGGAGCAAGGATTCCGGAAAGGGAATGTAGACAACAACTTATATGTCAAGGTAAATGGATATCACATGATTATAGTTATCGTATATGTGGATGATATTATCTTTGGTGGAGACAAGGACATGATGTGCAAAGAATTTGCAGATCAAATGAAGACAAAATTTCAGATGTCCATGCTAGGTGACTTGTCCTATTTTCTTGATTTGCAGATCTCATAGAAGGAGAAAGGAATTTTCATCTCACAAACCAAGTATTTTAAAGACATGTTGAGAAATTTCAAATGGAGGACAACAAATCGATAAGTACTCCCATGGTTACCGGTTGTAAGTTGAGAAAACTAGATGAGTCACCGGAAGTTGAGAAAACACTGTATAGATCTATGATTAGTAGTTTGTTATATCTAACAACATCTAGACCAGATATTATACAAGATTTTTGCATGGTAGCAAGATTTCAAGCTGCTCCTAAACAGTCTCACTTAAATGTAGTTAGGAGAATCTTTAAGTATCTACAAGGAACTATTAGTTATGGCCTATGGTATCCAAAGGAAGGAGACTTCTCTTTGTAGGCTTATACTGATGCATATTGGGTAGGAATTATTGATGATTGAAAGAGTACAAGTGGAGGTGATTTCTACTTAGGAGACTGGTTAGTATCATGGCACAACAAGAAGCAAGATTTAGTGTCACTATCTACTACTGAGGCAAAGTATATAGTAGCTGCTACATGTTGTTCATAGGTCTTGTGGATGAAGTAGAAACTGAAAGACATACAAGTGGAGATACCAAAACCTATTCCAATCTAGTGCGATAACTCAAGTGCAATTAACATCTCCAAGAATCTAGTAATGCACTCAAGAACAAAACACATTGCAATCAAGTATCATTTCTTGAGGGAGAAGGTAGCAGACAAGGAGGTCATAGTAGAATATGTTCCAACTAGTGAGAATATTGTTGATATATTTACCAAGCCACTTCCTTTGGGCCCATTTGAGCACTTGAGACATAAGATGGGATTTGTCCCACCATCCAACAATACTTAAATGTGTAGGATGACGTATGGTTCAGGGGGAGTCAACAATTGTTACTATCCTATGACTCTTGAATCATGAAGCATGGACACAAGGGGAGAATGTGTCCTACCAGATGTAGACAAGGGAGAGATTATGGGTAGAATCTGGCAATATGGTTGGTGTTAGACTAAGGTTCCCTTTTTCATTGCTTTCAAAGGAGGAGAGAAACCAGAATAGAAAATGATTGACATCAATGCCAAAGGGGGAGATTGTCGGCATTGAATTTTCATTGATGTCAACCAGTATTACAGGCTACCGGTAGGGTGTGTCAACCTGGTATGAAGAAGACTGAACCAGCATAAAGAAGATAAGTATGATCATGTGTTGATAGATGATATCACTGGTATAAGGTAAGATTCAGGAGTGAGTTGGAATGCCTAAGTATTAACTGGTAAGGCATAAACCAGTATGAAGGTTGATTGTTTGTTTGTGATGAAGAGGCAAAATGTTAGATGAATCACAACAACACCCGGTGAGCTGAACTGAATGAATGGCATGAAGACATAGTGGAACTTTAGATGAACTGTTAGTATTATGTGTCAATAACAGTGCTTGTCCTATGTATTTGGCATACCAATAAAGGTTTGTACCGGTAGAAGGGCTTGTACTGGCAGGGATGTTTAGGGTGGAACCGACTCTTTATCAATGAGTTGAAAGTATGCTGATGTGTGCCATGGGGAGCTAAGGTGGGAAACATGTAGAGGTTGATAAAATGTTCATTGACATGGCTCTCCATGCAATTGGTCGTCATTAAATGATAAATCCAAAAATCACAGGATATTATCTGACTGTTGCGGCTCAAGGTAGAATGGACAACAGAGAATGATTTGGTAGTTGTTGGCAAGGTGATTGGAGCACGAAATCCAATTGGAGATTGACCTCCAGTCAGAAACAACTAGACAAGATGAGGTTGACCAAGATCAAGGTCGTAAAGCAGGGTAATATTTGGTATTTTAAGAAAACATGCATTGGATGAATAAAAACATGTACAGATGCATCTCCCCATATCTGGTGAATGATCCAAGGTAGATCAAACAAGATTTGATCTAGATTTAGTCGAAGGAAAGACACCCTAACCGCCTGATGTTTGAATTTGTTTTTGGCGGGAAACTTGTTTTTAAATATACAAGTCTAAAATCGATGTGGTGGTTGTTGTGATATGATATGTGATTATGCTGGTGTATGAAAGATAGAGAGAAAATATTGTTTAAGTGAAAAAAAAAAATCTCTAGTGATTGTGTGTTGAAGGAGAACCGGCAAGGTGTGAACTGGCAGAGACAAAACCTGTCATAGTGTGACCAGGTGTGAGGTAAATCCAACAAACAAAGGAAGGGAAGTTTTTGATAGAGGAAGAATGAGCCTAAAGGCAGCATTGCGATGAGTGTGGAGGTTTCATAGACTGGTAAGATTGAAATGAGTAGAGAAGTGTATTGAAGGGTTGCAAAACTACATTTGCAACAGGGAAGTATTTTTTGTATTTGAATCATCATATTGTTCCACTAAGTAGGTTCTTAGTGCAGGGGTTGTAGTTCCTTTAGGTTGAAGCCCATAAATTGTTTAGGGGTTGGTGCTCCTTTGAGTTGGTGCTCATAAATCAGGGGTTGGTGCTCCTTGGGTTGGTGCCCTAAAATTGTAATCAGATCTTTTATATTGTGAGGCTGGATTGGAGCAAAAGATCTCCAGCAACTATTCTCACTGAGGTTTTTCCCACATTGGGTTTTCCTCGTATATCTGGTGTTATGTGATGCATTCTTGTGTATGAGTTATGTTTATGTTAAAGAAAATCTTTTCACACACTTAGTTTGCATTGTTTGGGCTATTGGTTAGCACTTAGTTTGTTTTACATTCTACCAGTATATCCCTGTTGAAGAAAAAATGTTTTAAATCACTGATTCACCCCCCTCTCAGTGATCCATTGTGTCCAACAGATGATCCACAGGATTTTCTTCATGGCATATGAGGGGCTCCTAAATCTGTATTTTAATGACTTCATGTTCTATCAAATAAAGTTGTAACTTATCATGGATACCCCACTTAAAGCTCACTATCTTAAGGAAGAAGGCTATCCTTGACTGCAAAAGTCTTTTAATATTGGTATTGTCTTCAAAATTAAGACCTCCATAGACTTGCTACCTCTGTCTGGTACTACTATTTTGATTGTAATCTTTACTATGACAACAATGGTGATGCCCTCTTTTAGATTGTATTCATTGTGTCTAAGTCAACAAACATCTCTGCTATCTTCTTCATCTCTTTTACTGTCACAATTTTTTGTACTTGGATAGTCTTAAAAGGTCTATCATTGTATATGCAACAGTATTACAAATGCCATTTTGCCACAGTCTTATTGTTCTTTTAGGGTTAACTTATGATCGCTCCCCTTTGAATCTTTGTAACTATGAAGCCTAGTTGTCCTTTGCTCATTCAAGATATGAAGATGCCTTTTGATAAATAGGTTGCTCAAAGATTTTTGATGTTGTGTGCTTTGTAAATGACTTTTCACTTTTGACTTGACTGTCTTTAACTGTATCTTCACGGCCATTTGTGATAAGTTGTTTTTTTCACTGTCTTTGCCTTCCTTCAAGATCATGGCTGCCTTGATGAAGCTGTGAACTACATCTTTGTGTTTGAACTCTACCCTTTGTATAAATATTTGCACATCTACTATGCATACTCTTTCCTTTTAGGTGATTTGGTCAGCAAATTGATTCTCACCATTCTTACTGCATATATCTAGACTACACTTATCACTGCTCTAAGGCTTAGATGCAACCTTAATTATTGTGAGGACTGTCATGAATGAAGACTTCTGCATAGGTGTCCTTCTTGAAGATAGGACTTCTATTTCACTCCTCTTTTACTATCTTAAGTTCTCTTTATGCACTTAAAATAATTGTCAATGTTTTTGAGGTCCATTCTCTACCATTCATAATTGAGATTTTGTGTCTAGACTATGAGTTACCATGACCTTGATATATTTATTGTATTGTGCTACTAAACTCTAAAAGATGTTACTATTAACTATGAAAGGGTTGTAATTCTAATGTAAAATATTGCTATTGTAGTCCTTCACACAATCATTAGGGTCTTCTATGATATCATCTTTGCAACATTGGGACTATTCTCTTTCACTCTTTTGGGTTATCACAAGATGATGTCTGCAACTTTGTGTGCTTCTAGTTGTCATAGCTTTGAACTAGGTCTATGATCTTGTGTAGAAGCTTCCTTCACTGTGACTAGGATTCTTTATTGTTTCTCTTGATTGTGGTTGTTGAAGCTTAAGATCATGGTTGTCCCAAGTGATGTCTCTTATTTGCAATTTTTGAGACTCGTGACTGAAATTACAGTATTTCATATAACTGCATGACTATTACAGTGAATTGATAACTTTGGTCTGCTAGATGTCTTTTTTTCAGCTGTAGAATCATTGTAATTTTTTTGAAATTATCTTTTTGTAATTATTTTAACACATGTACTATTAAATTAATGGTTGTTTTATTATGCAAATAAGGGTAATCATTACATATGTATTAATATAACATGTTATTTTTTCTTTTTGTAGGAATGTACTGATAAATTCAATGAAGTTGATAAAGTTAGGTTGTTGGATCCATTTGATAGTGTTGTTTTTGGCATTGGGAGGATTCACTCCCTATCTATTCTACATGGAGTAAAATTAAAAGGAACAAGTGATGCAAATGTGAACATTTTAATGGTCACAAGTAACATACCTCTTCCTTATGAAGACAAAATAGATGGAGTCGTCCGTCTGAAAGAGAAAGAGGGAACCTTCGCAAGGTGGCCATTAAAATATTTGCAAAAAATGATATAGTTGAATATGTTTATCATGTTTCTTATTGTTTTATGTAGTATTTTTAATATTTTGAAAGAGTTGGAAACTCTTAGACAATTTTGACATTTTTTATTATATTTACATATATACCCTTCGACAAATTTGACATCTTATAAAATTATATTTTTTATTGCAGATTACATTGTTTGTCATGATGTTCAATCAATCTTTTATTTCTAACATGTAGCTTGTTCATATATGTAATATTTTTATTTGCTTTTATGATCTAGTTTATGTTTAACGTTATATTATTTTTGCATTATAAAATGATTAAATATACTACCAATAAATAAAAAATATTAAATATACTACCAATGGATGTAAATATATGACTAAAATAAGGACTAAATATATGACTAAAATAATGACTACGATGACTAAATAAATGACCATTTAACAACAATCAATGATTAAATTAATGACTCAATATATGACTAGATTAATGACTAAATATATGACTAAATAAATCACTAATATGACTAAATAAATGACCAAATAACAACAATCAATGACTAAATTAATGATTAAATATATGACTTAATTAGTGACTAAATATATGACTAAACTAGTGACTATCATGACTAAATAAATGACCAGATAACAACAATCAATGACTAAATTAATGATTAAATATATGACTAAATTAGTGACTAAATATATGAATAAATTAGTGACTATCATGACTAAATAAATGACAACATAACAACAATCAATGACTAAATTAATAACTAAATTAGTGACTAAATTAGTGGCTAAATCAATGACTAAATCAATGACTAAATTAGTGGCTAAATCAATGACTAAATCAATGACTCAATCAATGACCAAATCGATGACCAAATCGATGACCAAATTGATGACCAAATTGATCAATCAAAACAACCAATAAATGACTAAAATAGTTTAGTCATAAATTTGGTCGTGTGATCAATGACTGGAAATAAACTACTAATGATCACGTGATCAAATTTAATCATTTATATGCAATTTTTGGTAGTTTTTTTTGTCATATATTGTTGTTTTTGTACTAGTGTTATCTCGAACCCTATGTGACCCTCTTCACAAACTATTAAGACACCAACTGATAAATGCCAGAGTCAGAATTTGGAACTTGACCATTCATCATGCATGGCAAGCAAATGGAGAATTGTGGAGCCCCTTGTATGGTGTGATCTATTTTCCTCACTGGGCCAACACATGGCAGTTTAGTGGGAAGAAGCTAGAGAATTTAAAACTTTTACTCATGGAGACACACAAAGCCAAGGCATGTCCCATGGGGCCCATCATTTGATAAGGAAAGGAGTCATCCATCAAAAAGAAAAGGGTCGTGATGTCGACCTCTATAAAGAATTCTACAGATGGCAAAGGGGTAAGAAAGTGTATGAGATCAATGTTGAGTGAGTTTTGCCATCAATGACAAAGGGGGAGATTGTTGGAAGTTTGGCATTGATGTCAACCCCTAGTGTAGTCTTTTCATTTATGTCATATGGTGTAGTTGAGTGAAAAGATATGATGATGGATATTGTTGGAACTATTAGATATTATCATTACTAAGATGTTGGTGTTGCTAGCTTGTATTGTTAATGTTGCTATTGATGGAAGTACATGTGGATGTTGTTATTGATGTTCATTAGGTCTATTGTTGATGAAATATATGTTACTCTTTGTTGGAAATGGTACTATAACTATTGGTTATTTCTATTAGTGGATAGTGTAGACTAATATCCTAGGTGCTGATATGGTGGGTTAAGATGAATGTGTAGATGGTTGATTTCCTTGTCAAAGATTGTTCAGAGGATTGTTGTCGATTGTGTTGACATCAATGAAGAATCTCAAATGAGAGTTGAGTAGATGTTTCATGTTTATGTCCATCCTTTTGGTGTTGATATCCAACATGTTGTGGTATCATTTATGATATGTCCAGTGGGATGATCTTTTTAAAATATTAGGAGATTATTGTCAAATGAAAGCTGGTTGCATATGCTTTGTGTTGTGGATGTCTACCTTCTTGGTGTTTGATGTCTATGTTGGCAAATGCACACTCCAATGAGAAATTGTAGGTGATTGAAGGTAATGTCATTGATGGCAACCTTGCAATCCTATGGCACCAACACCGACAGACTCTACATCGGTAGTTAGTTTACCAGTAGCGGCAAAGATGATTACCGACACCCCAGCCAATAGGATTTTGTTTATTACATTTTGTATTTAATTGTAATATCTTTTTGTAAGCCGACAAGGAGAATTGTAATAGGACTCATATATAAGTATGAGATCTTGTAGATCAATTAGGATGCAAACATGGTTAGATTATTGCAGAAGTAATATGCGAATATAAAGGAAGATTTTGGAGTAAGGTTTATGGTTATTGTATGAGCTTAAACTGGTACTAAACCTGGCATAGCAGATTTTGAACTGAAGCAATACATTATATTGGATTTGCATAATCTATTTTGTAAGTCAGTGAGACTTCCTTTTGTAATTAAGCAGTGAGCTTTAGGCAGTTGGCCTTCCTACATGTGCAGGCCCCTATTGTTAGTAATATTCTTTTATTGGCCAGTAAGTGAATATTGTGGGTCACAAATCCCACCAAGGTTTTTCCCACATTGGGTTTCCTCATTAAAATATTATGTTATGTTGTGCTTATTGTTCTTATTTACTGCATTAATTATGGTTTACCGGTACACTGTTTGGAATGCAATTTGTTTAATAAGATCATAAAATCAGTAAACCGGTTAGATACTGATTCACCCCCCCTCTCAGTATCTTTGGGAATCCTAACAATTAGTATCAGAGCCTAGTCCTCTTTTTTCAAAAGCCTAACAACTTGAGGGAGATTCTGACACCGGTACAGATGGATAATTTGAGAAAGCAATTGGAAACATCTCTTGCAGATTATGATGCAAAAAAGTTGAAGAATATCAAACTTGAAGATGATCTGAAGGTTGCACAGGAAATCATTCAAGGACTTTAGGAGAATTATACTATTGCCCGGAATAAAAGAAGAGAACTTCATGAGAAGATGTAGAAAGATGATGATGAAAAATAAACTCTTAACGATCTTGTAGGCAAGATGAAATAAGAAAATATGACCTTGAGGAATGAAATGCAAGATATGACTATGAGATTTTGTAAAGACATTGAAGACAGAAAGAAGAATGAAGATGACTTGGCTAGAAGAATCAATGATGCTGCAAATGAGAATCTAAGACTCAATCATAAAAAATGATATGTTGAAGACAGATTTAATTCACTTGGAACATGATAAAATTGAACTCATGAGACAGAAAGATTTCTTGGAAAATGAGTTGGCTACTACAAATCAACATAAGGAGAAATTCAAGAAAAGTTCAGAAGAACTTGATGACATGCTGAAAAATCAGAAACCTAATGGAGATACTAATAGTCTTGGATTTGAAGTTGGTGAAAGCTCCGGTATTGCAAACAATCATGATCACGGTAAACCGGTAAGGCAACCTAATGCATACAAATTTAATGAGAAATTCTTTAACTGTAACAAGTATGGTCATAGAGCAAATCAATGTAGATCTAGAAACTATTAGAATACTAATGCACCCACCGGTCAATGTTCTAAATGCAACAAAATTGGTCATAATTCAGAAAATTGCAGAATGAATGTAAGATGTTATGTTTGTGGAAGATTTGGACACTTATCTAATCAATGCAGAACACATACCGACATAGGATATGGAAAAGCTATTTAGAAAAATAATGTGACTTGTTATGCTTGTAACAAGATTGGAAATATTGCAAAATTTTGTAGAAGTAAGGCATCACCGACAAATAACAAAGGACCCAGTTTGAAAGGTAAAGAGAAGGTTGAAGAGGTAAAGAAATCATTTTCAAAACAATGGATTAGAAAGAGAGATCAGAATGTTGATGAGGCTATTCCTTCACCGGTAGAACAAAGTATCACTCCACCAACAGGACATTCTTCATCTAACTGAAATGAAATCCCTTGGGGATATGGCATCAAATTGAAAACATGCTAGTTTACCCACCGTTGATGGTAAGAGGATGAAATGCTTCTTTACCGGCAGATGAGTTAAGTTTTCACTTGACCGGCAAGCATTTTTTATGGTAATTGAAGGAAATGACATTATAAAGCAAGTGTTTTTCACTCTTTTTCACTCACTGAGCATTCAAGCTTACTTAGAGCGCCAAAAACTTGAGCGAAGGCATCCACAACGAGAAGTGAAGCAAAATCATTCAAGCATTCAAACCTAAAGGTAGATTAAGGTATTTATACAATGGCTTCCTCCTTTGCACCTGAATTCATTGCAAACCCTACTGTAATTGAAGTGGTTAAATTCCCTAGGCCCGTATTTAAAATCATACCCAAAGTTGCAAAGTAGGATGATACCCTAGGAGCATTTTCTAAAATTCCCAAAGGAGTTGCTTATGCTGAAAACCCTAGAATTTACATACATTGTCATATTGAAGAACTTGGTGCTGATGAGATTATGAACATGTATAAGACTGTAATTTGTGATGAAAATGGTAATGTGAAACCGGAACATAAGATAATTGAAACCCTAGGTTTTGTGGAGATACTTAACATTCCTGATTTTTCGAAGGAAGTTATAAGAATTGTACTTAGCAGAGTTCATGGGGAGTTCTTTTGGCTAGATTCCATCCATAAGATTACAAAAGAAGCAGTTAGGGTAGTGACTGGCTTACATTCCATCAATAGCAGACCAAAAAAAGGAAAGAAGGTCTCTAATGACATTGTGATGACCCTAACCAGTGCAACCCATGATAGCAGATCCTTGAGAGTAAATGATGTAAAGGATATTAATATAAGATTCAGTATCATGATTCTAGGATACAATACTACACATACCAACAGACTAAACTCTGTTTCTAGTTTATGTATCAAAAGTGCTTATGACATGGTAAACAGTAATGCAAAGATTGACATATGTGAATGGTTAAAAGATGAATTGATTGATAATCTGAAGAAAATCAAAGGAGAAAAGAAAGGTACTTTCAGATTTGGTAACTTACTTGTATGTCTATTGCTATACATCACTAAAGAAGTTCCCGGTATAGGTAGAAAAGAATTTGGTTTTAACATACTGGTAGGAAAACAACTCTTGGATATCTTTAACAACATGGGAGATGATAGGGAAAAGAACATAATTGAACACTTTCAGGCACTAAAGGCTAGAATGAAGATTAGGGAAAGACTATCTCAATCCATAGTTGACAAATATCAATAGGAAATATGCTTTGTTATAAAGAAGGACGAAATCTGGATGGAGGCAATGGTTCCTAGAACAATTTGGGTAACTGAAATGGGTTATGAGGCAGATGAGAACATAATAGAAACATATGCTAAAGCCCTCCTTGAAGCCCCTAGAGAACAAGCAGAAGAAGTATTTGGAAATGCAGAAACTATTGAAAGCAAAGTTCAATCATAGAAACGAATAAAGAAAGCAAAACAAACAATTAGAAAAGCAACAAGACAGGCAAAAGAGATTAAGAAAAACATATTGAATGTGACTGGTATCAAGGAGAGTGACTTAGAAGGATTACAACTGGAAACACATCTTTCACCAGTGAAATACCGACAGAGTTTCAGAGAGTAGAAAGAAAAAGGAAACCTTCACCGGTACCCACTCCTACACCCAAGAGAACAAGAAGAAAACAACAAGCTGTAAGGCCTCCAACAAAGAAAATAACACCAAGGAAGAAGAAGGAAAAACAAGTTATCCCTCCACTTGACAATCTCTTGAATGAAATAACTGAAGATAGAAACTTGTCAAATGTTAGCAAGTTGTATAGTACTTTTACAAATGAGGAAAAGGAAAGTATAGAAAACAGTGTTATTTTACACTTAGACATTTGCAAGAAATTCTTGATAGAAGTTGTAGATGACTTGCCAAGTGACTTGTACAAAAAATTAGATGCAAAAAGGTTAGCAATTGTGGAAATGGACAAGAAGATAAAGGTAGCAAAATTACTTGCAGTTCACCCAATAAAATCAGCAGAAGAAATTGATGAACTGATAAGTGAGGCAAACCGGCCAATATTTTCCATTGGTCACCGACATGTAGCTTTAATGGCTAGAAGAGTGAATGAGATCACTTAAAAAACAATAGACAAATGGGATATTTTCTTTGTGGAAAAGGAAAAGCAATAAGAACTTAAATGACCAAAGACTTTCAGAGTCTATCAAAAGGAAAAGGATAAAGGTAAAGGCAAGGTAGGTGGTCCTCCGAGCATAAAAGTAACAGATAACTTGTCTCCACCTCCTTCTGATACTCCACCTATTGAAACTGTTGATACACCACCAGTAATAGATAATTTTGAGAGTATGGAGACAATGCATGAAGACACCAATTCTGATTCAGAGGTATTATTTACAATGAATATTGATACACGTGAAGTAAACATTGTGGTTGATAAGGAAACCACTGAGAAGAATGATGTGGCAACTGAGCCACGAGCTAAGGATATTACTGTTGAGACACATGTTGAGGATATAGTTGGAAATGTTAAGATGGGGATTGAAACACATACTGAACAATCCACTAATCCCCTGGATACTGGAAAGATAGATACCACTGATGTACACACTGAAAAACCTACTGAGTTAGAGCAACCGGCTACTGATATTACAATAAAATTTGTTGAGATACTGGTAGTAGATAGTTCAAAGGTACATGCAAATAACCGGTAGATAATACTAAGACACAATCAGAGAAACCGGCAATGGAAAGCACAGAAAAAACCGACAGAGGTACATTGTGAGAAACATGAAGAGAAAAAGGTTGAGACAGAGATAGTGCCATCGGCAACAACTAAGAAACCCAAACCTTTGCTAGTTGAGATGTAGACGTAGACTAACCTACCAGAGGTCAACTCAAGCAAAGAGGTTACTCACACCGACGGATTGCAGATTGTTAAGGTAGTTGGACAATCTTCTAGTTCTTCCATGACAGAATTCAGACCGATAAATGTAATAGAGGTATTATTGGATTCCATCAAGAAAATCATAGATTGCAATGCACTTGCATATAAGGCTATTGATGACACAATTCCTTTATTGAAATTGATTGCACCCAAGTGCAATGTGGAAAATAAAGATTCTTTGAGTCAACTAGACACATTGTCTAAATATATCACCGGCAATCTTTTGACAGTTGATCAAATTAATGAGGAGACTTTCAATGAGAAAATGATTAAGGAAAAAGAAAAATTATTTGATGAGACAATAAAGAAGTGCACAGAACACATTGACACCCTCCTACCGGCACTAAACAAAACTTTAACGGAATTTAAGGAGTTGTAGAGAGACACATGCAAGACAAATATTTTGACACCAGATATAGACAAGGAGATCAGCACAGTATAGACAGAAATAAATTATATAGCTGACAATCTCATTGGTTCATCAGAACCCATATTGGTAATAGAGCAGGAAATTGCAGGTTTTGAGGAAAAACTTGAAAAATTGGAAAAGAAAAAGGAAAGAATACAATACAAGGTTAAGGAACTGAAATGTAGACTTGGTCTAAAACTTGACATCCTCATCTCTTTGAGAAAAGAGATATCAGAGGCACTTGTTCAAGGACTTAAGACACCGGAAGAGAAAATGCACATACTCACTGGTACCATCCAAAGGGTAGAGGCAACATTAAAAGACAGTGAAAGGTTCACTAACAGCTTAAATTTTGTACTGGCAGACATATTTTAGATTGTAACCCACCGGTTAGAGGGATCCAGCTGAGAACTACACTCAGTTGACATTTTTGACAACCTTTGTCATTGATGTCAAAGGGGGAGTAGTAGGAATGAGAAAAATTCAAATGACTTAGAGATCATCTACTCAGGGGGAGCACATAGTTTTGGAACACACAGTTTTGGTAAGATTTTTGGACAACACATTTTGGATACAATTTTGACTTTTTCTCATGAGTGTTTCCATCAATGCCAAAGGGGGAGATTGTTGGAAAATGCACACTCCAATGAGAAATTGTAGGTGATTGAAGGTATAGTCATTGATGGCAACCTTTCAATCCTATGGCACCGGCATCGGCAGACTCTACACCAGTAGTTAGTTTACCGGTAGCGGCAAAGATGATTACCGGCACCCCAGTCGACGAGATTTTGTTTATTACATTTTGTATTTAATTGTAATATCTTTTTGTAAGCCGACAAGGCGAATTGTAATAGGACTCATATATAAGTATGAGATCTTGTAGATCATTTAGGATGCGAACATGGTTATATTATTGCAAAAGTAATATGCAAATATAAAGGCAGATTTTGGAGTAAGGTTTATGGTTATTATATGAGCTTAAACTGGTATTGAACCTCGCATAGTAGATGTTGAACCGAAGCAATACATTATATTGGATTTGCATAATCCATTTTGTAAGTCAGTGAGACTTCCTTTTGTAATTAAGCAGTGAGCTTTAGGCAGTTGGCCTTCCTGCATGTGCAGGCCCCTATTGTAAGTAATATTCATTTATTGGCCAGTAAGTGAATTTTGTGGGTCACAAATCCCACTGAGGTTTTTCCCACACCGGGTTTCCTCATTAAAATATTGTGTTATGGTGTGCTTTCTATGTTGTGCTTATTGTTCTTATTTACTGAATTAATTTTGGTTTATCGGTACACTATTTTGGAATGCAATTTGTTTAATAAGATCAAAAAATCAGTAAACCGGTTAGATACTGATTCACCCCCCCCCCCCCCCCTCTCAGTATCTTTGGGAATCCTAAAAGTCTACACCAAGTATGATGTGCTAATGTTGATAATTTTCTTGTTGACAAAGATTGTATAATTATAATCATATAATATTAAAATGACTTGATTAGATTCTTTGAGATAAGGAATATTAAGATGAGCATTATATGCATTTAGATGAGGATTAGAAGTATAAGATGAGGATTAGAAGCATCATGATGATATCATATTGAGATAAAGATTATAAGTAGTAAGATGAGGGTTAGAAGTATAAAAATAAAGTGGATATGATTGTGATGATCTTACATGTATGCTACAAGATGTTGGTTTATGATGTTTTTGACACATTTTGGTCCTTGGAAGGTTGTTGGAGTAAGTAGCTATAGGAATTATGTTGAAGACAATTTGGAAGAATGCTCCACTTCTCTTTGCATTTGATGATTTGGTCTTGCATATTTGAACATAATATGCATGATCTATGGAATTTTCACTGCTATCTTTTTAGGTCCCTAGTGTTGTTGCTGATGAGGTTGGTAATTGCAGTTTTTTGGCAATTTGGTTGTTTCTCAGATTTGGTTCAAAAAATACTTTGCATTTCTTCGCATTGATGTTTTTCTTGCTGCAACTTTGAAGACATGCCTATGTTGGCATATGGACACTCCAATGAGACATTGTGTGTGATTGAAGGTTTTGTCATTGATGGCAACCTTGCAATCCTATGGCACCGGCAAAAACATTATACCGGCAAAACATTACACAGGCAACCTTGCAATCCTATGGCACCGGCAAAGACATTATACCGGCAAAGCATTATTCAAACAGAATAGTGCACTGGCATCAACAAAATCAATGTACATTGGCACCAGCACAGAAGATGTACATCGGCACAGAAGGAAATATGTATATCGGCACAGAGGCTGACAGGATTTTTGATATGTAATATTTTGTTTATCATTGTAAGCCGACTTGGGAAATTGTAAAATGACTCTTGTATATAAAAGAGATCATTGTAGGCATTTGTAGGATATGGAGAGAATGTAATAAATAAATTATAAGGCAAACCTAATGTGTGAATTGTAGGTCAAGGGTATATGTAAAGAACAGAGCAGGAACCGGTACTGAATCTGGCATTGAAGATGCTATTGTAAAGCAGTACAGAATATTGGATTTGTGTAAATCCTCTTTGTAAGTCAGTGTGACTTCTTGTTGAGCAGTGAGCTCTAAGCAGTTGGCCTTCCTGCATGTGCAGGCCCCTATTGTAAGTAATATTCTCTTATTGGCTAGTAAGTGAATATTGTGGGTCACAAATCCCACCAAGGTTTTTCCCACACCGGGTTTCCTCGTTAAACATCTTGTGTTATGGTGTTCTTTTCATGTGTATGCTTTTGATTTTGTTATTTGCATTAATTCTTGCATACTGGTATACTGTTACTTTATATTCTGCATATTCAGTTTTAAGAAAATCTCATAACCGGTCAGATACTGATTCACCCCCCCCTCTCAGTATCTGTGGGAACCCTAATAGCCTATATTTTTTGTGTTTTGTCTTAGTTTAATTTTTCAGGTGTTCAAGTATTCAACAAAGAGTTGATAATGATGTTTTGTTCATGACTGAAGTTTTTGGTATCAATTTGTGTTGTGATAGCATGTTTTGATGTGACAACAAGAAAGATGTATTTGGAATTGTTGTGGGATGTTCAAAGAGCATCCTTATGTGCTCTACATGATATTGGATGATTTGTTTGATGTTATATTGTGTGTGATGTTATCTTTTCAATGTAATGGTTATAATTTGGATGACAAAGGTTGTTCTCTTGCTTAAGCTATGTCATTAGGGGTTTGTGCCAACTTTAGAGATTGTGATAAGTTGTATTTGGATCCTAATTTGTCTTGTGGGCATCTGCATTGAGTTAATTAATTTGGAAGATATGTTTGGGGCTGATTGGTTATGTGATACATGTGTGTCGGGGAAAAAGTGACACTAAGCAAACATGCCCTAATCTCACTTTCAATCACACACTTGTGGAATACGAAAGAGCCTAGAGGTATCACACAATTGGCTACTTCTTTTTGTGGAAGAGAGAGCCACGGGCTACCTATTAGTATTTCTATTCCTTTGTTGCAAATGATAGATAGAATGATGCAAGTTCAATTCCTAACCCCAAAGTGCAAGTATGAACTAATAACGAGATTGCAGAATTGAGATTACACAATGGAAAGCTGTAAACACAAGGACAAGATAAGAATGCAGATGTGTACCCGGGGTTAAAATCTGAGTGGAAATGTTCAAGATGGGGGCGCGGGCACCACTGTCCTGATTCTGCCCCTGAAACTGCTCCTAAAATTGCTGTTCTGCAACCTGAAAAGCTGTCTGAAATTTGCTGTCTAACAGAGGGACCAGGGCACCCAGCGCCATTGTACCAGGGACTAGGGCACCCAGCGCCCCTATCCTGGTAGGACCAGGGCACCCCACGCCCATGTCCTGGTCTTTTGGGTTGGAATTTGGTGTGAAGTTCTATCTCGGTCCGCTTCCGTCAGATCTGCAATTTGCGGCGTCCTTTGAATTCGGAAATCTGCACTTATATCTGAAAAGGGTTGTAGGCGGCTATATAGGGTTTTGCCTTAGTCAAACCCCAAATTTGGTGATTTCCACCTCCATGAATAGCCAAGTTGTATAGTAAAAGTTGTGTGTGCAAACCTTGTGTGTGTGCAAGATCCTAAAATGGAAGTAAGCAAACTAGAGCAACCTAGAAAGTAAACCCTAATTGCTTGTAAATGATAATGTAAATGCTCCAAATCAAGATGCAAAGTGATCTAAAGCATGAATACAAATGATACAATGAGGCTTATGCAAAGACATGAAAACAACATGAAATCATACCCAACCCCAAGGGAGGGGTACAAGCCAATCTTCAGTCGGTAATCCCCTATTGCTCTTCAATGTCTTCAAAGCCCTAAATGGATGAATGAAATTGATGAATGCTTGATGGATGGATGTTGAATGTTGTTGAAGTCTTCAAAGATCTGCTCTTTCGCTGCATAAAAGGTCCTTGAAACCAAAACTCGGATCCTTTCCAATGAAGAAAGAGAGCTCTTATATATGAAACCCTAGGTCTTAATTTCAACTTTAGGCCGACTTAGAGATTGAATCTCCCACCAATTTCTTGGGGTTAAGCTTTATTTTATGATTGGATCGTGCTCCTAACATTTTGGGAGAAATGTCTGGGACCGTGTGCACTCCGGGCGCCATGGTCCTCTCCAGGCGCCATGGTCACGACAACTTTTCACCAAATTTTCAGGGCCGTCGGATATGATGATTTTAGAGAGAATCCCGAAGTTACAACTGATTTCAAGATGTTTTGACCCCCGAAATCAGGCCTTAAAGTTCAAAATAGGACCTAATTAGGGTTTTTGATTAAATGATGTATTAGAGGAATAAAATGAAAGGGGCACACTTTAATGAAAAGGGCCCAACTTTATGATATGGGAGATGATAAAATAGAACCTTAGACCTAATTAATTTAATTAATTAAGTGCTAAAGGGGAAATGTAATGCAAAATGCAAAATGCGCCAAGGCGGGTGCTAAACTAGGTGTGAAATTGTACCACTTTAGCAAGTGCGTACAATTTACGACGCTACATTTAGCCCCCACTTTAGCGGTCATATGAACACTACGTGCATATGCAAGCTAAAGTACAGAAAAGTAAACATTATTTGAAAAAGGATATATCCATAAGTCTATTGAACGAAGCCCCCAGCGGTATCTGCAGTACACAATTAAGAACCACAACCTACAAAACCACATGTTAGATCACAAAATCACCTAATGCTTACTAAGGAAGGTGATGAAAATTCGAGGGTAGCTATATGCCCCCCCCTATTTCGGCTTGCTAATTTTAGTAAGTTGAAACAAGGTATCATGTTTACCACTTCGAATTGTTAAAGAATATTGATGACAAATGCTCACAAGAAGATTTGATATGAGATCAAAATCTAATGGAGAATCATTTGGTAAGAAAGAGGACTAAATCTCAATTCCAACACAACAAAGAGTGTGAGGATTTGAGAGTTCTCTAACACAAGATGAAGGATGTGAATGGAAACAAAATGCAAAGAGAAGAAAAGAAAGGAAAAAAGCATGAATGCACACATTGGTGATCCATGAGAAGAATAGTGAGAGAGAAAACATGGAATTCTTGCCCCTAGATCTTGTCTAGGTGATCCATGGGAAAAAGGACATGAAAAACTAGCCCCTAGAGTCTGTCTAGGTGATCCATGTAAGGGAGGAGAGTGAGAAAGTCTAGCCTTATGCCACTAGTTCCACTCAACCTCGTGCATGTGTGTGTAAGGGAGGTTAGAAGGACCTCATAGGAGTCTATGCCTGAGTATGCTACAACCTATATATGTATAGTACAAAAGCGTGACATCTCACTCTAAGAGTCTGTGCTCTGGTTCCGAGAATAATCACCTTGCATAAAAGAAAAATGGAGACATCTCGCTCTAAGAGTCTGTGCTCTGGTTCCGAGAATGACCCATTGCTCAAAAAGTGTAATGTTTATGTCATAAGCAAAGTAGAACAAGGATACCTACCTTCATCACAAGAGAAGATACCCCAAAAATGCAACAATGTCATAGATCCAAGCAAGAGAGTTTTGCACTCTTTAAGCAAGGATAAGATAGTTGAAAAGGGATATCTTGTAGTATGCGTAAAGGAGATCCTTAGAGGAGAAGAGATCTTTGTACAAAAGACACCTATCCCCGAGAGGAGTTGTCTTAGACAAATATAACATCTTCTAGAATAAGACAAAGAAGAGAATAAGAATGCAATACTTCCTTCTTTTGCGAGGTGAAAGTGATTCTTAATGAAGGATGATGCTTTTTTTTTAACCCAATTAGGAGAGTGAATTCATTATGGATGTATTTTAACAAGTGCAAAAGAGGTTGTAGTCAACGACTTACACCTCTTGTAAGAGAGAATCCTTGAACAAACAACAACAACAAATGCATACAAGGAATAACATCAAGTAATAAAGTTCACACCATCCATGAAATAGGAAAAAGTGGATCCTTAGATAAAAATAAGGAAAGATCATTGCTTCCCAAGGATAAGGACACTGAGAAGGACTTACACAATCTTCTAGGGAGAGATTTAGACATAAGCAAAATGTACTACATACTCACATGAGTTCATGCAAGCAAGCCATTAGTGTATGTAAAATGCTCCTTACAAGAAGTGGGTAGGATAAGAAAGAGAATACACATCTTCTCCCATATCTAGGAAAAGAGGATTCTAAAGAAAAGATAATCAATATTTCCACACTATTACCCCAAAGGGAAATTTTAACCATAAAAAGAAGAGATGTATGAAATCACTCTTGTCCCCATAGGAACAAGAGATAACATAGAAAATTAGGCTATTATGTTGCTTCAAAAATATGATTGCACTTGAAATTGTACCATCATGAATGACAATGAGCCCCCAGTAAATGAGCTACCAATGTCACATAATGATGAGCAACATAATAGCCATTAATGTTATTTAAAGACATGATAGATTGGATGAGGTATTTGAACATGACATGCTAAATGCTCAACTATAAGTGAGATCAAAAACATGTATAAAATGATAAAAATTGAAGAAGGAAAGTCACAAGAAATCTTAGAAGAGGGATGAGTGTAATTTATTAGAGCCTTATCCCTAGAGGAAAGGACTTTATGATGAATAGGAGATAAAGATTCATAAGTGGATTTAGAAATTTGAGGGGATTCATAAAGAGATTTGTTCATCGCCAAGATTTCCTTACGAGGGGAATGAGAGTTGATAGAAGTAGAAGATGATTTAGTTGAAGTGAGATCATCATCACTACTAAATATAGCATTCACATTGAGAGATGGTCTTTTAGATGCTTTGGTGGGCTTAGAAAGATTATATCCAAGTCCAAATGAATATTCATGCATGTTATGTTCTAAAGGAACTTTAATTCCTTGTTCATTTGTGCCACAACCATTTCCACTATAGCCACTCTTAGCCAAAATATGAAAACCACAACCATAACGATTAGCCATTTCAGAAAGAAAAGGTGGTTTTTCATAAGACAAAGAATCAAATTCTTCAGAATTAGAGGTGTGAGGAGAAGAAGTTTGAGAAGCGGCCACAAAATTATTGCTCATAGGTTCAGGTAAGACTGATTGATCTCTAGTTTCTTCCTTCTTTATAACTTTAAGCTCTCTAGGAGGAACCCTATACTCACCTGCAAAGGTGGGATTGAAATCAAGAGATCCCCAATCGTCTTCCGCGAGAACCTTCTCAGGATCAAAAGCCTTTTCATGTGTAGATTCAAGTTGAGAAGAATCTTCTTCAGGAACTTCAGACTCATCCAAAGAATTTTGATTATCAGAGGGTGATGATTCATCCATAGGTATCTTGTTTAACGAGTCATCACTAGAAGAGGAAGGCTTAGAAGAACTCCCTTTGGAAGTAGATGTTTGCAAACAAGCTTGAAAATTAGTATCACCTATCAAGGTATATGTCTTATTATTATAAATAAATTTAACTTGTCTATGCAATGTAGAGGGGACAGCTTGCATACTGTGAATCTAAGGTCTCCCTAATAACAAGTTGTATGTTAGATTTCCTGACATAACATGGATAGGAGTAGGCAAAGTAATAGGTCCTACTGTGATGGGTAAGGTGATAATACCTAATGAGGACTTAGCCACATTATCAAAGCCTCGAATGGGACGAGAGTCAGGCTCAATAAGGGATGTATCCACATTCATCTTATGCAATAGATTAATGCTACACACATTAAGGCCATAACCATTATCTACCAGTGTTCGTCTTATAGCAGTGTCATTTACGATAACCACAATCATCAAGGGATCATATTGATGTTGAATTTCACTAGTAGGCAACTCATCTTGAGTAAACACAATTTGAGCTTTAGGATTCATCACAGAGTTAACCAAAGACACTATATTACTAGATGTATTAGGTGGAGGAACATTCAAATCTTTCAAGGCATCTTGTAACATTCCATGATGAGCGGAAGAAGTTTGGATCAAATCCCAAAGGGATATCTTAGCAGGGGTAGCTTTAAGTTGTTCTATGAGATCATATTCCTTACCAAGAACTTGTGAAATACGTGGAGCTTGCGGAAGAATTGGTTGAGGATTAGGAAGAGAAACTGGAGTAACAGGAGGAGGATTAGGCTGCCTATTATTTCTAGTATTATAGGTATGAGCAACCGCATTATAACTCTCTCTAGTCAGTTGCTTAGCATACTCATAAGGGCTCTTAGTAGAATAACCTCCTTGCATAGTAATAATAGGTTTCTTAGGAGTGCAAAAAGAATCATTAGCATAACCACCTTGAACCACTAAGATAGGCTTATTTAAAGGTTGATAATTTTGAGAAGGACAAGCACCTTGGAAAGTGAAGAGAGGTTTGTTAGGTGTTTCATTTACATGTATCAAATTGATTGAGGATGGTTTAGAGGAATGAACAAAAGTGTTGGAAGAATTGTTGATAGTCTTCTCTTGCACTAAAATCTTATCATGGATTAAATCAATTTTAGGAGAGAGACAAGGGGTAGGCATTGATGTTCTAGTAGGAAGAGTAATACTAGGAAAGGTCATATCATCCTCAATCATCAAAGGATCTACATGGGGAATAAACTCTCTAGGAGAAGGATCAACATTACTCTCTAAAGTCTCACTTTTGAGAGGGAGATCTTTGAAAGAGATATTAACCATCTTTCTTTGAACTAGGGTATCCTTATGAGTAGAACCAAGTTGAGGAGAGGGAGATGCTTTATTTTTAGAGGGAGAATAATTGAGATTCAAGGAAGGTGTGAAACTATCAAGGGAGTTTTCAATCTTGATTTCATCCCCTTTGGCTAGGGTTCTCTCATGGGGTAGAGAATAATCTACACCTTCTTCTAATGGTTCATCCCAAATAGTGAGTTTGTTGAAAGGAATGTTTGAAGTATTGTCAATTTCGGGAGAGGAGATAACATTGTTTATTAATTCCTCATCCTTAGGAGGGAGAGCATCAATAGATGTGTTAAACTCATCCTCTTTCCTCAAAATATGTTCAATATGATCTTTAGGGGAGAGAGAATTAAGGAAATTGCTTATTATTTCATCTTCTTTCTCTAAGGGATGCTTATGGGTAAGACCAACTTTAGGAGAAGGGTAAGCATTTATCATTAATTCATCATCTCTAGTGGGAATTTTGTTGGGAAAGGAAATGCCATCACTAGGAAATGTAGGGATAATGTCATCTTCTTGCACAAAAGGATCCTCATGAAGGGAGGGTTTTTTAGGAGGAACATGAACATATTTCTCCAAAGATTCATGCTTAGGAAGGAGATCTTTGAAAGAAGTGTTCATAACCTCTTGTTGCACCAACATGCCCCCATTGAAAGGACCAACTTTAGGGGAAGATAAGTCAATGTCCATCAATACCTTTTCACTTAGAGAGGCATCATGTAGGGAAGGTGAAGTAACATTAAGACAGGCGTTTATGATATCATTCTCTTCCTCTAGGATAGCTAAATAGGAAGGGCACATTTTAGGAGAATTGTCAAGATCACTCTTAAAGTCTTCATCCTTAGAGCATGGGAGAGTCTCAAAGGGATTGGTAGAAACTCTTTTAGGCACTAAAATGTTGTTATAGATGGGGGGAGGTTCTTTAGGAGAAGGAAAAATTGAAACAAGGGAAGCTAACCCATTATCACATCTATGAAATGAATGCATCATGACAACAATTTTCCTCTTTCAAATGATAACACATGAAAAATAGAAGGAAATGTTTAATTTTAACCAATGCAAGCACTTAGAATGTAGATTTAGAAAATGAAATTTATGATTCAAATGAGTTCCTAAATCAGATTTGAAATTATTGATCCCAATTAAGCTATCCACAAGTTCAACTTTGAATTGAAAAATTAGGGTTTTAGCAAAAATTTCCTCTAAATTTTTTAATCTTGCAAGAAATTAAAACTTGTAAATACAAATTTGAATTTGAAATAGCATGAACACTCAAATTTGAAAACATAAATCAGAATTAGAGAAGACTGGAATTCACGTCGGGTTCACCAAAATCTGTGGGGGAAAAAGTGACACTAAGCAAACATGCCCTAATCTCACTTTCAATCACACACTTGTGGAATATGAAAGAGCCTAGAGGTATCACACAATTGGCTACTTCTTTTTGTGGAAGAGAGAGCCACGGGCTACCTATTAGGATTTCTATTCCTTTGTTGCAAATGATAGATAGAATTATGCAAGTTCAATTCCTAACCCCAAAGTGCAAGTATGAACTAATAACGAGATTGCAGAATTGAGATTACACAATGGAAAGCTGTAAACACAAGGACAAGATAAGAATGCAGATGTGTACCCGGGGTTAAAATCTGAGTGGAAATGTTTGGGACGGGGGCGCGAGCACCACTGTCCTGATTCTGCCCCTGAAACTGCTCATGAAACTGCTGTTCTGCAACCTGAAAAGCTGTCTGAAACTTGTTGTCTGACAGAGGGACCAGGGCGCCCAGCGCCACTGTCCCAGGAACCAGGGTGCCTAGAGCCCCTGTCTTGGCAGGACCAGGGTGCCCCACGCCCCTGTCTTGGTCTTCTGGGTTGGAATTTGGTGTGAAGTTCTGTCTCGGTCCGCTTCCGTCGGATCTGCACTTTGCAGCATCCTTTGAATTCAGAAATCTGCACTTATATCTGAAAAGGGTTGTAGGTGGCTATATAGGGTTTTGCCTTAGTCAAACCCCCGCTTTGGTGATTTCCACCTCCACGAATAGCCAAGTTGTATAGTAAAAGTTGTGTGTGCAGACCTTGTGTGTGTGCAAGATCCTAAAATGGAAGTAAGCAAACTAGAGCAACCTAGAAAGTAAACCCTAATTGCTTGTAAATGATAATGTAAATGCTCCAAATCAAGATGCAAAGTGATCTAAAGCATGAATACAAATGATACAATGAGGCTTATGCAAAGACATGAAAACAACATGAAATCATACCCAACCCCAAGGGAGGGGTACAAGCCAATCTTCAGTCGGTAATCCCCTATTGCTCTTCAATGTCTTCAAAGCCCTAAATGGATGAATGAAATTGATGAATGCTTGATGGATGGATGTTGAATGTTGTTGAAGTCTTCAAAGATCTACTCTTTCGCTGCATAAAAGGTCCTTGAAACCAAAATTCGGATCCTTTCCAATGAAGAAAGAGAGCTCTTATATATGAAACCCTAGGTCTTAATTTCAACTTTAGGCCGACTTAGAGATTGAATCTCTCGCCAATTTCTTGGGGTTAAGCTTTATTTTATGATTGGATCGCACTCCTAAAATTTCGGGAGAAATGTCCGGGACCGTGTGCACTCCGGGCGCCATGGTCCTCTCCAGGTGCCATGGTCCCGACAACTTTTCACCAAATTTTCAGGGCCGTCGGATATGATGATTTTAGAGAGAATCCCGAAGTTACAACTGATTTCAAGATGTTTTGACCCCCGAAATCAGGCCTTAAAGTTCAAAATAGGACCTAATTAGGGTTTTTGATTAAATGATGTATTAGAGGAATAAAATGAAAGGGGCACACTTTAATGAAAAGGGCCCAACTTTATGATATGGGAGATGATAAAATAGAACCTTAGACCTAATTAATTTAATTAATTAAGTGCTAAAGGGGAAATGTAATGCAAAATGCAAAATGCGCCAAGGCGGGTGCTAAACTAGGTGTGAAATTGTACCACTTTAGCAAGTGCGTACAATTTATGACGCTACAACATGGTTTATCTACACATTACCTTGTTTTCAACTTTTGCGGATGTGTTCTAGCGTGTGACCACTTAGAAATATGTGATTATATTTTAGGTCATGTCCATCTCTTGTATTGGACCACTTTCACCACAATTGAGTTTCATGGCCAACTTGATAGGACTTGTGTTTGTCCCTTTATTTTCTCCAACCCAATTGATGTTTTATGATGAAGAGAATGATATATATAAAAGATCAAATCAGTATGGATGGTGTGGAATGAGTGTGTGGATTAATGTGTGTATGTGTGCTTACAAGATGATATCATTTGTAGAGTATGTGATGCAAAGTTGAGGTAGATAAAGAGTGTGTTGAATATTTTGAAGTTGGTGATTTGTGATAGAGATTCAAGGGCATCTTCATACTTGGAGATTGTTGGAGATAGTATTGTTGGATTATTGGGGATATTGTTGGATTTGGTTGATCATTGATGCTACTAGGATATTTTGTTGTCATTGATGTCAACATATTCTTGTGAGTTATTCTGGAGAGTTTGGGAAGAGTTTTTGATCCTGTTTTGTAGTTTGGTTTTGTTGATCATTGTTTTGCAGAATCCGATATTTTCTTCGGTATATTCTGGTGTGATCAGATCTTGTGCTGAGACTTTGGATTATTATTTGGGATGATCGTGTATCTTCAATTTATATGGTTTATTATTTGGTGCTTCGCAAGTTATATTTCTTCGTGACAGTTTCTGATTGGTTGTGTTCTTGAGCTTTGAGATGTTGACCGATGAAGATTTGAAAAGAGTTGTTGGTGCAACTGTTCCAGATGATTCTAACATGCTTGTTGGTGTTTTCTAGTTGTTCCCTATTTTTTTTGGTGATCTGTATTGATCCTTGTGCGGTTTTTTGGTGATTTCTATGAACCGATGATGATTTTCGTGTTATGTGGTATTTTTGGTGGTGTAGTGTGTTGCGATTGATCTTAGCAAGATTTTTGATGGATGTAATCATTTGGGAATTTGAATTAGGTCCATGCTATGCAATGAAAATCATAATATTGATCTGGTGGTTGATATTTGTATTGTGTGATGTAAGTTTTGTAATTTTTGAGTTAAGGGTTGAGGGTTTAGCTGACCTTGTTATCAAGGTTGATTATTTGTATATATAGGTGAGATGCTTTGTAATTTAGGTGTCAATATTATGTTTGCATTATCAAAGAGAGGATATTGTGTGAACAAGAGAGTTATCATTCGGTGAAGTGTTGTGGTGAGATTGGTGTTGTAGAGCAGACAATTGTGCTTAGCCAAAACTATCATCAGGAATTTTTAGATGCTATCATTGGAGTTCATTCCTTCCAAATTGTAGTCTGAATCATATTGTATTTAGTGAGACTTCCCTGAGGGTTGTAGCCTTTCGGGCATATATCTTTTGAGTAGTGAGCTCTAAGTAGTGTGCCTGAATGCATGTGCATTCCCCATTGTAATATTTCACATACTACTGCACAATATCATTTTACTATGGGTAGGTTCCCACCGTGGTTTTTCCCTTGATCGGGTTTTCCACGTCAAAAATTTTGGTGTTGAGTGTTGTGATGTTAATTTTCTGATCTATTTGTTGTTGTTGGTTTATTAGTTTATGTTTTGAAGTTTAATCATCTATGATCTAATGAAGACTGATTCACCCCCCCGCCCTCTCAGTCTTCCTTCTTGATTATTGCTAACAATTGGTATCAGATCTTGATCCTTCAGTAGAAGCTTAATCACTTGAGGAGATCCGGGATGGCAACTCAAGGTATTCTTTTCAAGGACAATCTTAGGTTTGATTGAAGTAGCTATACCATGTGGAAGAGATGGATGGAGGTACATTTGAAATATCTTGGATAATATTATTGGAAGATTACTAAGAATACCTATGTTGTTCCTCATAATGGACCATCCACTCCCGATGAGGTTAAGGAAGAAAAATAATGAATATAACATTAGAGAGAAGGAAGCATTTCTTAGTGCCCTGGTTGATTCTGAAATGACAAATGTTATGGAACTTCAGACCGCACATGAGATATGGGTGAAGCTTGAAATCCTATATGAAGGTGATAGTCAAGTGAAAGTTACTAAGTGCAGAGTTTAAAAGGAAATTATGAGACATTGAAGATGGGAGATGATGAGAACATGCATTCATACATTGCTAAGGTGAATGAGCTTGTCCTTAGTATCAGTTCTGCGAGTGGAAATATTAAAGAAGATGAAATTATTGCTAGGGTGTTGAGATCTTTGTCTCTTGCTTATAAACATAAGGTTGCCACTATTGATAAGATCCAGAGTGTAACTATAGTGACAAGAGATGTGTTGGTTTGAAAACTTGCTACATTTAAGCTAAGCGAATTTGGAGAATCACATGGAAAGTCTGAGATAACATTCAAAGCATCAACATTGGTATCTGGTAAGAAGAAATATGATCCTAACGAGTGTAGGATATACATATATGAAAGAGAAAGAAAGAGAGCTTGATGAGATTGAAGCACTAATTTCCCGAAGATTGCCTAAAGGTGTCAGTAAGTATGATGGAAAGTTTCCCTTCAAAAAATTTTCTTGTAATAAGATAGGACATTTTGCTTCTAGATGCCCGAAGAGAATGGCTAAGTATGACAGACATGATAAGTTTGATAAGCATTATAGGAATGATAGATATGAAAAGTATGATGAACCTTATAAGTCTAACCGAAAGTTTAGAAACTAGAAGAACTGTCATTATGTTGCAGATGAAGGTGTTAAGGATGATGAATCATAAGGAGATGAAGTTGTGTTTATTTCCATTAAAGAGGATATACCTGTGCCTATCGATTCCACTAGCTATTCTGTTGAGGAGAAATCTTTGGCTGCAAAGGTAGAAGAAAAGGGTGAATGGGTGATTGACAATGGTTGTTCACATCATATGACCAGTGATAAAAGAAAATTTGTAAGCATGGTGGAATAGTTAGATTTAGAGATGACAAAGCCTATGTAATCTGTGGGAGAGGTTCTATTTCTTTTGATGGTAAGCATAACATTGACGATGTTTTATATGTTGAAGGTTTGAAACATAATCTTTTGAGTGTTGGATAGATGGTTGATAAGGGTTCTGGTCTACAATTAAAAGATGGTAAATGCAAGATCTCTAATGCCTCTGGTATAGAGATTGCATCTGGAACTAAGACTGAAGGTAACATTTTTTATTTAAATGCTGGTGAGAAAAGTTATTTGATTGCTAAGATAGATCAGAGTTGGTTGTGGCATAGATGAATGTGTCATGTAAACTTTGATTCATTGACCAAGATTAGTTCTACACAAGTTGCTAGGGATCTGCCTTATATTGTTAAACCTGTTAACCTGATATATAAGGAATGTCAGTTGGGTAAGAAAACAATGATTTCTTTCAAGAGAAAACAATATACATTTGATGGATTGTTAGATCTTGTGCATAGTGACCTGTGTGGACCTAAAAATGTTAGAAGTGTGTAGGGTGATAGATACTTTATGCTTCTAATTGATGATTATTCCAAAATGATGTGGGTTGTCTTTTTGAAGGAAAAATCAAAAGCATTTGAAAAATTCAAGATATTCAAAGCTAAAGTTTAAACTAAGTCTGGATTGAAGCTGAAGTGTTTGAGATCTAATAGAGGTGGAGAATTTTATTCCAGTGAGTTCAAATCTTTCTGTGAGATGGATGGAATCAAAAGACAACTATCTGCTCCTAGGACCCCATAGCAGAATGGGATTGTTGAAAGGAAGGATAGTATTGTTTTGGATTCTACAAGAACCATGTTGATTGAAGGAAATGTTCTGAAGGTCTACTGGAGAGAAGCTATTAGCACTGGAATCTATACGTTCAATAGAGTTCATGTCAAAGGTGATACCGATAAGACCCCTTATGAGCTTTAGTTTGTTCATGTTCCTACTGTGAAATATTTTAAAGTTTTTGGTAGCAAATGCTATATCAAGAGAGATGAGGATATTAGAAATTTTGATGCTAGAAGTGATGAAGGTATCTTTTTGAGATATTCTACAAATAGAAAATCCTATCGGTGCTATAATAAGAGACTAAGAAAGATACTTGAGAGTGCAAATGTTAAGGTGGATGAAAACCTTGGGAAGGAGATCCGAGCTTATGATGATGGTCAGCATGTTGTTTTAGCTCCTATTTAGCTTGAAGAGCCTAAGCATAATGATTTGATAGAGACTATAAATCTGGATGTTGTTGCTAGTGGTGATGATGTGCAGGAACCTAAGGATTAGAACAATCAGAAGACTCTGAGGTATGCCAGACTAAATCATTCTGAGAATCAGATTATTGGTCATAAGAATAAAGGTGTGATGACTAGAAGAAGGTTATCTGCAGAAGAAGTATGTTTGATTTCTAAAGTTGAACCTAAAGATGTTGTTGAATTCTGTAAAGATGATAACTAGATAAGAGCCATGGAAGAAGAGTTAGATCAGACTGAAAATAACAACACTTGGGAACTTGTGCCTAGACCTAAGGATAAAAGTGTTATTGGTACTAAATGGATTTTTAGGAACAAATAGAATGAAGCCGGTGAAGTAGTCAGAAATAAAGCCAGATTGGTTTACAAAGGATATTCACATCAAGAAGGGATTGGTTATGAAGAAAATTTTGCTCCGATTGCCAAAATTGAAGTTTTTAGATTGTTGTTTGCTTATGGTGCTTATAAAGATTTCAAGGTATATCAGATGGATGTCAAATCTGCATTTTTGAATAGTTATGTAGAAGAAGAAGTTTACATTGAACAACTTGATGGATTTTCATTGTCAAATGATGGAGACATGGTATGTAAGTTTAAGAAAGCACTTTTTGGATTGAAACAAGCTCCTAGAGCCTAGTATGCTAGGTTAGACAAATACTTGTTAAAATTAGGATTTATCAAAGTTGTTGATAGTAATTTGTACTTTAAGTTTGAAAATGATAACATTTTGATTGTTGAAGTCTTTGTTGATGACATTATGTTTGGTGGTGATGATGATATGAGTATGAAGTTTTCCGGTGATATGCAAAAATAATTTGAGATGTCTATGATTGGTGAGATGAAATTTTTCTTAGGTTTGCAAATTGCACAGACAGAAAAAGGTATCTTTATATCTCAAACTAAGTATGTGAAGGAACTGTTGAATAAGTTTGGATTAGATGATTCCAAACCTATTGGAAATCCTATGGTGACTGGTTGTAAATTGTTTAAAAATGATGAATCTCCTAAAGCTATTTAGAGTTTGTAGAGATCTATGGTTGGTGGACTGCTATATCTTACTCAGACTAGATTTGACATTATGCATGTTGTGTGTATGGCTACTAGATATCAAGCTGATCCGAAGGAGATTCATGTCACTGTTGTTAAAAGAATATTCAGATATCTAAAGGGTACTGAGGATTATGGTTTATGATATCCAAAGAATGATGATTTCATGTTGTGTGCTTACATTGATGCAGATTGGGCTGGTGATGTTGATGACCGGAAGAGTACTATTAGTGGAGTATTCTTTTTGGTAAGAAGCTGGTTTCATGGGCTAGAAAGAAACAAGATTCAGTATCTTTATCTACGACTAAAGCTGAGTACATTGCTGCTCCTAGTAATTGCACTCAGATAGTTTGGATGAAGCAAATGTTGAAGGATATCAGAGTTATTTATGATGAGCCTACTGTTATATACAATGATAATTCTAGTGCTATAAACTTGTCTAAGAATCCAGTGCATCATTCAAAGACTAAACATTTATCAATTAAATATAATTACTTGAGAGAGAAAGTCAGTGACCCTAATGTTATATGGAATATCTGGAAGGAGCGTAACAATAGGATTTTTAGGGATAAAAGTGCTAACCCTAGAGTAGTGGTGGATAAAATCTATAGAGGGATATTTGAATGTTTAAATGGAATTGATCAAGGTTTAGCTGCTAAAGAGGATTTTATTGACAGATGGAACCTCTCTAATATCAAATATAGTAAGGATAATGGCAGGGATGGTCTTGTGTGGTGCTTTCTGTCTCAGGGATGGATTAAGGCCAACTTTGATGGGGCGTCTAAGGGGAACCTGGGTAAAGCTGGTTATGGGGGCATTGTCAGGAATTTTGCTGGAAGTTGCCTTGTGGCAGTTGTTGGCCCTCTGGGTAATCAAACTAGTCATTATGCTGAAGGCTCTACTACTTTGAATACTTTGATTATTGCAAAAAATCTAAATCATGATAATTTATGGCTGGAGGGAGACTCTCTAAAAATTATTAAGTTCCTAAAGGGAGAAACTGAGCCATTGTGGTCTATAGAAAATTTAATTTTTAAAGCTAGAGAAATTATAACTATCTTTAAATTTATTATAATTGAACATGCCTTTAGAGAAAAAAATTTGGTAGCGGATGGTTTGGCAAACCTAGGCATAAATTCCAAAGTTAAAAGTATTTCATATGGGGAAGGTAATATTAATTTTAAAATTAAATATCTTTTAAGAAAGGAAAGATTCATGGGGAAAGATGGATCACACAATCAATTATGAAAGTTCTAATGAGTAATCTTCACATTTATAGAAAGGTAATGATTACCTGGCAGAATGGCAGAATCCTAATCAAAGCTATTAATCTTTCGCATACTTTGTGGGTTAACATTTTCAAAATTTCGAGAGTCAATTAGAAGGAAGCTCCAAAATTGCAGAAGAACAGACTTGGTATTACAAAATTGAAAATGGGGGGGGATCGAAGGAGAGAGGAACCAAACAACATTTCTAGATGGAAGGAAATGCCAAAGGTAGGGACTAAGCTGGAAAAAGGGTTCATGACGAATTTCATGGAGAAGCTGGTCGATTATAATAAAGGAAGAGTTAACCTAGTAGTCACTAAAGTCACTAAAAAACTAGATTAACAGTTCATTCAAAATTCATGGTGTGAGGTTTAAGCTGGATGCAGACCTCATAGTGACGGTAACAGGTATGCCCTACTCAGGTCTTAATTTCTTTAGAGACTTGAATTTTTCTAATAATGCGGTTAAGCTTTTTCCACGCAAAGAGAAGGAGAGGGAAAAATTGGTAAAGCTATGGGGGGTATTATGATGCTTCCAACATTAAGAAAATTTGGGGCTATGTATTGAATGCTATCATGGAATACATTACTATGGAGGGTCATTTTACTAGGGTCCACACACACCACTTTATGTTGTTAAATCATTTCAAGCATGAGAAGAGGATTTCCCTGCCCTACTACCTCTTTAGGTCTCTGTCGAGGTCTCTTAATAAGCATAGCAAGAACCCTATGACTCTGGTGCTTCATTGTGGCCTCATTTTGCTCATTTATGAGCACTACAAAATCCTTGCTATTCAGGGAAATAAGAGATTGTCCACATCTTCGGGGAAAGGTAAGAGAAATATGGAGGAAGGCGGGCTTAGCAAGGAATAATCAATTCAGAGAAAAAAGAGCAAAAATGCTACTGGGTTGAAAATCCAAGAGGTCAAGGATATTCAAAGGGAGAGGGAGAATGACTCAAAGGATATCGGAAAAGATGGTAGTGAGATGGAAACTGATGAGATTGGTGGAGAGGAAAGATGGAAAGAGGAAGAGGTGGGGGAAGAGGAAGGAGGAGCTGAGGATGTTTCCGCTCAAGATAGCCCTACCCAGAGTGTTAGCTTAGGCACTGTCAATAGCCAGCCAATGGAAGAGCAAGATAATAAGATTAATGAGGAAAAATAAATGGATATGGAGTAGGAGAAGAATAAGGAATTTGAGCAGGAGATGGACAAGGAGAATCCGAGCAAGGATAAGGAGTATGTTGGAGAAGGGTTAATTCTGGATAATCTCAAAAATCTTTTTGAGGCTAGAATGGGTTTTGACATGTGGGCTTATGAAGGAATAAAGAATCTAGAAAAAAATGGGAAGCAATGGGAAGAGAAAAGGAAGAAAGATGATAGGGACCAGAAGCAGTGGAAGAAGGATATGGAGGAAAAAACTAAGAAGATGGAAGCTCAGATTGATAATCTGGAGGAAGGAAAAACTGCTATGAAAAACCTTTTGGTTATGATTCTGAATATCCTTATAGCTGTTACTAAGAACTTAGAGGAAAACTCTAAGGTCCTTGAGGGCTCCAACACTCCCAAACCCATCGTGGACCTTGATATTGATGAAGATGTCATTGAGACAGGGACTGTGGAAAGTGCTCCTGGTGGTACGACAAAGAGAACAAGGGCAAGCATGAAGAAAGTTGTTGTGGCCTCTTCTAAGGAAATCCATAAACTTAGGGATAATATTAAAGAATTGCATGGGATTAGCGGAAATCTGGGTAATGCCCTGAAAAACATTAAGTAGTTTGTTTTCTGTCTTTTGTCTGTCTTGGCTGGACGTTGCTAGTTCTGTGGGGCTTTTTTGCTGGATTTTGCTCATATCTTTGCTGGTTTTTTAGCTGTTTGTTCCTTCTTGTTTCTTAATGCTCTAATTTCTGAAGGATCTTTTGTAAAGGGTTTCGGGGTCCCTTCAAAACCTTCTTTTACCGTAATTAAAAACAAAAGGTGAAGCTAGACTATGTATCTACTAAGGAACAAATTGCTGTTATTTTCACTAAGCCTGTGCCTGCAGATACATTTGTCTATTTGAGAGACAAGTTAGGGGTATCCACCCCTCCTGATGAGAATTAGATACATTGATCCGGTGGAATTCAGAGCCTTAATCTTTTATCCATATTGATGAGTTGTTGCTACTCCTTTGCTGGAGTAGTCTGTTGATTTGGTTGTGTATCCCAGGGAGAGAGATTCATGATTCTATATTGAGAGTTTGATTTTCTATTTTGAGATCTTTGGCATTTCTATCAAAGGGGGAGAAAGATCATGTGAAAAAATGCTTTATCTATCTTGATTTTAGGGAGAGTTTGCTGGTAATATCTTCTTTCTTTGCATTGACTATTTTTCACATTCATATGTTTCCATCAATGCCAAAGGGGGAGATTGTTGGATTTGGTTGATCATTGTTGTTTCTAGGATTATTTTTTTTCATTGATGTCAACATATTCCTATGAGTTATTCCAGAGAGTTTGGGAAGATTTTTTGATCCAATTTTGTAGTTTGGTTTTGTTGATCACTGTTTTGCAGATTCCAGTATTCTCTCTGATATATTCCGGTGTGATCAAATCTTGTGCTGAGATTTTAGATTATTGTTTGGGATGATCTTTTATATCTTCATTTCAAATGGTTCATGATTTGGTGATCCACAAGTTATCTTTCCTCATGACAGTTGTTGATTGGTTGTGTTCTTAAGCTTTGAGACGTTGACCGATGAAGATTTGAAAAGAGGTGTTGGTGCAATTGTTCCAGATGATTCTAACGTGCTTGCTGGTGTTTCCTAGTCATTTCCTATTTGTTTTGGTGATCTGCATTGATTGTTGTGTGATTTTTTGTTGATTTCTATAAACCGGTGATGATTTTCATATTATGCGGTATTTTTGGTGGTGTAGTGTGTTGCGGTTGATCTTGGCAAGATTTTCGGTGGATGTAATCATTTGGGAATTTGAATTAGGTCCATGCTATGTAATGTAAATCATAATATTGGTCTAGTGGTTGATCTTTGTATCGTGTGATGTAATTTTTATAATTGTGAGTTTAAGGGTTGAAGGTTTAGCCAACCTTGTTATCATGGTTGATGATTTGTATATATAGGTGAGATGCTTATGTAATTTAGGTATCGGTATTATTCCTGCATTATCAAAGAGAGGAGATTGTGCGAACAAGATAGTTATCATTCGGTGAAGTGTTGTAGTGAGATTGGTGTTGCAGAGCATACAATTGTACTTAACTAGAACTGTCATCAGGCATTTTTAGATGCCATCATTGCAGTTCATTCCTTCCAGATTGTAGTCCAAAACATATTGTAATTCAGTGAGACTTCCGTGAGGGTTGTAGTCTTTTGGGCATATATATTTTGAGTAGTGAGCTCTAGGCAATGTGCCTGAATGCATGTGCATTCCCCATTGTAATATTTTCACATACTACTGCAGAGTATCATCTTACTGTGGGTAGGTTCTATCATGGTTTTTCCCTTGACCAGGTTTTCCACATCAAAAATATTGGTTTTGAGTGATGTGTTGTTAATTTGCTTATCTATTTGTTGCTGCAGTTTATCAATTTATGTTTTGAAGTTTAATCATCTTTGATCTGGTGAAGACTGATTCACCCCCCCCCCCCTCTCAGCCTTCCTTCTTGATTGCTGCTAACAATTATGTTGAAGGCTTATTCATCTTGATTCATATATTCATGTACCTTTCTTGGATATAGTGAGTCTCCCTAAAATTTATGTGTATCTTTCCCTAAGGTAGTGAGTCTCATCTTGCAAGTCACTTGCATCTTGTCGTGGGGTAGTGTACCTCAGGTTTCAAGTCCTATCAAGAGCAATGAGATTGCTTGGGAGTGTGCTAAAATAAATATTGTCATCTTGTTCATATATTGTTAATTAACTCTCACCGTGGTTTTTCTTTCCTTGGTTTGTCCACATAAATCTCGTATTCTCTTGTGCATGGGGTTCATTGTTATATATTCCATTGTTGCTGATAAGGTTAAGGATAAGTTGATATTTATTTGTGGTATTAAGTTTAAGTGATTGATTGAAATTGTTTAACCACTCCCATCTCAGCCTTGAGGTGTGTTCAAGAAACTAATAGTCAAGAAAGATAAGCCATCATGTGTATGAATAGTAATATGTGAAACATCATACTCATCTCTACGAAGTTGGTTCATAAAGAGCATACATTCTATTATTATATTAACACTATAGGTAGGGTCAACAAGAAATCCATTAATAGTTTTCTCATTTAAATGGGTGCATGTATGTACAAATGTCCATCTTCTATAGAAATTTACACATCATTAAAAGTGAAATATATGGAAAGGCTAGGAACACTATGATCCCAAGATGATCAAGGGAAAAAAATATTATGTTCACCCTATCACTTAGTGGAGGAAGAGATTCATAATCAGAAGGATAAGTTTCAACCCCAATAAAATTAGTTGAATGTTATGGAAAGGGATTAATGCAAATCTATAAATTTTGATTAAATTTTGCTATGGACTTATTTGGATAAAGCCCAAACTGATGTGTTCTTGCACCAAATGGAAAAGATGCATACACATCTCAGTATCATTTCCAAGTACGTGATTGAATTGATAGGAATATTTTGGGTCATAAGACATTAAGAGAGGCTCATTTGTAGGAAGAGGTCTACTAGGAGGAAGTTTTATTAAATTGTCCTTAAGAATTTTTTGTATTACGTCATTTAATGGCTCAAATATTTTGTGAACTATCTGTGAACAAAAGAGTTGTATTTTATTGGTAAATAATATTGTATAAGTGTTGGCTACAAGATTTTGATGAACATCTATGTAAATTAAAATTTGGGAGCACATACAATATTTCAAAAAATTGATATTGATATCTAAAGATAAAATAAATTAAATTTTCACTGAAAGGAAGTAAAGGTAGCTAAACAACTTCCTACACTAACCTTGAGAGGAGGGTTATAAATCTTTACAGTAGTTATAAAAAATTAACATAAATATCATGCATACCAAAATACAATTATTTACATGGGGAAAACCCTTTTGGGAGAAAAAAATCCACACTCGAAAATCCACCCAATATATTATTAAAAAATCAACAACAAATTACACTATACTTACAAAGAAAACTTCTTACAAGAGTATCATCAACAAAGATCCAAAGGCAACTCAACAGCTATTAGACTCTTAGAACACATTACAATATACAACCGTAATACAATGCCCTCATAAAATAGGGTTGCCTTGTAAGGCTTGTAAGGAACACAAAATATCCACTATTAGATATGTGACCTAATGATAAAAGATCAAAATTTACAATGCTAAATTATACATAAAATGTGGCTTTTAAGTGTGTCGTCGTCGAACTCCCTCTGGGGAGTTTGACCCTCGAATTACCCATGAGAGTGGCTATCCCCTTGGACCTCACAAGGGTGGTACCCTCCTACAACCCCACACTCTCATTTATCAACAATAACCTTTTATTATTGCAAGGTTTAGTTAACATTTTCCTAACATTCACTTGGTCCCTTCTTATAATGAACAAGGTTAATAAGCATGAGCTAGGGTCCAATGTTTGCCTAGAAGTGTTGAAGGAACTAGTTAATAATCTATTGAAATGTGTTAATAAATGATAAAAAAAAGTAAAAATATTCCAATACAATGTCCTTTGATCTTTGTAAGATAAGATTTTCTAATAAAGCAACTTGAAAAAAGAAATCATTTCATAAAGTAGTGAATGCAAAAACATGCATATGAGAGTTGCTTTTTCTGCTATACATCTTGAACCTAGGCACCTTAAAAAATGTGGGTAAGAGAGTAGCCAAAATGTGCAATGATAAAGAAAAATATCTTTAGTAGAGATTCAATTGTATGAAAGTGCTAATGAGAGAGACAAGTTGGCCTTATAGGTAGCTTTAATATTTTGCATAAATTAGTTGAGCATAGGGTCAATGATATGCATGTAAGTAATGGAAATACGAGGACTAGTAGATGTGAAGGTACTATAAATAAGAGGCTAGGAGGCACCAAAATTTCTTCTAGAGAAATCAAAAGGGAAACCACTAGAATAAGTAGCTACTATGGCCATGGGTGTAGTGGTCACCATGTGCATGGTAGGGATTGACATTGACATAGAAATTTGGCTTCTGATTTAGGAAAAAATTATTTCAACCTTGTAATTTCATAGGGTTATTGTTTATTGATGAACATGGGGAGTTGCAGGAGGTACCCCACTATGAGGTCTAGGGGGACTATTTCCCAAGTGACGGGTTTGTGCATTGGCAATTATATTACACTTGAAAAAAATTGTTTTAATCAATTTCCATGAAAATACCACTACAAATAAGTTGTGAAGGAAACTTGATGAGATGTATCAAGCCAAGTCTTTAGTGAATAAGATTTTGTTGAGGAACAAATTGTATTCCTTGAGAATGGAAGAGGGTGGATGAATGACATACCACCTAGAAGCATTCAATATGTTGGTAGTGTTAGTACCTTCAATTTTTGGCAAAAATTTGAAGTGCTCATGATAAGAAAATTATTAGCAGTATTCAGAAACACACTTGCAAATCTTCCTAAGTAGCCTACTTTGGAAGGTCATAACTCAAAGCCAATTGTGCGTCATAAAAAATGGCTTGGTAGGAAATATCATTTGTTATTTGTAGGTCTGCATGTTCATTTTTCAGATCACCATAATCAAATTTGATAAGTCATCAAATTACCAAGATAGAGGGTTCTGGAAGGATCTGTAACTTGTAGATTGTTAAGTCAGCCCAAGTAGCCCACTTTAGAAACTAATATTTAAGAGTTGGATGCTTTTCATGTAAAATTAATCACGTGCTTGAATTTTTTCTCATATTACTGTACACATGCGTTCATTTTCAAATCCTCAACATCTTGTTTGGTATTTTTCTCAGGCCTAAAGAAAATGGAATTTAGTATGATTTGTTGTTTGCACAATGTTAGGCCTGTTAGAGAACCCAATTTTGAGAGTTAATATTTAAAAGCCATAATAATCAAGAGAAATGGATTGGTTCTTGTGATTCTCTAGATGATCATATCCTCCTTTGTTCAGTTGCAGAGTCTCATATTAAAGTTTGGTATTTTTACAGGGCCAAAAGCGAACATATTTTTTAGAGGTTTGTTGTCTGCATGGTCCATAAAGATCAACTTTGACCATCAGTATTTTGTAGTGTAAATGGACTTAGGAAAAACCCCTTGGCACATGTAATCATTTGAGCTTAATGAACTTCCCCACCTAGTGGTAGCTTCTAGAGTGATATTTGGTTTTTTTTAAAACCACGAAGTTGGCATGGTTCAAATGATTTTGACATGTGCAAGTTGCTGAAACACCCAAGTGGTCAACTTTCGTGATTTAAATTTTTCACCTCAGGAATTTTCATGCAAATTTCCTAGGTGGAATATCTTTTGTAACATAGATGAATATGGTTGCTCAATGATGTGGTCTTCGGGTGAGTTTTGGTATGATATTTTATTATTCTCTGATTGCTACTTGGCCTAGAAATGTGCCCACAAAAAGTTTCTAACTTGCACAATCAGAGAGAAATCCACTTGATATTTTGGCCCAAAATTCCTACACTTTCAATTTCATAGTAATTCAGGCTCATTCAGTGTATTATTTTAAATTTTTCTCAAGTGAGTGATATAGCCACAGGGTTAATTTACAAAGAAAGTACCTCAATTTTGTGAGTTACTTGAAAATGGACAACAAACCCATGTTTTATTTAGATTATCAGTCTCGCTCGCAAATTTTCAAGATAGGATACCTACTTCAGCCTCAATGAAATAACTCCAAAATGGTTGTAGGAGATATTTTTTTCAAATTTATTATATTTCCATAGTCCATGCTATTATTGTGAAAGATCTTTGGATTAAACTATGTAAGAACTTTTGCATCAACATTTTAGGTCGCGCTCCATGAACCATCATCGAGATGAGAAGAACAATTGAGAGAAAGAAATGATAGATTGCAGACTAAGACAAAATAAAAAGACTAGAGGAGAGGGGTAGTGAGAAGGGTGCACACAATTCAAGGAGAAATTAATGAAAAGACTAAAAATACCTTAGAAGATCCACAAATTAAAAATAGGAGGAAATAAAATAGAAAAAAGACTACAATAAAAGAAAACACAAAGAGTAACAACACAAAGAAAATAAAAATAAGAAGAAAAATAAAACCTCAACAACTCAAAAACCTTAACTAAAAAACATGCGAACCAAAAATTAAAAAAAAAAAAAAAAGAACACAAAGACAACATTAATTAAAGTAAGATATCATTACTAATACCTTATTAATAATATCATTAATAAGGTATCGTTAATGATGTCTTATTTAATTGATGTTGTCTTGCTAAAAAGAATCTCTCTCTGTCTCTATCTGTGTGTATATATATATATATATATATATATATATATAGAGAGAGAGAGAGAGAGAGAGAGAGAGAGAGAGAGAGAGTAATGCAAATAAAATGGTCGACTTACTGAAAGAGAGATAAAAAGGAGGACCTACAAGCACAAACAAGATAAACAATCAGAGCAAAGACATATATAAATTAGTACATATACATAAACTCAAATAGAAAAGAAAACAAGAATAAAAAATGAATCTAAAATAACAAAGATAGAAAGAGCTCCAAAGCAAAGAAGAGAAAAGAAAGAAGAAAAAAAAAAGACACACATAAGTAAACACATAAGTCATTAATTTTTTAAATTTTATTTTCCATTTCTTTAAAGTTTAAACTATTAAAACATAAAGGTTTTATAAATCATAAATTTATAAAGTGCAAACTCTGTAAATTTTATGATTTTCCGTAGTTCACGTGGAGAAATTAAAACTTTGGCGAAGCTTTGCACAGTAATTCCTTCATGTTGCATGGGTGGAAGAGGAATGAAGCTCCAACAATATGGATTCAAAAGCACATCAGCAATAGCTCTATCATTGGATCAGTCCAAGATAACATTATCTCCAGCCAAATAAAATAAAATGAAATAAAAGCGCATACCATTGGTTCAGTGGGAATGCAAAAAGGCTCCACCGATAGTGGTAGTATTTCCAATAATGAAGCAAAGTGATCCATGTTAATACAACAGGAGTATTAATGCATACTTTAATGACAATCTCAACAAAGACTACTTTTATTAACAAAGGAATAATTGCAAAACATTGGTTTTCATTCGGGTGAAAATATTTCAGGCAGATTAATGGAGTCCAAAATCAAAGTAATTTTTTCACCCAAGTATAATGTTTTCATGTGAACATGACAAAATTTAATAGATTTGAGTTCTCACCTTGCTGAAAAATATATTCTTTTATTTTTTTATCAATAAACAGCAGGGCCAAAGGATTTAGTATTAAGAGTTCAAAATTTTCAAAATATATAGAAATTAACAGTTAAAAAGTCCTCGTGGGCCTACCATGAAACTGAAAGGATCAAAATAAGGAAGATTTTTCTTCCTACAGAGTCAAGAAAAAGTTCACCAATCTATCTTCAGTCATACTAAAGCTAAAATTGTATTGTTTGAAATAAAATTCTATGAAAACTATACTAAAAGCTCATATTCGTATTAGCAAAAAAAATCATATTTTTCTTTCTGCTTGTTGAAAGAAACCCCTAGGCAGGTGAGAAAGCCATTTAAGATGGCAAAATCTTTGAATTCTTCTTCTTTGTCTGCGTCTATGACATTGTCTGAAATAAACTTCCATTTCAAGAATATATGTGAGACAACCACAATGGCCCTATGTTTCATAAGAGTAGGGCCCCTTAGATCCAATAAGAAGAGGTAGTAGGTTATGGTTTTCCCTGGGTCATTAAGTGAATCCAACTCCCTCGGCCTCAGCAAGTACTTCATAACTCTGTCTAAGCCGACAAGTAGTCTTGACTCAAATAGGCGAATTGGGAGCTCTAAAACCTCTACCTTAGAGACATTGTTATCGAGCAAGGAAACCACAAATCTAGAAGAGACTTGCATGTTGTCCCTGGAGTAGTCTTTTATGTCCAAGTGATCCTGACCCACAACCATTTTTATTACCAGTATGACCAAAGGGTCGGTGTTGTGAAGGACCCTCTTCAACCTCTGATCTGAAATCTCCCCAAACGTGGACCGTCGATTAGAGCTATCTAGGGATACCAAAGTATCTACTCTGAAGCAAGACACTGGGTCAGGGAATACCCTAACAATAAACCTAAAGGATCCAGCCATTGATTTTCAGGAGTGAAATTTTGCTTAATTTTCCTAACTAGACCAGGTGACGAAGTTGAGAGTGGACAACTTAAAGAAGAAAGAATGTAGAGTGAGAATGAAGAGTTTGGCCTAATAAATTTGCAGGTCTAAAGGGATTGCCTTCATTAATGAGAATGCATATCAACTTACCATCATAATGATAGCCTTTTCCGGTGGTGTAATCTATTTATTGGATGCAATAAGGGCATTAATTCATCGTCCTACTTAATTGGCCTTCTACGACAGGTGGGCATTGATGTTTCCTTGTAAGTGGAAGTCGTTGATTTGTTCGGAATTCAAGACATGTTTACCTAGATCGCTTAAGATCTTGGCAAGTTGTTTCTTTGCCATCTGTATCCATGCAAATAAATTTTCCCGACTGATGTGATAGGAGCCAAGGGGCTATCAAAACCGCCAAATTTAGAATTGTCTCCCGCCACATTTAGAATGTATATTAGCTGCATTTATGTCAAATTTGAACACGGAAAAGACAAAGGTTATCTGAGCTCCGCTAAGGTGATCTCAAGGGTAGAAAGAGGAATAATCTTCCTTGGATCTCGCTGAATATTTTTGACATTACCTAAAAACCTTCTTGATTATCGACTGTCACATAAATTTGAGTTGAGAATGATATGACCTCATCTTTTTGAACTGAATAGAAAAGCCTCACATCCAATGGAATAGATGGCATAATAGGTGAATTTAATGCTTTACTATCTGTTGGCATCATTTAAAAAAAAATTATAAGTAGATGTGGCAGGATCATTTCATTTTTAATCAAAAGAAAAGTTGGTCTCCGTCAAGATTGATTTTGCTAGGATAAAATTTGAAATTTAAGCTTAGAAACTAATGATTTTTGACAAAGAAATTGTGGACTACCAAGTCATCATCCAAAAGGAAACATCATTGGTTCTTTTGGTTCAAAGAATCATGCGTCCACCATCTCATTTCATGCCCATCTGTCATTGATTTGGATGGGAGATTTGCTTCCCTGTAAATATGCCTGTAGACACCTAAAAGTTGCACAATGAATTAAGTGAATTTTATTCATTTAATTATCCCTAATTCTCCCAGTTAATTAAATTAAGATTTAATTAATAAAGATTTGATTAAATCTCCTTCTTATAGCCTAACCTATTAATTAAACTAAGGTTTGATTAAGTACCCTCAACCATTTGATTAAATAAATCTTATTTATTTGATTAAAATCCATTTTCCCCCTTTTGATTAAATTCGCATTTAATTAAAAATCCCCTTTACAAATAAATAATTATTTATTTGTGAATAGTCTCCCCCACTTGCAAAATCCTACAAGTGCAAGTTGCATCCTTTTTGGCTAAATTAAATCATTTTAATTTTCTAAAATGCCTACTTTCCTAACCCACTTGCATTCTCCTACATCTCCCACTTGCTTCCATAATAATCCTTCTAGAAACCTCCTAATCCCATCATAATCATGTCTAATCTCCTAATCATGTCCCTTCCCTAAATTTGGGGGAGTCACTTCTCCAAATTTGGAAGAAAGTCTTCAAAATGCATTTAAGACTTTATCTATTTCAACAAGTTAACTTGTTGAGTCTTCCAAACATGTAAGGCTCTTACATAAACCACTAGTGGTTTTCCTCTTTGGGCAAGTTAGCCTCCAAAGTCTTCAAAAGGCATTTAATGCCTCTTACAATCCCATGCCCCTTAGACATGATGGTTGTCCCTTTAACAATTTCCCATGTTGCACAAGAGTTTACCTCTTGGGTAATAACATACCTCCCTAGCTAATGACATTATCCAATGATGTCACTCCTTGAGGTTATCCCCAATAGCTTGCTTAGCATCTAATGCTTGATTAGCATCCTCTCAAGCCCTCTCAAGGTGGCATTTGTCAACTTGGGATTGGATTGAATCTCTCCCATGGATTGATAACTTTCAATCCTAGCCCTTGTTGAAATTACTCAATCTCAACCATCCATTTCTCTATTTTGCCTATAAGTAGAACTCATTTCTTCAATTCAAGGACCCCAATCTTGTGCATCAAAATTATAGTCTTTTGCAGGTTATCAAAGGATCTCATTGATCACCTTCAAGTATCCAAGTCTTCAAGGATTAACATTATACCACTTAGCATTTGCATCATGCTTTAGGTCATTTTAGTTAGTGTAATTTCATATCAATTACTTAGTTTTCATCCTAATCTAGCTTAATTAGTTCATCTTACTATTCAATTTGGAATTAACATAGCTTCATCTTATTTTCATCATCTTGATCATATCTAGTTTTGCATCTTGCATCCTTAGTTTTCATCCATCATCTCACCATTCACTAGGATCTCAGTTGCATCCATTTTGATCCTAGAATCATCATTTAAATCTCGTTCTCTAGGTTGTCATCTAAGAGATCAAGTGCTCTTCCAAGTGAGGGCCACATTGAATCTTGAAGATCTTTAGGGATAGAGGAGCATGGAATGATCAAGTGCTCTTCTAACTCTAATACAATGTTTCATGTGTATGTTTGAGATGTTTTCCCCTCTTGCAGGATGATACCATATTTTTGGCATACATTAATTGGCGTTCCATATCAAAGTCCTAGTCTATAAACACCGGGTGAAAAGAGTGCTAATAGATGGAGGAGCTGGTCTCAATATATGTACCTTGAAGCTTATCTGTGCATTGGGATTCTCCGAGAAAGCTATTGATCCTAAAAACAAGATCATTATCAAAGCCTATGATGATGAAGCAAGGTCATCTGAGGGAACAGTGGTACTACCCATTTAGGTAGGACTTGTGCAAAAAGACATAATGTGCCAAATCTTGGACATATACTTGACATACAAAATACTCTTGGGTCATCCTTGGATCCATGAAATGCAAGTGGTACCTTCCACGTATGACCAATGTCTCAAATTCCCCTACAATAGACAAGAGATTTCAATATTAGAAGACACTAACCCCTTTCAGTACTGCAATGCTATGGGGGCAACTCAAGATTTTTTGGTTCCACACGACAAGGAGGCCCAAGCTTCCTCATTATCCAGCAATTAATAAAAACTCAAGTAGTTGTCCATAGACTTTAAGAAAAACATGAAAATAAAAGACCAAGGTATGGGGGAATACTCTTTTGAACCCCTGTGTCTATCAAAATTGCCAACTTAGCCAAAATCTCACGGACAACCTTCCACATCAAGACATCAAGAAACACAACCCATCAAGAAATTTGACATGGTAAATTTATCAAAATCGGCACACTTGCAAAAGAATCAGAAGACAAGGACATCCTCAGCTATCTATACAAGGATGAGGAAGAAATAAGAGTTTATGCCCTATAACTCGCCATTCCCACATAATAGTATGGAAATGGGTTCAGAATCATGCAACACATGGGATACAAAGGAAAATAACCTATTGTCAAGCATCAGGAGGGTATATTAGAACCCATACAACCCCATTCACAACTTGCAAAAGACAAATTTGGACTTGGGTATGGCCAACATATTCAACCTGTGCAAAAGAGAGATCACCCTCAAAAACCTCGATGGAGAGAAAAAGGTAACACAAAACAAAGAATCCTGGAAAGAGGTACTATACCAATAAGTGGAAAAGATAATAAAAGAACAAGAGAATGAAGAAAAGGAGAAGCGACAAGAAGAACTTGCTATCCAAAGAGAGGAGGCTTCTTATAAAAAAGTGCATCATGTATAAGCACCTGATCAAGCTGAATTCAAACCACAACCTGAGGAGATTGCTACTCAAAGAAGGGAGACTGTGTATGAGAAAATCCAAAGAGTACAAACAAGCACAGATTCTGAATCAGCACAAGCCACCCAACTTGTATTGATTATCAGTGATCTCTTTTCGCCATACAACATTCTTGTCTGATTCAGTGGGGTAACCTTGGATAGCGATTCTGAAATAGATTTCAATGAGTATGAATGGGACACTTGTTCTAATATTACTGAGGATATTGAGGTGGATAAAATCCACACCTATACACCCATTCCTTATGAGGGACAAGGCTCAAGATCTAGAACATTTGAATTCGGACCACAACATATCTATGAGGCTAGTGAGAATGAACAACCTCAATACAAAAGAGGCAATATCGATGAGATTACCATTGAAAACCTTGAGACTGTTATAGACCTCACCCATGCTACATACAACTATGACAATATCTCTATCATGACTCTTACAATAGCAGATCTTAACCCGTAAAATGACTCTCTACCTCTCATATATCCTGACCTTATAGATTGGGAAGAGCCTGAGTACAATGATATATCAATATTCCAAAATGATGAGGCCATTGTTCAATACCTCTGCTCAGTCAACCCTGAAACATGCTCCACCAGCAAACCACATAACGATATCTACAATCAAAAATTGATCTAATGGTGAAAACCATCTAATGACAGTATTAGATCACAAAAAAGTAAAAACAAAGGACGTATCTGATGGTGAAAACCTCTTTGAGGTTCCTGAAGATGAGAGACTTGACACTCTTCCTGAAAATTACCTGAAGAGATCACCCATCTTGATTGAGACAACTCAATCAATAAATATCAGCACTGAAGCAACATCAAGAACCATACATCTGGCGGAATCACTAACAGAAAAAGAAAAACCTGACTTTGTCAAATTCTTCAAGGAGAAGAAAATCAACTTTGCTTGGTCTTATGCGGACATGCCGGGGGTAGATCCAAATCTCATCATGCATCACTTGTCCATCGCTCTTGGAGCTAAACCTATCAAACATAAATTAAGGAAGATGAACCCACATGTTGCCACATTGGTCAAAGAAGAGCTGAAGAAGTTACTTGATATAGGATTCATCTGACCCATTGATTATGCGGAATGGATTTCTAACATTTTTTATAGTCTCTAAACTAGATAAAAGCATTAGGAATTGTACAGACTTTAGGATCTCAACAAGGCTTGTCTGAAGGATGACTTTCCTTTACTAGGCATTGACACTATTGTTGACCTAACAACAAGACATGCTATGTTATCCCTCATGGATGGTTTTTCCAGCTACAACCAAATCAAGATAGCTCTAAAAGATCAGGATAAAATGACCTTCACATGTCCATGGGGTACATACTGTTGGAATGTCATGCCTTTTGGCTTGAAAAATGCTGGTGCAACCTATCAAAGAGAAATGACAACTATCTTCTAGGACATGATGCATACTTTTATGGAATATTGTGTAGATGATTTTCTAGCCAAATCATTCATAAGAGAAGAACACCTGTACATCCTGGATAAAATCTTTCAATGACTAGAGAAATTCAATGTCAGATTGAATCCTAAAAAGTATGTATTCGGGGTCACATTTGGAAAACTCTTGGGCTACATTGTATCAAAAAAAGGCATCGAGGTGGATCCAGCAAAGGTTCAGGCTATCATGGAAATGCCATCTCCAAGGAACAATAGTCAGCTATGATCTCTTCAAGGCAGGCTACAATCTACCAGAAGGTTCATTTCTCAATTGGCAGACAAATGTCTCCCATTCAACCATCTACTTCATAAAAATGTACCTTTCAGATGGGAGGACAAGTGTACAAAATCATTTCATCGGCTGAAGCAATATCTCATGAATCCACCTATTTTAGTACCACTAATAGTGGGAAAGCCACTCATCCTCTACATATCAGCAACATAAGTGTCACTCGGGGCATTACTAGCACAAGAGGACTCAATAGGAAAGGAAAGAGCCATCTATTACATTAGTAGGACGATGAATGGCTATGAATTCAATTACACCTTCATCGAAAAAGCTTGCTTAGTTGTAGTGTTCAATTCCCAAAAGATGTGATACTATATATTAGCTCATACTATCAAGATAGTGGCAAAGATCGACCCACTAAAATATCTACTCAGCAAAGCTGCTCTCACAAGGAGGTTAGCAAAATGGGTCATTATCTTAAGCGAGTTCGACATTTAGTATACAAAATGGAGGGCTATCAAAGGACAAGCAATAGAAGATCAACTAATAGAAGCACCTCTACTAGACAAACACCCACTATAGGTGGACATTCCAGATACAGATGTGCTCATTGTTGCACCAAAACAATGGACCCTATACTTTGATGGATCCTATACACAACATGGATTAGGTGTTGGAATCTTGTTCATCACTCCAGAAGGACACATAATTCTGCGATCCTACAAATTGATGTTCTCATGCACCAATAATATTGTCGAGTATGAAGCTCTAGTGACAAGTATCAAAGTAGTCGTGAAATGGAAAATCACAAAATTGGAAGTCTACGGAGACTCTTGTAGACATCTAAAATTAATATTTAATTAATTTAAGCTAATCAACATAATTAATTGACTTAATTGTGTTATCCTCATTCCTCACAAGATCAATTAAATCTAATTTAATTAATCCTATCACTATTGTCCAATAATTAATTTATCAAATAAATTAATTACTCCCCTATTCTTCTAAAGTTCCCTCCAATAATTATTTCCTCTAAACCCACTCAGTTAATTAATTCTAATTAATTAACCTAGTCATGTGATTCCTACAAATCACTTTTCCTAATCCCACTCAACCTAATTAATCCTTCTAGAATCTCTCATAATCATGCTTATTATTATCCCTCAATTTTTCATTCCCACTCATGTCACATCAACATTGAGTCTCTCAAAGAAATTCAAATTTCTTTGAATCCCTCAATGCATCCTTATTTTGGAATTTTTAATTCCTCATATTTGAAATTCAAATTTCTCCCCCCTTTTCCCAAGGAATTTCATATTCCTGTTTATTTTCCCAAGGTACCCTTGATCCATGCCTTCTATCTAAAATAAATCTCAACCGTTCATGATCAAATCAATCTTGGCCCTCCATTCGCCTTCTCCAATCTATAAATTGGAGCCTATTCTTCTCACAAATCATCCACTTCTCATGCATTGTCATGCTGCTCTTTTTTCCTCTCTCTTCATAATTCTCTATCAAATATGTCCATCCTTAATCTTTCAATCCAAATCCAATCCATCAATCTATCTTGTTGAGCACAAAGGAGATCAATCCACATCCAAATCAAGCAAGCAACACATCAAGTGGAGTATAAAGGGCGCATCCTCATCATCCACTTCATCAAGCTCAATTTGAAGGAGAAGGTAAAATAGCAAGGTAAAAATTATCTCTTGATGTTTTGGTATTTTTATGTTTATTTTATTATGTTTTTTATCATTTAACCTTTCATTCCATTTTCCCCTCTTCAACTCTCAATTAGTTATCAATCAAATAAATGATGATTATCAGAGGAAAGATGATAAGTTGATGTCGTATAAATGCATGGTGGATGATTTTAAGAAATACTTTGTACACATCACATTTGAGCAGATTCCAAGGCTAAACAATAGAGCTATTGATGCAATGGCCATTATCGCCTCACTCCTACAAATTCCAGATACACATAATTATTATGAATTCCTGATGGAACAATTGTTTTCCCTGACCTATGACAATTAAGAATCCCAAGTCATCTGTGCCCTAAATGGTTATGATTCCCCCTTATACGGGAAGATCTATGCCTACCTCAAAGACAATACCCTCCCACTAGACCTGTCTTGTAACAAAAAATGAAGCTTTATCCGACAAGCAACCCACTATACCTTAACTGTTGATACGCTTTATCATCGAGGTCTTGATGGTACTCTTCTTCAATGCCTTGATCGTAATGAATTTGACTCCGCCTTACATGAGCTTCTTGAAGGTATTTGTGGTACGCATTCAAGTGGTCCTACTCTTGCCAAGAAACTACTAAGGATGGGATATTATTGGCTAACAATGGAAAAAGAGTCCTATTAGTTTGCTAGGAAATGACCTAAGTGTCAAATTCATGGTAACCTCATACATGCACCAATGCAAGAGTTGCAATCATTCACTACATCTTGGCCTGTCTATCAATGGGGACTCGTCCTAGTGGGAAAGATTCATCCTTCCTCATCGAATGGACACAAGTTCATCATCATGACCACCAAGTACTTCACCAAGTGGATTGAGGTAGTTCCATTGACTACAATGACTAGCAAACAGATAGCTTCCTTCATTCCAAATTGCCTCATCTATTGGTATGACATCCCTAGTTCCATTATCACAGATAATGGAAGACCTTTTAATAATCAGGATGTACAAGATCTTTGTGAGCGATTCCATATCCAACATCACTTTTTGACACCTTATTATCCACAAGGGAATGGCCAAGGAGAGGCCTCAAACAAGACAATCTTGAAAATCTTCAAAAAGATTGTAAATGATGTTGGTAAAAACTGGCATGTCCAGCTTAATCCTTCACTTTGGGCTTACAAATGATTATGTGCACACCTACAAGAGCTACACCATACTCATTGGTGTATGGATTAAAATCTATTGTACCTATTGAGGTAGAGATTCCATCACTCCGGGTGTCATTAAAAGGCCTCATTCCAGATGAGGAATATCGAGTCAACAGGTTGCAAGAGCTCGAGATGCTAGATGAATGTCGCCAACATACCTTTGATCGTCTCAAGGCATATCAACAATGAATGTGCAGAAGCTACAATCACAAAGTAATCCCATGAGAATTCAAAGTTGGTGACCTAGTCCTAAAGGAAAATCCCCAGAATCAGCAAGATTAAGGAAAGAAAGGGAAATTTGAACCCAACTGGTTGGGACCCTTTGTCATCATATCAGCTTATGGATCAAGAGAATATCAATTATCATATTCAGAAGGGGACGTACTTGATGAGCCAACCAATAACATCCATCTAAAGAAATTCTACACTTGAGTTGACCAATGCACGGATCAAGCAAAAAAGCAAAAAATAGAAAAAGTATAAAAAATTGTCACTAGGGTGAAAACCTAGCAAATAGGCACCTTGTGACACAAAAAATCGAAAATCAAGAAAAATACAAAAAAATGAAAAACAAATCAAAAAGTGCAATAAAAATAAGTGGTGAAAACCTAGCAGCAGGCGCCATTTGTGAGAGAGAAGCTCCTCTATCTATCAATACTCGCATCATATCTATTGGCTCCATCTAATCTAAGCTAATAGCCATCTCAAAACACTTGTACACACAACATTATCCTAGACATACTTAGCGTAGTCACTATCCTTGATTATTCGAATCAGTTATCCAACTCATATCCCACCATGGCTTGGTGATCAGTGTAAATATCCATATCGAAGTATTATCTACAGTGGGGGAAAAATCCTAACCTCATTGGGGGTAGATCACCTTTAGGTTTCAAATAGATAATTGATCACAACAAACACATCGAGATGTAAACAAGATCATGACAATCAATGGTAAAACAAAGAAACACAAACTGATCAAAACTAAACAACGAGGCATTTGCAAGATGTTTTATCCAACAAAAATACATAGGATGACATGCATGTTTATCTATGGTTGTTTTTCAATTTTTTCTTATCATATCTCCCAAGAAACTCAAGGATGTCTTTAAATGAGAGAAGCAAGGAAGGAGTATTCTATTTTATTTGTTTGCTAGTTGTGAGTGAAGCCTTTTTACTATGCAAATTTATTCTATGATGTGATTCAGTGGCATATCACTGAGGGCATTTTCAATTTGTATAGGACAAAGGTTAACTCTTGTTTATTTATGCAAGCAACACTCAGGTCATCTTGGTTAAATTATACCTCGACTCTTGTGTCATCTTGCAATATCAAAATTCATGTAAGTTATACTTAGGTCATTATGGTTTAGTTATACCATGACGCTTGTACAAACTTTAAACAAATCAAGTCCCGATGATGAAAACAAAGAGATGCACTGGCAATTTGATCAAAACAGATGGCAACATTGAGAACGAGAATCCATATTAAGCTTTGCATTAATTGCATTGTCATTATCATTTTAATCTGCATTTAGTTGCATTATCATATCATGGCATTTAGTGGCATATCATTTGTTACTACTTATCAGATTGCCATTAGTTTTATGTCAAAGTTATACTATATACTCTAGTTGGTTATCTATTACCGAAATATTTAGTCGGTATGTACAGTCTAGTCGGTTACAGAAGAAAGCAGTCACAGAACGCAGTATACACTGAGTTGTCTACTGAGTATCTTTACATGTCTACCGAGTAGAAAAGATGACACACCGAGTTGATTTACACCGAGTGAAACATGTTACCAGATTCATTGAACCTAGACATGCATATGAAAACATGTTACAAGATCGAGGCACATCTAACCATTATCACATTGGAAATTGCACTTAAAGATTGTGTATGATTTTGAGGTTATCTAGCCAATGAAATATTTTGCATGATTATTCATTCAATAAATCATGTTTGTAAGATCGAAGCAATGAATTGGATCACCATTATAAGAGATCTATTTATACAGCATGAGTTAAAGAGTTAAAGGTGTGTGCATGAGTGTAAGAAGACTATCACAAAGACATAGAGGTCACCGAGAAGGTTTTCAGAGAAAAGTCAAAGAACATAGTAAACAAAAGGGTTTACCGAGTTACTATATGGGTTACCGAGGTATGCTATAAGAAAGGTAATCTATTCTGAGCACATAGAATCTGCTATAACATTCTAGATGTAAAGTTGCAGATATTTGTAATGATTTTATTGTAATATTTTGAAGTTGTAAGAGAAACCTTTAACAGGGTAAAAGACTCTAATCAAGTCTATAAATTGTAAAGCCTCTAACCAGGTGCAGCATTTAGATGAAGTGTTGTAAAATCCTTTAGCAAGGTAGATCTAACAGATCTTGTTACTCCTAACAGGGTATGCTATCAGAAATAGCTAAACATGTAGCTCTAACCGAGCACTCTTTATTATTGTAGTAGTGAAGTTGTGGGTGCCCTCCCCACCGTAGTTTTTCTCTCTAACCAAGAGTTTCTACGTAATCAAAGTATTGTGTTATGGAGTGAATCATGTATGATTGTTATCTATTTAATTTAGCTTTATATTATGTTACTGCACTATTCGGTTTATGCATAACAGTAAAGATATTGTTGAAGAAATATTTTGAAGTACTGATTCACCCCTCCCCTCTCAGTACATTAGCTTTCCATATTGGGCCTAACAATTGGTATCAGAGCTTGAATCTTGGAAAAGGGTTTAACTGCCTAAAGAGAAAGATCTTATCAATGGAAGGCTATAAACAATCTCAGAGGATTGTGTATCTGCAAGAAGAGCTAGATCATGCTAATCAAGTGATTACAGACATGCAAAGGCAAATGCAAAAATCTCTGAAAGTGAGAAGAAGATTATCTGATGATTTGCAGGACTCTCAAGAGTTAGTGGAACAAATTGAGACATCATCTAAGAACAGTATATCTAAAGAAACTGAAGAAATGATTGGAGTATTGAAAGAAAAGAACAAAGCACTGGTTGATCAACTAAAAGCAATAAAAAGAGAACATGAACATTTCAGCACATAGATGACTGAAAATCTAGATGCATTGAGAACAACTGAGGATAAAGTAAGAGATCTAGAAAGAGAGAAACAACAACTTGATGTCTTAGTATCTGATAAGAATGATGAAATCATAAGGTTGACTGGAATTAAAGAAAACCTATCAGATCAACTAGGATATGCACATCATGAAGCAATTCTGAAGAATGATGAGAATCAAGCATTGAAACTTTAAGTATCAAAGTTAATCGATGAACTTGAAACAGAGAAGAAATCCAAAGAAACACTGAAGAAGAGTTATGAAGCATCAAAGATGTTGGATGAGCAACTGAACACAAGATGACCCAACAAAGATGCAGGACTCAGTTACAAAGGAAAAGTCTCTACCGAGAAAGGAATTCATACTACCGAGAGAGGAGAATCATCAAAGCAAGTTGGAAACAAGAATAACATCAAAAGAAAGAAGCCTATTTGCAACTACTGTGGAAATCAAGGTCACACTGCTAACATATGCCAAATCAGAAAAGGTAAGCAACTGAATGCCACTAAGTCCAATGGTTATTGTTACAATTGCAATAAATATGGTCACACATCTAATCAATGTAGGACAAAGTCTGTTAACAATTATCAGAAGGGAAAATTCAAAGGGTTTTGTAAAAACTGCAATAGATATGGACATAGTACCGAGAAGTGTTGGTTTAAGAAAAAGAACTATATGTGGTATGCACACCGAGCAAATGCTAGAGGTTACCAAACTCACACAGATCCTTACCGACAGTATTCTGCAGTACCATGGGATTACAATACAAGGATATGGTGTGAATGTTGTGGAAGATATGGACATATTAGTGCTAACTGTTTTATAGGGTTTGGGATGTACAACCGAAGATCATGGAGAAATCTTGGTATGTCATGTTTTCATTGTCACAAAGCTGGACACTTAGCTGGAGATTGCAGAGATCAACCTAGAAAAGACACTGAATAAAAGAAAAATTAAAGATGATTTGGAAAAAGAAGGAAATTGTGTCAAATGAAGAAATCGCCTTACCTATCGAGTTGGGTGCACCTATTCCAAATTAATCGGTAAAGGTATGAAGGGACTGCATTCTCTGAAGGTTAAAACCTTAATAGTTCCTATTATATTATGTACTAAATTCAAAAATCTGCATAGCTAAGATGTAATAGTAAGCTTTACAGGAAACTTGTCAAGTCGGTGAATACAGGAAGCCTGTCAAGTCGGTAAATGAAGGAAGTTTGGTTACTCGGTTAAAACAAAAAAGGAGAGTAAATTGGTTAAAGAGGAACCGAGTGCATTTAATGTTTTGACCTAACCCACACGGAGCCCGATAAGGTATTTTGTGTACTTAAAAGCATTTTCGCAGTCATTTACACTTACCAAGTTTTTGAGAGAACTGAGCAAAGAAAATCAAAGGCGATCAAAACCTCCGACAAAGAAAATTCAAGGTATTTACATCAATCTCAACACATCATTAAGTTGGTTTACCGATCTTATCTAGTTGCCTTTATCTGCTAAGTATAAAGCGTTTGTCATTTGAAATCCTGAAACCCTAAGGACTCTTTGCTAGTTTTTATCTGAAATCTACAATGGCGCCCAAGATCCAAGATCCCATAGTTGTCAAGAATGTAGAGAAGCCCTCACTGAAATACTCTTTGACCCCCAAAGTCGCTTCTGAACCGGATGACAAAACCGCCTTTTCACTCATCTCGAACAAAGTGTTGTTAGTCGAAGATGTGTGATTCTTCACCAAATGTCATGTTGAAGAACTCGATCATGTGGAAATCAAAGACACCTATGATGAGCTATGTACTGATGGTATATTGAACAACAAGTATGAGCACATCAAGATCAAGGGATTAACTAAAGCCCTAACCTATCCTCATGTGTTCAAACTCCAGTGGGTCAAGTTTGTTCTGAGGAGAGTTCACGATGATTTCATGTGGCTAGAGGAGCAACCATTTAAGATTACCAAGGAAATCATTCATCTGATTACCGGTTACCCTATCTATGATCATGCCCGAGCCCAGAAGATGATATCACATAAGGAATTGATCAGTTTAACTGGAGTGGAATCTGATTGCAGAGGATTGAAACTAAAACAGTGTTCCCTGTGCAGCAGTAGACTTAGCATACAAAATTGTGAAAAAGGGAATGAAAATTGACCTATGCGAGGTATTGCTGAAGAACTTATTTGAAAATATGAACACCATTAGGAAGCTGAAGAAGAACAACTTGGCTAATACTCTAAAGTTTGGATCACTACTGGTATGCATGTTTTTCTACTTTGAAAAATTCTTCCCATCAGTCGGTAAAGTTGTTTGGGAGCTACACTGACCTATCACCCATCAAATTAATGACTTCATTAAGAAGTTAGGTGATAATTTCAATGATATCATGGATGATTACTTTAGTAAATTTCAAGAGAAAATGCATAACAGATATAGGACTCCACCCCAGCTAGTAGAGAAATACAAAAAAGATATATGTTTTGAAGTTGACACCGATTACTGTTATGTGAATGCTATGGAACCGAGGACTCAATCTTTGTCACCAATGGGTTACGAGATTGATTTTGACATCACAAAACAACAAATTGATGCATTTCTTACATTGCCCAGACATGCTACCGAGCTGAGGTATGGTACCTATGAGGAAGTAAAGGAAAAGGTAAAAATGAATATTGTAGTACCCAAAGCTACAAGAAAGGCAACAAAAATGATAAAAGCATTGTCTGAGAAATTCAGAGAAGACTCTTCCTCTACACCTATCAAAGGCACCATTGCCATTACCGAAGAGGAATCTGAAGCCCAAGAGGTAGCTATAACACTAAGCACTGAATTGCCTAAGGGTAAAGTGTTAAAGAGAAAGAAACAGGACACATCAAAAGTCTCACCGACTCCACCTCCAGTAAAATGACCTAACACTAGAGCATCTGCAGCTTCACTGAGTAAGAAGACAAAGAGTGTTATTGTTCCCAAGGTAACAAAGACATACAAGAAATCTACTCGGAGACTCATTTTGGCAAAAGAGTCTAGTGATACCGAATCAGAAGATGCAAGCAAATTTCAAATTGTCAAGAGCAAGAAGGTAAATATACATAGTGTTGAAAACTTTTGTGCTAATCTGAAAGAATATGGTGGATTTGGAGGATTTAGATATGTCAAGTATGAAACCAGGAACAATGATGAAAAAGAGACAAATTGAAGAAGCTGTCATCTGCACACTTCTAAAGTTTCGGCTAGCTCCATTAGAAATAGCTAAGTCACTTCCAAATGAATTGTATCTGCATATTGATAATAGGTGGAAGTATGCAATGGACTCAGAGAAACAAATCAGAGAAAGAAGTCTAGTCCATCTCTTTCCTAATATGTTAGTAGCTGAAATAAAGGAACATCTGACAACCTACAATTCAAAGTTTCTTGTCAAACAGAGAGCCTTAAAACTGATGAATGGGCTATATATTGAAGTAGAAAATGAGACAAAAGCAAAGTGGCAGGAAATATTCAAAATCAAGGATGTCGGTGAGAAAGCTACAGTTGAAATCATTGATGTCATCGAGCACGATCCTGATGTCACCGAGCAAGGTCCTGATGCTACTGAACAAGACCCTGCTGACACCATTCAAATAGATGAAGATGTCATGGATACAGAGGCCTCGGAATAGGAAATGATAGAAGGCACTGCATATGCAAAACTTGTATCTAGTGAATCAGTCTTGGAACAAGTTCAACCTTATCCACCAGTCAAGCAACCTATCTCAACTGAAACTCCTCAGGATACAGATCAAGGCACTGAAGGTCACAAGTCTGCAATAGGAGAAGGTCCTACTCAAGAACATACATCTCAAGCACCTTCTGGCACTGAGAATGTTGCAACTGAGACACCAAGTACCGAGACACTGAAGGACTCTATAGAGGCTAAAGGAACCGATCAAAGTGTTGCCTCTACCGAGCAACCTACCGAGGGTAATCAAGCCTCACAAGCCATTGTCTTAGTTCCATCGGTGAAAGGTAAAGAAAAGAAAGTGAGGAAGCATAGTTTTAAAGTTGATTTGTCAAAACCCATAGTGTTGCCCAATGTAGACATAGCAAAATTAAAGCAGCAAGCACTCATTGATTTTGGTGAATTGTGCAAAGCAAAGGCCGAACAAGAGAAGCAAATGGCCATTCAAAAGAAAAATAAAGTACTTCAGAAGGTAAAAGAACTCCTAATAGATATGCTACCTAAAGCTACAGTATCAACAGATGCAGCCATCCACATTCAACTGGATGAACTCCTAACAAATATAGAGACATCTGGAGTAGATGCATCAAAGTATTTGAGCAAGCAGAAAGACAAAGAGCTCACTGCCAAAATGATAGAAGAGGTACAAAAAGCTATAGCTATTGGCAAAGTTAAACTTGTCAAATTTATTTCTGAGTTGACTCCTCAACTCAAGCACATTCATTATTTATTTCAAAAACTCTGCACATTTTCTTTATTCATTAAAGACATTAAGAATAAAATAGAGGCAATTGAGAAAGAGATCACCGATCTCTCAAATAAGTTGACTACTGAGCCAAATTCAGTTCAGAATTTTTATACAAAGTCACAACAGCTCATGGCTCAACAATTGGACTTAAGAAATGAAGAACACAAGATCAGGATGGACATAATGACACTTCAGACATTATTCCTTCCTCATCTTTCATCAGTCCAAGAATAGATCAACCGAGCCACATACTTATCTACTACTCAAGAGGGAAGAACTCTAGATGGCTTAATATCACTATTTGCTGATATTCAAGCACAAAATTCTTTAATGGATAGTGTAAATGATGCATTCTCTGTCGCTCTCACTGACGCCCGGACCGAGTACAAATCCATTTTTGACCAGTTACCACCCCCGAATGGAAATTAAGTTTTTGATGTTTGTCAAAAAGGGGGAGTGATACTATATTTGGGGAGTAATATGTTACAGTACTAGGGGATTGATTCAGTATTGAGAGAATGATATAGTATTCAGAGTATAGTATACAGGGGGAGTATACTGAGCAGAATATCCAAGAACAGTAAACCGCACAGTGTACAGGACAGTAAGCACAGAACAGGAACAGATCATCAAGCATGCAAAACTCAGAATTTTATATAGTATATCGATAAGGGGAGTATATCTGATATATTATTATTGACTATTGTATATACTGTCAGCATAGTCAAATTTTGCAAGTATGTAGATTATTGAGTTATAACTTTGAAAGTAGTTTTTGTCAATCATCTCAACTAATGTCAAAAGGGGAGATTGTTACTACTTATTAGATTGCCATTAGTTTTATGTCAAAGTTATACTATATACTCTAGTCGGTTATCTATTACCGAAATATTCAGTCGGTATGTACAGTCTAGTCAGTTACAAAAGAAAGCAGTCATAGAACGCAGTATACATCGAGCTGTCTACTAAGTATCTTTACATGTCTACCGAGCAACAAAGATGACACACCGAGTTGATTTACACTGAGTGAAACGTGTTACCAGATTCATTGAACCTGGACATGCATATGAAAACGTGTCACAAGATTGAGGCACATCTAACCGTTATCACATTGGAAATTGCACTTAAAGATTGTGTATGATTTTGAGGTTATCTAACCAATGAAATATTTTGCATGATTATTCATTCAATAAATCGTGTTTGTAAGATCGAAGCAATGAATTGGATCACCATCATAAGAGATCTATTTATACAGCATGAGTTAAAGAGTTAAAGGTGTGTGCATGGGTGTAAGAAGACTGTCACAGAGACACAGAGGTCACCGAGAAGGTTTTCAGAGAACAGTCGAAGAACAGAGTAAACAGAAGGGTTTACCGAGTTACTATATGGGTTACCGAGGTATGCTATAAGCAAGGTAATCTATTCTGAGCACATAGAATCTTCTATAACATTACAAATGTAAAGTTGCAGATATTTGTAATGATTTTATTGTAATATTTTGAAATTGTAAGAGAAACCTTTAACAGGGTAAAAGACTCTAATCAAGTCTATAAATTGTAAAGCCTCTAACCAGGTGCAACATTTAGATGAAGTGTTGTAAAATCCTTTAGCAAGGTAGATCTAACAGATCTTGTTACTCCTAACAGGGTATGCTATCAGAAATAGCTAAACATGTAGCTCTAACCGAGCACTCTTTATTATTGCAGTAGTGAAGTTGTGGGTGCCATGCCCACCGCAATTTTTCTCTCTAACCAAGAGTTTCTGTGTAATCAAAATATATGTGTTATGGAGTGAATCATGTATGATTGTTATCTATTTGTTTTAGCTTTATATTATGTTACTGCACTATTCAGTTTATGCATAACAGTAAAGATATTGTTGAAGAAATATTTTGAAGTACTGATTCACCCCTCCCCTCTCAGTACATTAGCTTTCCATATTGGGCCTAACATCATCATCATCGTCATCTAGTCACATTCATCATTGCATACATCACATGCATATCTATTGCATCATCACAAAATATTTCTTTACGTTCATATCTTCATCATTCATCCAACTCTCATCTATCATGTCTTATACAAGATGTATCTTTCCTGAAACTAGACATTTTGATCGGGTCTTATATATGATATATCATTCCTGAAACCAGATGTTTTGATCATTTTTGTCTTATATAGGAGGTGTCATTCCTGAAACCAGACTTGATCTCAATCTTAATATTTCTATTAATCCATTCTATCATGTCTTATACAGGATGTATCTTTCCTAAAACCAGACATTTTGATCAAGTCTTATACAGGATATATCATTCTTGAAACCAGATGTTTTGATCATCTTCGTCTTATACAGGAGGTTTCATTCCTGAAACTAGACTTGATCTCAATCTTATAAATTCTATCAATCTAGTTCATTTGATCTATTATATAATGTCTTATACAAGATGTATCTTTCTTGAAAACAGACATTTTGATCAGGTCTTATACAAGATATATCGTTCCTGAAACCATACGTTTTGATCTTTTTCTTATACACAAGGTATCATTCCTGAAACCAGACTTGATCTCATTCTTATCAATCTGATCAATCTTATCAAACCCATGCATGTCATCAACTATCCACTCTTCTATCTTTCAAATAACATTCTTCTTCTTTCGAGAGATCATTTATGCCTTTAGTGCATGAATGATATCTCGAGGGGGCATTATCATATCAAATCTCCATATCAATTTCATATTTGTCTCATATCGACACCATCTTCATATCTAATCTCATATCGAATCAATTCTTCATATCTAGGGAATCATATCGATAATTTTGGTGACAACATCATCGAAAAAAATTTACGACAAATTGAGCGTTTTTCTTTGAATCAACATGTGGTCACACGTTGACTCAAAGAGGGGCAAAATGTAGACACCTAAAATTTGCACAATGAATTAAGTGAATTTTATTCATTTAATTATCCCTAATTCTTCCAAATAATTTAATTAAGATTTAATTAATATCCCCATTCTTCTAATTGACCGTTTAATCAAATTAAAGATTTGATTAAATCTCCTTCTTCTAGCCTAACCTATTAATTAAACTAAGGTTTGATTAAGTACCCTTAGCAATTTGATTAAATAAATCTTATTTATTTGATTAAAATATATTTTCCCCCTTATGATTAAATTCACATTTAATTAAAAATCCCCTTTTCAAATAAATAATCATTATTTATTTGTGAATAGTCTTCCCCACTTGCAAAATCCTACAAATGCAAGTTGCATCCCTTTTGGCTAAATTAAATCATTTTAATTTTCTAAAATACCTATTTTCCTCACCCACTTGCATTCTCCTACATATCCCACTTGCTTCCATAATCATCCTTCTAGAAACCTCCTAATCCCATCCTAATCATGTCTAATCTCCTAATCATGTCCTTTCCCTAAATTTGGGGGAGTCACTTCTCCAAATTTGGAAGAAAGTCTTCAAAATGCATTTAAGACTTTATCTATTTCAACAAGTTAACTTCTTGAGTCTTCCAAACATGTAAGGGTCTTACATAAACCACTAGTGGTTTTCCTCTTTGGGCAAGTTAGCCTCCAAAGTCTTCAAAAGGCATTTAATGCCTCTTACAAGCCCACACCCCTTAGCCATGATGGTTGTCCCTTTAACCATTTTCCCATGTTGCGCAAGAGTTTACCTCTTGGGTAATAGCATGCCTCACTGGTTAATGACATTATCCAATGATTTCACTCCTTGAGGTTATCCCTAATTGCTTGCTTAGCATCTAATGCTTGTTTAGAATCCTCTCAATCCCTCTCAAGGTGAAATTTCTCAACTTGGGATTGGATTGAATATCTCCTATGGATTGATAACTTTCAATCCTAGCCCTTGTTGAGATTACTCAATCTCAACCATCTATTTTTGATGAATACTAAGAGGGGGGGTGAATTAGTATGCCAAAAATCAATGCACTAAAACACTTAAATAGTCTGAAGACAAACCCGTAAAGCAGTTTAACAGACAGACCGGTTACCACACATGCAAACCAAAATGCAAGTAAAGCATTCACCCACAAAAGCAATACAACCATAACACAAGATATTTGACATGGAAACCCAAATGGGAAAAACCACGGTGAGATGGAACTCACAAGTCACTATCTGCAGAATAGAAACCATACCGATTAAGGTCAGACCGGTTAAGGTCTTACAATGTTCTTCACCATAACAGATCCTGTCAGGAATCTCAATCTCTGTAAGGAGATAAGTCTGATTAAAGACTACCTTGCTAGAGGATTTTAGATTCACAGTGGTGAACCACCTTGTTAGAGGATTTTACAAAGGCTTTTAGGCCTACTCGGTTAAGGGCTACAGACTTGTCAAAGATGTGAGTAATCAACAAGTGTTTGATCTATCTAATAGCACAGACTGCTTGATTAGATCCAGTATAGTTCACTACTAATGCATTCCAGCATTACTTCAGTCTTCTCTATCTCTCTCAGTTACAACTTGATCTTCTTAGATAAGATCGCTCTTCAACAACTCAACAATCACCTTAAACCCTAGCACCACATAAACCCTTTTTGCAACAACATAAACCCCAGACATGATGTCCTTTTAAAGGAATCTAATTTCATGTCGGTCCAATAGGATTACATTACAATTTCCTAGGTTCAATGAATCTAGACATACTCAATAACACAACACAAAAAGCACCGTCAGTGTGTCGGCACCGTCAAACAATCGGTGGATTAGTAACTCATCACAAAATGTCGGTTGGTAACTCATCACAGAGTATTACTGGTTCATACAAAATACCGATTGCTGGTTTGACAAAAATGAAGACTGGTAAGAATGTGTCATGCCACTTTGCTTCCTCGTACCGCTTGAGATATTCGAGCCGCTTGGGGTTGACATGCCACTTCAGACCAGGAAACACATTCTACAAAATCACCAATAGCCTAGAGACTAGAATACAAAATACCGGTTGGAAAAAATATCGGTTGAGCTCTAGCTCATACATATAGGGGATCTCAATACAAGTGTGTGTCCATCAATGACAATCACAACATAAACATCAAAAATGCCAACAATTTCTCTATTTTGCCTATAAATAGAACTCATTTCTTCAATTCAAGGATCCCAATCTTGTACATCAAAATTATAGTCTTTTGTAGGTTATCAAAGGATCTCATTGGTCAGCTTCAAGCATCCAAGTCTTCAAGCATTAACATTATAGCACTTAGCATTTGCATCATGATTTAGGTCATTTTAGTTAGTTTAATTTCATATCAATTACTTAGTTTTCATCTTCATCTAGCTTACTTAGTTCATCTTAATCTTCAATTTGGAATTAACATAGCTTCATCTTATCTTCATCATCTTGATCATATCTAGTTTTGCATCTTGCATCCTTAGTTTTCATCCACCATCTCACCATTCAATAGGATCTCAGTTGCATCCATTTTGATCCTAGAATCAGCATTTAAATCTTATTCTAAGAGATCAAGTTCTGTTCCAAGTGAGGGCCACCTTGAATCTTGAAGATCTTTAGGGATAGAGGAGCATGGAACGATTTTGAGAGTTTTTGATTCACTAACTTGTCTTGTGATTTCTAACTCTAATGCAATGTTTCATGTGTATGTTTGAGATGTTTTCCCCTCTTGGAGGATGATATTTATTTAGTGTTTAATTGATTATGTGATATTTAATTCATTGTTGAGATTTTATAATTATTTAATTAAGATTAATTTATTGGTTTATTTAATTTATTGCTTAATCGATTATTTTATTATATATTTATTGTTTAATGATTATTTATTTATTATTTAATTGATTTATTATTTATTCTTTATGCTTTATTGTTGATCTGATTTTCTATTTAATTGAGTTTCTATTTATTAAGATTTTATTTATTTATTCATTTATTAGGATTTGATTTGTTACTATCCCTTTTATGTTTATATTATATTATTATTATTTGCATAGTTGGTTTTATTATAAAGTTTACCTACCACTTATTTTTATTGGTTGATTTTGAGTGGAATAAGTACATAACATTGTTAAATAATACTTACCTTGTTTTCATGCATGGTAGGTATAATATATAGTTTATTGGAATTTTTTGATTGGCCAATGGATTTCTATAGTTTTGAGTTTAATGGTTTTTTCCCGTGCATTGCCAGGGTTGGCTTCTCTACAATTGTTGGTTTGAAGCTTTGTAATTTTTGAATGTATTGTTGGGAGATTTGATTGTATTTTGGATTGGAGTCGCTATATTCTGGATTTCTCTTCTTCAGTTGTTCTTGCCTTGGATTGCGATTTCCAGGTTGGAGCTTTGTTTCTCTCTGCAATTTTTTTTTTGAAAAATTGTCTGCATTGTGATTGTTGAAAGATTGTTTTGGGGAAAGGATTTGATATTGGAGTTTTCGATTTGATTTTGGGGAGAAATTTAAAGATGATTGAAAAAGGAATTTGAAGTATTGTATTTAGAGATAGTGTGTGTTGTCGGGAATGCATATTCTGCATTTTCCCTTAATGAATCCTTGTTCTCCTTTTTCTGTGATTTTTTTTAAGTCTAAGGAGCTTATGGAATGATATTTGGATTTTATTATGTCTCATTTGTATCTCCTTATGATTCTGTGTGTGTATTAGCAACATTTGAGTGTCTGAGACTATGTCGAGAGTTGTTCCTTGGGATTCGTGAGTTGTAATCTTATCTTAGTTTGTCTTGGAGATGGTTTGACTGTTGTATTGGCTTTGGACTATCTTTGTGTTGGTTGAAAATTTTGTAACCTATGAACTTATCAAAATTGTAGTTTCAAACACAGTAACACGGGATAAAATCCCTCCTATTCTTCTGAGGGGAGGCTCCCCCATTTAATTTTCTATTCTAATATACGATATAACTTTAAATTTATAATTTGAGCATGGGTGGTACATCATCCTATCTTCTTATTTTCAAGATAGATGTTATTATTTTCCTCTTATTTCAGGAAAGAAGCAAAGTTTCTATGAAGGGTTGAAAGTCCTATGTTGCTTCTCTGGGATGGGAAAGAGTGTTCAAGCCCAAAGTCTTGAAGTCGCTGCTCTCCTATCAACCTTTTTTTTAATAATATCTTTTGTAACCCAACATGTTAACAAATAAACCAAAATAAAGCACAAAGTCTTCAAAGGGGTTTATGATAATGTTGATTTTAACAATTTTATGAAAACAATGATAAAAGAACAAAGTATTCTAATCACAATCTTCATTTCCAAGATAATGCAATAAAGCACAAAGTCTTCACACTGATATAAAGTTCACCACTTCTTATGTTAATAACAATAGTCAACATATGACACAAAGTTCATATATCTATACTTTATCAAGATTCGCCACTTTCCTTCACTTGAATATAATAAGAATCTATAACAAAAGTTTCATAAGAACACTCTCATCACAAATAACAAATGAATCCAACACAAAGTCTGGATGCCAAGACTTTAGATCCTTATTACAATAAAAACCCTCATATATATCGGAGAGGAGTGCAACATAAAAATTGGAAAATATAACTAATTCTATGATTAAGTCAAAAGAAGAGTTCAATTTGACTTAGGACTTGTGCACTCAATAGATGCACATGAGAAATTACAAAATGACACCTAAGGTGTCGATAGACATAATAAAATATCACTGGGAAAAACACGAAAAAATAACCAAGAACTAGAGTTTCATTTTGTGCATCATCACTTTCATTCTTCTTCAGAAATCCTCTAAAATTATGGGGAATTGCTAGTACTCTTGAATCTTTAGGTTCTTCAGAAAAAGACCTGCTTGAAGATCATTTGTATTCATACTCTAGATTCACACAAAATCTGGATTAAAAAAAAATCTATTTGAAAACTTAGAAAATTCCAAGGTTGAGGTGCAAATAAGGTTTATAAACCCGATTTACACTTAGAAAAAAAAATCAAGGTTGAGGTGCAAATCGGGTTTATAAACCTGATTTACACCTTGGACAGTGAAGTGAGGTGTGGTGTAGGAGTTTAAACCCAACACTATACTTTGGAGGTGCAAAACACTTTAGAGGTGCAGTGTAGGAGTTTAAACCCGACACTACACTTGGGAGGTGCAAAACACTTGGGAGGTGCAGTGTAGGAGTTCTAACCAAGCATTGCACTATGGAGGTGCAAAACACTTGGGAGGTGCAAATCGGGTTTATAAACCTGATTTACACCAAGGCAAAACAAAGACTAAGGATAAAAACCAAGTGTAAATCAGGGTTATAAACCCAATTTGCACCTAAAATAGGACTTAAGTAACACAAAAATACTTAAAAAACCCCAAATTGAAGATCAATTTACCAAAACACACATATGAGGAGAACAAAAATGCCTCAAAAAGTGTGCCTTATAGCACATGGGCTATGAATTGGAAAAAAATTATAGGACTACCCCAATTTGTATGTGAGTTAAAATTGGGGACAACACTTTGTAATGCTATTTTGTACCTATCTTTTCTTTATTACATCTCCCTAAAGTTTTGTGTAAGTTTGGTGAAGTTTTGTGCACATCTGAGTGCGGTTGTGATGGGGAATTGATGTCATTTTCTCTTTATATGATCATGATGTTTTATTTATATGTTTCATCAAATTAAATTTCATCCTCCCACACCTTATGGGAGTGTCTTTTGATTATTTGAGTGTCCTTATGCAAAACTGGGCAAGTTCCATTTCACATTTTGTCCATTTTTAATGATTTTTGCATTCTGGACTAACAACACTAATTTTTACCCCCAAAATGCCAAAAGAAGACCCCAAAATTCCAAAAGATGGCATGGGAGAGCTACACTATCTCCCAGGAATGCTAGTTTGGGTTTTTGTTGCGCTATTCTATCCAGAGTTGCCAATTTTGCTAGTTTTGCCCAAGTTGGTCTCTTTTTCCAGATTTTGTGTATTTACCAGAGGCATTTTGTGATTGTAATGAGTTCCTTAGAGGTTTTCATGATGTCATCTGGATCTATTCATGTTGTTCTTATGCTCCGATAAGAGGAATTGTGCCTTGTCACTGAGGTAATTATGGATATGATGATTTTCTCTAGCAAGGAAAAGATGCCTCACTATTGAGGAATGGTTATAAGAGCTCCAGTAGGAAGTTTTTTCCTTTCTGTTGAGGTTTGGAATATGTTTTTGTTCACTTTTTAATCATGTTTATCCTTTGGTTCAATGTTCGCATTATTTTGGTGAAGGCTATTGCTTTGTATATGGGCATATCTATCCTATTATGCTCAATATGTTCTCAGTGATGTTGTGACTATGTTAATATCATTTGTGAGGCTTCATGATATTATTGTAATGTTATTTTTATGTATTTTTCATCCTAAGGTTATGGTCCATGGTTGGGAGAGTGGGCTCTTGCATGTGTAGTGTAGTACCCCTCCTTGATCAGACTCTTTTTATATGTTTTTGATTGACTTTAGTGGAACATTATCGTGTATTGATTCAGATTTTATGCGATGTTATTTCATGCTTTATCTGGATGTGTGGTGTATGATTTTATGCAGTATCTCATTGCTTATGATTAATGTTGTTTTATGGATCATTATCATGAACTGACACTCTTACCTTATATGTGCGATGTGTTATTTATGTGTTGCGTGTTTGCATGTGTATGAGATGCGAGGAGATCATTTTCCTTCACTCACTTTGATGAGACAGGGAACATCACGATTCTCCTTCATCGGTGTGCATGCCCTGTATATATATATATATATATATATATTTGTCTATATACACGTGTGGTTCTTTGGTGCAAGACATTGCAGGTACAAGTATCGGGTAGGTACGGGGTATCGACTCCACCTGGTTTCACAGGTCTGAGGGTTCCTTATATGTCTGATGGGAGTGGAGGAGATAGTTGTTGGACCCTAACTTGACCCGCAGTTACACTCGTGTGAGTGTTGTCAGTCGGTTGTCTTTCCTGTCTGGCCGGTATGCGAGTCATAGTGCTTTGGTTTGGTCATTTGTGAGTTGTCATTTGATCATTCTTCATTTTGCGTGCTTTTGTTCATCTGAATGGTTATTTAATTGAATGAATGATGCTATCTTATGTTGGTGTAATTAGTTAATTATTATGCTTTGAGATTATTGATTTAATTAAATTAATGATTTGCTAGATTAAATGGTTAAATGGCTTATTTTATTGTGTAAAGTTGCATTAATATATATTTTGTGGAAGGAAATAAATAATTGCCTAGCTATTTAAATGTTGAATGCTTATATTGAAAGAAAGTATTTTGGAAATAGAAAATTTAATAAAAATCTTTTATTTTTACCTTTCCATTTGACTTTTGCATTTTAATTGTTGGAAAAGAATTATTTTTGGATAAAAGAATATCTGATTGTTTTTACTTTTAAAATAAATTAATCTGATTAGTGAAGAAAACTTTCAACCTAGAAAGTTTAGGTTTAAATTATTTTCCCCATATATTCCTGAAAATTCATGGGAAGAAAAGGCAGAATTTGTGGAGAGAAATTTGGAAAACCATTCGAAAGGAGGAGCTGGAATTCGATTTGGTTTGCAAGGATTGGGATTCTCCATCAATTGCTTGCTTGTTTGCTTCAAGGTTGGATGATCTCTTCTTGTTTTAGATTTAATTTTGAAATTTTTAGTTGCTTCCTGTGTGTTGAAAAGATGCAAATCTCCTTGTAAATTCTTGTGGAATGTTTGGAATGAAAGAAGAAATGCCTATTGCTATTGATTTTGTGAAGCTTATATCATATGATTTCTTATAGGAAAGAAATGGTTCATTTCTGTATTTGTTGTATGTTTTTGTTCTTGAAATCAACTTCTAGAGATTACCTCTTCTATTTTTGCCTAAATCATTATCTATTGGGTTCTTGTGTGATTTTATTTCACCATTTACCTTACTGGTAAATATCCCTTTGAATTTAGATCTTGGCACTGTGTGTGTGTGTGCATGTGAAAAGATCAGGGAATGAATCGTTTTCATGTTTAAACGGTTTTGTGGCATGTGGAATTTAAATGCTTTTGAAGCATGTATTTATTTTGTGCATAGACTTTACCTTACCCATAGCGGGCTAGTCCCACCACGTGGGTCAGTAGTGTCTGTTACCCATAGGTAGCAGAACTATCGGTCGATAGTACTTGCTATGCGGTAGTAGCACCACCAGTGGGTAGGACTGCTACTGGTCGGTAGCAGTACTACCGGTCGGTAGGACTGCTACGGGTCAACAGCCTCTGCTACTAGTCGGCAGTAGCACTACCGGTCAGTAGGCCTGCTACCGATTGGCAGCAGTACTACTGGTAGGTAGTGTCTGTTGCCTCGTCAACAACACTATTGTGGGTTGGCCTTGGCCCCCGCGTGACCTTGTACCCTTAGTGGTACAAATTCCTATGTGCTATAAATTTGTTTTTTATTAAATGAAATATTTTAAAGTGAATTTTTATGTTAAATAAAATAGTGATTTTTATTATGTAGATTAATAAATTTATCTCTGGAAATCAAGGCATGAATTGGTAATTCAAATTGGTTAATTTGAATATATTCTGGGAATGGATTAAAATGCCTATTAGGAGTTCTTGTTCTATTCACTTGAATATTTAATGTGAATTTTATCCTTGATGGAATACTTATTTGGAAATTGAATAGATGTGAATGTCGTAAAGAGTGTTTTATTTAATTTTCAATCAATGATGTTGCAAGTGCTTATGATGCTGATTTTCTCAAAGATTGTCTGAGTGCAGACGTAGTGAAATTAGCTTTCCTTGCAAGAGTTATATTATGTTATTTCTGGTCTATGGTTCAGTCATCCTATGGTGCCATATTTGGTACCTTTGACCAAGTGATATATGATGACTTCGTTGTCTTAACCATTTAGTGTCTTTGCCTTATGGTCAGTATGTCCTTGTTTTGACCACTTGTTTTTGGATAGTGATGTTATGGTTGTCTGCTTTGCCATAGGGTCCTCGTGGTGTGACCATGTTTGTTTAGTGTCCTTTGAGAGAGTGTCTTTCAAGTGGGGGCCACGCCCAAAGTGGTTGACATGATAACCCATCAAAAGTCAGATAATAAAGTGATAATCTAATTAATTGATTAGGTGAGTAGTTCATAACATTAAATAAGATATTCTACCTCGTGCATAGGTGAGTGCTTTTACAGGGCTCATAATGTAGTGAGAAGGCTTGGAATGGAAAACCGACCACCTTGTCTTCATGAAAACATGGTAGGGTTTACCATGAGACTTAGTTGGAGCCGGAGGTTCAGGAAAGGTTACCAGGATAACCCAGGATGGGGGCCAGGACCTATGGAGGTCGACCATGGTAACCATCATAAACTATGCGATGAAACTCTCTCTTTAGGTTCACTTGTGTTTTTTGATGTTGGTTATCTTGTGTATTTGTGAGGTTGAGTCACCTGGATTATTGTGGAGTCGTATTGTGCGGTCATGGAGTCGTATTGTCTTGTCGACCATGTCATGCTTTTGCTTACTTGAGGGTCCTCAGCTATCTCCTAGCACAATGGGGTGATTCCATTTTGGGAATTACATGGTCAGGTGGTAGTTCCACTTCCCATCAGCTATTTTTGTTTGTACCTTCATGCGAGGATTGGCTTCGTAGGTGATTCTGTGGATCGTGGCTCATGCTCTATCTCATGTTTGGAGATTATTGTTATTTGGAGACCTATGTGGTCATTGCATCATGATCTTTTGTAACCTTGTAATTGGTTAAGTTGTATCTTTATATGTATATTGAGAAGCCATGTATTGGAAGAGCAATGCAATCCTAGTTTGGGATGTTATTTATGAGTTTCCTTTATGTTATGTGTACATGCTTATTCAAGAGAAATTATATTGTATCCTTTCAATCTTTCAATGGTGTAATCTATTATTGCATATGGCTTTCTATGATCATTGAGTTAATGGTGGATTTTTGGATTAATCTTAATTGTGGAATTTATCTTTTTGTTTTAATTCTTCATTGGTAACCCTTAAGGAATTCTGGTGTAAGTCTTTTGCTTGTGTTATCGTGCATGTTGTGTGTTATTCACCTATTATGCTTATACTGAAAAAAAAACTATTTCACCCTTGTTATGGGTTTTCCTTTGGGGTTCCTGGCAGGGCATTACATTTGGTATCAGAGCCCATGTTTCAACGCTGGGTACTCTAGGTTTGTAGTGAGCCCATTCACCTTGACCTTTGGTGTAGGTCTTGTGGTGTGACTTCCTTTCTTCTTTCCTTGCCCTTGATCTGAACATTTCTCTCTTGTGCAGTGTTAGGTCATGGCTAGGAAAGCCAAGGGAGGTGGCCGTGTTGGTGGCCGCACCAGAGGTAGAGGAGGAGGATGGGGTCTAGGTTCCGACTGCCATAGTCCTTCACCACCACCCAATCATGTGAGTGTGGATCGGGATCATTCGGTTCTTCAAGAGGGACCACATTCAGGAGAGCATGTTTCTGAAAGGGAAGAGCTGCGATAGATGTTTCAGGAGGTGCTAGCTATACTAGGCCCTAGACTTGAGGTGGATCTGCCCATCCATGCTTAGGTAGAGGAGCCGCATCAGTAGATTCTGGAGAGAGAGAGAGAGAGAGAGAGAGAGAGAGAGAGGTCCCAGTGGACTAGGATCCAACTAACATGGGACACATGAGGGACTTGATGAGGTCCAATCCTCCTTTCTTTGACGGTAAAGGTATCAATCTCGAGGCAGAGACTTGGATTATCAGTTCAGATCGATGTTTCACCATGTATCCATATGGTAGCATCACCAAGGTGAGATGCGCTATCATGCATCTCAAGAGTTTCACATCTATTTGGTGGAGGTTAGAGGAGGATAGGATCGGTGTGAGCATTAACATCGTGTCATGGGAGATCTTTCTGGAGAGATTCAGGGCATGATTTCTCTCACCCCAGTGGAAGCAGTCACGAGCTAACGAGTTGTATGCTCTGCACCAGTTTGGGTTGTTAGTAGATCGGTTTGAGCATAGGTTCTATGAGCTCAAATAGTATGTCGAGATCGACAATGATGAGGCTATGCTTGTTCAACACTTCTTGAGGGGTCTTAATGATAACAGCAGTGGAGGAGTGAGAGTTTTTGAGCCTGCTTCAGTAGAGGTAGTCATGGCGAAATCCAAGCTGGTGGAGCAGAACCTTAGCCGTGCTCATGGTAGCTAGTTTGGAGTTCAGAATGGGAGTGATCCTTTCAGTGGGTCTAGAGGGAGAGGGAATCAATCCCAGACTGTTGCACCTCTTAGAGGTCCTCAGGCACCTGCTAAGGGTGGTCATCAGCAGCAGCAACAGACGCCAAGATCAAAGCATTCTCAGGGCTAGCAGGTTGGCAACTCTCAGTTTCAGAAGAGCAGGAACTGGCAGAGGAGTAGGCAGACTTTTCTAGGGCAGTCCTCTTAGGGTTCATCTCAGGCCCCTAGTGGGGAAAGCTTTCAGCAGTCCAGTGGGCCCTCTGGGAGTAGAGGACCTGTTAGAGGAGATTTCTTCTCCTGTGGTCAGTTTGGCCACAAAGCCGCTCAGTGCCCTCAGCATCCTCACCAGACGAGTAGCCAGAGGCCAGCCACATCAGAGCCGACAGTGGGTGATATAAGTAGATCCCATAGAGTATTTGTAGTAGTAGATGACCGCTAGGGTGAGCATCAGAGTACTGTGATTGAGACTACAAGTGTGTTGTGTGGTATTCCTATCTCTGTACTTTTTGATTCTGGTGCTTCAGATTCTTTTATTTCTTCATCCATTGTGGATTGGTGCAGGCTCGTGTCTGCTAAGCAGGTAGATAGGTGGCAAGCATAGTTGCCTACCAGTGTGCGTGTGTTTGTAGATGCCTTCGTTCCCAGTTGTGAGTTAGACCTAGGACCCTTTGTCACTTCAGTTGACCTTCGAGTCATTCCTTTGGGGTCCTATGGAGTTGTGTTGGGGATGGATTGGTTATCATCTCACAGTGCTCGTGTAGACTGTTGTCTGAAGACAGTAGTGTTTAGATGACCATGGCAAGAGAGTGGGGATCGTTGGAGTTCAATGATCGATATTCTTTCATATGATTTCTGCTATTCAACTTAGGTGGTGCATGTGCCAAGGGTGTTGGCTTTTTGCAGTTGCTCTTGAGAATGTGGATGAGGTAGAGAGTTGAGAAATTTCTCTTGATGGTCACCCTATCCTTTGAGAGTATGTTGATGTGTTTCCTTTGGATATTCTCGGTATGCCTCTGAAGCGAGACATAGATTTTCACATCAACTTGGTTCCTGGTGCGGAACATATTTAGAGAGCACCATATCGGATGACTACTCAGGAGTTGAGTGAGTTGAAGTTCCAGGTTGAGGAGTTGTTGGCCAAGGGGTTCATTCATCCTAGTGTTTCTCCTTGGGGTGCACCGGTTATCTTCGGTAAGAAGAAGGATGGTTCTCTTCGGTTATGCATTGACTATAGTTAGTTGAATAAGGTAACCATCCGGAATCAATATCCATTGCCTCAGATAGATGATCTTTTTGATTAGGTAAAGGGAGCCAAGGTGTTCTCTAAGATAGATTTGAAATTTGGGTATCATCAGTTGCACATTCATGATGCAAACATTCATAGGATGGTGTTTTGTACTCGTTATGGTCACTATGAGTTCACAGTGGTGTTGTTTGGGTTGATGAACACGCCTTCACTATTCATGAGTCTTATGAATGGGGTTTTTTGCACCTACCTTGACCACTTTGTCCTTGTGTTCTTGGATGACATATTGATTTATTCTAGATATATGGAAGAGAATGAGGGTCACTTGCGTCGGGTATTGCAGTGCTTAAGGGAGAATCAACTTTTTGCGAATTTGGCAAAGTGCGATTTCTTCCAGTCAGAGGTGAGCTATCTTGGTCATATAGTCTAGGGAGAAGGTGTATCCATGGATCCTTCTAAGATCCAAGCCATTGTGGATTGGCCAGCGCCGACCAATGTTTCTGAGGTTCGAAGTTTCATGGGTTTGGCTGGATATTACCGTCGCTTTGTGCAGAACTTTTCTCGGATAGGCCACCCGATTAATTCTCTTCAGAGGAAAGGAAAAAAGTTTGTGTGGTCAGAGAAGTGCGAATTAGCTTTTCGTACCTTGAAGTAACTCCTTGTTAGTGCTCTGATTTCGGTAGTTCTTGATCCATCCATAGATTTCATGGTGTGCACAGATGCCTCTTTAGAAGGTATAGGTGTGGTGCTTATGCAAGATGGACGTGTGGTTGCCTATGAGTCTCGCAAACTCAAGGGTCATGAGTTGAACTATCTGGTTCGTGACTTGGAGTTGGCAGTTGTAGTGCATGTGTTGGTTAGATGGAGATATTTCCCATTGGCGCATCAGTTTGAGCTGCATAGTGATCACCGCAATTTGCAGTATATTTTCTCGCAGCCAAACTTGAATGCTTGACAGTGAAGATGGATGGAATTCCTCTGCGAGTATGATTTTGAGGTTCGTTATATTTAGGGGAAAGAGAATGTAGTGGTAGATGCTTTGAGTCTTAGGTGGCATGAGGTTGCAGCATTGTCCCTTGGTGTGAACTTGAGTGAGAAAATTATTGGAGTTCTTCCTCAGGACACCTGGTATCAGGATGTTAGAGTCGTGGTGGAGTCTGGAAGACCATTGGAGGGTAGATATTCTGGATATACTCTTGAATCAGATGGTCTTCTTTGACATCTTGGACAGATCTATGTACCTCCTTTGGAGGGTCTTTGCATTTTGATCATGACTGAGGCCCATCGTGCACCTTATTCAGCACACCCTGGTGTCAAGACGATGCATGCAAATCTCAGACAGATATATCATTGGGCTGGTATGAAACATGACATTGCTGATTTTGTGTCGAAGTGCTTAGAATGTTAGCGGGTGAAGGCGGAGGATCAGCACCCTGCAAGGCTTTTACAACCGAATTTGATACCAGATTGGAGATGGGATATCATTTCCATGGATTTCATTATGGGGTTGCCTATTTCCTCACGTCATCATGATTCCATCATGGTCATTGTTGATAGATTGACCAAAATTTCTCATTTCATTCCTATTCGGTCTTCTTATACGGCAGTAGTGGTGGCACGAGTCTTCTTGGAAGATGTGGTGAGGTTGCATGGGATCCCAAGGGGGATCATTTCTGATAGAGACCCTATCTTTACTTCAGCCTTGTGGACCTCACTTCAGTATGCTTTGGGAACCCAGTTGAACTTCAGTTCAGCTTATCACCCAGAGACCAACGGTCAGATTGAGCGTGTAATTCGGGTTTTGGAGGACATGCTTCGCATGTATGTTATGGACTAGCAGTCATGCTGGGAGGAATACCTTTGCCTTGTGGAGTTTGCTTATAACAACGGATATCATAGCTCTATAGGCATGTCTCCCTTCGAGGCTTTGTATGGTCATCCTTGCCGTACTCCTTTGAGTTGGGATCGGTTGGAGGATAGGGTGCGTTTAGGAGCGGATTTGCTTCATGAGATGGAGCACCAGGTTGAGTAGATTTGTGGGCATTTGGTTGCTGCTCAGGATAGGAAGAAGAAGTATGTTGATACCCATAGAGTATATCATCAATTTTTTGTTGGCGACCGTGTGTTCTTGACAGAGCATCCATGTAAGAGTCTGATCCATTATGGAAAGGGTTCTAAGTTGGCACCTCATTTTGTAGGCCCTTTTGAGATCCTTCAGAGGATAGGACCTGTTGCCTTCTGTCTTGCCTTGCTGCCGAGTCTATCCCGCATTCATGATGTCTTTCATGTTTCTGTTCTTTGACCTTATCATCTTGATGTGACCCATGTTCTTGATTGGAACGCTTTGCAGGTCAAGGACGAGCAGATTTGCATGGAGCCCATGCACATTCTTCAGTGTCAGTATTTGACCCTCAAGGGTCATACCATCGAGAAGGTAAGGGTCCTATGGGACTCAAGTGATGAGACCTCCGCGACATGGTAAGATGAAATGACGATGAGAGAGCTTTATTCTTATCTATTTTAGGCTTCCAGGAATAAGCCTAGGCTTGGGGGGGAGGATATAGTACCCATCCTTGATCAGACTCTTTTTGTATGTTTTTTATTGACTTTAGTGGAACATTATTGTATATTGATTCAGATTTTATGCGATGTTATTTCATGTTTTATCTGGATGTGTGGTGTATGATTTTATGCAGTATCTCAGTGCTTATTATTAATGTTGTTTTATGGATCATTATCATGGACTGACACTCTTACCTTATATGTGCGATGCATTATTTATGTGTTGTGTGTTTGCATGTGTATGGGATGCGAGGAGATGATTTTCCTTCACTCACTCCGATGAGACAGGGAACGCCATGATTCTCTTTCATCGGTGTGCGTGCCATATATATATATGCACGTGTGGTTATTTGGTGCAGGACATTGCAGGTAAAGTGTCGAGTAGGTACGGGGTATCGATTCCACCTGGTTTCATAGGTCTGAGTGTTCCTTATATGTCCAATGCGAGTTGATGATATAGTTGTTGGACCCTAACTTGACCCACAGTTACACTCATGTGAGTGTTGTCAGTCGGTTGTCTTTCCCGTCTGGCCAATATGCGAGTCATAGTGCTTTGGTTTGGTCATTTGTGAGTCCTCATTTGATCATTCTTCATTTTGTGTGCTTACATTCATCTGAATGGTTATTTAATTGAATGGGTGATGTTATCTTATGTTGGCGTAATTAGTTAATTATTATGCATTGAGATTATTGATTTAATTAAATTAATGATTTGCTAGATTAAATGGTTAAATGGCTTATTTTATTGTGTAACGTTGCATTAATATATATTTTGTGGAAGGAAATAAATAATTGCCTAGCCATTTAAATGTTAAATGCTTATATTGAAAGAAAGTATTTTGGAAATAGAAAATTTAATAAAAAGCTTTTCTTTTTACCTTTCCATTTGACTTTTGCATTTTAATTGTTGGAAAAGAATTATTTTTGGATAAAGATAAATCTGATTGTTTTTACTTTTAAAATAAATTAATCTAATTGGTGGAGAAAACTTTCAACCTAGAAAGTTTAGGTTGAAATTATTTTCCCCATATATTCCTGGAAATTCACGGGAAGAAAAGGCATAATTTTTGGAGAGAAATTGGAAAACCATTCTAAAGGAGGAGCTAGAATTCGATTTGGTTTGCAAGGATTGGGATTCTCCATCAATTGCTTGCTAGTTTTCTTCAAGGTTGGATGATCTCTTCTTGTTTTATATTTAATTTTGAAATTTTTAGTTGCTTCCTATGTGTTGAAAAGATGCAAATGTCCTTGTAAATTCTTGTGGAATGATTGGAATGGAAGTAGAAATGCCTGTTGCTATTGATTTTGTGAAGCTTATATCATATAATTGCTTATAGGAAAGAAATGGTTCATTTCTCCATTTGTTGTATGTTTTTGTTCTTGAAATCAATTTCTAGAGATTACCTCTTCTATTGTTGCCTAAATAATTATCTATTGGGTTCTTGTGTGATTTTATTTCACCATTTACCTTACTAGTAAATATCCCTTTGAATTTAGATCTTGGCACTGTGTGTGTGTGCCTGTGAAAAGACCAGGGAATGAATCATTTTCATGTTTAAACGGTTTTGTGGCATGTGGAATTTAAATGCTTTTGAAACATGTATTTATTTTGTGCATAGACTTTACCTTACCCGTGGTGGGCTAGTCCCACCACGCGGGTCGGTAGTGTCTGTTACCTGCAGGTAGCAGAACTATCAGTCAACAGTATTGCTACGTGGTAGCAACACTATCGGTCGGTAGGACTGCTACCGATTGGTAGCAGTATTACCAGTCGGTAGCGTTTGCTACCAGTCGACAACAACACTACCGATCGATAGGCCTGCTATCGATTGGCAGCATTACTATTGGCAAATGCACACTCCAATGAGACATTGTAGGTGATTGAAGGTTTTGCCATTGATGACAACCTTATAATCCTATGACACTAGCAAGGAAATCCACTAGCACTAGCAAGATCAGACTTTACACCAGCACACAAACTACCGACACTGGTAGTGAAAGGAAGCATACCGACATAGAGGCCGATAGGAATTTTGTTTGTAAATTATTTTGCTAATTATTGTAAAATCATTGTAAGAAGACTTGGCAAGTTGTAAAATGACTCATATATATAAGAGTTCATTATAGAGGAAGAAAAAAAATGTAATGAGGAAAAATAAGGTAGACCTATTATGCGAAATATAGGTTAAGGGTTTATGTATGAAGCAGAGCTATAAACCGGTACTGGATCTGGCATAGTAGATGCTCTTTTGAAGCAGTACAAGACATTGGATTTATATATAATCCATTTTGTAAGTCAACCCCTTCTTGTAGCAGTAATATTCTCTTATTGGCCAGTAAGTGAATATTGTGGGTCAGAAATCCCACCGAGGTTTTTCCCACACTGGGTTTGCTTGTTAAACTACTGTATTATGGTGTGTTTTTCATGTGGTTGTTGTTATCTCTATTTATTGCATTACTTTTTGTTTACCGGTATACATTATTAATATGTTCTACATGTTTTAAGTTAAGAAAATTATCAAACCGATTAGATACTGATTCACCCCCCCTCTCAGTATCTGTGGGAATCCTAACAATTGGTATCAGAGCTTGGTCCTCTATATTTCAGAAGCCTAACAACTTGAGGAAGATCTTGACATCAGTAGAGATGGAAAACTTGATGAAGCAATTAGAAGTAGCTCTCTCAGACTATGATGCAGAAAAAATGAAAAATATCAAACTTGAAGATGATCTAAAGGCTGCACAAGATATTATTCAAGCACTTCAAGAAAACCTTACCATTAGAAGAAACAAGAGAAGAAAACTTTGTGAAAAAATGCAAAATGAGAATGATGAAAAGGAAACTCTTAGTGATTTGATGAATAAGCTGAAACAAGAAAACATGACAACAAAGAATGAGATGCAGGATATGACTATGAGATTTTGTAAAGAAATTGAAGATAGAAAGAAGAATGAAGAAGAATTGACTAGAAGACTGGATGATGCTGCAAATGAAAACACAAGACTTAGTTATGAAAATGATATGTTGAAGACAGATCTGATGCATGTACAGAATGACTCAAATGAACTCATGAGACAAAAAGGTGTCTTGGAAGGAGAACTAGCTGCTTCAAATCAACATAAAGAAAAATTCAAGAAAAGCTCAAAAGAACTTGGTGACTTGTTGAAGAATCAGAAACCTAATGGTGACACTAATGGTCTTGGCTTTGAAGCTGGTGAAAGCTCCGATACTGCAAACACACAGGATCATGGAAAACCGGTAAGACAACCTACTGCTTATAAATTCAATGGAAAATGCTTTAACTGTAACAAGTATGGTCATAGAGAAAATCAATGTAGATCTAGAAATTATCAGGATACCAATACACCCACCGGTCAATGTTCTAAATGCAACAAAGTTGGTCACAATTCAAAGAATTGCAGAATGAATGTGAGATGTTATGTTTGTGGAAGATTTGGACACTTATCTAATCAATGCAGAACACAAACCAGCATAGGATATGGAAAAGCTATTCAGAAAAATAATGTGACTTGTTATGCTTGTAACAAGATTGGACATATTGCAAAATTTTGTAGAAGCAAGTCCTCACCGGTAAATAACAAAGGTCCTAGTTGGAAAGGTAAATAAAAAGTTGAAGAAGTTAAGCAGGAATTCTCAAAACAATGGATCAGGAAAATGTAACTAAATGTTGATAGGAATACTCCTCCACCGGTAGAATAGAGTAACACTCCACCGGCAGAACAAAGTAACATTCCATCGGCAGAACAGAGTAACATTCCACCGACAAAAGAGTCTTCATCTAACTAAAGAAAATTTCCTTGAGGGTTTAGCAATCAAATGTGAAACATGCCATTATTCCCTCAGTTGATGGTAAAAAGTTGAAATTACTTCTATACTGGCAGATGAGTTAAGTCATTACTTAACTGACAAGCATTAAATGTGGTGGTTGGAAAAATTAACATTATAAATCAGTGTTTTGGCTCCAATTTCATTTCACCGAGCATTCAAACATTCAAAGAGCGCAAAAATTCTCGAGCAAAGAAGCAAAGCAATTCATCAAGCAACCTTTCCTAAGGCAGATAAAGGTATTTATAATCATGGCTTCTTCATCTGTTCCTGAATTCATAGCGAATCCTACTATAGTCGAGTTGATTAAATGCCCTAGACCCGTATTTCAGTTAGTTCCCGAAATTGCTAAGAAGGATGATAATGTTGGTGCATTTTCTCAAATCCCCAAAGGAGTAGTTTTTGCAGAAGACCCTATAATGTACATTCATTGTCACATAGAAGAATTAGGTGATGAGGAAATCAAGAGCATGTATAAGAATATAATTTGTGATGATTCTGGTAATGTGAAACCTGAACACAAAATAGTTGAAACCCTAGGATTCACTAAAATCCTCAGTATTCCAGAATTCCCTAAGGATGTTATAAGGATAGTTCTAAGCAGGGTTCATGGTGAATTCTTCCGGTTAGACTCAGTTCACAAAATTACTAAAGAGGCAGTAAAGGTTGTGACAGGGTTACCTTCCACCAGTAACAGGCCTGATAAGACAAAGAAGGTCTCAAATGACCTAGTGATCAACCTAACAGGTGCAACATCTAACAAGAGATCTTTAAGAGTGAATGATGTAACCGACATCAATGTTAGATTCATTAGCATGATTTTAGGCTACAAAACCATACATGCAAATAGGTTAAACTCAGTCTCTAGCCTATGCATAAAGAGTGCCCATGATATGATCAAGGATAATGCAAAAATAGATGTGTGTGAATGGTTGAAAGATGAGCTTATTGATAATCTTGGAAAAAATAAGAAAGACAAAAAGGGGACATTTAGATTTGGAAACCTAATTGTCTGTTTAATGCTGCACATAACAAAATAGGTACCCGGTATTGGTAATAAATCTTGGTTTTGACATATCGGTAGGCAAACAATTATCTGATTTACTAAATAACATGGGTGGAAACAAAGAAAAGAATATAAATGAGTACTTTCAGGCATTGAAGACCCGAATGAATACTAGAGTCAGACTTTCACAAGCAATTGTAAATAAGTATAAGGATGAAATATGCTTTGTTATTAAGAAGGATGAGATTTGGATGGAGGCAGTTGTCCCAAGAACCATTTGGGTTACTGAAATGGGTTATGAAACTGATGACCACATAATTGAAACATATGCAAAAGCCCTTCTGGAAGCACCTAAGGAACCAAAAGAAGAGGTATTTGGTAGTGCTGAAACTATTGAAAGTCAAATCCAATCAAAGAAAAGGGTAAAGAAGGTAGAAGCAACAGTAATAAGAGGATCTAGGCAAGCAAAGGCTATCAAAGAAGATGTACTTAAACAAACCAGTATCACTGAAGATGATTTAGAAACACTACAGCCAGAAATTCACCTTTCACCGGTAGCAACTTCTTCGGAAAGTGACATGCCAACTGCATTTAAAAGAGTTGTGAGGAAAAGAGAACCTTCACTGGTATCTACACCTTCTCCTAGAAGAACCAGACAGAAACAACAGGCAGTAAGGCCCCCGGCTAAGAAGATAACTCCAAAGAAGAAGAAGTTAATACCCAAGAAGAAGACTCAACAAAACATTGCTCCAATTGACAAACTACTAGATGAAATAACTGAGGATGGACAGCTGAAAAACATCAATAAATTATATGATTCATTATCAGTTGATGACAAGGAGAAAGTTGAAAACAGTGTAATTTTACACTTGGACATTTACAAGAAATTTCTAATGCAAGTTGTAGATGAATTGCTGGCAGAACTGTTTAAAGGACTTGAAGCAAGAAGGCAAGCTATTGTAGAGCTTGATAAGAAAATGAAAATTGAAAAACTACTTGTTGTTTATCCAGTCAACTCACCAAAAGAGATAGATGATCTGATCTCAGAGGCTAACCGGTCAGTATTTTCAACTGCACACCAACATGTAGCACTTATGGTTGGTAGAGTAAATGAGGTTGCAGAGGAAACTGCAAATGCATGGGACATATTCCTTGTAGAGAAGGAAAAGTAGGAAGAATATAGAAAACCCAAACACATCAAAGCATATTAGAAGGATAAAGATAAGGGAAAAGGCAAGGTTGGTGGACCACCTAGCATAAAAATAAAAGATAACTTATCCCCACCGCCTCTGAATACTCCACCGATAGTTACCACTGATAGTCAACCGGATAGTGAGAGTATGGATATACCACAAGAGGACACCAATCCCAAATGTGAGGTATTATACACAGTGGACATTGATACTCAAAAGGTCAATATTGTGGTAGATAAGGATACAACTGAGAAGACAGATATGGCTAATTAGAAACCGGTAATTGATGGTACAGAAGGTAAACTGGCAAATGATAACACTGAGCAATAGGCTCACACAGAGCAAAGGCTCCATCACCGCAACAAGTTCACACTGAGTCAGTGCCATCGGCAATAGCTAAGTAAGACAGACCTTTGCTTAAAGAAATGGAAACACAAACTGACCTACCAGAGGTCACCACAAACAAGGATATTGCTCCCACCAGTGGAATACAGATTATTGGCTCATCAAATAATGTAACATAAGTTCTTTTGGATTCCATAAAGAAGATAACAAATTGTAGCTCACAAGCTTACAAGGCAATAGATGATACCATTCCAATTTTGAAAATGATAGCACCAAAATGTAATGTAGATAATAAAGATTCTTTGTGTCAACTTGACACTTTGTCTAAGTATATTACTGAAAACACTGTGACAGTTGAACAAATAAAAGAGGAAGCATTCAAGGAGAGATTAGAGAAGGAAAAACACAAATTCTTTGAGGAAGAAACAAAGAAGTGTGCAAGGCAATTTGACACACTTCTACCGGAACTATGTAGCACATTGAAGGAATTCAAAACTTTGTACAGCGATACATGTAAAACTAACTTTTTGACAGTTGATATAGACAAGAAAATTAGCAAGATACAGGAAGAAATAAATCAACTAGCTGACAATTTCATTAATTCATCTGATTCATTATCAATTTTTGAGCAGAAGATAACAGGTTTTGAGGAAGAACTATTAAAGTTAGAAAGAGACAAAGAAAGAATAAAAGGAAAGGCTAAAGATCTAAAATGGAGACTTAGTCCAAAATTGGACTACCTCACCTCCTTAAGGAAAGAAATATCTGATGCCTTGATTCAAGGATAGAAAACACTGACAGAGAAAATGCAACACCTCACCGGTACAGTTCAGAGGATAGAGGCCGCAATAAAAGACAACAAAAAGTTCATTGAGAGCTTGAATCTGGTTTTGGTAGATCTTTTTTAGATTGTAACCAACCGGTTACAAGGATGAAGTAGGAAACCATACTCATTGACACTTTGACAACCTTTGTCATTCATGCCAAAGGGGGAGTAGTGGAATGAGAAAAATAATCAATAAAATGACTCATCAACTCAAGGGGAGTACACATTCTTTTGGTACACATTTTTGGAAAGACAATACCAGCAGATTCTTTTTGGATGACAATTTTTTTAAATTTTTCTCATGAGTGTTGCCATCAATGCCAAAGGGGGAGATTGTTGGCAAATGCATACTCCAATGAGACATTGTAGGTGATTGAAGGTTTTGTCATTGATGGAAACCTTACAATCCTATGACACCAACAAAGCAATCCACTAGCACTAGCAAGATCAGACTTTATACCGGCACACAGACCACCAGCACCGACAGTGAAAGAAAGCATACCGACATAGAGGCCGATAGGAATTTTGTTTGTAAATTATTTTGCTAATTATTGTAAAATCATTGTAAGCCGACTTGGCAAGTTGTAAAATGACTCATATATATAAGAGTTCATTATAGAGGAAGAAAAAAAATGTAATGAGGAAAAATAAGGCAGAACTATTATGCGAAATATAGGTTAAGGGTTTATGTATGAAGCAGAGCTAAAAACCAGCACTGGATTTGGCATAGTAGATGCTATTTTGAAGCAGTACAAGACATTGGATGTATATATAATCCATTTTGTAAGTCAGTGGGACTTCCCATTTTTGTAATTGAGTAGTGAGCTCTAGGCACTTGGCCTTCCTGCATGTGCAGGCCCCTCTTGTAGCAGTAATATTCTCTTATTGGCCAGTAAGTGAATATTGTGGGTCACAAATCCCACCGAGGTTTTTCCCACACTGGGTTTCCTCGTTAAACTACTATGTTATGGTGTGTTTTTCATGTGGTTGTTGTTATCTCTGTTTATTGCATTACTTTCTTTTTACCGGTATACAGTATTAATATGTTCTACATGTTTTAAGTTAAGAAAATCATCAAACCGGTTAGATATTGATTCATCCCCCCCCTCTCAGTATCTGTGGGAATCCTAAAAATTACTACCTGTAGGTAGTGTCTGTTGCCTTAGTAGTAGCACGACTGAGGGTTGGCCTTGGCCCCCGCGTGACCTTGTACCCTTAGCGGTACAAATTCCTATGTGCTATGAATTTAACTTTTATTAAATGAAATATTTTAAACTAGATTTTTATGTTAAATAATATAGTGATTTTTATTATGTGGATTAATAAATTTATCTTTGTAAATCAAGGCATGAATTGGTAATTCAAATTGGTTAATTTGGATATATTGTGGGAATGGATTAAAATGCCTATTAGGAGTTCCTATTCTGTTCGCTTGAATATTTAATGTGAATTTTATCCTTGATGGAATATTGATTTGGAAATTGAATAGATGTGAATGTCGTAAAGAGTGTTTTATTTAATTTTCAATCAATGATGTGCAAGTTCTTATGATGCTGATCTTCTCAAAGATTGTCTGAGTGTGGACTTAGTGAAATCATCTTTCCTTGCAAGAGTTATATTGTGTTATTTTTGGTTTGTGGTTCAGTCGGCCTCTGGTGGCATATTTGGTACCTTTGACCAAGTGATATATGATGACTTCATTGTCTTAACCATGTAGTGTCTTTTCCTTATGGTTAACCAAGAGTCAGTATGTCCTTGTTTTGACCACTTGTTTTTGGATAGTGGTGTTATGGTTGTCTTCTTCGCCATAGGGTCCTCATGGAGTGACCATGTTTGTTTAGTGTCCTTTGAGAGAGTGGCTTTTGAGTGGGGGTCGTGCCCAAAGTGGTTGGAAGGATAACCCATCGAAAGTCAGATAATAAAGTGATAATCTAATTAATTGATTATTTGGGTAGTTCATAACATTAAATAAGATATTCTACCTCGTGCATAGGTGAGTGCTTGTATAGGGCTCATAATGTAGTGAGAAGGCCTAGAATGGCAAACCGACCACCTTGTCTTCACAAAAGGCTGGTAGGGTCCGCATGAGACTTAGTTGGAGCCGAAGGTTTGGGAAAGGTTACCAGGATAATCCAGGATGGTGGTCAGGACCTATGGAGGCCGACCATGGTAACCATCATAAGCTATGCAATGAAACTCTCTCTTTAGGATCACTTGTGTTTTGTGATGTCGGTTCTCTTGTGTATTTGTGAGGTTGAGTCACCTAGATTATTGTGGAGTCGTATTGTCTTGTCGACCATGCCATGCTTTTTCTTGCTTGAGGGTCCTCAGTTATCTCCTAGCACGATGGGGTGATTCCATTTTGGGAATTACATGGTCAGGTGGTAGTGCCACTTCCCATCAGATGTTCTTGTTCATACCTTCATGCGAGGATTGGCTTTGCAGGTGTTTTTGTGGATCGTGGCTCATGCTCTATCTCATGTTTGGAGATTATTGTTATTTGGAGACCTATTTGGTCATTGTATCATGATCTTTTGTAACCTTGTAATTGGTTAAGTTGTATCTTTATATGTATATTGAGAAGCCATGTATTGGAAGAGCAATGTAATCCTAGTTTGGGATGTTATTTATCAGTTTCCTTTATGTTATGTGTACATGCTTATTGAAGATAAATTATACTGTATCCTTTCAATCTTTCAATGGTGTAATCTGTTATTGCATATGGCTTCCTATGATCATTGAGTTAATGGATTTTTGGATTAACCTTAATTGTGGAATTTATCTTTTTGTTTTAATTCTTTGTTGGTAACCCTTAAGGAATTCTGGTGTAAGTCTTCCACTTGTGTTATCGTGCATGTTGTGTGTTATGCACCTATTATGTCTATACTTAAAAAAAAAAAAATTCACCCTTGTTATGGGTTTTCCTTTGGGATTCCTGACAGGGCATTACATGTAGGACCAAGTTCAGGAGCGATAGATCTCTAGGAGGGGGTCTAGACCTATGGTACCACATGGAGAGTTTTCCTTTATAATTGCAAGTGATAACCTTAATAAATTGATTATTGGGTTGGGTAATTAGGATTCACTTAATAAATATAATGAATTTGAGCTATGTGCCCCAATGGCGAGTCCCAGGGAGATGATTTTGGGATGACGGATTCTAGGGAGATGGTTTTGGAATCTATGATTGGGAAGACAATTGGTGCAGTGTACTGATCTCCTTTGTTTGGCTATAAGGTGGAGATGGGTTCCACATGAGGCTAGCATGCCATGACACTCTTCCCTACATGTGTCCATTATCCTTATGCCTTGATTTGTTGATTATTCCTTTGGGAGTTTATTGATTTATGATTAGCTTTGTGATGTGATTCATTGTTATAGTTGTTTTCTTGTGGATTTAATGTTGAGTCCCCCGGTTGTTAGGTGTCATCCTAGGTCTTGAGTGTGAGTTGGAACTCATGTCATCTCCTAGAATGGGGGGTGGTTCCTATTTGGTTCCACATGGTCGGGTGGTTTGATGCCTTCTTCCATTATGATGTTCTTCATTGGATGCTTGTGTGCGTGGCTATGGATTTATATTATCTCATCATGTGGATGGATCTTTGGAGCATTATTCATGTAATTGGAATTGATATCATGTGTTTTTATATCTTGAGAAATATGTAATAGTAAAGAAAGCTATATAATTAGTACCTTCTGAACCTATGTACTAGGACTTGTAGTAGGTTGATTTCAGACTGAGATGTATTGGATAAGATCGCTCAAAATAGATGTTCAATGTGTATGTAATTCCAAATTAGAAAGGAATTAAATGATTAAATGGTACAATTAGATTATCTTGTGCATATCTTGTGGATGGTAGTGGATATGTTAATGATCATGCATGACTTGATTTGAAAGATATTAATCCTTAATGTTAGTTATCCTTGAAGTATGAAAAATAATGAGTAGTTGTATGTTGGTAAGAACTTTATGATTCTTCCTTATTCAGAACAAATTTATATGTAAAGAGATAGTATATTGAACCATGATGACATTGAAAATGTAAAAGAGATTATGCACATGTACCATGTATTCTTATGTGATAGGATGTGATGATGAGGTAGTAGAGGTTATAATCTTGTTATGAAGTAAGATGTATTCATTGTATGATACATGTTGTAAGAATGTTCATCAGGTAGAAAAGAGATAGATATCTATATGGAATAAGATTTGAAATGTTAAGCTATGTGTGCCCTTATTGTAGATATGGCACTTTTAGATAAACTTGTTATAAGTAATCTCACTAGAAAGTAACTAGCATTGTTGTATGGACTTGCCAATGATTGTGTTTATGTTACCTTGATAGGATGTATGGTGAAATTAGAAAAGGAAAAGAACTAGATTTGCTTATATGTTGATAGTGCTATTTGGATTCGTATTGAGTTAGATGGTTAGTGAAGAAATGGGAAATTAGGAACACTTGGAATTGGTTTTTTAAAATGGACATAGAGAGCTAATGGGAATATGATAGGATAAGTGATTGTGAATCCATGAGTTCTCATGATAGGAGAGATAGTAATGTAATTTTTATAACAAGTGTTATTGGTTTTATGATATTGACGTGTTTTGTGTTATTTCTATTAAGTAATGATGCTAAATTACCCCAGGGAATGAATGCATAGATGAATAAATGATAGGTTATAGGTGCGCATTGAGATGATGATTGTTATAATGTTATTTCTGCTTGCATTGTATGAGGCTATGGTTATCTTCATGATGTTTTATGCAATCATGTTATGTTGATCTATGAATTGGAGTAATGATAGTTTACTATGTTGCATTAGTAGATGTTTTTAAAAAAAATCTACATTTGTTAGTTAGTTTAGCTATTTTCTCTAGGGTATTTTGGCATGCATTACACTGAGATTACTAATGTGATGGATTTGTAGACTTCTCATGAGATATGGAAGAATCTAGAGACTTTGTAGGAAGGTGACAACCATGTGAAAGTTGCTAAGTTGCAGAGCTTGAAGGGAAAGTATGAAATAATAAATATGGGAGAAGATGAGAACATTGCCTCCTTTAAGCATAAAGTGAATGAGCTCATGTTGAATATCAGATGTGTCGGTGGAGTATTGGAAGAATCTAAGATTGTGGCTAAAGTGTTGAGATCCTTGCCTCCTACTTACAAGCATAAGGCTACTGCTATTGAAGAAATATGGATTGTGACAGATGTGACTAAAGACATGGTGATTGGTAAGCTTGTTGCTTTTGAGTTGAGCGAGTTTGGTGAAGCCCTTCCTAAATATGGATCTACATTCAAAGCTAATGTATCCAAGAAGCAGAAATATAATCAGGGAGAAAGTTCAACAAGAGTATCCAAATATGAGAAGGAGATGAAAGAGCTTGAAGAAGATGAAAGAGAACTTGAAGAGCTTGAAGCCTTGATTGCCATAAGATTTCTTAAAGGTGTCGGTAAGTATGAAGGAAAGTTGCCTCTTAAATGTTTTTCATGCAATAAGATAGGACATTTTGCCTCAAGGTGTCCGAAAAGAGTTTCTAAGAAGCCATTTAAGCCCTATAAGTCTAAATATCCGAAGAAGTGCTACGTTGCTACTGATGAAGGTGTGATAGATGTTGAGTCTGAGAAAGGATATTTAGGAGATGAGTGGGTGTTCATTGCTATCAAGGAAGATGATTCAATGACTGCTGATTCTACTAGTTGCATTATTGAAGATAAATCTTTAGTTGTTAAAGTTGAAGAGAAAGATTAATGGGTTATTGATAGTGGTTTCTCTCATCATATGATAGGTGATAAGAGAAAGTTTGTGAGTATGGAAAAGTATGATGGTGGTGTAGTAATATTTGGAGATTACAAAGCTGGTATAATCCATCATAGAGGTGTTAATTCTCTTGATGGTAAGCATAACACTGATGGTGTCTTCTATGTTGAAGGTTTAAAGCATAATCTTTTGAGTGTTGAACAGATGGTTGATAAGGGATATTATTTGCAATTCAAGGATGGTAGATGTAGGATCTTGAGTAGCTCCAGAACCGAGATTGCATTAGGTACAAAAGACTAAAGGTAATATCTTTCACTTGAATGCTGGTGGTAAAAGTTGTTTGATTGCTTAGGTTGATGAAAGTTGGTTATGGCATAGAAGGATGTGTCATGTAAATTTTGATTGCATGGTTAAGATAAGTTCCACTTAATCTATAAGAGATTTGCCTAAGATTGTAAATCCTTCTATCTCGGTATGTAAGGAATGTCAGTTAGGGAAGCAAACAATATACTTCTAATAGTATATTGGATCTTGTGAATACTGATTTGTGTGATCCCTCTAGAGTGAGAATCTTGCATGGTGACAGGTATTTCACCTGTTGATTGATGACTATTCAATGATGATGTGGGTTACTTTCTTAAGGGAGAAGTTTGAAGCATTGAAGAAGTTTAATATTTTCAAAGCTATGGTTAAGACTAAGACTAGATAGAAACTGAAGTGTCTGAGATCTAACAGAGGTGGTGAATTTACCTCTGGTGAGTTCAATTCTTTTTGTGAAGATCATGGGGTGAAGAGATAGTTATCTGCTCTACAGACCCCTTAGCAGAATGGCATTATGGAAAGGAAGAACAAGACAATTCAGGAAGCTCCTAGAACCATGATGATTGAAGGAGATGTTTCACATATCTATTGGAGAGAAGCTATGAGTATTGTTGTATACAGTCTCAATCGAGTGCATATTAAAGGTGATATCAGTAAGACTCCTTATGAGTAATGGTTTGGTCATGCTCCTACAGTTAGATATTTTTAAAAAAATGGTAGTAAATGTTATATCAGAAGAGATGAAGATCTAGGGAATTTTAATGCTAGATGTGATGAAGGAATATTTCTTGGCTATTCTACTAAGAGCAAAGCATGTCGGTGTTATAATAAGAGATTGAGAAATATAGTTGAAAGTGCTAATGTGAAAGTGGATGAAGGAAATGAGTATCAACCCAGATACTTCGGATATAATTCAGATGATCAGATTGTTAGTGTAGATAAAGGAAAGCAAGTGCAAACCCATAATCAAGTTTAGATTGCTCCATAAAAACCCAAGAATGAAGGAGAAGCTACTTTAGAAGAAAGAGCTCAAGAGTGTGAGAATCATGAAAATCCTAAGACTCCTAAGTATGTAAGGTTAAATAATTTAGAGAATCAGATTATAGGCAATAAGAATAGAGGTGTGATGAATAGGAGAAGAGTTGTTGAAGAGTATTGCTTGATTTCTAAAATTGAACCTAAAGATGTTGATGAAGCATGTAAAGATGAAAATTGGGTTAAAGCTATGGAAGAAGAGTTGAATCAAATTGAAAAGAACAATACATGGACTTTAGTGCCTAGACATAAGGATAAGAATGTAATTGGAACTAAATGAGTGCTTCAAAATAAGTTGAATGAGAAAGGTGAAGTAGTTAGGAATAAAGCAAGACTTGTTTGTAAGGGTTACTCTCAGATGGAAAGTATTGATTTCGAGGAGACTTTTGCTCCGATAGCTAGAATTGAAGCTGTTAGATTATTTCTTACTTATGCCACTTACAAAGATTTCAAAGTGTATCAAACAGATGTCAAGTCAACCTTTCTTAATGGTGAGCTGGAAGAAGAAGTCTACATTGAGCAACCAGATTGTTTTCAGTTAACATATTAGAAAGATATAGTTTGCAAGTTGAAGAAAACATTGTATGGATTGAAGAAAGCTCCAAGAGCTTGGTATGCCAAATTGGACAAGTATTTGATGAAGCTTGAATTCAATAAAGGTACTACTGATAGTAATTTGTACTTCAAGATTGATAATGATAACATCTTGATTGTTGAAGTTTTTGTTGATGACATTATTTTTGGTGGAAATGATGGTTTGTGCAAGAAGTTTCTTGATGATATGCGAAATGAGTTTCAGATGTCTATGATAGGTGAGATGAGATTCTTTTTGGGATTACAAATAACTCAATTGGATAAAGGTATCTTTATATCTCAATCTAAGTATGTGAAGGAGTTGTTGAAGAAGTTTGGTTTGGATGATGCAAAACCTACTGGTACACCTATGGTGACTGGATGTAAGTTGACAAAGGATGATGATTCTCCGAAAGCAAATCAGACTAGATACAGATCTATGATTGGTCATTTGTTGTATTTAACTCAGACTAGGCCAGATATTATGAATTTTGTGTGTCTTGTTGCTAGATTTCAAGATGATCCTAAGGAATCTCATGTTGTTGTTGTGAAAAAAAATTTCAGATATTTGAAAGGGACAATTGACTTTGGTTTGTGGTATCCTAGAGATGATGATTTTACTTTGAGTTCTTTTACTGATGTTGATTGGGCAGGTGATGTTGATGATAGAAAGAGTACTAGTGGTGGTGCATTTTTCTTGGGTAAGAGATTGGTTTCATGGATGCATAAGAAGCATAATGCCATCTCCTTGTGTACTGCAGAAGCTGAATACATTGTTGTTGCTAGCAATTGTACTCAGGTGATTTGGATGAAGTAGATGTTGAAGGATATTATATTTATTTTTGATGAGCCTACTGCTATATATTGTGACAATTCAAGTGCTATTAATATTTCTAAGAATCCAGTGTTGCATTCAAAGGCCAAGCATATATCAATCAAGTTTTATTTCTTGAGAGAAAGTGAATGAGAAGGAAGTCAGATTGGAGTATGTATCTACAAAGGATCAGATTGCATATATCTTCACAAAGCCTTTTCCTAAAGATACATTTGAGTATCTCAGAGAGAAGATAGGGGTAATTTCCCCTCCTAATGAGAACTAAGATGCATGGAATTGCATTAGTCTGGTAGATTTCACAGAGATATCTTGTGCTCTGGATTGATGAGTGTGGTTGCTACTCAGGGGAGTAGTCAATGGTGTGATGAATTGTTAGTGTGTGTCAAAGGGGGAGAAAATAATGCTTTGTATGTGCCTTTTGCATTGATATCAAAGGGGGAGAGAAGCATGTGAAAAACCCTATGGGGGAGACATCTATGTGCATAATCTTAGGGGGAGATTGTTGGTTGTTGATTTATTTATTTGCATTGATTGTTTTTCATATTCATATGTTTCCATCAATACCAAAGGTGGAGATTGTTGGATGTTGGTGAGAAGTTTTCTGAATGTGTTGTCATTGATGTCAACATATTCTTCTGTGTATTCTTATGTTGCAGTCAAATTAAATGAGTTGGTTTGGCCAGTGTGTTGCAGTTGAGCTATTGTAGCTTAATGGGTTTTGAGATATGCATGTTTAGTTGCTTCAACAAAAGTTTCAGTGATCCGCATGTTGATTTGATCAGTTTATGAGGTCTGGTAATGCGGTTGATATTTAGTTGTTCATGTTATTTGGTATTTTGGTTTGTGCTCCGCATTGCTCCAGAATTGCATTGTCTTGGTTTGCGGTTCTAGCAGAGTGTTCGGGATGTTCAAATGTGTCCTTAATTCAGATGGTTTTGTTACTACTTATTATAGTTGCCATTAGTTTTATATCCAAAGTCATTCTATATACTCTAGTCGGTTACTACTACTGAAATATTCAGTCGGTAAGCACAGAGCAGTCGGTTACAGAAGAAAGTAGTCACAGAGCCTAGTATACACCGAGTTGTCTACCGAGTAATATTCTATGACTACCAAGAAACAATAATGATACACCAAGTTGATATACACCGAGTGAAACATTTTACCAGATTCATTGAACCTAGACACATGTGTGGAAACATGTTACAAGATCAAGGAACAAAGAACCGTTATCACATTGGAAATTGCACTTCTAGATTGTGTATGATTTTGAGGTCATCTATCCAATGAAATATTTTGTATTGTTATTCATTCAATAAATCATGTTTGTAAGATCGAAGCAATGAACCAGAATGAGTGTGAAGACAAACATATGTGAAAAGAAAAATCATGGGAAAGCATTGAGTATTGAGACTGTCAGAGACATAGAGGTCACCGAGAAGGATTTCAGAGAACAGTCAAGGAACAAAGTAAACAGAAGGGTTTACTGAGTTATTCTATGGGTTACCGAGGTATGCTATAAGTAAGGTAATCTCATTTTGAGCATATAGAATCTTCTATAACATTCCAGATGTAAAGTTGCAGATATTTGTAAAGATTTTATTATAATATTTTGAAGTTGTAAGAGAAACCTTTAAAAAGGTAAAAGACTCTAACAAAGTCTATAAATTGTAAAGCCTTTAACCAGGTGTAACATTTAGAATAAGTGTTGTAAAATCCTTTAGCAAGGCATCTCTAACGATCTTGATACTCCTAAAAGGGTAAGCTATCAGAAATAGCTAAACATGTAGCTCTAACTGAGCACTCTTTATTATTGCAGTAGTGAAGTTGTGGGTGCCATCCCCACCACAGTTTTTCTCTCTAACCAAGAGTTTCTGCGTAACCAAAATATATGTATTATGGAGTGAATCATGTATGATTGTTATTTATTTATTTTAGCTTTATGTTATGTTACAACAGTTTTTGGTTTATTCATAACAGTAAAGATATTGTTAAAGAAAAGTTTTGAAGTACTGATTCACCCCTCCCCTCTCAGTACATTAGCTTTCCATATTGGGCCTAACAATTGGTATCAGAGCATCAATCTTGGAAAAGGGTTTAACAACCTAAAGAAAAAGATCTTATTAATAGAAGGCTATAAACAATCTTGGAGAATTGTGTATCTGCAAGAAGAGTTGGATCATGCTAATCAAGTGATTGCAGACATGTAAAGACAAATGCAAAAATCATTGAAAGTTAGAAGAAGATTATTTGATGATTTACAGGACTCTCAAGAGCTAGTGGAACAAATCAAAACATCATCTGAGAACAGTATATCTGAAGAGACCGAAGAGATGATTGGAGAACTGAAAGAAAAGAACAAAGCCTTGACTAATCAGATAAAAACAATGAAAAGAGGACATGAACATTTCAGCACACAGATGATTGAAAATCTTGATGGATTGAGGACAGCTGAGGATAAAGTAAGAGATCTAGAAAGAGAAAAACAACAGCTTGAAGCATTAGTATCTGAAAAGAATGATGAAATCACAAGGCTGACTAGAATTCAAAGTAATATGTCAGATCAATTGGGTTATGCACATCATGAAGCAAATCTGAAAGATGATGAGAATCAAGCATTGAAACTTTAAGTATCAAGGTTGACCGATGAACTTGAAACAGAGAAGAAATCCAAAGAAACACTGAAGAAGAGCTATGAAGCATCAAAGATGTTGGATGAGAAACTAAATACAAGAAGACCCAACAAAGATGCAGGACTCGGTTACAAAGGAAAAGACTCTACTGAGAAAGGAATTCACACTACCGAGAGAGGAGAATCATCAAAGCAAGCTGGAAACAAGAAGAACATCAAAGGAAAGAAGCCTATTTGTAACTACTGTGGAAAACAAGGACATACTGCTAATATGTGCCAAATTAGAAAAGGTAAGCAACTGAATGTCACTAAGTCTAATGATTATTGTAACAATTGCAATAAGTATGGTCACACATCTAACCAATGTAGGGCAAAGTCTGTTAGCAATTATCAGAAGGCAAAATTCAAAAGGTTTTGTAAAAACTGCAATAGATATGGACATAGTACCAAGAAGTGTTGGTTTAAGCAGAAGAACTATATGTGGTTTGCACACCAAGCAAATACTAGAGGCTACCGAACTTACATAGATCCTAACCGATAATATTCTGCAGTACCATGGGATTACAATACAAGGATATGGTGTGAATATTGTGGAAGATATGGACATATAAGTGCCAACTGCTTTATAAGGTTTGGAATGAACAACCGAAGATCATGGAGAAATCCTGGTATGACATGTTTTCATTGTCACAAAGTTGGACACTTGGCTAGAGATTGCAGAGATCAACCTAGAGGAGAGACACTGAAGAAATAAAAGGCAAGTTACAGATGATTTGGAAAAAGAAGGAAATTGTGTCAAATGAAGAAAGCACCTTACCTACCAAGTTAGGTGCACCTATTCCAAATTAATCGGTAAAGGTATGAAGGGACTACATTCTTTCAAAGGTTAAATCTTAACAATTCTGATTCTATCATGTACTTAATTCAAAAAATTTGCATAGCTAAAGATGCATTAGGAAATTTGAAATTTTATCAAGTCTTTTTTAGCACTAGTCAAGTCAGTAAATATAGAAAGCCTGTCTAGTCGGTAAATACAGGAAGTCTGGCTACTCAGTAAAAGAACAAAAAGAAAGGTAAATTGGTTTAAGGGAACCGAGTGCATTTAATGTCTTTTGACCTAACTGCATGAAGCCCGATAAGGTATATTGTGTACTTAAAGCACTTTGCGCAGTCATTTTACACTTACCAAGTCTTCAAGAATGCAGAGCAAAGCGATTCAAAGGTGATCAAACCACCTCCCGAGCGAATTTCAAGGTATTTACACATCGATCTCAAGCATTTCTAAGAGCTAGCTATCGAGAAATATCGTTGTGATAATCTATTTTATATTTGCTAAGTGGAAAACGTCTGTCGTTTTAAAGTTTTCAAACCCTAAGGATCTCTTGTTAGTGATTATTCGAAATCTGCTATGGCACCTAAGATCTAGAAGCCTGTTGTTATTAAGAACATTGAAAAGCCCTCACTAAAATACTCTCTAACTCCCAAAGTAGCTTTTGAACCGGATGATAAAACTACATTTTCACTCATTCTGGATAAGGTTTTACTAGTTGAGGATGTCAAATTCTTCACTAAGTATCGTGTTGAGGAACTAGGTCATGTTGAAATCAAGGACACATATGATGAATTGTGTACCGATGGGAAATTGGATAGCAAGTATGAATACATCAAAATCAAGGGATTGATCGAAGCCCCAACCTATCCCCGTGTCTTCAAACCCCAATGGGTCAAGTTTGTTCTGAGCAGAGTTCATGATGATTTCATGTGGTTAGCGGAGCAACCATTCAAAATCACCAAGGAAATCATTCATTTGATCACCGGTTACCCTATTTTTGATCATGCCCGAGCTCAGAAAATGATATCTCAGAAGGAATTGATCACTCTAACCGGAGTTGAATCTGATTGCAGAGGACTAAAACTGAACAATGTCACAGATGCAGAACTGAAGTTTTCCATTAGAGTAATAGGTTATTGTTTCTTCCAATCAGCAAGGGAAAACATTGTACCCTATGCAACAGTCCATTTAGCATATAAAATTGTGAAGAAAGGAATGAAAATTGATCTTTGTGAAGTATTACTGAAAAACCTGTTTGAGAATCTAAATACCATAAGGAAGCCGAAGAAGAACAACTCGGCTAATACACTGAAGTTTGGATCACTTCTGGTATGCATGTTTTTCTATTTTGAGAAATTATTTCCATCAGTCGATAATGTAGTTTGGGAGCTACATCGACCAATCACCCATCAAATCAATGACTTCATCAAATAGCTAGGTGATAATTTTAATGATATTATGGATGATTACTTTAGCAAGTTTAAGGAAAGGATGCATAATAGGTATCGGATCCCACCCCAGTTAGTAGAAAAATACAAGGATGACATATGCTTTGAAGTTGACACCGACTACTGCTATGTTAATGTTGTGGAACCGAGAACTCAATCTTTGCCACCTATGGGTTATGAGATTGATTTTGACATCACACAATAGCAAATAGATGCTTTTCTTACATTACCAAGGCATGCTACCGAGCTGAGGTATGGAACCTATGAAGAAGTTAAAGAGAAAGTGAAGATGAGTATTGTAGTACCCAAGGCTACAAGGAAGGCAACAAAAATGATCAAGGCATTAACGGAGAAATTTGGAGAAGGTTCTTCCTCCACACCTGTCAAAGGCACTCCAATAATCACCGAGGAGAAATCTGAAGCCCAAGAGGCAACTATAACACTGAGCACCGAGTTGCCTAAAGGAAAAGTTTTGAAAAGAAAGAAACATGATACATCAAAGGTATCACCGACTCCTTCAGTCAAGCACCCAAACACAAGATCATCTACAGCATCACCAAGTAAGAAACCAAAGAATGTTGTCGCACCCAAAGTAACAAAAACTTACAAGAAATCTACTCGGAGACTCATTTTGACTAAAGAGTCCAGTGACACCGAATCTGAAGATGCAAGCAAATTTCAGATTGTCAAGAGTAAAAAGGTAGATGTACATAGTGTTGACAATTTTTGTACTAATCTGAAGCAATATGGTGGATTTGGAGCATTCAAATATGTTAAGTATGAATCCAGATCTGATGATAAAAAGAGACAAATAGAAGAAGTTGTCATCTGCACACTACTGAAATTCTGATTGGTCCCATTGGAAGTATCTAAATCTCTTCCAAATGAATTATATTTGCATATTGATAACAGGTGGAAGTATGCTATGGACTTAGAGAAACAGATGAGAGAAAGAAGTCTAGTTCATCTTTTTCTATACATGTCAGTAGATGAGATTACTGAACATCTAAAAAACTGCCACACAAACTTCCGAGTCAAGCAAAGAACCTTGAAATTGATGAATGGCCTTTACTTGGATGTAGAGAATGAGACCAAAGAAAAATGGCAAGAAATATTTTGATTCAAGAATGCTGGTGAGCAAGTTGAAGTTGAAATAGTTGACGTCACCGAGCAAGATCCTGATATCACCGAGCAAGACCCTGCTGACACTATACAAGTTGATGAGGATATCATGGACACCGAGGCACAAGATCAGGATGGATATAATGACTCTTCAGACATTATTCATTCCTCATATTTCATCCATCCAAGAGTAGGTCAACAAAGCTACCTCCCTATCCACTTAGCAAGAGGGAAGAACCCTAGATGGACTAATTTCACTGTTAGCTGACATTACAGCTCAGAATTCACTCATGGATAGTGTCAAGGATGCCCTCTCTGCCGCTCTTACTGATGCAAATAAAGAGTATAAATCCATTTTTGACCAGTTGCCTCCACCAAATAGTAACTAAGTTTTGATGTTTGTCAAAAAGGGGGAGTATAGCATCAAAGTATCAAAGGAGGAGTGTAGTATACAGGGGGAGTATACCAAGCAGGACAGAGTATCCAGATGCACTGCACCAACCAGTAATCACCGAGAAGTGAACCAAGTAGTTAATACAAAACATTGATCACCGAGCATGCAAAATCAGAGTTTGTACAGTATATTGATAAGGGGAGTATATCTGAATATACCATTTTATTGACTAATGTATATACTGTTTGTTTAGTCAAATTTTGTAAGTATATAGATTTTTGAGTTATGACTTTGAAAGTAGTTTTGTCAAACATCTCAACTAATGTCAAAAGGGGAGATTGTTACTACTTATTATAGTTGCCATTAGTTTTATATCCAAAGTCATTCTATATACTCTAGTCGGTTACTACTACCGAAATATTCAGTCGGTAAGCACAGAGCAGTCGGTTACAGAAGAAAGTAGTCACAGAGCCTAGTATACACCGAGCTGTCTACCGAGTAATATTCTATGACTACTGAGCAGCAATAATGATACACCGAGTGAAACATTTTACTAGATTCATTGAACCTAGACACATGTGTGGAAATGTGTTACAAGATCGAGGAACAAAGAACTGTTATCACATTGGAAATTGCACTTCTAGATTGTGTATGATTTTGAGGTCATTTATCCAATGAAATACTTTGTATTGTTATTCATTCAATAAATCATGTTTGTAAGATCAAAGCAATGAACCAGATCACCGACATAAGAGATCTATTTATACAGCATGGATTGGGATCAGATAGATATAGAGGTATGTGTGTATGAGTGTGAAGACAAACATATGTGAAAAGCAAAATCATGGGAAAGCACTGAGTATTGAGACTGTCAGAGACACAGAGGCCACCGAGAAGGATTTTAGAGAACAGTCAAGGAACAAAGTAAATAGAAGGGTTTACCAAGTTATTCTATGGGTTACCGAGGTATGCAATAAGCAAGGTAATCTCATTTTGAGCACATAGAATCTGCTATAACATTCCAGATGTAAAGTTGCAGATATTTGTAAAGATTTTATTGTAATATTTTGAAGTTGTAAGAGAAACCTTTAATAGGGTAAAAGACTCTAACAAAGTCTATAAGTTGTAAAGCCTTTAACCAGGTGCAACATTTAGAATAAGTGTTGTAAAATCCTTTAGCAAGGTAGATCTAGCGATCTTGATATTCCTAACAGGGTAAGCTATCAGAAATAGCTAAACATGTAGCTCTAACTGAGCACTCTTTATTATTGCAGTAGTGAAGTTGTGGGTGCCATCCCCACCACAGTTTTTCTCTCTAACCAAGAGTTTCTGCGTAACCAAAATATATGTGTTATGGAGTGAATCATGTATGATTGTTATTTATTTGTTTTAGCTTTATGTTATGTTACAACAGTTTTTGGTTTATGCATAACAGTAAAGATATTGTTAAAGAAAAGTTTTGAAGTACTGATTCACCCCTCCCCTCTTAGTACATTAGCTTTCCATATTGGGCCTAATAGGTTCATGATTTGGAATTCTGCAAGTGAATCCTTCAGTTTGACATTCAATTCAACATGTGTTCTTGAGGTTTGGTATAATGATGATGGAAATTCTAGTAAGTAATTATGTTGCAGTTGTTTTTGGTGCAATTCACATTGCTTGTGGATGCCTCTAGATTGGTTCCTATCCATGTGGATGCCTCTAGATTGGTCTGCATGAGTAATGTTAGTTTAGAAAAGATAAATATAATGGGGTTGAAAATATTAAAATAAAACAATAATAATTAAATAGTGGGGATTACTTATTTACTCACATGCTGTAGGAGAAAAAGAGAAGATTCTAGAAGAGAATTTTGAATTTAAATTTTTGCATGTAACCCCCACTATGACAACAATCATTTTGCATGAAATTAATTTAGAAAATAATTATTTTCTCAATATGTTGTTTAGCACATGTTGTAGGAGAAAATGAGAAGGTTCCAGAAGAGAATTTCAAATTCAAATTTTTGCATGTAACCCCCACTATGACAATAATCATTTTTGCATGGGATTATTTCGGGAAAAGAAACTCTAAATCAATTAATTTATTTTGTAGTGGGAAAATGACTCTCTTTTCTATATATCGAATTCTATATTTTTGAAAAAGGGGAATTCATGGTTTTATGTGATGAAATAGATCTTTTAATTCTTAAGAAATTAGTTTCAAATTCATGTTAGTTGTAGGAGAAATTTTGCAGGAAAATTGTAGGATTTTTACTTCAAGGATTTGAAGAAGATCTTCACCAAGCTACAAAGGGAGGTTTGAGGAAGGGCAGCTGGGAACAGAGGGTGATTCAACAACAAAATCTTCATTTGCCTTGCGGATTCAGGTTCCTTCTTCCATACTTTCCTTTCAAAATGAGAAAAGAAGAGGGGGATTTTATTTGCACGCTTGTTGTATTTTCTATGACAAAATTTAGAGAAATAAAAGTAGTTAAGGATTTTTAGTATTTTACTTAGATTTGAAAGGTGGATTTTAAAAGTGTTGGGATAAACAATGTAGAAGATTTCTCTCTTTCCTCTAAATTCTCTCCTTATTTTTAGACTGTGTTGAAAAACAAATTATAAATAAATAATATTTTTTTCTTACCTTCATCAAATTTTAATTTTTAGCAAGCTAGTATTTTCAAAAAAAAATAAAAATGTATATACAAAAATGCTTAGTAAATTATCTTCTTTTGTATGAGACCCTTCCTTTATATTCGATTATTTACTTAGTGGTTAAAAAGAAAAAAAGAAAAAAGAAAAATATATATATACTTTTGTTGGAAATAAATAAATGAATATATAAGAATTAAAATTTATTTATAAAATATATATTCTAAATTGATTTGTTGTTTTAGGTTTATTTTAATTTAAGTTTATTTATTTAAGATGAATTAATAATAATATTAAATTAATTAATTAATTTAATGATCAAAACTATATTAAACAAAAAAATAATAATAATAATTAATAATTTAATGTATTATTTCTTTTAAAAGAAATTTAAATTTTAAATTTATGATATTGTGTGGGAGAGAGTCCCCCCACCCCCCGACCCATGTAGACCACTGCATGCGGTTGTAGGCAGGAAAAGGGGGGGCCACACCCCCCCCCACAATCCCCCCCCCCCCCTTGCATGTGGGGCCTGAACCCCTCCCTCATATATTATTTATTTTTTTTAAAAAAGTAATAACAATAAATAAATAAATAAAAATTATTTTATTAAAATATAATTTAAGGTTTATAATTAAAATATATTTATTGTATTAAGTTGTTTAATTTGAAATATATTTGTATTATTAAGTACATTGGATAATTAAAAGTCATTAGAAATTAATTGATAATTTTAAGAATTATAAATAAGTTATTACATTATTAAAATTTATTTATAATCTTAAATTTAATTTAAAAGGTATTATTTTAAATAAAATGGATCATTAAAATATTAAAGAAAAATTAAACTGGTAATCAATCTTATAGGGAGAAGTCTAACTCAAGTTAGTGACCTTCTTAATGAAGTTTTAATGTGAGAATTCAACTTTTAAAATTTGGACTTTCCTTCCAACCAATATTTTATTTCTAAAGAGTTTATTTGGGTTTTTAAAGGATAAAATTTGCATGAGGCCAAAGGGGGCAATTAACACATATGAAATTCAAAGGGATAATCGAACATTAAGGGACTCGTTATCTTGAATTAATCTTTCTTGGGATGTAGATATAAAAGTTAAATCTCCTTATAAAATAAATTAATTTGATTTAAGAAAACAAAAGGAAAGGGAAATGATAAGCTTTGCACAAGTTAAGATAAATGAAATCATTCCAAAGTTTTGGTTCTTTCACCAAGTATCGCTAGTTAGTCTCAATAAATTTGAATAGTTAATAGATTCCCTCTAAGACATTCAATACATTTCAAATATTTAAGTTATTTTGTTATTAGACATAAAAGTACCCTTTTTTATGTATACTTCAATTAGTGTTAAGTATTAAAGGTTAAAAGAATTTACCTCCCCAATAATTTATGATTAGATTCATAGTTACCCTTTTTATGTATTTGAAGCAATATGAAATAATGTTTAGTTAAAGTTTCCCTCAATTTAAGAAGTTGGATTTTTTATTGTTCTTTACCCAAAATTGGTTTTCAAGATATAGAATATACAAGGTATTTTAGAATAAGTCAAAATCTAATAATAGTCAAAAATTATCTTCTAGCTTTAAAGAAACATAAGACTACTAAAAGGAGAGGTTACTTTTTATTGCAAGTAATTAGTATAGATGAATCTAATAGCATTTAAACTTGGTGATGAATTGCATAGTTAAAGTTTCCACAAAGATATAATCTATTTTGTAGGAATTAGTATTAGTTAGGATGCTAAGAAAGTTTATTTGAAACAAAATAATTCCAATACATGAAAACCAAAATAGTTTTAGCAAAAGGAAATGAACAAAAACTAAGATCCTTCTTCATGAGGATATTAAACTTGGCTTATCTAGCCAAACTCAATACTCAAAATTTGTTTGTAATTAAATAGTTGGGAAGTCAAATAAAAGTTAGATTTGGTTGTTGTAGATTTCTAGATTCTATCTTAATCAAGCAAATGCGTTTTCAAGAAACCTATCCCATGTTCACTTAAAAACTTCAACAATAATTTTGTTTGTAGGAAGTTTTGGAAACAAACATTAGGTATCCTCTAGGAATTTGGAAATTGATATAGTTATCATTTGTAGGAAATGCCTAAAATAAAGTCAATGTTACTTCAAGTGGAAGGAATAGTTAGTTTATCTCCTCATAATTGTAAAGGATTTGTCAATATCTCAAGAACAACTAGAAGTAGATTGATTAGAATTGTTTATCAAGAGAATAAGTATTATTTACATTGGTTAACTAGAAAGTGTTTAGACTCTTTTCAAATCTCCTTTTTAAACAATTAGTAATTAAAAATGATGTTATTTTGAAGCTTATTATTCCCTACGAAAAGTAAGTGTTAAATTCGTTTCCAAGGTCTTTCAACCAATTTAATACCTTTCAAGTATTAGGATTGATATTTAAAGGTTTTCATTTGTAGAAAATAATTAAAGATAAAATTTATGTTACTTCAAATGGAAGAATTAGTTGGTCCCCTCAAATAAGTAAGTGTTAAATTCATTTCCAAGTCTTGTTATTCAATCATTTATTTTTTCTTTCAAGCAATTTAGTACCTTTCAAGTATTAAGATTCATGCTTAATTGTAATGGTTTTGTTCCCAAAAATTTATATCTTGCAAGTAATTCAAATCATTCTCATAAGCCATCTCTTACAAGTATCATAGTTTCAAGCGATTAGTACTTTCATGTATTTAGTTCAAGTTTTAGGATTTTAAGTATTATCATAGTTTTCTTTCAAGAAATTACTATTTTCAAAGTGGTTAATTTGTTTATTTCCATTATCGTCAAGCATGTAAATCTTATATCTTAGTTTTTAATTTCAAGCAGTATTCTTTGCATATAAAAGTTTATTTTTCATAGTTGTTTTAATGTAATGTTTATTTAAGATTTCATGAATTCAAAGTTAATTCCTAGATAGACAAACTAAACAAGAGGAGTTGAAACCAAAAACTTTAGCAGCATTTGGTATCTATGGTGCCTCTAGGTCACGCTTACGGGTAATGTCGTCATGTTGAACTACTGCACTTAATGCTTATAAAGCTGCAGCAGTGACATATGTGGCATCGTCCCTCTAAATCGCCAGGGAGAAATAAGGGTCATTTGAAAGTTGAAATCCAAGGGGCAAGTAATCCCCCTTGGATCGATAATCTAAAAAGAATAAATTTTAAATGAATTTACATCCCCTCAATTAAACCTTATAAAACCCCATTAGGGTTTGGTGGTGTGTGATATTTTTGGAACTTACTTATCTTGATGGAAATTTAGTGGATGATAATAGATTAAGGGTGGTGTATTTAATAGGAAATAGGACTTAGTTGTTTTAGGCCACAAGCTGAAGGCCACCTTGAGCATTTTTTCTATAGAGATACCATCGTGGGTAGCAACCGTAGAGAAACTGTTTGGGACAATGACCCTAGAAAGGGTTGTGTACCCACCAAAAAAATTATACTAAACCATAGTTATAAACCAAAACTACATACTTTACGCCTTCATCTCATGTCGAAACTAGTATGTAGGCAGTCTAGGGACAGAGTTGTCCCTAGTACTCAGGAGTTCAGGGATGGGCATTAGGATTTGGTTAAGGAGTATCTTGGAAGAGTTGGAAGTAGTAGGGATAAATTATTATATTATAAATCAAGAATTAAATAAGGACTTCAAATTTCAAGAAAACCTAGATGGAAGGGGAGGTGGAAGAGGAAAGCATACCGCCACTACAAGGAGTCAAAAGGAAGCTAGCAATGATGGAAATTAACAAGACAAAGGGAATAATGAAATAGGAGTCAAAGCTATAACCAAATTATTAACTAAGCAAAGGGATGGGATCAACTCCATGGAACAATCAATGCAAGACCTTAGAGCAAGGCAAAATGACTTCAAGTAAATGGAAGTAGGATTGAAAATGAGAACTTTGGCAACAATTAAGGAAATGAGATGGGTAATAGGGGGAAGAATTATGTATATATATGTGTGTGTGTGTGTGTGTGTGTGTGTGTGTGTGTGTTATCTAAGGATTTGAAGGAAATTACCCCAACTAAGTTTGATGGAAAGCAAATTGGTGGTGCTAAAGATTGGTTGAATGAAATGGAAAATGCCTTGATCTAAAGGACTTTAGTGAAACAACTAAGACATTTGAGGTTCCTATCAACTTAATGGGGATGCAACTAGCTAGTGGACTAATACTAAGGAACAAAATGGGTATAATAAGGATATAATCACATGAGATCAATTTTCTCACCATTTTTGTAAAGGGGGCTATCACAACTATTCTTCGATGAGAAGGCAACATAATTTCATAATCTTCGACAAGGGGCTTTGATAGTTCAACAATATTGAAATAAGTTCGCCAAATTGTTAAAGTACGTACCTATGTGTCAAAAGATGAGAAGGTTCAAATCAAAAAGTTCATTTTTGGGGCTAAATACCAACTTAAGAGCAGAAGTTGATGTGCATGGACTTGTAGGCATGAAGGAAGTACTTGAAAGAAATCTTTAAAAAAAGAAAGGAAGATTCAAGCCTTAGCAACAACAAGATAGAATTTTAATAGGAATGTTTCATTCAAAGGGAAGCATGAATTCAAGGGGAACACAAACTTCAACAAGGATCAAAAGAACAATTCATTTGAAGGAGATCACTTCTTAATCAAAATCAAAGGAATGGATACAATAATAATAGGAGTAATTATAATGGGAATGATAAGAAAAATAGGATAACTTAACCACCAAGATTCAATGAAGCAAGGAATGATCCACCTAGGAATTGAGGGAAATAATGATAGAGCCATTTAGACTCTTGGAGAAGCACCAATACCAATTACGCAACAAAGAGATTGATTTATGCAAGTACAATGGATTAAATATGATGAAATTAATACTACATGAGAAGACACAATTAAGATGCAATAGATGTTTTCACTTTGGTTATAGACATTATGAATCAACAAACTCTTTTTAAGGTTATATTTAGTGGATCGAGACGATGCACAATTTAAGGGGGGAAGGATGTCATACCCCTCTTTTTGGACCTTGATATGACTTGCTGTTATTATTATTATTACTTTTATTATTATTATTATTATTATTATTATTATTATTATTATTATTATTATTATTATTATTATTATTATTATTATTATTATTATTATCACTACTTCTACTAAAACTATGCTTATTATTATTATTATTGTCTTAACCCAAATTTTTTGACTAATTTTTTTTTCATTTAATTGTGTTTGCTTCAATCGCACACTCAGAAGGAATCCCATATGGATTTGTTTGACTTCCCAAGGATTTAGGCCGAATTTTGAGGCGGAACTCAAGCTTGTTTGTATAATTATTTTCTTATACTCCTAAGGACGACAACCTCGGTTCACTCCTAGTAGGGGAGTGTAGTCTTTAGAGAGTGACTCAAGACTCAGATGGTCCTGACGAGTCAAAAGTCTCTGGCCAGAGCACTTCCTATTCTTTATGAATAGATGCCTACCTTGTTTGGATAGATGCCTATCCCTAATTGGATAGATGAAACCCCCTTGTCTCGTATGGACAGATACCTAACCTATATGGTTAGATGCCTAACTCATATGGTTAGATGTCTATCCCAGTTGGATGGATGCCTATCCCATTTGGATAGATGTACCCGAGTATGTGATTGAACTAAACATAGTTAAATTAAAAAAAAAAAATTAGTCAAAAGATCTGGGTTAAGACAAGTGGGTCATCACATGTGGTATCAAAGGAAAGGTTCAAGTCTAGGTCTTTAGCTCACTTCAACTTATGCAATATAAAGGACTATCTTGGAAGAGTTGGAAGTGTAGACACCTAAAATTGTCCTCTTTAATTAAATAAATATTTTTATTTATTTAATTATTTTATCCTAAGTCTTCTATTTATTAAATAAATATTTATTTATTTAATTAATTCATTTATCCTCTTCACCTTTTAATCTTATCCCTCCATTTCCTAAAGTGTCTTATATATAAGTAGATACTTCCTTCATTATCAACCCTAATCAATCAATCAATCTTATGCAATCAAGCCTTCTTGTGATCAAGCGTCTTCAACCACAATCCATTCTTTGTTGAGATCTTGTGCACACATAAAATCTGAGAGCAAATATATCAAACAAGATCAATGGAGATAAGAGACAATGGAGATTGAAACCCTACTTGACATGTGAATGGTCAAATTGTTCATCTTGATGAGTCATTTATGACCCATTTTATACCACCTTTTTATCTATTTCATGTACCATCATATTCACTTCCATATCCCATTTCTATTCCATTTCATCCCATTTCATTCTTTTATGTTTCATATGGTTAAATATATAATAGTATTACATATAGTTTTGAGATTAAAATATGCAAATTAATTATTGATTGTTATTACTAACAAGCATTGTTAATTGTCAAACAAACAAAGCTAGAAATAAGTGTAGTAACATGGGTGCGGAGCGAAAAGGAACGGGAATCCCAAATTTCAAATTGGGAAATGGCGGAATTCCTGGGGAAGGTGGTTTTCCTGGAAATTGCAGTTCTTCTGGGATCGGAACTGGCAAGCAGGCAGGAGGTCAAACATCTCAAGGGTCAGAAGAGGACAAGGAAAAAGAAAAACTGAGAGAGGAAAAAGATTCGAACCTCAGGGACCCACACGACAGAGGTAAAGGAAAAAAATGGTCTTTGCTCTTTGGAGGGAAGTCACTGGTTAAATCTAGGCTTCCAGAAGTAACAAACATTTCAGACCCCGCTTTTGGACTGGTCGCTATTTCCATTCCGGACAAAGTGGTCGATATGATTGTAGCTGGTCTATCTATGACACTAGTGGGATGATTATCTAGATTTAGGCCTAATATCGATGATGTTAGGATTTTCATATTGAGAAAATGGATGGTAAAAGGACAAGTGGAAGTGGCGGCGCTGCCTAGAGGGTTTTTTACCTTCGCTTTCAATTCTAAAGAAGACATGAACAAAGCTCTTTGCAAAGGCCCCTAAATGTTTGGCAAGTCATCCCTGGCTCTTCAGAAATGGGCCCTGAATCTCATCCTGGATGAATCCTTCTTCGTTTCTGTGCTAGTCTGGACATGCCTCCCGGGTCTTCCACTGGAATACTAGAACGAGGAAGTTTTCAAGGGCATTGCAAAATCCTTTGGAGAACTCCTGTCGATCGAATTGATGACAGCGGCTAAATCAAGGTTAGTCTTTGCTCGCATCTGTGTAAATGTTAACCAAATGATAGATATGCCTCAATCCATACATATCATATCTAAACTAGGAAAATGGTCTCAAGCTATTGAATATGAATCTCTACCGGTTGCCTATTTCCACTGCAAAAAATTGGGGCATTGGGCAAAATCATGTCCGCTCAAGAAAGGTAAGGAAATCAAGACTGATAGTAATACTAAGAACAAAAAGATCTACCAAATGACAAACAAAAAAGCAGATTCATCAACATCCGAGTGTAACCAAAAAAAGGATGCAACGGATATTATGAATGAAGTCAAGAGGATTGGGAGTAGTAGCAATGATAAACAAGATTGTGTTTGCTCCAATGACCTACTAGAGAGCTCTAAAGAAGCAGAGCCAGGAACTGAGTTGAACAATAAAAAAAACCCAGAAGCTCAAGAGAATGGATCTATTAGTCAGGAGAAGGAAGAAACCATTCTAGACCAGGAGGATGGATCAGCTAGCCAGGAGAAGGAAGAATCATTTCCAGCCTCTTCACTCTCTAAATCGGCTGAGGTAAACTTTAATGAATCCCAAGACCCTTCTAATACTGAGCCCTTACTGCTTTTAACTAATGGAAGCCCAAAGCCTCTCCTTTGTAAAACCCCTTCCCAAAGTGTGAATATGCTGGATGAGATTCTCTGGATACCCGGGTCAAGAGAAGGAAAATCGAACAAGGAGGAACTCTTAGGATGGCTGAAAATGATCTTTTATCTAAATACCACTCTATCATTTCTAATGAAGAGACTTTCTGGAGACAAAGATCCAGAGCCTTGTTCCTGAAGGAAGGAGATAAAAACACCCACTTCTTTCACTTAACCGCTCTTAAGCACAGGGTAGCCAACAGAATATCCAGACTAACCTGCAATAAAGGCATCCTAACAGAGGATTGCGACATCAGGAAGGAAGCTCTCGAGCATTTCAGTACCTTGTTGGGTGAAGTGGATAACCTGGATTTCAGCAAGCAAAATACCCTTTTACAAGCTATCCCTTCTATCCTGTCAGAAGCTGACAATCGCCTCTTATCGTGTATTCCTTCTAATCTAGAAATCAGAAAGGTGGTGTTCTCCTTTCAGGGCGATAAATCCCCTGGTCTGGATGGCTTCCCCATGTTTTTCTTCCAAAACTTCTGGCACATAGTGGAGGCTGACATATGCAATGGTGTTAAGGAATTCTTTGGCTCCAGAAGACTTCTTAAGGAACTCAATGCCACTTTCATTGTCCTAATCCCAAAGAGTCCCAGAGCTGATTCTCTTAACAAGTTTAGACCCATCAGCTTGTGTAACTCTGTCTACAAGATTCTATCCAAGGTTTTGACTTCCAGGTTGCTGGATATTCTCCCAAGGATTACTTATGTCCAGCAGAATGGCTTTGTCCCTAGAAGACAAATTTTGGACTCTATTATCTCTGTTCATGAAAATATCCACTCCTTGAAAGTGGCGAATAACCAGGGATTCTTCCTTAAGTTAGACATGGCTAAAGCTTTTGATAGAGTGAACTGGCAGTTTCTCCTTAGGATCATGAAATTGTTTGTTTTTGGTGACAAAGTTATCCAGCTCTGTTCTCAACTCATGGAAACTTCCTCCTCTGCTATTATTGTTAATGGCTCCCCGTCCAGTTTCTTCAAAAGCTCTAGAGGTCTCAGACAGGGAGACCCCATCTCCCCTATTGTGTTCACCATTCTTGTTGAATGCCTGGGTAGATTTATCCTTAAAAATGTGGAAGAAGGCAATCTTAAGGGTCTGAAACCTTCTTCATCCAATGTTGTCTACTCTCATGAACAATTTGTTGATGACTCTATCACCATGGGGAAGCCACCATCTTGGAAGCCAAAAATATGAAGATTATTCTGAATACCTATGAATCTACCTCTGGCCAAAAAATCAACTGGGATAAAAGCTCTCTATTTTTCATCAACACCCCGACCCAGAGGCAACTAAGGATTAGTAGAATTCTTGGATGCAACATCTATGAGTTTCCTTCTACCTATTTGGGGCTTCCTCTATGTCTCAAGCCCGAGGATTCCTTCTGGAATAAGTTAATAGACAAACTTAACTTGAAACTCGCTGGCTGGAAAGGGGTTGTCCTTAGTCAAGTAGGTAAAGTCACTCTGCTCAAAGCCACTCTCCAAAATCTTCATGTGTATGCTCTTAGCTTGTTCAAAATCCCCTCAAAGTTTGCAGAAGCTATTGAAAGAATCCAAAAAAAGTTCCTTTGGTCGGGTGTGGAAGTTAAAAACAGAATCCCCCTTATTGCCTGGAATATCATTTTTTCCCCTAAGGCCTCAGGTGGGATGGGCTTAAGGAACATTGGTTCTATGAATAAAGCTTTATTAGCCAAGTAAATATGGAGATTCAAAGGGGAGGAAAGAGAATGGAACTCTATTTGGAAAAAAAAAAATCTCTATATGCAACCTTCTGAGGAAGAACTCATTGACAATTCTTTCTCTGTTGATGGATCTGCCATTTGGAATGTCGTGCAATCTGCTAAAGGCTGGGCTGCTGCTGGCAGAACCTGGAACCTTGGGGATGGGAGGAGAATAAGATTTTGGGAAGATAGATGGATCCTAGATAATCCTCTGGAGGAAATTCCTATCCTCAAAGATTGGAAAGATAGTTTCAAATGCAGGTATGGTGAAATGGTAAGAGATTACTGGAGAAATGGGGACTGGATTGACTTTAGCCAGCAGTGTCCAGATCTCAAGTTCCTTCAGATTTCTCTCTCTACTAAAATCCCTAGAGACAACAAAGATGACAGACTGATATGGGGGGAAACTTTGGATGGGAAATACTTTGTTTCCTCTACTGTGGCTATTCACAATGTCCCGGTGGAAGAAATTCCCATCTGGGCTAAAGTTTGGAATAAGAAATTAGTTCCTAAAGTCAATATCTTCTTCTGGATTTTCATCCAAAATAAGATATTAACCCTGGATGATCTTCATAAAAGAGGCATTATTTTTCCTAATAGATGTTCTCTTTGTTGCAGGGAAGAAGAGACGGCTTGCCATATTCTCAATCAATGCTCTTTTAGCCAGGATATCTGGAAAATCATCCTTTCCAGGTGGAACCTGAGCTGGGTCTTCCCGAACTCTCTTGGTGACACTTTGCTTCAATGGCATTGTCCTAACTCTAATCCTAAAATTGTGGAGACCTGGAGACTTACTCTGCCGATTGTTATTTGGAATATATGGAAAGAGCGCAACAACAAGATTTTTAGGGATAAAAGGGCTATTCCTGAAGTGGTTGCAGATAAAATCTTTAGGAGTATTTTTGAATGCCTCTACTGTACTAATCAGGGACCTACTGCTAAAGATGATTTCAAAGACAGGTGGAACCTTTCTACTACCACTACTAGCAAGGAGAAAGGCAGAGAAGGTCTTGTCTGGTGTTTTCCCTCATAGGGATGGATTAAGGCTAACTTCGATGGGGCTTCTAAAGGGAATCCGGGTAAAGCTAGATATGGGGGCATTGTCAAGAATTTTGCTAGAAGTTGTCTTAAGGCGGTGGCTGGTCCTCTGGGGAATCAAACTAGCCATTTTGTTGAAGCCTCTGCTGCCTTGAATACCTTAATTATAGCCAAAAATCTAAATTATGATAAAATATGGATTGAGGGGGATTCACTTAATATTATTAAGTGCTTAAAGGGGGAATCAGAGCCTTCTTGGTCTATTGAGAATAACATCATGAAAGCTAGAGAGATCATTGCCAGTTTCAAAGAAATTATTATTCAACATGCCTTCAAAGAGCAAAATAGTGTTGCTGACTGTTTAGCGAATACTAGAGTTAACTCTGACTCTCAAATGATTTGGCACGAGGAGGACCTCAATTTAAATATTAAAGAGATCCTCAGAAAGGACCGTTATACGGGGAAAGAAGGATAATTAAATCATGACAAGTAAAAAGCATTATTTATGCCTTGCTAGAAAGGCCATCATCACCTGGAATTGCGGCAGATCTCCTACTATCTCCAATAAATCGCCGCACGCTTTGTGGGTTACTCAGTGCGAAAACTTGAGTAGCATCGGGAAAGAAGGTCTTAATTTGCAGAGAAACAGAGCAGATAGCCCGCATTCGAAAATGGGAGGAGAACTAAGATGTGAAGAACCAGACAACACATCAACCTGGAAAGCAATGCCAAAAGTCTGGGCGAAACTGGAGAAGGGCTCTCTTACCAGCTTCATGGAAAAGCTTGATGACTATGACAAAGGTAGGGTTAACTTAGCCATTTCCAAGATTTCTGAAAACTGGTCTAATGGCTCTTTTAAACTTTATGGAGTTAAGTTTAAGCTGGATGTTGGGCTTATTTCCATTGTGACTAGAATGCCCCACACTAGGCTTAACTTCTTTTGAGACCTCAAGGTCTCCAACAATGTGGTTAACCTGTTACCGTGGAAAGAGAAAGAGTGGGCTAAAATAAGCAAGGCTACCAGGGGCTACTACGAAGCTGCAAACATCAAGAAGTTGTGGGGCTAGGTCTTGAACACAATCATGGAGTATATCACGGTTGAAGGTCATTTCTCCAGGGCCCACACCTACCACTTCGTGCTATTAAACCATTTCAAACATGACAAAAAGGTGTCTCTGCCCTACTACTTTTTTCGGTCCCTTTTTAGGTCCCTCAACAAACACAGGACTAACCCTTCCAGCCCGATTCTCCACTGCGGGCTCCTACTACTCATCTATGAGCATTGCAAAACCCTAGCCCTGCAGGAAAATAGCAGATTTTTGCTTCCCCGGGCAAGAGAAAGATGGAAGAGGGAGAAACTAGCAAGGAGAAGGTGTCATCTAGCAAGAAAAGGAAAAGTGCCCCCAGGTTGGAAACAAAGGACATTATCAAGGAAAGTAGTGGTATGGAGACGGACGAATCTAACGGTGAAGATAGCTGGAAAGATGAGGAGCTGGGTAACGAGGAAGAAAGTGGCGATTTTGAGCCTGGTCAAGATAGCCCTATTCTAAGCGAATGCCCTGGTAAGGACAATAGCCATCTGATGGAAGAAACAACTCCCAAGGATAATGAGGAAACCGAAGTTAATTCTGAGAAGGAAATGAACAAAGACTCTGAGAAGGACCTGACTAAGGATAGGGATAGCAAGGACAAGGAAAGTGTTGGTGAGGGGCTTATCCTGGATAATCTCAAGAAGCTCTCGGAGGCCAGAATGGATTTCGACAGATGGACCTACGAAACCCTAAAAAACCTAGAAAAGAAAGGGATAAATTCGGATAAAAAGAGGGAGGATGAAAACAGAGAGTAGATTAATTGGAAGCATGAAATGGAGAACAAGGTAAAATCGCTACAAGAGGGAAAAGAAGCAATGAAAAATCTGATGGGAGTTATCCCAAGTATCCTCTCAGCTGTCACCAAAAACCTGGAGGACATCGCCAAGGTCTTTGACCATACTCCTAAACCGGTCGTGGATCTTGACCTGGAGGAGGAGACCATCCAGACTGGAAGTGGTGATGCTACCGGGCGGACGGTACTGCGAAGAGAACTAGGGCCAATATCAAGAAAGTTGCGGCTGCTACTGCTAAGGATCCCCCCAACTTCAAAGACAACATCAAAGAGCTACAAGAAATTAGCAATACCCTGGCTAAAGCCCTGGAAAAAATCTGATTTCTGGAAGGCTTGCTGGCTTTTCGAGGCTTTTTGGGTTTTCTTCGGTTTTTTGATGGTTTTTTCTTTTATGGTTTTGTTCCTTTCTTTATCTCGTAGCTTTTCTATTTAAGTCTTTCTTGTAAATGGTTTTGGGGCCCCTTCAAAACCTGCTTTTTCATTAATAAAAAACAAGCATTGTTATTTTATGTCTTGGCAAATATATTTTCCAACATGCAAATTTATGGGTGTAGATCTTCCTATCGCATTTTGGATAGGAACTATTGTGTATGGTTATTGAATTGCAATGTATTTCTATCATCGTTCTAAAATGTTGATGTCAACCTACACCATCAACACAGTTTCCTCCTTTGAGTTGAACGCACACTCTTCATTAATAAACTTCTAATTATTCTGAATGCATTCTCCACCATTGGATGTACGTGCTATTGCAGATTTATTTAATTTATTTATGCAATACAAGGTGTGTTGTTAGCTGTCAGGAAGGATCCACGATAGAAGTGTTATTTGGAGGAAACCGCTAATCTTTTGTTTCCTATTTTCTAGCTATTTAGAGCCAAGATTTCTTTGTTTACATCTGCTATTGTGGTCGTAGGTGATCACATGAACTGAAATCTATTCACTTGTTGTTACGGTTATAACAAGATGCTGTTGTAATTTATGGCCAATATCCAAGGTTTAACGCAGGCCAATATAATTATAGTTTTTTGGCCACATACCAAAACAAACCATCTATTTTATACCATATTTCTATTATTTGTTGTGTACACAACCTCTATATATGTGGTTGTCTGTAACAAGAGCAGGGAGGCATCAGATTGAAACACAAGCTTTTGTAAGCAAATTTTCCTGTAGCAGAGTTCTGTGCAAATTTTATATTATTTATGGATGAATAAAACATCATTATTCTGATCGAGGAAGAGTAAAAAGTTGTTCGTGTTTCATCACCAGGCATACTGAGGAGGCATGATCCACTTCTTGGGATGACTGGTAATTTATTTTAGATTAGATGTGTGTCTATTTACTATGTGTTATGATTTTAATTGACTACACGCTTAGTATTGTTCATGTTAGTTTATATATTGTAGTTTATGTAATTGTAGATAATTCTAATTGATTCTAATATGCTTCTGATTTAATTAGTAGTTCAATAATTGGTGTTAATTTTTTGTTTCAGAGTTTGTTGTGTGTAGATTCTATCGCTAGGAAGTGACAGTTCCTGTCTCGAGTTTTATTTTGAATTTCTATAGGTTTATTTTCATATGTTCTAGCTGCATTCATCCCCACTTGGCTTGATATCTTCATCCCTTGAGCAGACAACCAGTATACCTTTCATCAGGCAACGATCTCAGATTAATATTAGGAGCAACCTAAATTGTCTATTAAATCTTATCAATTATTCTTAATATTGGAACCACAGTTTGTCTCTACACATTTGTTGATCTGCATGTTCTTAGTTATCTTCATTGGTGTATGGTGGATGTTTGGTTGTAGAACTAGGGTTTATTGTGGTTGAATCTTTATGGTTTTATAATAAGTTTTCATCATCATTTTTCATTGTATATAGGAAGTAGTAGGGATAAATTATTATATTATAAATCAAGAATTAAATAAGGAATTCAAATTTCAAGAAAACCTAGATGGCAGGGGAAGTGGAAGAGGAAAGCATATCACCACTACAAGGAGACAAAAGGAAGCTAGCAATGATGGAAATCAACAAAACCAAGAGAATAATGAAATAGGAGTCAAAGCTATAACCAAATTATTAACTAAGAAAAGGGATGAGATCAACTCCATGGAAGAATGAATGCAGGACCTTAGAGCGAGGCAAAATGACATCAAGTAAATAGAAGCAAGATTGAAAATGAGAGCTTTGGCAACAATTAAGGAAATGACATGGATAATAGGAGGAAGAGTATATATTGTTGGCATTTCAATTAGGATATTGAGAAGGTTGTTGATGATTATGGATATAACTGATTAAGGATGTTTACTGTCTTAATATTATTATTTTGTCATTGATGTCAAGAAATTGATTTTCTAATTCAGTATGATGTTGCCATATCTTAAGAAGTATGATTTGATGAGTATAAAGATGTTGGTAAAAGACACAAAAAGAATGTGATGAATAAAGGGAGAAATAAGTTATTCAATGGGCAACTATTACCGAGTTAGACAATGATGAGATCATGATGTTTAGATTGTTTTGATATCCTACATATGCTATTGTTCGTAAGGTTAATACTATACTATGTTACCGAGCAAAGAACCTAGTCGGTAAACCCTAAAGAACCTAGTCGATAAACCCTAAGGTTATCGCTATCAGTTAATGAAGGCGGAAGGCCTACCGAGTGAAGTTATTATTTACCGAGTTGCAACCGAGCTATAACAGAATGCATTAAATGATTAAAAGCGTTATTTAATGAAGGAAGCTAATGAGTTGGAATTGATTAAATGATTGGTATGCCGTGCATGAAGTTTGTTGAGGATCTATGGTAAAGGAAAATTGGCAAAAATATCTACAACTCAGATTGAACCGCAATACCTTAGCACAAGTTCCAAGGTGAGGTAAAACATTTTCAGATCAAAGGATACATTGAACCTAGTCAAGTTTGAAGATCTGATGGCTATGATTGATCATGGGATATGTGATCAAGAAGATTAAGTTTGTATGATTCACCCCCCCCTCTCATCTTGTTAGCTTGGCATCTATACTTAACAATTAGTATCAGAACTATCAATTGGTATCAAAGCTTTGGACTCCGGAAGAAAAAAAGTTTAAAGGTACTTGAGGAAAAGATCCAAAGATATATATATTGGAGCTATCTAAGTATTTGAAGGAAATTACCCCACCTAAGTTTGATGAAAACCAAATTAGTGGAGCTAAAGATTGGTTGAATGAAATGAAAAATACCTTGATCTAAAGGACTTTAGTGAAACAACTAAGAAATTTGGGGTTCCTATCAACTTAATGGGGATGCAACTAGTTGGTGGACTAATACTAAGGAACAAAATGGGTATAATAAGGATATAATCACATGAGATCAACCTGTTCACCATTTCTGTAAAGGGGGCTATCACAACTATTCTTTGATGAGAAGGCAACATAATTTCATTACCTTCAACAAGGTGGTTTGATAATTCAACGATATTTAAGTAAGTTTGCCAAAATGTTAAAGTACGTACCTGTGTCAAAATATGAGAAGGGTCAAATCAAGAAGTTTATTTTTGGGGCTAAATACCAACTAAAGAGAAGAAGTTGATGTGCATGGACTAGTAGGCATGAAGGAAGTACTTGAAACAAATCTTTAAAATAAGAAAGGAAGATTCAAGCCCTAGAAACAACAAGATTGAATTTTAACAGAAATCATTCATTCAAAGGGAAGCATAAATTCAAGGGGAACACAAACTTCAACAAGGATCAAAAGAATAATTCATTTGAAGGAGATCACTTCTTAATCAAAATCAAATGGATGGATACAATAGTAATAGGAGTAATTATAATGGGAATGATCAGCAAATTGGATAACTTAACCACCAATGTTCAATGAAGCAAGGAATGATCCACCTAGCAATCGAGGGGAATAATGATAGAGTCATTTAGAGTCTTGGAGAAGTGCCAATACCAATTGCGAAACAAAGAGATTGATTTATGCAAGTATAATGGAATAAATATGATGAAAGGAATACTACATGAGAAGACGCAATTAAGATGCAACAGATGTTTACACTTTGGTTATAGACATTATGAATCAACAAACTCTTTTTAAGGTTATATTTAGTGCATCGGGACGATGCACAATTTAAGGGGGGGACGATGTCATAACCCTCTTTTTGGACCTTGATATGACTTGCTATTATTATTATTATTATTATTATTATTATTATTATTATTATTATTATTATTATTATTATTATTATTATTATTATTATTATTATTATTATTATCACTACTACTACTAAAACTATGCTTATTATTATTGTTATGAATTCCATGAGTAATGTTAGTTTAGAAAAGATAAATAGAATGGGGTTGAAACTATTTTAAATAAAATAATAATAATTAAATAGTGGTGATTACTTATTTACTCACATGTTGTAGGAGAAAAAGAGAAGATTCTAGAAGAGAATTTCGAATTTAAATTTTTCCATGTAACCCCCACTATGACAACAATCATTTTGCATGAAATTAATTGAAAAATTACTTATTTTCTCAATACGTTATTTAGCACATGTTGTAGGAGGAAATGAGAAGGTTCTAGAAGAGAATCTCAAATTCAAATTTTTGCATGTAACCCCCACTATGACAATAATCATTTTTGCATGGGATTATTTCGGGAAAAGAATCTCTAAATCAATTAATTTCTTTTGTAGTGGGAAAATGACTCTCTTTTCTATGTATTGAATTCTAGATTTTTGAAAAAGGGGATTTCATTGTTTTATGTGATGAAATAGGTCTTTGAATTATTAAGAAATTAATTTCAAATTCATGTTAGTTGTAGGAGAAATTTTGTAGGAAAATTGTAGGATTTTTACTTCGAGGATTTTGAGAAGATCTTCACCAAGCTATGAAGGGAGGTTTGAGGAAGGGTAGCTGGGAACAAAGGGTGATTCAACAACCAAATATTCATTCATCTTGTGGATTCGGGTTCTTTCTTCCATACTTTCTTTTCAAAATGAGAAAAGAAGATGGGGATTTTATCTACACGCTTATTGTATTTTCTATGACAAACTTTAGAGAATTAAAAGTAGTTAAGGATTTGGGTAATTTACTTAGATTTGAAAGGTGGATATCAAAAGTGTTGGGTTAAACAATGTAGAAGATTTCTCTCTTTCCTCTAAATTCTCTCCTTATTTTCAGATTGAGTTGGAAAATAAATAAATAAATAATGTTTTTTTTTTCTTACTTTCATCAAATTTTAATTTTTTTTTTTCAATAAAACTGGACATGCCACTAAACTATTTTTTTATTAATATAATCAATTTTTGTTTCACAACGAGTTCAAAGGGCATACCGGCAAGAAAGAACTCGCAAGAAAACCTTTGGTCACGACCCTAGAAAAACACAAACTAAAATAACCCGAATACCCCATATACAAGATCAGTTTAAACCCACCCGTTACATAGCTTTAGAGATGTACATATCATGTGTCTGTAAGCCTTCCAAAAATTGGAGATATACACACAACCCCATAGGGAAAGAAACTACATAATTTGAAACTGCAGATGAGCAACCTCATAACGAATAACCAGGCCGCACCAAATCTTCTCAAGATTCCAAAAAAATTGAATAATTCATGAGATGTAATTTGCATCAAAAAGAGATATGAACCAAAAAATACCTGCATTATATAATCATGTCAAAAACCAAGAGCTTGAGCTCTCATCGGGAGGTTCCCTATCCTCTCCCAAAGGAGGGACAATCTGCAAGGGGAAGTCCAATCTTGGAGGTGTTGAAACCAAAAAACAAAGTGAGAACAGCGAATGTAAAGCCATAAATGAAACCAAAGCCTTATCCACAATCTGAGGTGAAACCCAATCTAGCAAGCTTTCAAATGATTTCAAAGTATCTCCCATTCTATCATAGATTAAACCCATTCTCATTTCAAATAGTAACTCCCCACACCACCCATTACCTAGTAGGTCAGAATGAGGAAGAAAGCCCCCATAGTAAAAAGACCCCAGCTCAAAATGATAGCTATCTAGTGCAGACCTAACAAGCTCCCAAGTGCATATCGAAGGAAGTATGAACATGGAAACCAAGAGTTGGAGCAAAACCTCATCATACAAAATGTCATAACAAATAGTAAGAAATCGAGACAAAATCTCATAACCAGAAAAATTAGAACCAGTCTGCAACCAGAGACTTCCCACCAACGTGCGTACCTCATAATCCACCTAAGGAGAAAACAAATTAAAAACTTTACCAAGCATCTCAGAATTATCTCTTGTATCCTCATTTGAGATCACGACTCGACAATCTACTATAACCCTGTATCTTAAAGAGAAGAAACATTTGACATTTGCACACCCGAGAAAGAACCAAAAAAAACCTTATGCAAAAAACAATATTGATGCCACCTTTTAAAGACATCTTCAGAAAAAAAACATGAGTAAGAAGTGCCAACAGAATTCATGATTACAAACGAGGGCAATCATCAATTTTAAAGCTCATAAGAGATATCTTCATAATTGAGACAATAATAGCATAATACCTTCCACGGTACTGGCGGTAGAAGAACATTACATGAAACACCCCAACAGATGCAAATAAAAGATGCTTACCCAATCATGACCAAAACACAAGTACCTTGATAGATAATTTTGAACAGATCACAATAGATATGTCATATAATGACACCACACATACCAAGAAATGATAATCAAGAAATGAGATGAAACAAATGATTATTGTACAGTGTATACTTCAAACACAAGGGAGAGCACCAAATCAAATATCTTCCTCTTATGTAAGAGATATAAGGTACCCGCCCATGAAGAGATTACTCATCTGAGCATACTATCAAAAGAAGGCAACTCCTCCTTATTAACATTTAAATGATTATCATTAACATCAATAGCAAGATTAGCCAAAAAATCCGCCACCTTATTGATTTCTCTAAAACAATGAGAAAGCAGATAATAATCAAAGAACTCTAACTGTTTAAAATATGATCCAGAACATATTGTAAATGCCAACAATGTGATTTTTTATTTGAGACACATTGAAAAGTAACCATCGAATCCCCCTCAATGATTAAACACTTGATGCCCATGCTAATAGCCATATCCAAGCCAAAGGATAATGCATGCAACTCAGCATAATTGTTAGTTTTGAAACCCAAAGCATGACTTTGTGCAAGGATTAGATTAGCATCATGATCAAATATTTTCATGCCAGTTCCAGCTAGACTAGGATTGCCTCTTGAAGCACCATCATAATTAAGTTTAAAAAGGCCAAAAGGAGGGGGTTTCCAAATAGCTTCCCTTCTCTTGTTAGCAGTAGAATATTTTTGAGAGACACAACCCTGAGAAGGTATTATTGACAAACCTTTCCAAAACTTAGAAATTTTACTATCCCAGTTAGAGAAGGAATTAAGATTATCCAAACTCTTAAAAATATATGACAAGGCTCCCTCAAACATAGAACACTCAATTCTCTCCACGATTTGCAACCACGAAGAACTCTCCTTTTGAAAAAATTATCTGTTTCTTTCTAACCATATGTTACAAATAATAATCGATGGGGCAATAACCCAGAGGCACTCAAAGAAGGATGAAGAGAAAAGGAGAGGCCAGGAGCTGAACTAAGAACTCAAGTCTTTACAAATAACCGAGGATATGCCCAACTTAACAAATAACCAATACCAACAATCTGAAGCAAAATCACAATGCAAAAAAAGGTGGGATGATGACTCAAGGTGATTGTTGCAAAAGATACAAGGAAAAGCCATAGTAATCCCCAAGCTATCTAGCCTTAATCCTATGAGAACCCTATCCTGTACAACTAGCCAAGCAAAAGTCCCATCTTTTGGAAGACAAGCAACATGTCAAAATAATTTGTATGGCCAAGAGGGGGCAGAGATAACATGCCTAAGTGAATTATACCCATCCTTAGCCGTATACTGCCCAGAGGAATTCTTAGTCCAAATTAGCTCATCTTCCTGATCGGAGAAAATTACAACCTTGTCTTTTAAAGCAAGCTCATAATCCTTCTTTATAGCTTGGTCAATATCCAAAAAATAAATAGACTTCCATTTAGCAGTCATGAAGGGCCCAATTGACATAATTTCAAAATAATTAGCTACATGCACACCCCATAGAGAAACAAGGAGAGGTCTCAGAGGTGACCAATCCCTTATATCATTCATAGGGCTATAACCATTCCACATCTCCTCCCAGAATCTCGCTTTCTGACCATTATGAACCACCCAAGCAAGGTGAGGCAAAATGACACTTCTACATTTACAAAGAAAATTCCAAATAGAGGAGCCCGAGGGCAAATTTGAAATAGTAAAAATACTTTCCCTAGGCCCATTGTTCAAATATTTTGCAAACATAATTCTCGCCCATAGAGAATTTGACTTGTCATATAGCTTCCAAACCAACTTAGCCCCTAGAGCTAAATTCTGATGCTCAAGATTTTGAATCCCTGCCCCACCAAGTTCTTTAGGTTGACACACATTCTCCCATGCCAAGAGAGGAATCTTCCTTTTCCCATCCTTGTTACCCTCCCAGAGAAAAGCTCTAAGGGTGGACTGGAGATCAACAATTGCTGCCCTAGGAGTTTTTAGGACCAAAATAAGATATATAGGAACAACATTCAATACTGATTTAATGAGAAGGGTTTTCTTTACCAAAGTCAACCATTTATGGTTCCAAGACATAATTCTTTTAGAAACTGTAGATACAACTTTGTCCCAGAAACCCGATTTTGCCTGGCCCACAAAAAAGGGAACCTCGAGATAACTACAAGGAAGAGCCCCCACTTGAAAGCCCCAAAAAATCTGTAACCTTTGTTGAACCAAGGGGGAGGTATTCAAAAAGAAAATTTTAGACTTAGCCCCATTTACTCTCTGACTAGAAAAGGATGAATAATTATCGATAATTTTCTTAATTACCTTAGCTTTTGCCAACGAAGCATGACCAAAAAGCAAAGTGTCATCCGCAAAAAGACAATGAGAGATAGGGGGAGGCATATTGGGAATTGTAACCCCTCTCCAAGACCCATTTAAAGAAGCAGCCCTAATGGCCCAACTAAATGCTTCAGCCAACAAGATGAAAAGAAAAGGAGACAAGGGGTCCCCTTGCCTTAAACCCCTGGAAGAAGAGAAGAAACCACAAGGAGAACCATTTATTAAGATAGAGAATCATGCAGAGGAAACACACACATGAATCCACTCAACCCATGCACTAGAGAAACCCAATTTGATTAAAATACTCTTTAATGCACTCCATTCTACACTATCATACACTTTCATCGTATCTAGCTTAAGTACCATAGTTGGAATCACTTGGGAGGAAATCGAGTGCAAAACCTCATGGGCCACAATTTCTCCCTCAACAGTCTCCTTCCCGGGGACAAAACCTCCTTGTTTTGATGAAATTATTTTAGGTAAAAGTGTGGCCAATCTCATAGAAATTGCTTTGGTAAAAATTTTGTATAGAGTATTACAAAGGGAGATAGGACGAAAATCTGCAAAAGTCTTAGTAACCTCTATTTTAGGAATAATGGCAATCATAGTAGTATTTAACTATTTGAGAATTGTTCTATTCCTTCTTGCTTCTTCCACGGACAATAGAACATCCATACCAACAAACTCCCAACATTTATGAAAAGCAGTGGAGTAAAACCATCTGGCCCAGGAGCCTTATCCTGATCCATAGCAAAAATAGCAACCTTGACTTCCTCAAGTGAAAACGGAGAAATGAGCATCTTGTTATCCATCTCAGAAACTAAAGAAGGAATATGGGAAATAAAGTCATCCTCAAAATCCTCTTTTTCTGAAGATAGCAATGATTTAAAGAACCCCACAACTTCTGAAGAGATCTCTTCCACCTCTGTAAGAAGATCCCCATTAGATTTATAAATACAAGAAATCCTATTACGCTACCTTTTTATCTTGTTAGGGGTATGGAAAAGTTTTGTATTCCTATCCCCATCAGAGAGCCAAAGTTCTCTGGATTTTTGTTGCCAATAGACCTCTTCCCTAGCAAGAACCTCTTCAAGTTATGATTTTAGCTCCTTAAGCTCATCAAATATTGAATGAAACATACCACATTGAAGCACCTGATTGTTCAAACCTTCAATCAAACCCTGGATTCTTGTCTTTTCAAGGAAGATATTCTTAAAATGTGAAGCATTCCAAACTCTGATATTTTGTTTGAGAAACCACAATTTTTTAGCAATGTGAAACATGCAGGAACCAAGATAGAAGGGGGCAGAACACCACTATTTTCTTAGAAGAGGCAAAAAAGAAGGGTCCCTAAACCACATGGGTTAAAATTTAAAAGAAGTCATCTATGGGGCCTTGTCTTCCAAAATAGTCAATGAAATGGGAAAATAATCCGACCTCGGATTGGGCAACACCATAGAAAAGAAATCAGTATCTGATTCAACCCAATTATCAAAAAGTAAGAACCGATCAAGTCTCTCCACAATCTGAGAGAAATCCCTTCTCATATTGGTCTAGGTAAAAGGCCCATTTTGAGTTTTATAGTCATAAAGGTTTATATTATCAACAAAAGCTCCAAAATCCTCAATAATTCTCTTATTAGGCATATACCCCCACTCTTTTCATCCATATTCCTAATGGCATTCAAATCACCTCCAAAGATTAAGAAATAATCCTTTCTCAAGGGAGCCGAAACCCTCATGAGCTCACTCCACAACACACACTTATCTTGAATACCTGAGGGCCCATAAATATTGAAAAGCCAAAACTTAACCCTCAAGGACCTACTATGTATCAAAATGAACATCCAATCCAACAAGGATGCAACAAGCTGCAAATTGATATTATATTCATTCCATAAAATTGCAAGACCACCTGAAGCACCTACAGCAGGAGAAGGCACAAACTTCCACCTTTTCCAAGAGTTAAAAATTGAACACACCGCATCCAAAGACAACTTTGTTTCCTGAAGCATAAAGATATCACCCTTGATTAAATCCATCTGGGATATATTCAAGCATTTCTTGTTAGGGGCATTTAAACCCCTAACATTTCAGGATATAATCGTCATTGTCCTCAAGGGGAGACCAAAGCTTCCCTCTTCTCTTGGGACGAAGAAAATTTCTTTCCTCCAAAGGACTGTTGCAAATTTCTCTTAACTACTATTGACCTTGTAACCCACGGGCTAGTCAGTAGAGATCTTTTTTTCTTAACAGAGCCTGAAGCAGCTTGACACTTCCCCTGAGCCTTCCCCTGAGAAGATTTAGAAGTCCCCTTTTTACTGGGTGACAATGTCCCCTGAATCCCCACATCAATCTCTTGTTGGGTCTTCACGCTACCAGGCGGCCTTCCCCTCCTCTTAGGTGAAATAACTGATGGGGTCAGGGTAGACATAACTTGGAAAATTTGCAACCCACTGGCAAATTTTGGGGTACCCACAAAAGGTGACACAAATGACTTAGATTGGGCTTTGACAGAGTCTATAATTGACTTAGGAGAAGCCAACACTCCTGTCATCTTATCTGATCCAAGTTCCTCTATAGCTAGGATTCAAAAGGATTCTTAGAGGCAGAGATTGGAAGGGTTTTCTGAATACCAGTCAGATCATTCTCAATTGAACACATGACTCATTCAGTAATCCCCTCATCTAGCTGACATGATTTATCATAATTAAATTATTAACTTGTTGGACCTCAGGTATGATGATAGGAAACTCCTGATTAAAGACACACCTATCTAACGAAAAATATTTGCCATCCATGTTGTTATGCAGTAGACCCCTAACTTGCCGAATCAGAGAATTCTCTGCCAAAACACTGTCTAAATTATTATCAGAAACCCCTGTAATACCCTCCGAGACAATAGGAATCAAATGACAATTGTTCACATTGTTATCCTCTAAAATAATAGTGTTTGTTTTTTCAACCACATTATGTCCATTAGACATTTTAGGATTATTACCAACAAAATATGGTTTCATATTATGAGACACAACATGATCCTCTCGTCTCCCATCGACCCTCTTAGCCTGGTTAACCTCAGAAATAGTTGGAGCTTTTACTGTGGACTCAGGCACTATCATAGGCACCGTTCTAGCAGATAAGGGATTATCCTTGCTACCTAAACGAGGTTTCGACCCATCTAGAGCAGGATGTTTCAAAAAATCCATAAGAAAAGGAGCATCCAAAAGCAAAGAAGTTTTGACAAGGTCATTATATAATTTATCAATTGGTTGCCTCCAAATACCCTCGTGGGATTTGATACTACAAGAATGTGGACAAACTTTATTAGGGTTAATCAAAACACATATTTTTACCAGAACCTCCCCCTCCACAAAATCCAATATAGATGTTAAGTAAGACCCACAAGTATTACCAATTTGTTCTAAAACCTCTGGATCCATAAATTCAAACGGTAATTTAGGCAAACCGAACCAGAAAGGAACCAATTCTGTCTTTGACCAATAAGGAACAAAAAATGGCTTCCATGCCGAAATAGACACCAAATTCTTACCAAACCAGTGATGTGAAGATTTTAAAACTTCATCCCTAACAGAAGAAGAAACAAAGACAATAATAAACGCATTCGCAGAAAGCAATTGAAAATAACGCATATCCGGCCAACTTTTCTGCAGTTTATGATGAAATTTAGACAAGCTAGTTGACTTCACCCAGATTTTCCCAACAATAGCATTTGTATTTAAACATCTTGCCTTCATATCCACAGAGGAGCCAAGAATGTCAATACAGGGAATAGGAGTCCATACCTGAGACGAGGAACCACCCGCCAGAATAGAACCAATAGGATTTTCACATACCTTATCCCCCTTTTGTTGCGACAAAGGTGGCTTCGCCATGATACCCTTCTTTGGTTGCTCTGTCAATATGTCTCCAACATGCTGCCTAGGTACTGACTTCGTAGCCCCCTCTGTCTCCATCACAATCGAAGCTTTCATAGCTTTAGCAAACAAACCCTTGCCTCCCATATCTACAGATCGCAGTCCGTGAAACTCCCGAGACCAATCGCGAAACAACCCTTGATTTGGACCTTGCCCGAGATGCCTACGATAAAAATGTGCTCTCTGACCTGCTCCTTTTTTATCCAACCTCCTCCAGTTTCCGTTATCCCTTCCTCTGAAAAATCCACGAAAATACTTGGAAAGCGGCCTAAAATCCCTAACATTCTCCTTCCTGGTGTTGCGCATTGCCATATCCACCCATTTACCATTCACATAGACCAGTTGCGGCACGTGTGGCAGGTCATCCCAACCCATGTCTGCCCATGCACCAAAAACCCTCTTTTCGCCCATATCAAGCAAAAATTTGCAGAGCAATGTTGTAATAACCCTAAATAAATTAATTATGATATATTACTCCATCAAATTTTAGTTTTTAGCAAGCTAGTATTTTTTTAAAAAAAGTGTATATACAAAAGTGCTCAGTAAATTATCTTCTTTTGTATGAGACCCTTCCTTTATATTCGATTATTTACTTAGTGGTTAAAAGGAAAATATATATATACTTTTGTTGGAAATAAATAAATGAATAGATAAGAATTAAAATTTATTTATTAAATATATATTCTAAATTGATTTGTTGTTTTAGGTTTATTTTAATTTAAGTTTATTTATTTAAGATGAATTAACAATAATATCAAATTAATTAATTAATTTAAGATTAATTTAATGATAAAAATTATATTAAATAATTTTTTTTAATAATTTAATATATTATTTCTTTTAAAGGAAATTTAAATTTTAAATTTATGATATTGGGCGGGAGAGAGGGCGGCAACACCTCCCCCCATGCAGACCACTGCAGGCGGGAAAAGTGGGGGCCGCACCCCCCTTCCCCCCCCCCCATGCAGATGTTACTACTTACTAAGTTGCCATTAGTTTTATATCCAAAGTCATTCTGTATACTCTAGTCGGTTACTACTACCGAAATATTCAGTCGGTAAGCACAAAGCAGTCGGTTATAGAAGAAAGTAGTCATAGAGCCTAGTATACACCGAGTTGCATACTGAGTTACACTCTATGTCTACCGAGCAGCAATAATGATACACTGAGTTGATATACACCGAGTGAAACGTATTACCAGATTCATTGAACCTAGACACATGTGTGGAAACGTGTTACAAGATCAAGGAACAAAGAACTGTTATCACATTGGGAATTGCACTTAGAGATTTTGTTTGATTTTGAGCTCATCTATCCAATGAAACATTTTGTATGGTTATTCATTCGATAAATCATGTTTGTAAGATCGAAGCAATGAACTAAATCACCGACATAAGTGATCTATTTATACAGCATGGATTAAGGATAAAACATGGAAGAAATGAGGTGTATGAAGCAAGACATGTGTAATAGATAAGGAAGCACTGAGTATTGTGACTGTCAGAGACACAGAGGTCACCGAGAAGGATTTCAGAGAACGGTCAAGGAACAGAGTAAACAAAAAGGTTTACCGAGTTACTTTATGGGTTACCGAGGTATGCTATAAGCAAGGTAATCTCATTTTGAGCACATAGAATCTGCTATAACGTTCCGGATGTAAAGTTGCTGATATTTGTAAAGATTTTATTGTAATATTTTGAGTTGTAAGAAAAACCTTTAACAGGGTAAAAGACTCAAACAAAGTCTATAAATTGTAAAGCCTTTAACAAGGTGCAACATTTAGAATAAGTGTTGTAACATCCTTTAGCAAGGTAGATCTAATGATCTTGATACTCCTAACAGGGTAAGCTATCAGAAATAGCTAAACATGTAGCTCTAACTGAGCAACCTTTATTATTGCAGTAGTGAAGTTGTGGGTGCCATCCCCACCACAATTTTTCTCCCTAACCAAGAGTTTCTGCATAACCAAAATATATGTGTTATGGAGTGAATCATGTATGATTGTTATTTATTTGTTTTAGCTTTATGTTACGTTACAACAGTTTTTGGTTTATGCATAACAGTAAAGTTATTGTTCAAGAAAGGATTTGAAGTACTGATTCACCCCTCCCCTCTCAGTACATTAGCTTTCCATATTGGGCCTAACAGGAGACCCCACCCTACGTGCTTAGGGCCTACAAGGTGTGGGGCCCGAACCCCTCCCTCATATATTATTTAAATTTCTTTAAAAAAAGTAATAACAACAAATTAAAAAAAAATAAAAATAAATAATAGTTAATTTAATAAATATGTAATTTATTATAAATAAATAAAATTATTTTATTAAAATATAGTTTAGAGTTTATAATTAAAATTTATTTATTGTATTAAGTTGTTTAATTTGAAATATATTTGTACTATTAAGTACATTGGATAACTAAAAGCCATTAGAAATTAATTTGTAATTTTAATTATTATAAATAAGTTATTACGTTATTAAAATTTATTTATAATCTTAAGTTTAATTAAAAAGGGTGTTATTTCAAATAAAATGTTTTCTTTAGTGTATAGTAAAATGGATCATTAAAAAAATGGCGGCTTTGCATTCTCGGCTGCTTCGAGCTAGGGTCAGCATTCCCTATCTCGTCCTTTTTCCTTTCTACATTCTTTTGCTACATTCAGGGGGGTTCACCAGGTCTACAGGGGTGCATGTCTTCTCAAGCCCGTGTTCTTGGTTGTCGTAGGGTTTTTTCGTTGCCTCATTCTGTGTCGTGTTGTTGGTGGTGTGCGGTGATTTGGGGTTTGGGGGAATCCCACTCCTCTTCACATTTTCTTATCTAGTGCTTTTTCCTTGAGTCCATGGAGAATAGAGGATTACCCTCTTCTCAAGTGATCTCCAAAGATTTGGAAATGGTTGATCCATCTCATTTGTTGCATGCATGTGTGAAGGAGCACATAGGTAAACCCCAATTGGGGGAAGGAGTTTCTTCTTTGAAAGAGCCTTTTTGAATGAAAAAGGTGAATGGTTGTTTGGAGAGGTCTTAGGATGGCCCACTTTTGGTTATTCAACTAGAGCAAGTATTGGAGGATGTTGAATATTGGAGTAATCAAGCTCTCATATGCAAATTAATGGGCCTTCGCCTCTCTTAACCCATTTTAGAATCTTGGGCACGTCGAGTCTAGAATCCCAAAGGAGATATGGAGTTACTTCTGGCAGCCAATAACTATTTTTTGGTAATTGTTTCCAACTTGGCAGATAGGAATAAGGTTTTTGAGGGCGGCCCTTATTTCTTCAATCAAGTGGGGCTATTTATTAAACCTTGGCATATCGGCTTCAACTCTGCTGAGGAGCTCCCTTCTCAAGTGCCTGTGTGGGTTTGACTGTCGAGGCTTACATTAGAATTTTGGAGGGAAGAAATTCTTCACTCAGTCTCACTGCTTCTTGGAAAACCTATGGGTTCAGCTACAAAAAATCAGGATTGAAAGGTAATTTCTTATGCTCACATTTGTGTAGAAGTTGATTTAAATAACCCTTTACCAAACTCTATTGAAATTTGTTTGTGAACATCTTCTTGGATCCAACAACTAGACTATGAGACATTTCCATTTAGATTTCATGAGTATGGTCATTTATAGTGGAGATGTCCCAAAAATAAATCTTCTTCCTTGACAGCCTCTAATCCTCCTCACTTTGTTCTTGGGGAGGATAAGGGGAAGACCCCCATACCTGATGGTCCTACAGATAAGGAAGGATTCATCCCCTATTAAGCCTTAGAATAAAGGCAAAGGAAAGAAGAGAACTTGGTTGGACAGGCAAAATCATGTCACTCTAAATAGGTTTGATATTCTAGATGATTTGGTCCAAGAGGAAGGAATTCCAGTTGAAATGTCTTTGGGTGCCCTAGTTCAACATGGGGCATAGGATGCAACCTCAATGAAAGAGGGTCGGGCTTTATCTTTGGGTGACTAACATGACAGACAGATGGTTTCCGACCTGCCCTTTCAAGTTCAGGATAGCAGGGATCTTAGTGGGTCATGAGTTCCAGAGGGTGCAGTTGTCATGGCTTCTACTCCCCCTTCCACTAAGGTGGCCTCAGATTCTGTGAAGAGTAACAAAGCCTTGCCTGCTTTAGGCCTACAGTAGAAGCCCCTTAAAAAGGGTTCTTTAGACAAACCTTTACGGAGTGGGCAGAAAATAGACCAGGAAAAGGTTAAGCTTATTGGTGATACTTTGGTTGAGTCAGGATTTGTGAGGCCTATTTATTCCCACTTCTCTCAACCCCATAAATGATAGTGATCTCATGGAATTTAAGGGGGTTGAACAACATCCCTAGACAAAAATTTATTTACAGATTAATTGAATCTCAGTCTCCTGATGTTGTTTTTATTCAAGAAACCAAGCTTTCAGTGGATGGTTTGGCCAATTGTGCTATGCATGTCTAGCCCCAAGGCCATTGGTAGGGAGTGTGCACTCATGGAATTTTAGGGGGGTTTTCTTGATTTTGGAACCGGAGGAAGGTCTCCCCCTTGTGGTGGATTTATAGAAGGTCATCCATTTCTTTGGTCGCTTCTAGCTTTGAGTCGGGAGAAAGGTGCCTTTTTTCTAATATTTATGCTCCTACTGATCTTTTGGGTAAGACACATCTATGGGCCCATATCAATTTTGTTCCATCCCTGGATCCTTTTCTCCCTTGGATTTTAGCTAGAGATTTTAATGTGGTTACTAGTTTGGATGAAAAGCGAGGGGGATTACTCAGGCACGATCCTTCTTCAAGTCTGCTCAGGGATAGTATTATTTTCTTAAATCTCATTGATGTGAAGCCAACTAATGGTGTCTTTACATGGAATAATAGGAGTAGGGTTGAGGCTATTTCAGAGAGGCTTGATATATTTTTGGTATCTTGCTATTGGGTGAATGATAGGTGGACCACCAGTTTAGAAATTCTTGATTGGAGGGGCTCTGATCACTGGCCCGTCAAGTTTTTTGCCACCTCTTTTAGAGTCTCCAAAAATCCTTCCTTCAAATTCCAGTTGATGTGGTTGTGTGATCAATATTTAAAGGAGCTTATGGTTAACTGGTGGTATGAAGGGATACCTGCCCATGGGAGGGCTATGTATACTTTTGGGAAGAGATTACAACATATGAAATACAGGCTAAAGAGGTGGAATAAATAATGCTTTGGGAATCTGCATGTACAAAAGATGGTAGCTCAGTCCAAGTTGGATGATGTCACATGTCAGATTATGGATCAAGGGATGACTGTTGATCTTAGTAAAACTGATTCCCTAGCTCTTAAGGACTTAGAAGAGTGGGAGTTGCGTGAGGAGATTTTATAGAAGCAGAAGTCTTAGGTTGATTGGCTCCAGGAAGGTGATAGAAATTTTTATTTTTTTCATAACTATGCTAAGGCTCGAGGGTCTGGTAATTATATTACTTCTCTCATATCTTCAGAAGGCACCCATCTCTCCTCTTATGAAGAAATTTCTAGGGAAGTTGTCAAGTATTTTTCAAAACTATTCACCAAAGAGGATCCTAACGCTATGGTGGAAGAGAGGGCCATCTTGAATTGCATTCCCCCTTTGGTCTCAGCTAAAATGAATGATGCCCTCTTGCATCCCATTTTGTTACCTGAACTAGAGGAAGTTGTGTTTCATATGAAAAATGGTAAGGCTCTTGGCCTTGATGGGTTTCCTATTGAGTTTTTTTAAGAATTTTGGGAGATTATAAAATACGATCTTCTAGATGTGGTTAAGGAATCTAATAGGAATAAGAAAATTCTTAAGTCTATGAATTCTACCTTCTTGGTTCTCATTCCTAAGAAGGAGGGGGCTAATGGTTTGGATCAATTCAGGCCTATAGCACTATGTAATGTGGTCTACAAGATAATCACTAAATTGATTATTGAAAGACTCAAACCTTTCCTTTGTACTCTGATCTCTAAGGAGCAAGGTGGTTTCATTGATGGAAGGAAGATTTTGGACGATGTTGTGATAGAAATGGAGGCCATTCACTCAATGGAAAACTCAAAGGAGAAAGCGATGTTTATTAAACTTGACATGGCCAAAGCCTATGATAGGGTGAACTGAGATTTCTTATAGAAAATCCTTTTAGCCTTTGGCTTTGGAGAAGATTGGGTGAATTGGGTGCTTAGTTGTGTGATTTCTACCTCCTTCTCAATTTTTATTAATGGGGAGCCTTCGGAGTTGTTCAGTGCTTCTCGGGGACTTTGGAAAGGGGACCCTCTATCCCCCTATTTATTCATTATCATGGCTGAGGGTCTTGGCAGATTGATTACATCTCAGGTGAGACAAGGTCTTATTCAAGGATGGAGTTGGAGCAATTCTCTACCCCCCCTATTTTCATCATTTTGTGAATGACATAGGTTTGACAGGTAGGGCCTGAGTTAATGAGGAAATGAACTTTAGGAGAGCCTTGACATCTACTTGAAAGCCTCAGGTCAGAAAATCAATGAGGATAAATCTTCCATATATTTCTTTAATAGTCCTTGGCATATTCAAAATAGGATTTCCAAGATCCTTAAATTTCAAATTCGATCTCTTCATTTGATGTACCTCGGGATTCGTTTGAACTTGAGGACTCATCATAGAGATTTTTGGCAAGGAATTTCAGACAAATTTCGAAGCAAGGTTAGTAATTGGACTTACAGGTGGTAATCCTATGTTGGGAGAGTGACTCTTTTGAAGACAGTGGTGCAGGCTCTTCCCATGTATAGGTGTTTTGTGTAGACTCCCCCCTCCAGCTTTTTGAGAGAGTTTGATGCTCTTTCTCATCAATTTCTTTGGTCTGGAAGTTTTCTTTCTTCTAAGTAGAGTTTAGTTGAATGGGAATATATCTGTAGACTGAAGCATGCTAGGGGACTTGGTCTTCAGTTTATGGCTCTAGTTAGCAAGGCCTTGGTGGCTAAGCTATATTGGAGGTGGTGTAACAATCAAGATCAAGATTGGGCCAAGATTTTAACACACTAGTATCTCCCAGGTGTTGTTGGCTAGGAGGTGCCAAGCCTTGGTTTATTGGGTAGGGGATCTTGTATCTAGGACACTCTTAAAAAGGGTCCTTAGCTTATTAAAGATGGCTTTTTCTGGATTTGTCATAGAGGTTCTGAAGCTCTTTTTTGGAAGGACTCCTGGGATGGTCATCCTCCTATTCTTTCTAGTTATCCGCAGATTCAATCTCTTTGCAATATTTTCACTAATGTTGGACGGATTAAGGTGGAGAATTATAAAATGGCTAGGTGTATAGGTTAGGCAGAGAAGACTTTCTAGAAATATCTGCGGAGGTGGCCCTTGGGTAATTCTGATGAGGACCATACTGTGTTGGTTAAAATCTTGGAAGGTAGGTTATGCAGCTCTCTCAAAGAGAGATATTTTGGCTTGGGGCCCCAACCCAAAAGGAAAATTTACTATAGTTGAAGGGTATGCCAAGTTATACAGGCAAGTGCATGGTTTTATATATGTACCCTGGTGGAAGAAGGTATGGAACAACTCTTCTTGGCCTAAATGTAATTGTTTCCTATGGCTAGTTGCTCACAGGAAATGTCTCACATGGGAGAATCTTCATAAGAGAGGTTTTCAGGGACCCTCTATCTATTCTCTTTGTATGCATAGTGAGGAGTGTTGCTCCCACTTGTTTTTTCTATGCCCTTTCTCTAGAGAGATTTGGCACAGGTGGTGGGAGGCTTGACAACATGCTTGTATTCATGTTACCTCCATAATTGATTTTTGGGAGAGTTTGGGAAGACCTCCAGTCAAAACATCTCTTTCTTCAGGTGGCTTGGACTATTGGGCCTGCCCTTATTATATGGAACCTATGGCTGGAAAAGAATCATAGGGTCTTTTGTGATTCACAACTTGGGAGCTTTCAATTGTGGCAGAAGATAGTCAACAGACTCCACGTTACTATCTCTGCAAAGTGTGATATGTCTGAAAATGTTGATCCAACTAACTCTTTTTGTTTCAAACCTTGGAGTTTCTTATACATTTGAACTTCATAGTCTTTAGGAAGAAAATTACCCTTAAGTTTAGCAACCATCATGTCCCAAGAAACTATTTTTGCCTTACCTCTCTTCCTCCTTTCAGCTTGTTCATAGTCCCACCATAATAATGCATGTCCTTTCAACTTTGTCTTTGCTATCTTCATCTGTTACTCATCAGAAACATATTCATATTTAAAGTGATTGTCCATAGATTCAATCTAATATAGAATCCCTTTTTCATCCAAATTACCTCCATACATAGGGAATTCAACTTTCACCTTATGTTTGTCACCTTGAACTACTTTTAGAAGTTTGACTGTCCTCTGTTCCTCAAGGTCCAATTGCTCTTCTGCTTCTGCTTCCTGGAACTCTTCTTCTTCTTCCTCTTCACTCACATCTCCCAAATCAACATCCATTCTCTGATTAGGCTCTATTTCTTCAAGCCTCGCCAACACAACATTGTAGAACTCCTACAACCTTGTATTCTTCTCTTTCAACTCTTGCAACTCTCTGGCAGTACCAATGTTCTTAGGAGGCATCTTGTCTGATATCACTTACTCACTCTTCTCTCAACTTCCAACTATCTCCTTTCAAGGAATCTACTCCCTCGCTTTGATACCACTTGATGCAAGACAAAAACTCCTTCCTTCAAACTTACAACATTCAACTATGGAAAACCCTTTCAAAGACTCTCGACTACAAATTCAATAATCAAACTACAACAAAACAAACTTATATGTTCATCAAATTAGAAACCATAATTGTAAATATAGCTATCCTCTATCCCTCTTGGGTCCTCACACCAATTTTTAGGGTGTTCTAACAATCGAATCAGGGAGAAACTATCAAAATTATTGTTAGAACCCTAGTTAGCCTAGCTACCAAGTGACCCCATGAACAATCTACAAAATCTTTCTAACAACTTATAATTTCAAATCATCGATGAATGGAAGATAACACACCACTATACACCCACATGTGCTCACTTAAACAATTTGAATCAAAACAACAATATGTAAATACATAATTAGAGCAAATTACAGAAACAAAGTGAATTACAAAAAATAAGCTTCCAATTCAGTGCCAGTGATTTTAAATTTGAAAAAATAGTTACAGAATTACTTTGTAGAATTCTCCTCGTTCTCCCCCTCCAGTTCTCTACCTGTTAGTTCTCATACAATTTATACCAAATTCAAACTTTCCCATCATGACCATTGGACTGCATGACAGTTCAAAATCCACATTTGATAAATCATTGTCGAATACAGGTGTCAGAATAGCAATGTCGAGCTGATAAATCACTGTTGGAAACCGATATCGGAATAGAAATTCTGAACATGTCTTCTTGATCACCCATCAGAATAAATCTTCAAGCTGGAGCAACAATTTCATGTAATTCTGATAGAACAACCTACCCTAATGTCGCTCATTTTGGTATAGCTTATGCCGAGCAAGACATTTGAAGGTTTATCGGTATAGCCATCAACCATCGACTAAACAATATTTACCAATACCGATAGAGAAAACTATCCCAATGACAACTTTATCGATTTAACTATTCTGATGACAACTTTTGACCACGATGATGCTTTATCTAATAACTAGATCTCGATGCCAATATTGATACCTTATCGGAATAGCCATTCAAAATTGGCCAATCAAAATTTTGCAAATCCAATAGTGTAACCTATCCCGATAACAACAATGATACCTTATCGGTCTAACCTATCCCGATAACAGTAATGACAACATTTTATCATAATGACATTTTATCAGTATAACTTATCTCGATGACAGAAATGACAACATTTTGAGCAAGTTTATAAATTTTAAAATCATGACTCCAATTTTGACAAACATACCCAAAAACATGAAATAAAATTACAAATGGTCTCAACAAACCTTATTGAATCAAAATAGACCTAACCCTAACTCCTAAGACTCAAAAACTAATTAACATATTCCAGGTGCTCCTGCACCAAGAACTTAGATAGGTTAGTGTTGGAGGACAAGAATATGTAGTAGATTTGTTGTTGTTGTCTTTTGGGTGCTCAGTTGAGTTCTTTTCTTGGCGGGCACGAGGCCTCTTCTTTGTATCATTTCTTTGATTGAATAAATATTTACCCCTTTTTGAAGTAAAATGGATCAATAAAATATTAAAGAAAAATTAAAGTGGTCATTAATCTTATAGGGAGAAGTCTAACTCAAGTTAGTGACCTTATTAATGGAGTTTTAATATGAGAATTCAAGTTTTAAAATTTGGACTTTCCTTCCAACCAATATTTTATTTATAAAGAGTTTATTTGGGTTTTTAAAGGATAAAATTTGCATGAGGCAAAAGGGGGAAATTAACACATATGCAATTCAAAGGGATAATCAAACATTAAGGGACCTATTATCTTGAATTAATCTTTCTTGGGATGTAGATATAACAGTTAAATATCCTTATAAAATAAATTAATTTGATTTAAGAAAACAAAAGGAAAGGGAAATGATATCTCACCTTGGAAATTTTTGCACAAGTTAAGATAAATAAAATCATTCCAAAGTTTTGGTTCTTTTCACCAAGTATCGCTAGTTAGTCTCAATAAATTCGAATAGTTAATAGATTCCCTCCAAGACATTCAATACATTTAAAATATTTAAGTTCTTTTGTTATTTGACATCAAAATACCCTTTTTTATTTATACTTTAATTAGTGTAAGTATTAAAGGTTAAAAGAATTTACCTCCCAAGTAATTTATGACTAGATTCATAGTTACCCTTTTTATGTATTTGAAGCAATATGAAATAATGTTTAGTTAAAGTTTCCCTCAATTTAAGAAGTTGGATTTTTTATTCGTCTTTAACCAAAATTGGTTTTCAAGATAGAGAGTATACAAGGTATTTTAGAATAATTCAAAATCTAATAATAATCAATAATTATCTTCTAGCTTTAAAGAAACATAAGACTAGTAAAAGGAGAGGTTACTTTTTATTGCAAGTAATTAGTATAGATGAATCTATTAGCATTTAAACTTGGTGATGAATTGTATAGTTAAAGTTTCCACAAAGATATAATGTATTTTGTAGGAACTAGTATTAGTTTGGATGCTAAGAAAGTTTATTTGAAACCAAATAATTCCAATCCATGAAAAGAAAAATAGTTCTAGCAAAAGGAAATGAACAAAAACCGAGATCCTTCTTCATGAGGATATTAAACTTGACTTATCTGGCCAAACTCAATACTCAAATTTTGTTTGTAATGAAACTTAGTTGGGAAGTTGAATAAAGGTTAGATTTGGTTGATGTAGATTTCCGGATTCTATCTTAATTAAACAAATGCCCTTTCAAGAAACCTATCCCATGTTCACTTAGAAAATTCAACAATAATTTCAGTTGTAGGAAGTTTAGGAAACAAACATTAGCTCTCTTCTAGAAATTTGGAAATTGATATAGTTACCATTTATGTTACTTCAAGTGGAAGGAATAGTTAGTTTATCTCCTCATAATTTTGTAAAGGATTTGGCAATAACCTAAGAACAACTAGAAGTAGATTGATTAGAATTGTTTATCAAGAGAATAAGTATTATTTACAGTGGTTAACTAGCAAGTGTTTAGACTCTTTTCAAATATCCTTTTCAAACAATTAGTAATTAAAAACAATGTTGTTATTTTGAAGCTTATTATTCCCTACAAAAAGTAAGTGTTAAATTCGTTTCCAAGGTCTTTCAAGCAATTTAATACCTTTCAAGTATTAGAATTCATATTTAAAGTAAGGTTTTCATTTGTAGAAAATAATTAAAGATAAATTTATGTTACTTCAAATGGAAATTAGTTGGTCGTTTCAAATAAGTAAGTGTTAAATGCATTTCCTGTTAGGCCCAATATGGAAAGCTAATGTACTGAGAGGGGAGGGGTGAATCAGTACTTCAAATCCTTTTAACAACAATATCTTTACTATTATGCATAAACTAAAAACTGTTGTAACATAACATAAAGCTAAAATAAATAAATAACAATCATACATGATTCACTCCATAACACATATATTTTGGTTACGCAAAAACTCTTGGTTAGAGAGAAAAACTGCGATGGGGATGGCACCCACAACTTCACTATTGCAATAATAAAGAGTGCTCGGTTAGAGATACGTGTTTAGCTATTTCTGATAGCTTACCCTATTAGGAGTATCAAGATCTGGTAGATCTACCTTGCTAAAGGATTTTACAACACTTAAACTAAATGTTGTACCTGGTTAGAGGCTTTACAATTTATAGACTTGGTTAGAGTCTTTTACCCTGTTAAAGGTTTCTCTTACAACTTCAAGATATTTCAATAAATTTTTTACAAATATCTGAAACTTTACATCTGGAATGTTATAGCAGATTATATGTGCTCAAAATAAGATTACCTTGCTTATAGAATACCTTGGTAACCCATAAAGTAACTCGATAAACCCTTCTATTTACTCTGTTCTTTGACTGTTCTCTGAAATCCTTCTCGGTGACCTCTGTGTCTCTGTAACAGTAATAACACTTAGTGCTTTCTCATGTATCATACATGTCTTGCTTCATACACCTTTGTATATCTCTATTTGTCACACTTCTATCCTTAATCCATGTTGTATAAATAGATCTCTTATGTCGGTGATCTGATTCATTGCTTCGATCTTACAAACATGATTTATCGAATGAATAACTATACAAAATATTTCATTGGATAAATGACCTCGAAATCATACACAATCTTTAAGTGCAATTTCCAATGTGATAACGGTTCTATGTTCCTTGATCTTGTAACATGCTTTCATATGTGTGTCTAGGTTCAATGAATCTGGTAACATGTTTCACTCGATGTATATCAACTCAGTGTATCATTATTTTTGCTCGGTAGACATGGAATGATACTCGCTAGACAACTCGGTGCATACTGGGCTCTGTGAATACTTTCTTCTTTAACCGATTGTTCCATTCATACCGACTGAATATTTCGGTAGTAGTAACCGACTAGAGTATATAGAATGACTTTGGATGTAAAACTAATGACAACTTGATAAGTAGTAACAATCTCCCCTTTTGACATTAGTTGAGATGTTTGACAAAACTACTTTCAAAGTCATAACTCAAAAATCTATATACTTACAAAATTTGACTAAACAAACAGTATATACATTAGTCAATGAAATAGTATATTCAGATATACTCCCCTTATCAATATACTATACAAAATTCTAATTTTGCATGCTCGGTGATCAAAGTTCTGTGATAACTGCTCGGTTCACTGCTATGTCGAAATTGACTCTGTTTTGAATACTTTGTTTTGCTTGGTATATACTCCCCCTGTATACTACACTCCTTTTGTTTGATACTTTGATGCTTTGATACTATATCACTCCCCCTTTTTGACAAACATCAAAATTTAGTTATCATTCGGTGGTGACAACTAGTCAACAATGGATTTATACTTTGTCCTTGCATCGGTGAGAGCGGTAGAGAGGGCATCCTTAACACTGTCCATGAGTGAATTCTGAGTTGTAATGTCGGCTAACAGTGAAATGAGTCCATCTAATGTGCTTCCCTCTTGTTGAGTGGATAGGGATGTAGCCTTGTTAATCTGCTCTTGGACGGAGGAAAGATGAGGAAGGAATAATGTTTGAAGTGTCATTATGTCCATCCTTATCTTGTGTTCTTCATTCCTTAGTTCTAATTGTTGAGCCATGAGCTGTTGTAGCTTGGTATAAAAATTCTGAATGGAATTAGGCTTAGTGGTCAACTTATTAGAGAGATCGGTGATCTCTTTCTCAATCACTTCAGTTTTATTCTTGATATCTTTAATAAATAAAGAGAATGTACAGAGTTTATGAAATAAACAAAGAATGTGTTTGAGTTGAGGGGTCAACTCAGCAATAAATTTGACAAGTTTAACTTTGCCAATGGCAATAGCTTTCTGTACTTCTTCAATCATTTTTGCAGTGAGCTCCTTGTCCTTTAATTTGCTCAAATATTCCGATGCATCTACTCCAAATGTCTCTATCTTGGTTAGGAGTTCATCCAGTTGTACATGGATGGCTACATCTGTTGTCACTATAGCTTCAGGTAGCATGTCAGTTAAGAGTGCTTTCACCTTCTAAAGTACTTTATTTTTCTTTTGAATAGCCATTTGCTTCTCTTGTTCGGCTCTGGCTTTGCATAGTTCACCAAAATCAATGAGTGCTTGCCCCTTTAATTTGGATATATCAACATTGGGCAACACTATTGGTTTTGCTAAATCTACTTTGAAACTATGCTTTTTCATCTTCTTTTCTTTACCTTTCACCGATTGAACTAAGACAATGGCTTGTGAGGCTTGATGACCCTCGGTAGGTTGCTCGGTAGAGGCAACACTTTGGTCGGTTTCTTTAGCCTCTGTAGTGTCCTTTGGTGTCTCGGTTGCAACATTTTCAGTGCTAGAAGGTTCTTGTGAGGTCTATTCTTGAGAAGTACCTTCTCCTGCTATAGACTTGTGACCTTCGGTGCCTTGTTTTGTATCCTGAGGGGCCTCGGTTGAGATAGGTTGATTGACTAGAGGATAGGGTTGAACTTGTTCCAAAACTGACTCACTGGATACAAGCTGGGCATAAGCATTCCCTTCTATCATTTCCTATTTTGGTGCCTCTGTATCCATGATATCTTCATCTACTTGTATGGTGTCAGTAGGGTCTTGCTCGGTGACATCAACTATTTCACCTGTAGCTTTCTCATCAGCATCCTTGATTCTAAAGATTTCCTACCATTTTTCCTTGGTCTCTTTCTCTACTTCCAGATAAAGTCCATTCATCAATTTTAAAGCTTTTTGCTTGACTAGGAAGTTTTTGTGGTAGTTTGTCAGATTTTCTTTGATTTCATCTACCAACATGTCTGGAAAGAGATGTACCAGACTTCTTTCTCTAATCTGTTTTTTCGAGTCCATTGCATATTTCCACCTGTTATCAATATGCACATACAATTATTTTGGAAGAGAATTAGATACTTCTAATGGGACCAGTCAGAATTTCAGAAGTGTGCAGATGACAGCTTCTTCTATTTGTCTCTTTTCGGCATCATTTTTGGATTCATACTTAACATATCTGAATGATCCAAATCCACCATATTGCTTCAGATTAGCACAAAAATTTTCAACACTATGTACATTTACCTTCTTGCTCTTGACAATCTGAAATTTGCTTGCATCTTCAGATTCGATGTCACTAGACTCTTTTGCCAAAATGAGTCTCCGAGTAGACTTCTTGTAAGTTTTTGTTACCTTGGGTGTGGCAACACTCTTTGTTTTCTTACTCGGTGATGCTGCAGATGCTCGTGTGTTAGGTCGCTTTGCTGGAGGAGTCTGTGAGGCCTTTGATGTATCCTGTTTCTTTCTTTTCAGCACTTTTCCCTTAGGCAATTCGGTGCTCAGTGTTATAGTTGCCTCTTGGGCTTTAGATTCCTCTTCGGTAATGGCTATAGTGCCTTTGACAAGTGTGGAGGAAGAATCTTCTCCAAATTTCTTCGTTAATGCCTTTATCATCTTTGTTGCCTTCCTTGCAGCTTTGGGTACTACAATGCTCATTTTTACTTTTTCCTTCACTTCTTCATATGTTCCATATCTTAGCTCAGTAGCATGCCTTGGTAATGTAATAAATGCATCAATTTGCTATTGTGTGATGTCAAAATCAATCTCGTAACCCATAGGTGGCAAAGATTGAGTTCTTAGTTCCACAACATTCACATAACAATAATTAGTGTCCACTTCAAAACATATGTCATCTTTGTATTTCTCTACTAGCTTGGGTGGAATCTGGTACCTGTTATGCATCCTTTCCTGAAACTTGCTGAAATAATCATCCATAATATCATTAAAATTATCACCTAGCTTCTTGATGAAGTCATTGATCTAATGGGTGATTGGTCGGTGTAGCTCCCAAACAACTTTACCGACTGATGGAAAGAATTTTTCAAAATAGAAAAACATGCATATTAACAGTGATCCAAACTTTAGTGTATTGGCCGAATTGTTCTTCTTTGGCTTCCTTATGGTGTTCAGATTCTCAAACAGGTTTTTCAGCAACACCTCACATAAATCAATTTTCATGCCTTTCTTCACAATTTTATATGCTAAGTCTACTACTGCACAGAGTACACTGTTTTCCCTTGCTGACTGGAAGAAATAGTAACCTATTACTCTAATGGGAAACTTTAGTTCTACATTTGTGACATTGCTTAATTTCAGTCCTCTGCAATCTAATTCTACTCTGGTTAAACTGATCAATTCCTTCTGTGATATCATTTTCTGAGCTCAGGCATGATCATAAATAGGGTAACCGGTGATCAAATGAATGATTTCCTTGGTGATCTTAAACGGTTTCTCTTCTAGCCACATAAAGTCATCATGAACTCTGCTCAGAACAAACTTGACCCACTGGGGTTTGAATACATAGGGATAGGTTAGGGCTTCAGTCAATCCCTTGATCTTAATGTGCTCATACTTGCTATCCATTTTACCAATGGTGCATAATTCATCATATGTGTCTTTGATTTCAACGTGACCTAGTTCTTCAACTCGACATTTGGTGAAGAATCTCACATCCTCAACTAATAAAACTTTATCCAGGATGAGTGAAAATGCGGTTTTGTCATCCGGTTCAGATGCAATTTTGGGAGTTAAAGAGTATTTCAGTGAGGGCTTTTCGATGTTCTCAACAACAACGAGACTCTGGATCTTAGATGCCATTGCAGATTTCAGATAAGAATTAACAAAAGATCCTTAGGGTTTGAAGATTTTCAAACGACAAACGCTTCACACTTAGCAGATAATAACAACTTGATATGATCGATAAACCAACTTAAGAATGCGTTGAGATTGATGTAAATACCTTGAATTTTGCTTTGGAGGTGGTTTGATCGCCTTTGATTCACTTTGCTCTGCTTTCTTGAAAACTTGGTGAGTGAAAAATGACCGTGTAAATGCTTTAAGTACACAATATACCTTATCGGGCTCCGTGCAGGTTAGGTTAAAAACATTAAATGCACTCGGTTCCACTAAACTTTCTTTCCTTTTTGCGCTTTAACCGAGTAACCAGACTTCCTTCATTTACCGACTTGGCAGGCTTCCTATATTCACTGACTTGATAGTCTTCCTGAATAGTGCTCCAAAAGACTTTGATAGAATTTCAAACTTACTAATACATCTTTAACTATGCAGATTTTGACTTAAGTACATAATAAAATAGGAACTGTTAAGATTTGACCTTTGAGAGAATGCAGTCCCTTCATACCTTTACCGATTAATTTGGAATAGGTGCACCTAACTCGGTAGGTAAGGTGCTTTCTTCATTTGAAACAATTTCCTTCTTTTTCCAAATCATCTGTAATTTTTCTTTTATTTCCTCAGTGTCTCCTCTAGGTTGATCTCTAAAATCTCTAGCCAAGTGTCCAACTTTGTGACAATGAAAACATGCCATACCGGGATTTCTCCATGATCTTCGGTTGTTCATTCCAAACCTTATAAAGTAGTTGGCACTTATATGTCCATATCTTCCACAACATTCACACCATATCCTTGTATTGTAATCCCATGATACTGCAGAATATTGTTGGTAAGGATCTGTGTGAGTTCGGTAACCTCTAGTATTTGCTCGGTGTGCATACCACATATAGTTCTTTTGCTTAAGCCAACACTTCTTGGTACTATGTCCATATCTATTGCAGTTTTTACAAAACCCTTTGAATTTGGCCTTCTGATAATTGTTAACAGACTTTGTCCTACATTGGCTAAATGTGTGACCATATTTATTGCAATTGTAACAATAACCATTAGACTTAGTGACATTCGGTTGCTTACCTTTTCCGATTTGGCACATGTTAGCAGTATGACCTTGATTTCCACATAGTTGCAAATAGGCTTCTTTCTTTTGATGTGCTTCTTGTTTCCAGCTTGCTTTGATGATTCTCCTCTGTCGGTTGTATGAATTCCCTTCTCGGTAGAGTCCTTTCCTTTGTAACTGAGTCCTGCTTCTTTGTTGGGTCTTCTTGTATTCAGCTGCTCATCCAACATCTTTGATGCTTCATAGCTCTTCTTTAGTGTTTCCTTGGATTTCTTTTCTATTTCAAGTTCATTGGTCAACCTTGATATTTCATGTTTCAATGCTTGATTCTCATCATCTTTCAAAATTGCTTCATGATGTGCATAACCTAATTGATCTGACAGATTTTGTTGAATCCCAGTCAACCTTATGATTTCATCATTCTTTTCAGATACTAATGCTTCAAGCTGTTGTTTTTCTCTTTCTAGATCTCTTACTTTATCCTCAGCCATCCTCAATGCATCAAGATTCTCAGTCATCTATGTGTTGAAATGTTCATGACTTCTTTTCATTGCTTTTAGTTGATCAGCCAGTGCTTTGTTCTTTTCTTTCAATACTCCAATCATTTCTTCAGTTTCTTCAGATATACTATTCTCAGATGATGTCTCAATTTGTTCCACTAACTCTTGAGAGTCCTGTAGATCATTAGATAATCTTCTTCTCACTTTCAATGATTTTTGCATTTGTCTTTACATGTCTGCAATCACTTGATTAGCATGATCCAACTCTTCTTGTAGATACACAATTTTCTGAGATTGTTTATAACCTTCCATTGATAAGATCTTTCTCTTTAGGTTGTTAAACCTTTTTCCAAGATTCAAGCTCTGATACCAATTGTTAGGCCCAATATGGAAAGGTAATGTAGTGAGAGGCGAGGGGTGAATCAGTACTTCAAATCCTTTTAACAACAATATCTTTACTGTTATGCATAAACCAAAAACTGCTGCAACATAACATAAAGCTAAAACAAATAAATAACAATCATACATGATTCACTCCATAACACATATATTTTGGTTACGCAGAAACTCTTGGTTAGAGAGAAAAACTGCGGTGGGGATGGCACCCACAACTTCACTACTGCAATAATAAAGAGTGCTCGGTTAGATCTACATGTTTAGCTATTTCTGATAGCTTACCCTATTAGGAGTATCAAGATCTGTTAGATCTACCTTGCTAAAGGATTTTACAACACTTAAACTAAATGTTGTACCTGGTTAGAGGCTTTACAATTTATAGACTTGGTTAGAGTCTTTTACCCTGTTAAAGGTTTTTCTTACAACTTCAAAATATTTCAATAAAATCTTTACAAATATCTGCAACTTTACATCTGGAATGTTATAGCAGATTCTATGTGCTCAAAATAAGATTACCTTGCTTATAGCATACCTCGGTAACCCATAAAGTAACTCAATAAACCCTTCTGTTTACTCTGTTCTTTGACTGTTCTCTGAAATCCTTCTCAGTGACCTTTGTGTCTCTGTAATAGTCATAACACTTAGTGCTTTCTCATGTATCACACATGTCTTTCTTCATACACCTCTGTATATCTCTGTCTATCACACTTCTATCCTTAATCCATGCTATATAAATAGATCTCTTATGTTGGTGATCTGATTCATTGCTTCGATCTTACAAACATGATTTATCGAATGAATAACTATACAAAATATTTCATTGGATAAATGACCTTGAAATCATACACAATATTTAAGTGCAATTTCCAATGTGATAATGGTTCTATGTTCCTCGATCTTGTAACACGTTTTCATATGTGTTTCCAAGTTCAATGAATCTGGTAACATGTTTCACTCGGTGTATATCAACTCGTTGTATCATTATTTCTGCTTGGTAGACATGGAATGATACTCGGTAGACAACTCGGTGCATACTGGGCTCTATGAATACTTTCTTCTTTAACCGACTGTTCTGTTCATACCGAATAAATATTTCGGTAGTAGTAATGGACTAGAGTATATAGAATGACTTTGGATGTAAAACTAATGACAACTTGATAAGTAGTAACATTTCCAAGTCTTGCTATTTAATCATTTAATTTTTCTTTCAAAAAAATTAGTTCCTTTCAAGTATCAAGATTCATACTTAAGTGTAATGGTTTTGTTCCCAAACATTTGTACCTTACAAGTAATTTAAATCATTTTCATAAGCTATCTCTTACAAGTATCATAGTTTCGAGCGATTAGTATTTTCTTGTATTTAGTTCAAGTTTTAGGATTTTAATTATTATCATAGTTTTCTTTCAAGAAATGACTACTTACAAAGTGGTTAATTTATTTATTTCCATTATCATCAAGCATGTAAAACTTATATCTTAGTTTTTAATTTCAAGCAGTATTCCTTGCATATAAAAGTTTCTTTTTCATAATTGTTTTAGTGTAATGTTTATTTAAGATTTCATGAATTCAAAGTTAATTCCTATATAGACAAACTAAACAAGAGGAGTTGAAACCAAAAACCTTAGCAGTATTCAATATCTATGGTGCCTCTAGGTCATGCATGCAAGTAATGTCGTCGTGTTGAACTACTGCACTTAACACCTAATAAAGATGCAAAAAACGTGTTGGCCATTTGGTGGAATTGATTATGTGTTGCATTGATGTTTTGTCATTGATGCCAATACTAGTTGTTTGGATGCTTTACCGACACCCTTTTGGTCCTGGTAGGTTTAGTGGTTTCTGGTTAAATTGGATCCGACATGATCCCATAGGATTTGGTATAGTCTGGTGATGGAATTGGCTTGTTCATGATACTCATGCTCATATTTGGTCAGTTGGTTTTGGTTTGGTGAATCGATTGATATCCTGCTTGCTTAGGAGATTGGTTTTTGGTTCTGGCGAGGGTTTCACCGGCAGAGCTTTTGATAGAGATCTTTGATGAATTGCATAAGTGGTGTTGGTGCAACTTCTAGTAGAGTTTCAGGATGCTTTTGGTGATCATGTTCAAGACTTGGTGGATGGAGATCATTGTTGAAGCGTATGGACCTATACTGGGTCCTGGTTGATCTAGGTTATGGACCAGCTTTAATGTAACGTGTGGATAGGACCTATTGATGTATTTTCAGGATGTCTTATGTGTTGATATTATTTGTTTGGTCTAAGGCCGACATGGTTTGTAATTATGTAATTGGTTTATTCTCTAGTGGCTGACCTAATTGTTTATGGTCGAGGGTTTGTATATATAGATGTAAGATCTCATTGTAGATCATCATGGTTATTGTTAGAGGTCATGGTCAAGTAATATAATGTATGAATAATGTAATATCATTCAGGCAGAGGAATTGGTTGATCATTGGAGATCGAATTGGGTTTAAGTAAGAGGATTTAGTCCTCCAGTATTGAGCTTAACTGGAAATGTACTCCGGCATAGGAGATGCTATCTTTTGTAGTTCAAAACTTCTTTGGATTTTAGTCTGGATTTATATGTAGTCGGTGAGGCTCCTTTTGTGATGAGCAGTGCGCTCTAGGCTGTTGGCCTTCCTGCAAGTGTAGGCCCCTCAATTATAATTCACATACTTACTGCAGAAGTATTATCTGACTGTGGGTAGGCTTCCAACTTGTTGGTATTTTGGATATGTTGATATGGTTTTGTCATTGATGTAAACACTTGTCAAACACTTGTCAACACTTATCAGCATTAGGAGATCTTTGGTTATGTTCACCGACATGATCAGTGACTTATGCACAGTCACTAGTATTTGGTTAACCGACATGATTATATTGTTCACCGACACTGAGGATGATCTGTTATCATTTGGAGATTACTTGGTTATGTCAAAGACATTTTTTGGACACTTTGTCTTGGTGATTTGATTATTGGTTGAATTGGGTTTGCATATTTGTTGTTACCAACAAATAGGTCCAGGATATGCACCGACATGCTTATGTATTCCAGATCAACACGACACGTCATGAAGATGATTTGTTATTATTGTAAATGCATTGAGCCGACATCATGCATCACATATTTATTCATTTGTAATTGATTTTATTGTAATATCTTTTAGTGAGCCGACCTACATTTGGTCTTAGGTTATGGTATAAATGTAAGATCTCATTTATGAGATTATGTGGTAGAGTGTGGAAAAGGATTGTAATAAGGTATATGCAAATATAAGCAGAGCTATACACGCAGAAATCATTCAAGATTGAAGGAAGGTTTGAAGAAGGCAAATCAGAGCTTAACCGGTACTGAATCCAACATATGGAGATTCTATTCTGAGCAGTACATTATTATTGGTTTTAACCATCCAATTGCAGCCAGTGTGACTCCCATTTTGTGATTGAGCAGTGAGCTGTAGGCAGTTGGCCTTTCTGCATGTGTAGACTCCATATTGTACACACGCACTATATGCAGTAGTATCATCTGATTGTGGGTAAGGTTTCCCACCGTGGTTTTTCCCCTTACAGGGTTTCCACGTATAAATAACTGTGTTATATGTTGTGTATGTTATTTGTGTTTCTATTTCATGCATTAAACTTTACCGGTACTGCAATTAACTGTTAAATTGTCTACTGGCATTGAAGTTTGGTTTACCAGAATTAAGCTTTAAGTTTGGTTAAGTTAGTTTTGGTTTGTGTTTATTGGACAACTGATTCACCCCCCCTCTCGGTTGCCTTGGGACCTAACAATTGGTATCAGAGCCTAGTCCTCTTTTTGCAGAAGCTTAATAGCTTGAGGAGATCCAATGTCTACTAACTATTTCAAGAAGGATAGTCTGAAGCTTGATGGAACCAACTATGGTATATGGAAGATCAGGATGGAGACACATCTGAATTGCATTGGGAAGGACATATGGGATGTTACAAAGAATGGTTATACTATTCCCACTCAAAGTCAACCTAATCCACCAACCTTGGCTAAAGATGAGGAAAATGATTGCAAAGCAAGAGAAGCACTTTTGAGCGTATTTTCAAACTAGCAAATCATGGGATTATCAAATAGATCTACTGCTAAAGCAATTTGGGATAAATTGGAGACACTGAATGAAGGTGATACCATAGTCAAAATTGCAAAACTAGAATGCTTCCGGGTCAAGTATGAAAGTCTGAAAGTGGAAGAAGATGAAAGAATTTCTGCTTTTATGGAAAGAGTCAATGAAATTGTTTTGGGTATACAATGTTGTGGAGGAACCTTAAGTGAAAATGAAATTGTTTCTAAAGTTTTAAGAGATTTTCCATGGGCATATAAAATGAAAGTTACTACTATTAATGAATTGAGAACAATGCCTAATGCATCAGTATCTAGAGACACTTTGGTTGGAAAACTCTCAGCTTTTGAACTTGAGGAATTTGGTCCTATTGCTACAATTAAGACATATCTAGCTTTCAAAGCATCATCATCATCTACAACATCATCATCATCTGCAACATCATCATCATCATCTAAAAAATATGAATGGAAAGCCTTTTATGCAAGAGAACTTGAAGAAATTAGAAAGGAGAATGAAGAACTGGAAGAGCTTGAAGCACTATTTGCAAGGAAAATGCCTAAAGGTCCAGTTGGAAGTAAGTATGAAGGTAAAGCACCATTTAAATGTTTCAACTATAATAAGATTGGTCATATAGCTTCTAGGTGTCTTGATAGACATGCAAGATTGAAAGAAGAAGCTAAAAGAACATACAATCCTAACCCTGAATATCAAAGGTAAAGATTTAAGAAGAATAGAGACAAATCATGTTACTATGCTAATGAAGGAGTCACTAATGATTATGATGAGGAACCAATAGACAATAGATGGGCTTTTGTTTCTATAATAGAAGATCAACCAACACCTACTATTCAACCAGTAGAACAAGCCCTGGAAGCTAAAATTGAAGATAGAGATGAATGGATTACTGATTCCAGATGTTCACATCATATGACTGGTGATAAGAGTAAATTCTTAACCTTTCCGGAATACAATGGAGGTCTAGTAATATTTGGAGATGACAAAGCTTGTTTGATTAGAGCAAAAGGCACTATATCCTTTGATGGTAAGTATAATACTGATAATGTTTACTTTGTTGAAGGTTTGAAGAATAATCTTTTGAGTGTTGGCCAATTAGTTGAAAAGGGATTTCAATTACAATTCAAGAATGGTAAATGCAAAATCATGAACATAACTGATTTAGAAATTGCAACCGATAATCAAACTAGAGGTATTATCTTTCATTTGAATAACAATGAGAAGACATGCTTGATTGCACATATTGATGAAAGTTGGCTATAGCATAAGAGACCATGTCATGTAAATTTTGATTGCATTGTGAAAATCAATATAATTAAGGTAGTAAGAGATTTACCTAAGATTGTTAAGCCTCACAATCCGGTATGTAAGGAATGTCAATTTGGAAAGCAAGTTAGAGCAACTTTTAAGAGTATACCAGAAAAATCCAATAATGTTCTTGACTTAATTCATACTGATTTATGTGGTCCAACAAGAAATAGAAGTTTACAATAAGATAGATATTTTATGTTAATCATTGATGATTATTCTAGAATGTGTTGGGTTACTTTTCTCAGGGAGAAATCAGAAGCTTTTGGGAAGTTCAAACTATTAAAGGTCATGGTAGAGAATGAAATTGGTAAGAAAATCAAATGCTTGAGATCAGATCAAGGAGGTGAATTCACATCTAAGGAATTTAATACATTTTGTGAAGTGAATGGAATTAAAAGATAGTTATCAACACCTCAAACACACCAGCAGAATGGAGTTGTGGAAAGGAAGAACCGAACTATTTTGGATGCAACTAGAAGTATGGTATCAGAAGCAAACCTACCGCATGTGTATTGGAGTGAAGCAATCAATACAACTGTTTATACATTCAACATAGTTCACATCAAAAGTGAAACCGGTAAGACCCCTCATGAACTATGGTTTGGTAATACTCCTACTCTTAAATATTTCAGAATATTTGGAAGTAAATGTTATATTAGAAGAGATGAGTATATTGGAAAATTTGATCCTAGAAGTGATGAAGGAATATTTCTTGGTTATTCATCTAAGAGCAAGGCATATAGATGTTTTAATAAAAGATTGCAGAAAATCATTGAAAGTGCAAATGTGAAGATTGATGAATAGTTTAGAAGGTCTATATACTCTGAACCGACAGTTGAGATAATCACAAATGAACCTACTATGAGCATACCAGTACAGAATGTTGATCCAGTCACACCGGCATCATCTGAGAATTCCACAGTGACTGAAGAACAACAACAAGTGAAAACACCTAGGTATGTAAGATTGAATCACTCTGAAAATCAAATAATTGGGAACAAATATCAAGGAGTTATGACTAGAGGAAAACTGGCTAATGAAGAGGTATGTCTTGTTTCTCAAATTGAACCAGCATCTATTAATGAGGCATGTGAAGATAAATATTGGATTAAAGCTATGGAAGATGAATTGGAACAAATTGAAAAGAATAACACATGGACATTAGTTCCCCGACCTAAAGACAAAAATGTAATTGGAACTAAATGGGTATTCAGAAATAAACATAATGAAGATGGTAAGGTAATCAGAAATAAAACAAGATTAGTGTGTAAGGGATATTCATAGAAAGAAGGAATTGATTATAATGAAACCTTTGCACTGGTAGCTAGAATTGAGGCAGTCAGATTATTCTTAGCTTTTGCAGCACACAAGAACTATAAAGTATATCAAATGGATGTTAAATGCACATTTTTGAATGGTGATCTAGAAGAGGAAGTTTAAATTGAACAACCTGATGGATTTTCTTTGACAGTTGACAAAGATATGGTTTGCAGGTTAAGGAAAGCTTTATATGGATTGAAGCAAGCTTCTAGAGCTTGGTATACTAAATTAGACAAATATCTTTTGAAGATTGGTTTTACTAAAGGTAATGCTGACAAAAATCTATATTACAAAGTAACTAATGATGACATCTTGGTTATTGAAGTTTTTGTTGATGATATAATCTTTGGAGGAGAAGATGGATTATGTAAAGACTTTTCTAATAAGATGCAGGAAGAATTTGAAATTTCTATGATTGGAGAGATAAAATTATTTTTAGGATTGCAGATCTCACAGACTGATAAAGGTATATTCATAAATCAATCAAAGCACTTGAAGGAATTACTAAATAAATTTGGCAAGGAAAACTCTAAATCGGTAAGCACACCTTTGACTACAACTGGTAAGCTATCTTTGAAGGATGAATCAACACCTGTTAATCCGACTAGGTACAATTCTATGATAGGAGGTTTATTGTATTTCATACAAACAAGACCTGATATTTGTTGGTATTTTGGTTATGTTGATATGGTTTTGTCATTGATGTCAACACCTTTAACACTTATCAACTCTGGCACTTTGATGGATCGGCAATGTTCACCGACAAGCAAGTGACTTTATGCACAGTCACTGGTATCTGGTACACCAGCAGGATATATTGTTCACTGGCACTTGGAATGAAATGGAAAACATCTGGTTATGTCAAAGACATCATTTGGACACTTTGTCTTGGAGATTTGTTCATTGGCATATTCGTATTTGCATATTTGTTGTTACTGACAAATAGGTCCAGAATAAGCATCGACGAGCTTATCTATTCTAGATCAGCACGACATGCTTTGGAGATGATTTTGTTGTTATTGTAAATGCATTAAGCCGACATGTTGAATCAGATATTGCATTGGTTATTGATTTACTTATAATTGATTTTATTGTAATATCTTTTAGAGCCGACCTACTAAAATTGGTCTTAGGTTATGGTATATATGTAAGATCTTATTTGTAAGATCGACATGAGATTGGAAAAAGGAATTATAAGAAGGTATATGCGAGATTAAGCAGAGCTATACACGCAGACATCATTTGAAGGTGAAGCAAGGTTTTTGTAAAGGCAATCAGAACTACACTAGTACTGAAACTAGTATATGAAGATGCTATTTTGAATAGTACATCATTATTGGATTTAACCATCCAGTTGTAGTCAGTGTGACTCCTATTTGTGTTTGAGCAGTGAGCTCTAGGTGCTTGGCCTTTCTACATGTGTAGACCCCATTTATATACACATACTATCTGAAGTAGTATCATCTGATTGTGGGTAAGGTTTCCCACCGTGGTTTTTCCCCTTATAGGGTTTCCACGTACAAATATTGGTGTTATGTGTTGTGGATGTTATTGTCTTTTTGTTTCATGCATTAATCTTTACTAGTACTGCAATTAACTAATAAACTGTCTACCGGTATAAAGTTTAGTTTACCGGTATTAAGCATTAAGGTTGGTTAAGTTATTTTTAGTTTGAATTTATTTGACAATTGATTCACCCCCCCTCTCAGTTGTCTCCGGGACCTAACAATATTATGAATGTAGTATGTATTGTTGTAAGATTTCAGAGTAATCCTAAAGAAAATCATGAATCAACAGTGAAAAGAATTTTCTGGTATCTACAAGGCACTAAAAATCTTGGTTTATGGTATCCTAAAGATAAAAACTTTGACTTATGTGCATACACAGATGCAAATTGGGCAAGAAATGTAGATGACAAAAAAAGCACCACTAGCAGAGCATTCTTTCTTGGTAGCAGATTAATCTCTTGGTTGAGCAAGAAACAAAGTTGTACATCTTTATCAACAACAGAATCAGAATATGTTATAGCAGCAACTAATTGTACACAGGTATTATGGATTAACCACATATTGAAGGACATAAAGGTAAAATGCAAAGAACCTATAATCATTTACTATGATAATATGGCAGCAATTGATATATCAAAGAATCTAGTATTTCACTCTAAAACTAAACATGTTTCTATCAAATTCAATTTTCTAAAAGAGAATGTTGAAGAAAAATAAGTGAAATTGGTTTATGTGAATACTAAAGAGCAGATTGCAGATATCTTTACTAAACCTTTAACTAAGGAAACTTTTGAATATCTAAGAGAGTAGCTTGGAGTTATACCCTCACCGGTAGAAACTTAGACAGTTGGAGCATGACATCAGACTGATAGACTTAACAGAGAAATCTTTTTTCTGGCTTTGATGAGGAGAGCTACTTCCCAGGGGGAGTAGTTGGATAAATTGATAAGTTGGTATTTTGTGATAAGTTCTTTGAACTGATTCTATTTGGTTTTGTATTGCTTTGGCATTTGATGTCAAAGGGGGAGAGATATCTATGGAAAAACACATTATCTTTTGGGGAGAGGTTATTCATTGGGGGAGAGATTGTTACTCTTTGTATCTATATTTTTTATGATCTCTTTGGGAGATTGTTGGTTTTTGGTTTTTGGCATTTCTGATTTGGCACTTAGATGGTTTTTCCATCTTGGGTTGCCATCAATGCCAAAGGGGGAGATTGTTGGTATTTTGGATATGTTGATATAGTTTTGTCATTGATGTCAACACTTGTCAAAAACTTGTCAACACTTATCAGCACTTGGAGATCTTTGGTTATGTTCACCGACATGATCAGTGACTTATGCATAGTCATCGGTATCTAGTTAACCGGCAGGATTATATTGTTCACCGGTATTGAGGATGATCTGTTATCATCTGGAGATTACTTGGTTATGTTGAAGACATCATTTCGACACTTTTTCTTGGTGATTTGATTATTGGTCGAATCGGGTTTGCATATTTGTTGTTACCAGCAAATAGGTCCAGGATATGCACCGACAGGCTTATCTATTCTAGATCAGCACGACATGTCATGAAGATGATTTATTATTATTGTAAATTCATTGAGTCGACATCATGCATCGCATATTGATTCATTTGTAATTGATTTTATTGTAGTATCTTTTAGTGAGCCGACCTACATTTGGTCTTAGGCTATGGTATAAATGTAAGATATCTTTTATGAGATTATGTGATAGAGTGTGGAAAAGGATTGTAATAAGGTATATGCAAATATAAGGAGAGCTATACATGCATACATCATTCAATATTGAAGGAAGGTTTGAAGAAGGAAAATCAGAGCTTAACCGGTACTGAATCCAGCATATGAAGATGCTATTCTAAGCAGTACATTATCATTGGATTTAACCATCCAATTGTAGTCAGTGTGACTCCCATTTTGTGATTGAGCAGTAAGCTCTAGGCAGTTGGTCTTTCTGCATGTGTAGACTCCATATTGTACACACATACTATCTGCAGTAGTATCATTTGATTGTGGGTAAGGTTTCCCACCGTGGTTTTTCCCCTTACAGGGTTTCCACATACAAATAACTGTGTTATGTGTTGTGTATGTTATTTGTGTTTCTGTTTCATGCAATAAACTTTACAGGTACTGCAATTAACTATTAAACTGTCTACCAGCATTAAAGTTTGGTTAAGTTAGTTTTGGTTTGTATTTATTGGACAACTGATTCAGCCCCCTCCTCTAAGTTGCCTCCGGGACCGAACATTCCCATCGTGTTTTTTCCCTTTATCGAGTTTTCCACATACAAATTTTGGTGTTATGTGGATAGATTTTATTCTGTGATTATTATTTATACTTAATTGGTTTAACTTCTATTCCGGTATTAATGTTTTGGGTTCCAGTATTAAAGTTTAAATTTCTAACACCTCATGTAATCTATGACAACTGATTCACCCCCCCTCTCAGATGGTTCTGGTATTAAAGTTTAAATTGCTAATGACTCATGTAATCTGTGACAACTGATTCACCCCCCCTCTCAGTTGTCTTCCAGTTATTTGAACTGTCTAACACAATGACATTTGTGCCATCGTCCCTCTAATTCGCCAGGGAGAAATAAGGGTCATTTGGAAGTTAAAATCCAAGGGGTGGGTAATCCCCCTTGGATCTATAATCTAAAAATAATAAATTTTAAATGAATTTACATCCGCTCAATTAAACCTTAGAAAACACCATTAGGGTTTGGTGGCGCGTGATATTTTTGGAATTTACTTATCTTGATGAAAATTCAATGGATGATAATGGATTAAGGGTGAAGTATTTAATATGAAATAGGACTTAGTTGTTTTATGCAACAAGAAGAAAGCCACCTTGAGCCTTTTTTCTATAGAGCTACCATCGTGGGTAGCAACCGCAGAAAAACTGTCTGTGGCAATGACCCTAGAAAGGGTTGTGTAGCCACCAAACAATTTGCACTAAATCATAGTTATTGTTTACACCTTGATCTCGTGCTGAAACAGGTATGTAGGCAGTCTAGGGATGGAGTTTTTCCTAGTACTCAAGCGTTCAGGGATGGGGATTAGAATTTGGTTAAGGTTGAGTGGTCGGTTTTTTGAAGCTCCTTGATCTTCCAATCTAAGGGTGTAGATAATACTAATTGAAAGATTAAAATAAATTCAATGCATACTCGGAAGGAATCCTGTATGGATTCACTTGAATTCCCGAGGCTTTAGGCCGAATTCTGAGGCAGAACTCAATCTTGTTTGTATAATTATTTTCTTATATTCCTAAGGACGACGACCTCGATGCACTCCTAGTAGGGGAGTGTAGTCTTTAGAGAATGACTCAGGACTAGGATGGTCCCGATGAGTCGAAAGTCTCTAGCCAAAGCACTTCGTATTCTTTATGAATATATGCCTACTCCATTTGGGTAGATGCCTATCTCAAATTGGATAGATGAAACCCCCTGTCTTGTATGGAAAGATGCCTAACCTGTATGGTTAGATGCATAACTCGTATGGTTAGATGCCTATCCTAGTTAGGTGGATGCCTATCTTGTTTGGATAGATGTACCTGAGTATGCCATTGAATCAAATATAATTAAATTAAAAAAAGTAGTCAAAATTTTTGGGTTAAGACAAGTGGGTCATCACATATTGTTTTGATTCTTTAGTAGCAGAGGAGAAGTGTGAAAGAGTGTGAAGAAGTGGAAAGAGCATATTTTGAGTATCTGTGCTTAACCGGAATTGTAATCAGGTATTAGGAGATGCTATTTTCATAGTTCATGTAATCTAGATTATTGTTCGAATTTTTTAAGATAGTGAGTCTTCCTCAAGGTTATAGCCCTTCTTCATTTGAGCAATGAGCTCTAGGCAATGTGCCTAAATGCATGTGCATTCCCCATTATAATATTTACATTTACTCCTAACAGGGTATTATCTCATTGTGGGTAGGTTCCCGTCGTGGTTTTTCCCTTAACTTAGTTTTCCACATCCAAAATCTTGGTGTTATGTGTGTTATTGATGTGGTGATGGTTTATGTTTACATTGCTAATAATCAGATCTGAATTTAAGTTTGAATAGTGTTGAGTTTGTGAGAAAACCGATTCACCCCCCCTCTCAGTTTGCTGCATTATTTCCAACAAATAGTGAATTCCTTCATTTTCTATAAGAAGGAAATAAGGAACTTGTAGTTATTTTGGGGGAGGGAGGCAAAACAATGTTGTGTATATTTTTTAGACTTCAAAGGAGAATGTGCAATAATTCTTTATTCTAATAATGGTTTCGGTTATTTGTTGAATACAATGAAAAGATACTATTGACAAATTGTATTTGTCTTCACCATATAAATCAATATATCAATAATATATTGGTTTGTCATTGTACTTTCATGCTTCTGTGTAACTTGTTTTGTGGGCTTTCTTAATGACAAATTAAATTCTATTAGATAAATTGTTGTAGTTTGGGGAAATAAATCAGGATCAATAAGTAGGGTTTTGTGGTTGACATTCTTGCACGTTTATGTCATGTATAAACATTCTAAGTGCCAACATATTTGATTTCAAGAAATTGGATGAACATACATCAATTTTGAAATATGACTCTATTGCCCTCAATTAAGGCATTGATTTTCATTCTATTCCAAAACAAAATATAAAATCAATCTACTTTTTTGTTTCTAAAATAGGTGTTAGTTTAGTTTTTCAATTTTCTATTTCACTTCACTCTGGTGCATAATAGAAAACAATAAGGGGATATTAAGTAGAGGTTGCAATCCAATAAACCTCTGGATTAATATATGTGAAGTTTTATCTATGTGGGCATCATTGTTAATATTGTAAAATATTCAATGGATGACAATTATGGTCCACCCACCAAGGTTTTGTAGAGCCTAAAGTGTAGGGGTCGCCAAATCCAATAATGAACCTAAGAATAAGATCTATCATATCTTAGGGTTTGATAATCTGTTGATCTAAGAACTAACAAGTAGATCAATCAGCATTATTTGGTGTCAAAATAGACAAGGAGGACAAATGTTAGAGTTTTTTTTTTTGATTTGTGAGATTCTTTTGTTATGGCTATTGAGAGTAATTATGTTATCTTGAAGATAGAAGATGTGGTGGATTATTTTCTTTATAAATAAATGATGATTAAGGTATCCATGAATTTTAAGGAGGCTCTAAATGTTTGTGGAAGATCTAAAAAAAAGTAAAAAAGAATGAAAATCATGATAAATTCAAGTCCTAGGGGAGATCCAAATCTACCAAAAGCCTAAAGTTATTTGTTGGAACTGAAGTAATCCTGGAAATTTTCACAAGGAGTGAAAAAAGATAAGAAGAAGAAAAATAAGATATTTGATATTATATTGAGTCCAAGAAGGAAGATGGTGATGCATTGATTGCAACTCTAGTGAATTGTACAAGTAATGATGATGGTTAATTAACTCGGGTGCATATTTTCAAATGAACTCTAATAGAGATTAGTTTTTTGAATATAAATAATTTTGATGGAGGTAAGGTGAACTTGGGTGATGATTCTTGTTTTAATATTTTTGGTCATGGCAAAGAACTTAGAATCAGGTTTCTTGATAGTAGAATAAAAAGGATTACTGTGTGTTGCATATACATGGACTACAACAAAACTGGTTATCTACGAGAAAACTACTAGATGAAAGTGTACATGTAATCTTTTCTAATAAATGATGAAAGATGGTTAAAGGTGTTATGGTAATTGATAGTTATTTCATTTTTGGCACATTGTATAATATTGATGCATACACTATTGAGTGTAATAGTACTTCTGTAAAAATCAAGTCTATGGCTACTTCACTAGAAGAGGAAAGGGTTTCATCTACAACAAATGGTCATCAATTCTAGGTATCCAAGGTTGCTTTTTCTTTTTAAGAAAAGTTACATTTAGAGAAGACTGTGTTATGGCACCAAAAACTTGTTCACATTAGAGAAAAGGGTCTAAAAACGTTGTTGAAGGTTTGACTAATTGTAATCTTGATTTTGATTTCCTTGAGCATTTGTTTATGGAAAACAAAACCACATTTAGTTTTACGCAATTTATCATAAATATTGAATTTTATTTTTGTGAGAATTACATTTATGAAAAAAAAAACTACATTTAGTTTTATTCGAGTTCTCATAAATCTTTTTGTGTATTGGTTTTTATTCATTTTGATATGCTTGGTCTCATAGATGTTCATTCCACTTGAAAACCCATGTATTTAATTAAATTTATTGATGGCTATAGTAGAAGGACATGAGGTAATTTTCTAAAAAGTAAATATAAAGTTTTTAGTCATTTTAAATAATTTAAAGCAATGGTTGAGTTACAGTCTAAAAAGAAAATGAAATGTTTGAAACTAATTATAGTAGTGAATTTTCCTCTAAATACTTTGATATATTCTATAATGGTTGGGGCATTATAATATAAAATATAACTTTTTATTCTTCACATAAGAATGGAGTTGTAGAATGAATGAACATGGCATTGATAAAGAAGGCTAGGAGTATGCTTAGTGGTGTTGACCTCTAGAACAACTTTTTTGGGTTGAAGCTATTGTCACTACTTGCTACCTAATTATTAGTTCTCTTCCATTAGCTCTTGTTGATAAATTCTTATGGAGGTATGATAATTTCACAAGCCTTCATTGAGATATCTTAAAGTTTTTGGTTGTGAGGCATATGCACATGTGTCAAAGGAGAAGTGAATACATTTGAAGAAAAATGTTGTAATATGTATCTTCATTGGGTATAGTCATCATGTGAAAGGATAAAATCTTTGGGATCTTGTTGCATAGAAGGTAATATATAATATCTAGACGTTATTTTTAGAGAAACTAAGCCTTCTATTATACTACAACAAAAACAAACTAAAAAAAAAAGATATGATTCAACTTCTACACCTAAGAAAGTTGAATCAAGGCTAAGATATATAAACAAGAAGTTGAGGAGAGCTCATCTATCTCAAAATCATTAGAAGAGGGGAAAGAACCTCCAATTTATCTTATTTAAAGGTTTACAAGACATAAACAAGCACCTGAAAGGTTCTCATTTGATTGGAGATATATTTTTTACTTTGAATAGTAACATGGATAAACCCACATTTGTAGAAGAGGCATTAGATACAAATATTATAGAATCTTGGAAGATTTCTATCAATGATGAAATGGCAGATTTGAAAAACTATGATACATGGGATCTTGTACCATTTCCTAAAGGGTGCAAACATGTTGGTTGCAAATGGGTGTTTAAGAAAAAATCCATTTATATGGAGGTATTGATAAGTAAAATATGAGGTTGGTTGTGAAAGGTTACTCTTAGGTTGAGGGTGTTGATTATAGTGAGATATTTTCACTTGTTGCAAAGATGGTGTCTATTAGATTCTTGCTTTCTATTTCTCTTGCTTATAATTTAGAGGTTGAGAAAATGGATTTGAAAAGTGATTTCCTTTATGGTGATTTAGAGGGGGATATTTATATGACAGTCAAAGAACTATGTGGTGAAAGATAAGTAATTTGGTTTGTAAATTGAAGAAATATTTGTATGGCATCAAACAAAGTCCTAATATGTACCAAAAATTTGACACATATGTGTTGAGTTTAAGCTTGAGTATTCTACATAAGATCATTATGTTTCTTATTAAACTAATGGTGATAGTTTCCTAGTTATTACATGATGACATGTTCTTGTAGCATCCTAAATTGTACCCGCCTACAATTTTGTCCTCACTTGGACCTCACTTTGGCACTTCAGCTCCTGAGGCCCGATTAAAGTGTTGATACTGCTCACACAACCTATCAAACATTCTTTTTCACCATCTTCAATCTCCCCCCAAACCTGAAGCCCTAATTTCTAGGACTGTGGCGCTAGATGCCCTAGTCCTAAATCAAGACCATAGTGCCCAACCCCATGGTCCTCTAAAAAAGGGCCTAATTCGGGGCCTCATAACGATCACATAATTTTAGTGGGGACCTAGATTCCATGTTGGCTTGTGTCAAAATTTAATTTTGTTTTCCGACAAGCAAGTATAAAAGGAGGTCTACCCCTCTCATTGTAAGCCTAATCAATTGAAATCAAGATCTACACTCTATAAAATCCAAGTGAGGAAGTAATCCGTCTTTCATCAAGAATTACAACAGAAGTCAAGTCAAGTTTCAAACATTGAAGATGACATCCATGATCTATGTTTTATGAAGACAACATACATGAAACCCTAATTCCTTTGTGAAGGTCAAACAAAACTTCACTGAGGTATATATCATTTGTGTTTCAATCATTTTCAACCTTTCCCTCAAAAGGAAATCATTTTATTACAGTCTTTCATTTACATTTATCAATTCAATTTCATGGTTAATTCCAAATTTGGCATTTGAGCTATGGCAAACCCCTATTCCCAACATATTTCTTTTTTTCTTTGTGTAGGAATAGGTGCAAATTTGTACTCGGGAGGATCGATAGAGTTCATAGTGACGAATAGGTTCAACTTTTGATGACGGAAAATTCGGAGGACCATGGCGAATTGATATTACCTAGTCCCAAAAAATCAAGTTGAACTTCTGAGAATGGATTCTAGAAAATTTATTTTGCCCAGATCCATGTTAGTGGCTCCATGGAACAGCTATAGCTTACCATTTCTATGATAATACTTCAATTATCACCCATCTTGCCCTAATTATAAAAAAATCAAATTCCGTTCAATCTTAGAAGGAGAAAGGCCTTACCCAAAGAGCTTGGAATCAGATCAAAATCTCAGTCTTTTTAGCATAGATCTATTAAATTCATTCTCCTCCCAAATGTATTGGTCAATTAGGTAATTTAATGGTTTTATTATCTTACTTTAACCTTAACCCTAGTTTTTTTCGCCAATACATTTTTGTGAACCCGACTTCTTGCACCCTAATTTCTGACTTGTGATCTTAAATCTGATTTGCATGCATTTTCAAATTCAAACTTGTAACCATAAGTTTTATTTTTAATTGAATTACATAAATTTAGAGGTTAAATTCACAAAAAATCTTAATTTATAATTCTAAAAATAAACTTGTGGGTTGCTTAATTTTGATTTATTGACTCAGATCTGATTGTTTATGCATGTTAAAATTCAAATTTACACTCATAGATAGCATTTTCAATTGAATTGCATAAATTTAGAGGTTAAATTCACAAAAACCCTAATTTATAATTCTAAATTAACTACAAAAACCCTAATTTATAATTCTAAATTTACACTAGTAGAAATATGGCAAATAAATGACTACGTGACCAAAAATTTTAGTCACGATAAGTAAAAATGATCAAATTTTAGTCATTTTTTACAACAAAGCTATAAATGACTAATTTGGTCATCGGGTGAGATCATACAAATAAAAATGACTAAATAAATGACTAAGTTGATAGGTGATAGAGAAATTCTAAATAAATGACTAAATAAATTACTAAATAAAAGACTAGATAATTGTCTGGCTCTTCTCTTAAAGAAATTAGGTACTTGTATGATATAAAAAATTGATCCTAATATTTTTGTTTGTAAATTATTTATTATTTAAATATTATTTTTATTTATAAATAATAAATTATTTTATTAGCAGATGTATTATATTATATTTTTTTAATTTCTATTAAACGTATAATAAGAATAAAAGTATAACAATTTCACTTGGATTTAAAACAATTTTTGAAGGCAAAATAAATATTTTACCTTAATTATTTAAATTATTCTTTATATTATCTTAAATTAACAATTAAAAATATTATAATTGTATATATATATATATGTATGTATGTATATATATTCTAATAAATATATACGTATATATACATCTTACTGTTTATTAAAATTGCATTATATTTTTTATTGCACATTACCCCTTTTTTTGTCACCCTTTTTTTATCTATCTAGATTAAAAATAGCCTATATAGATTTTAAGGTCATAATTGAGTTTTTAAAAGGTATTGAATTCTTTAAATAATAAATAAAAAAATTACCTCCAAAGCCTAAGACCATAATATCAAGTAAATGATGTCGATACAAATGAAGTAAATAATGCTTTTAGTTTAATTTATATCTTATTAGAAAAGAAGCTCTAAAAAAAGTTTTATTTGATGCATTGGATAGTTAAAAATAGAAGTATTAAAATAAAGATTGAAGTAATCTTTATATTGCCTTATATTCATACTTCTAGTTAAATAAATAAAATAAGGAATAAACTATTATTATATTTATCATATTAATAATGGCATTTGATTTTCTTTATTTTGAATCATTATTAATATATTAAATATAATACTATTTAATTAATATTAATACAAACTTAAAAGCTTGTATTATAAAAACATTTTATGCACCTAATATTAAGATTGTGGGAGACCTAGGCTCGACCACACATTAATAATAGTTTTAACAGTGCCTAATGAAAAAAAAGCCCATTTTAATTTGAGAGGAAATAGGGCATGCATAAAAAAGAAGCTCAGAAATATCGAAACCCTAAAAAATCTTTATTCTTCGGTTATCTTTTCTCTTCACGGAGAAGAAATTGCCTGTGGTGGCCATGCACACTCTACCTTGAACTAGGGTTTGGAGGGTCAAAGTGGACTTAAAACTTGCACCTCTTAGAATACTCTTCTACGATATGTGCTTCTTATCATAGCATGCATATTTTCATAGGGTTTTGATGCTAGTGTGGCTATGAATGCAAAAAACCGTGCTTCCACTGCATCTTTTAAGGTTTAAATGGAAACCCTTTCTCATGTTTAATTATTTTAGCTAGGGTTTTGATTTGAAGCTATATGTGTGCATCTTCTGGAAAACTCAGACTGATAGAGATGAATCTTTCTTATAATGCTCTCCTGATGCTACAATAGCTCTTACTTTTTCAAAAATAGTAACACATTGATTAGCTGCTCAAATTGCTCGATATTGTAGCTGCTATGAATCCTGTTACAAACTTTTTTGGTGTTGCTACATGACCGGTTATTGCATCATTTATCTAAATATCTTGACAGTCAAGGGATATCAATACCTGTGAATGCTATTATTTTATTGTGTCTTTTCTTTAATCTTTTATGACTTTAATTTTGTTAGTGATCAACCATATGACTAGTGCCTTCAAGACATTAACAAAATTTTTTTCTCTAATGTTGAGAAAAGCCTTATCATTTTTGTTGATCTTCGTTACTTTTGACAGTGATTTTGACCTTTATGGTTCTAGATCTACTATGATAGAAAAATTTGATTGAATGACAAGTTATCTATGCATAATGTTTTATATCTTTATTTCTTTTGACAATACTTAATCATTGCATCACTATTTTGTTTTGGGTATGCTGAGATTCTTGTTTCTTATCAATCTATTATAGAATAGCTTTGATTCATTTCTTTGTTGGTGAAGTCACTGTTTGTAATTATTGTATATCTATCTTGTAGCCTAGGAATTTTATCTATATTAGAAACTTCACTTCCTTATTCACTGTCATCATCAATCTGCTCTTGGTCTGTGTATTGTGGAGGGATGCAACCTTTGTCAAACTTATGACAGTATAATGGACTCATTGTTCTAGATGGGCCGCATGCATATCATGATTTCAAGGCTGTCACTTCCATCCAATCTTTGACAATAAAAACAAAAACCTTCCAACTAATAGATTTATTCATTAGATGTAATGGTGGACTGCACATTATTTGATTTGGACCCATTATTATGACGGTTTCTGCTAAATGTCTTCTTATTCCGTTCTTCAAAATTTTTTCTCTATTTCACATTGTTCTTGAGTTATCTTTCTTTATTTTTATTGCTTTGATTGTATATATGATCTACTATTACCATTCTGCAGACTGATAAAGGTTTCTCAAAATTCGTGAACTGCTTTTTCACAAAATTTTTTGGGTCATTGCATTTTGAAGTCTTTTAATTGTTGTGTAAAAATAGTAAAAATCCAGTTCTGGGTTTTCACAATATCACCAAAACACTATGACTGTATCTTTGAAAATATCCTTCGCTGTCAAAATTTGAATAATAGCTGATTATTTGGAAAATGTCTCTGTCGTAGAAGTTTCAACTATTTTTCTTTGAGAATTAACTATGATTGTCTTTTGAGTGTGAAAGGCTACCATTGTATATTGTCCACATGTTGGAGGTTGTGAAGGCTGATATATGTCTTTTATTTATGTTGTTCTGAGACCATGACTATCAAGCACTTATGTGATTTAGAGGCTACAAAAATGTGTTTCTTGACTGAGATTAGAACCTTCTATTCTTTGCATCTATTTTATCCACCATTAATGCCTTGGGATTGCCTTCTTGCAAGTTTAGTCACCGTTGAGACTCCATTTATTGTTTCTTGACAATGGTGATGTCTGAGATTGGATCTTTGAATGAATACAAGTAGTTATTCAGTGTTTTACTCATAAAGACTGCTCTTATCACCATGCATAGGGGTTCTTCTTCTTTGTATGCTGACTATTGAAGCTTTTGTGCATTATTTGATGACTATTATTTCTTTATTCATGCCTCTATCTTGCAATGGATAGTGAACAATGGTGACGGTAATATCTATGTTTTCGGTGTGTTAAGAACTTGAAGTAACTGCATTAAAGGAAATATTCACTATATCATTGCATGCTTTGATAATTAAATGTCACTATGTTTTGAAAGGCAGTGTGACTGTACTATCCATCATGATGACTACTAGGACAACATTATATTTTGGTGGTTGTTATAACCTGGGTCATATCTTATGAATATCATGACAGTTTTCATCAGGACTATGACAGTAGAATGTTCTAATTCTCTAACTTTTCATTGTAGCTTGTTGTTGGATCTATTGCATTTGTGTAGCTATGAGCATCAACACTCTGTACTGGGTCTATAGCAATGTCTCCCATTATGTCTTCTGAAACCCTCTGCCTTTAAGAATCTACTCTAAATGTCACTATATAATAACTACATATAATCATTCTTTTAATTCTTTCCCTTGACAATGTGAAACTTTCATCTTGCAAAGCACTGCATTTTGGTTTTCCATTATCTATATCTTGGTTGATCATTAATCTATTGTGGATTCATTCATGGATCTCACTATACACTGTTGATGACACACTTTTTATGAAAAATACCAAGTCATTAACTATGAACCTGGCAAATAAGTTTTCTATAACTATCACAGCTTATTTGCATCTCTCAATATTAATTGTCTTTAATGATCCTTGCTCATCATGGCATGATTACATGATTATCATTTTGTAAGAAAGTTAAAAGCCGCTCATATGTCTTTAAGTTTGAAGCAGTCCTAAAGAAATATCTTTTTGTTTGTCTTTTTTACTATGAATGCATGCATTCACCAGAATGCTCATTTATTGTATTTGTACCTCTAGTCTCTCTTGGTGTTGCTATTAACTTTGATGATTTTATCATTTGTTTATACATGCAGGGTGGCTTCAAAGTTACAATCATCCTATTTACCTTCACTGTTATTTCTTTACATAGCTCTTGTATGTTCTAAAATTGCATTACATATGGTGATTATTGATAAATGCTTTTGTCACTGTCATAGCACACTGTCCATTGCATGAATTTGCCCTTTATTTTCTATTTGATGAATCCTAAAGTATCTATGCCTTAGACTATTCCATAGAAGGGTTTCGGTCATGGAGACTATGTCATGGTTCTCTGTTTTTTACTTTAGGTCATCTCATGGAGTGGACATCGAGGTGTTCTAATCAACAAATTTGATCATAAGACTCTTCTTTAGAACTCATCAACCTATCCAGGCAATGATGGGTTCTTTCTTTCTCTTCTTCATAAGATATTTGTATGACATACATTTTCATTCAGTAAAGAGATAGCAAACTTGGAAAAAAAATTGTGTACCTTTTATCTGCATTGCATAAGACCTATAATAGGTCACCAAATTTAGGTGTGATAAAATCTGGTAACACTACCAATGGATGTAAATATATGAATAAAATAAGGACTAAATATATGACTAAAATAATGACTATGATGACTAAATAAATGACCATTTAACAACAATCAATGATTAAATTAATGACTCAATATATAACTAAATTAATGACTAAATAAATCACTAATATGATTAAATAAATGACCAGAAAACAACAATTAATGACTAAATAAATCACTAATATGACTAAATAAATGACCAGATAACAACAATCAATGACTAATTAATGATTAAATATATGACTAAATTAGTGACTAAATATATGACTAAATAAGTGATTGTCATGGCTAAATAAATGACCAGATAACAACAATCAATGACTATATTAATGATTAAATATATGACTAAATTAGTGACTATCATGACTAAATAAATGACCAGATAATTACAGTCAATGACTAAATTAGTGATTAAATATATGACTAAATTAGTGACTAAATATATGACTAAATAAATGACCAAATCAATGACCACATTGATGACTAAATTGATCAATCAAAACAACCAATGGTCACGTGATCAAATTGATTTATGACTGACAATAAACTACCAGTGGTCACGTGATCAAATTTAGTCATTTATCTACAATTTTTGGTAGTATTTTTAGTCATATATTGTTGTTTTTATATTAGTGTTATAATTATAAAATTAACTTGTGGGTTGCATAATTTTTCAAGTTTATTTTCAGATCTGATTATTATGACTTGTTATGCTATAATTTAATTATCAATTAAAATCACAATTCAAATTACTTAATTAATTGGTTAATAAATCATTGTGGTGTAGTCATTGATTAGGAGGGATCTCAAAGCGATCAATCCAGACTGGTCAGCAAGAGTAAACAAAACATAAACACAAGGATATGATGGAGGAAATGCAGAACTGAGTGAATTATATCATAAAAACGGTCTCGGAAACCGGTACCAGAAAAATGGTCTCGGAAACCGATAGTGATAACTTGCCAGAAAAATGATCGAAATGCTCCTAGGTTTGGGAATAAGGTAGATGATCAATTCCTCAAGCAAAATCCAACTTCTTAAGATCCGGTGAGCCAATTCCAAAAAATGCAAAATGAAATGCTAAAACTGCAAAATAGAAAGCAAAACAAAAAGGAAATATTTTTGGTTGACGCAAGATTTCCAAGAACCGGGGATGCTCCTGCATCAGACATCCGAGGTTGTTAAAAAAGTGAGTCCATCACTTTGCTAGGGTCAAAGGAAAACCAAGGCGGTCTACCTCTGCCTGAGAAATCCAAGATGAATCTTCAACTGGTGTGCCTTTCCACTTTACAAGATACTCCTTAGATTGACTGCTTTGGGTATTGTTAGCACATATTTTTACAAAATATTTTGTGCTATATGGAGGCCTTTTCTTTTATCATATGAGTATTTATTGCTGGTTTGTATGTGCAGGAACCTTATTAGCAGGAGTAAAGTTCTCTAAGGATCAGTTGTTTTAGGAATGTCAAGGTATCACTTGGGCACATTAAGGGAATGCACTAAGTATAGACTGCACAAGTAACCCAGTATGGAAGCATTTAATGAGTAGAGAAGTCATTATCGTATAATCTAAAATTGTTTTCTAGTATGTATCAGACCCTATGGGATATAGTTGGGATCACTAATATTCAAGGTGGATGGCTCATTTATTCAAAATTATAAAATTTCAATTATCGGCCTAAGTAGTCCCGATGAAACAGCATTGGCAAGCAAAAGAAGGATTATCAGCATGATATATACCGATAAGTCAGAGGGAAAATTCATTGAGGCACTTAAGTAAATATTCAACACGGTGGTGTTCTTGGAAAATCATACCATCGAGATAGCTTTTTTCGATGAGGCCAAAGGTGGGTATTTTCTATCGACATATATCAGCTTATTGCAAATAATGAAAAATCTCTATCCCAATACCCGATGACTAAAGGGAACTAAAGGCGGGTCCATCGGAGAAAAATACCATATCGGGATAGTGCAAAAATAGTTAGGTCGATCCCCGATGATATGGAGAATTGGAAGGTGGAATTATCGGTATTACCTATACTGATAAAACAGACTCAGAGGTATAAAGCATAAAAGTGCATCGGAGACTCATCGGGACTTCGAGAGGAATAGAAAAAGGCTATTCTGACCCCCGATGAAGATAAAAGCGCCTACGAGGATATCAGTGTGAATTATACCGATAAAGTAAACATTAAGTGAGGAATCATCGGGACATCGGAAGAACTTTTATGCTATGCCGAATCCCGATAGGACTATTAAGGTGGATGGTGAGTTGCAAGGAGTTCTTCGGGGTGAGTTATGCCGATAACGCAGGGGGCCTAGTCAAAATGCGAATTGGTATATTGAGATCATCGGGCATTGGAGGGACATAAAATGAACTATGCTAATACCCAATGGGTTAAGTAAAATAAAACCGAAGGTGAATGCATCGAGGAGAGTTATGTCGATGGAGCGTGAAAACAAAAAGCAAAGCTGAAAATGAAGGAGTGCCCATCGGGATAAAGTGAACCATCGGGATAGCAGAAAAATTGCTATCCCTAGACCCGATAAGTTAGTTAGGATAGCTTGTGCCAATCAGAAGGTAAGAAGCAGTAAAGTCATAACAAACGATGCCAAACAATTGAATCATTGGGAAAAGTCTTGTCGATTAGCCATTGAAGGTCTTGATGTGAAAAACTGACAAAATGGCTTCCATTAAATGCATCCATTGAGTAGGTTTGTTATTGTACGAAGCAAATCCATCAAGATTGTAGTAATTAAGTACAAGATTGGACTCCTTGGGGATATATAGCTGGTGTTGCATAACAACATTTCGCACAAAGTTATTGCAGAAAGTTATCGAGTGTTCATTAAAGAAATATTTTGAGTTGCTGAGCATAGAATAGAAGAATCTGCAAAGATGGAAGAGTCAAGCTCAAAAGGGAAGTAGAAGGTCATTGAAATATCCAGTAGCCCATCAAAAAAATCAAAGGGTGAAGTCAATGAGGCTCGAAGGAAGTTAAATCAAGACTTGATAGATCAGATGGGCTCTCCAGGAGCTAGGTCACGTAGAGCTAAGGTAAATTTTCCTATTCGTGACCAATTGAAAGACAGATACAGAGAAATTGGAGATGTACTCACAATAGTGCGAGGGCATGAGATGTTTCTTTTTCATTACCTTTGTAGGGATGAGCCTATGCCAATTTCAAACCCATGGAGTACCAATTTAGGTAAACTCGTGGTACCTAATGTTTTTGTAAATATTGATTTATTGAAGCTCCTAGTAAGACATTATGTTACAAACAAGCAATGCATTTTGTTGCCTGACGGGACTGCTTTAGTTCACTTTGCAGTACCCACAATTCAGGAAGTTTTTGCAGTAGATCTGGAGGCAAATGTGCCCTTATCATTTGTGGATTTGGAAGAGGAATACAAAAAAAGGGATACTACATACCAGGGTTGGAACCTCACTATCCACAAAGTAGAGAAGGGGGAGCTAATAGAGGAAGATGGTCCTCATTATGATATGACTATTTTCAAGAAATATTTACAGTATACATATATGGCTTGTGGCCAGGTTGGAGGAGTTGAAGCTCCTGATGTGGCAAACATAGGACCACTGGTTTTAGCAGCAGATATTCAGAGACATAAGCCTAGAGCTTTTGATTTTGCTTCATACTTGGTGGATAGACTTCATGAAGGCTTCATGAACTTGAAAGATAATCTAGACAAGCATTTCAAGCATTATTCGTTGTGAATGCATATTATTTTATTTTATGGGAGATTTAGAGGGTTATGGTTAGAAGATTTGAATGTAAGTACAGTTGGGAAGAATGGATAGGATCAACCAGTGCAGTTATGGGTTTCTCTCTAGGATTACAAATATGTAAATTCTCATTACCTCAAATTTAAAGAATTCTTTGTTAAGCTGATTTTCTTGCTCTTTGGTGAGCCTCTGAAGGGATCATTTTCTAAGGATGTAAAGAAGTTTCTTAGGCCTCATGAGCACAAAAATCTAAAGGTTAATCACAATTGGGGTGATTGGTACTCATGCCAAAACTTCACTTTTGTTCAGTGCTATGGATTTGAAGATTACCCCTATGTGCTACCGAAGCCTACACTGGACAGGATTGCTTTTTTGGAAATTGTAAGGCAATTAAGTGTCTCTAATGCCAAACATTTCAGAGGTGCACACAAGCAAGCCTTCCTCCTCGACACACTTCATTTCTTAGATTTTAAAATTGTATCTACTAGAGCATATGAGGTTATTGATAGGAAGCTGGTGGATGAGTACAACCTGTTCCAGCACACATCTAGAACGCATTATGATCCTGAGGGCTACATCCACACAAGCAAGAAGAGACAGGAGTTGGGAGATTGCTTTCATCAGGAGGATGAGTTTGAAGACATGTGTAAAAATAAGGAAGTAGAGAAACTTGCAGAGGTTATGGAGACCTTGGAGAAGAAACTGGAGGAGAGAAGACAAATACTAGAAAACATGGAGGGAGACCCAGCTCAAAGTGATTCAGGGGAGAACGAGGTAGTTTCCAAGCTCTGTGCACCTGAGAAAAAGAAGGAACTAGAAGAACAAGATAAGCTCCTCATTCTGCTAAATGCAGAAACAAATGAAATGATGACAGAGAACACTTCATTTGTTTCAAATGATCAATTCATCAAGTCTAAAGAGTTTAAATCCTTCTTATACCACTTCAAAGGGAAGAAACTAAGGGAAGAAATGCCAAATATCACACTAGAGAATGAGGAGGAAATGTTGCAGAAGCTTAAAGCTAATATTGATGCAGAAATGGAGACAATGATCCCTCAGAGAGGAAGGTAGTTGCTAGTGGAAGCATGTATTATTCTTTTCCCAGGATGGGATTTGAGTGCATCATTCATTTTTGATAGTTTACTACACGTAGACAATAAGGACTTCAAGTTGAATGTCCAAGGGGTTAATGATATATTCATTGGATCAAGGTATGATCTGGATGAACAAGCAATGTTGTTATGAGATTTGTACCCCTGAATAAAAGGCCAAAAATCATAGATGTGGATAAATATTTTGGTCACATGATGACCCTGAAAGTTGGAGAGGTAGATCCTATGGTCATTGCTGACATAGGTATTAATATCTCAAAATTCAATAAGGCTCAGATGAAACACGAGATAGCAGAGAAAAATAAATATAAGGCTTTATATGAGGAAACTCTTAAGAGGAGTGGGCATCCGATCCCTCAAATTACTGATTCAAGAGGCCAATGGAAGAAGAAATTTGAAAAAATAGCTTATGAGAACACTAAGTTGAAGAGGGAGGTGAAGAGCATTAGGGCTAATACTGCTTGTGTATTGATGAGTAAAAGATATGATAACATGGAGAAGGCATTGAACTTATTCTAGGATTTATATTGGAGGAACATGAACAATATGGTGTCTAATACCAAAATTCGAGATAGACTCAACCTGTTGTTACAAGATACATCGACTAGGGAAAAGGTAAAGAAGAAGGTTCAGGGTTTTCTTATCACACATGATGAATTTATGAAGGAATTGAAATCTAAATTTGACGAGTGCCAACAAATTATTCAACATGGGGTTCCCAGTTTGGTAGATGATGCAAGTGTAATCAAGGATAAGACTGTATGGCTTTCTGAGTGTAAGTCTTTGCTTAGTGCAGCCCAGGCCATTGCCAAAACAGATATTCTTGATATGAATGACACAACTGATCAGTTGGAGAACTTTTACATGATAGAGAACACAGCCAAGGATGCAGTATTCAACGCTACAACCTACAAAGACACGGGCTATTTGTGGCACATTCAAAAGTGTGGACAGTGGCTGGATCGAAAATCTTAAGTCATTGTTTAGTTTTGTGTTTATAGTGCAATTGATGCTTTAGTTAGGCTGTTTAGTTATTGTTCAATTAGTTATTTAGGATAATGAAAGGGTGTGTCCTTTCATTCATATCTCTTAGCACGTGTATTTATAATGAGTCATTTTGTATGTAAAGGTATCTAGGGTTCATAAAAAATATACTGCCTGCAAGGACTGCAAGTTATATGTATTAGGGAAGTCTATAGAATGAAGAAGTATCTTTTTTGTGCAAACAAACTGTAATGGAGTATTTTCAAGTGTAGCTTGTGTATGCAATCATCTCCTAAGGATTAATATATAAAGGTTCATTGTTTCTTTTTCTAAGTATTGTGCATACTTCTGTGTTGATGAGTTATCTTTGTCCTCTTGATAAATCTATCATATGATTTTCTATGATGTGCCATCACATGTTGTTACATTAAATGTGAGATTGGGTTTTTCATTATTGTGTCACACATACTGAAACCTTCATAGTTGATGATTAATATTGTCTCAGGAGTTGATAAGATTTTTTGTCTACAAAGTGTTATAAATACCCTTGGATAGAGACATTGGTCTGTTATTTATCTTTTAAGGTCCTGGTTGGCCATGCATTTAAGGTCCTTGATAGAGAAACATTCTTCCCAAATTCTATATGAACTGATCTTCGTATGTTTCTTTTAAGTCCTGAAAGCATTCTTATTCTCAATATACTATCATAATCATTTTCATTTCTTTTCAAAGGCATTCACTTAAAGCACATAATAAAGCATAATTGCAGAAAAACAATTTGCCAGTTTTTGTAATTTGCTAAAAGGATTAAATCCACTTTAAATAACCTCTTTTGTGCTTGAGAGGAAGATGTATACCCACCTAGGTTTAGTGGAGCCTTAAGTGCAGAGGGATTTGGTCTTTGACCATCCCTGTTCATTGGCCAAGGCTAGTTGGATTAGTTAAGGATCTGGCAAACCCTTAAGTTTTCCAATTTGTGGTTTTGGGAACCAACAGGTACTACGCCCAATCCTACTATCCAAAATGTCTTCAATATGATTTGGTTCCTTCCAGGGAAACCATTTCTCCAAGTCTGCAATACTATCCTCATTTAGTTCTAGTTCATGATACCAATGTAGATCTGCAATATTAAATATAAGTGAAATACTAAGACTATCTGGTAACTCCACTTCATATGCATTCCCAAAACTGAACTTTCTCAAGATCCTGCAAGGTTCAAACTTCCTCATCTGCAACTTGTTATAAGTTCCAACTAGGAATCTTTCTTTTCTCAGATACACCATCACTTCATCACCAACTTCAAATTCCTTATGTCTCCTCTTCTTATCTGCTTTCTCCTTATACTTATTGTTAATGTCCTCCAAATGTTGCTTAACTTGAATATGCAAGTCCTTAATGTGATCTATAAATTCTTCTGCTTTTGAACTTCTCTAGTCTTCACTGCTAATATCTCTTAATTTCGATATACCTCTGGGGTGTGCTCTAGTAACAATCTCAAAAGGTGTCCTTTTAGTACTCTTGTTTATTGAATTATTGTAGGCAAAATCTGCTTGTGCAAGAATCAAATCCTAAATTATGGTTTTCTCCAATTAAGCATCTTAACAAATTTCCCAAGCTTCGGTTAACTACTTTTGGTTGTCCATCAGTCTGTGGATGAAAAGTAGAATTGAACTTCAAATATGTCTTCATCTTCTTCCAAAGTGTTCTCCAAAAATAACCAACAAACTTAGTATCTCTGTCGGAAACTATGCTCGTAGGTAATCCATGCAATCTTACCACTTCCTTGAAAAATAGGTCAGCTATATGTACTGCATCCAATGTCTTCTTACAAGGTATGAAATGAGCCATCTTCAATAATATATCCACTATCACAATATAGAATCATTCCATCTCTTTGTTTTAGGCAATCCAAGTATGAAATCCATGCTTATATCTTCCCAAGGTCTCTCTGGTACTATCAAAATTTTATACAATCCCACATTCTGACTACTACCCTTTGCAACTTGACAAACTCTACAACTTTGCATATATTTCCTATTGGCATTGTATTGTCATTGATGTCAATCAGTATGGTCAACCGATATGCAGGCAAGTAAGTAAGGTATGTTACTGGTATGCAGACAAAAGTATTATCTACTGGTAAACAAGCAAGGGACAATAGAAAGGAACATGATCATCGGTATGAAAGGAGATGTGTAGTCAACTGGGATGCATGAGGAGATTGATGCATAATAGTTGGAGATAGATAAAGCCTACAGACTATCAGTATGTAGGCAGGAGAAATATCAACCGATAAATAGGGCTACCAATATGCAACAAAGTGTAGAAGAGATGGACACAATGACTCACCCTAGATACCTGTTGTGGGTAGGCAAGTTTGATGACCACACTAATATGATCCAACCGATAGAACAAAGAAGAGTCGGCTCAAAAGACCGGTAGGGTAAGAAGACCGGTAATATAAGGAGAAGTAACAACTGTGTGTTTAGTCGATGACTGAGTCTAAATCGACACAATAGACTGAGCTGAGTTGGATGTCGACTAAGATGCCACATAGTCTCCAAATGGCAAGTGAACAGTGCATCATCAAAGTAGTCAGTGATTGGTAAGACATTTATTACAGTCTGCATAAATCACGAGATGATGATAGAGGTTTGCGGCTCAAAGTAGAAAGATAGAATAAGATTGAGATTGGCTATGTAAGGATCGATGCAGGATGTCGAGTAGTAGATTAGATTTGGTGAAAAAACATCCAAAGGATTTATGGTTATTGACAAAAAGCAGAGCCTTATTTACCAAATATAGTAAGTGTGTTCTGGAAGGAATGGAAATGGTAGTGAAGCTTGATTCATTGCAGGTTGTCAATCATGGAAAGGAGATCTGATGTGATCTGATACAGTTCATGGTAGGTAGAAGAAACCCTAACCACATATAGTTTGAACCTCATTCTAGCAAGAAAGCTTATGTATAAATATGTTGATTGAAGAGATGATATGTGATTCCAGTTGCGATAAGAGAGTGTTCTTGAGCAAGCAGAGAGATAATTAGTCTGAGATTTCATCGCAGAAGATTGAAGTGACTGAGTATTTGAAGGTAGAATCTGTAAGAGGTTTTAACCGGTAGAGACAGGGAAACCGGTGAACTATTATAGTGTATAGAAGTCAAGTGAACCGGTAGTGCTAGAACCGGTAGTGATTGAATCGGTAGGAAGGCATCAGAGAGTGATAGAGTGTAGGGTGAGGATCAAAGAAAGTCAAGAGAGACAAAGGCTGACTGGTAAGGGGTCAGAGTGAGTGAATAGTGTACTGGTAGCAAAAGAAGCAGTGAGATAGAATATCCGGTGGAGTGTATTCATTGGAGGTGTTACAAATTTCATTTGTAACAAGGTGCTTTTATTGTAATAAGTTTTTATTTCATTGTATATCACCGATTTGGTGCTCGGTGTAGGGGTTGGTGCTCCTTTGGGTTGGTGCTCCTTGGGTTGGTGCCCTAAATTAGTAGGGGTTGGTGCTCCTTCAGTTGGTTCCCTAAATCTTTGTAATATTGTGTTTTATTGTGAGGTTGGATTGGAGCAGTAGACTCTACCAGCATTTCTCACCGAGGTTTTTCCTTACATTGGGTTTTCCTCGTATATCTAGTGTTGTGAGATGCATTCTTTGTGTGTGTTTGATTACTAGTGTTTTCATTACTTTACCGGTTGCACACACATAGTTGAAAATTGTTTGAAATCACTTTTTTATCCCCCCTCTCATTGACATATTGTGTTCTATATTTCTTAACATCCTTATGAATCTGGCACCAAAAGTAATGCTCACTCACCAATGCTACTATTTTATCAACACCAAAGTATCTGGATAATCCTCCACTATATTTCTCCTTTATCATATTCTCCCTCATGTAACTTTTAGGTATGCACAACTAGACTCCTCTGAATAACATCCCATCCTAAATGAAGTAATCCAGCCACTTGCTTCTATCCATCGTAACCGGTTCTCTACATGCTCTCCAAGGTTTTGTAAAATTTGGGTCATCATCATACAAGGTCTTCAACTCCTCAAATCCTAATACTGTCACTCTAATCTCTATTAGAAAATTCCTTCTTCTACTCAAGGCATCAACAAATTTGTTAGATTTCCCACTTCTATGCTTCAACACAAAAGTGTAACTCTGCAAAAACTCTACCCATCTCATATGTCTCTGATTCAACTTACTCTGATTGTTCAAATACTACAAATCTTGATGATCCGTATACAACACAAACTCCTTAGGCAATAGGTAATGTCTCCACTTCTTCAAGGCTTGAACCATGGCATAAAAATATTGATCATACACTAAATATCTCCTCCGAGCATCATTCAATTTCTTGCTGTAATAAGCTACTTCTCTCCCTTCCTGATTCAAGGCTGCTCCTATTGTTGTTCCACTTGCATCACAATCTACTTGAAATACTTTGTTGAAATCCAATAAAGCTAACACAGGCTGCTCAGTCACTTTTCAATTCAACAATTCAAAACTTTTGTTTTCTCTTGCGGTCCACTTGAATTCCTTCTTATCTCCCCTCATTGTATCAGTCATAGGGTTACAAACTGAACTGAAATTTTAGATAAACTTCCAATAGAAACTAGCCAATCCATGAAATGATCTTACCTCTCCAATGCTTTCCGGTGTTGGCCATTAAAATATTGCTTTTACTTTCTCAAGGTCCATCTTCAAACCATCCTCAGATATCACAAATCCCAAATAGACTAATTCTTCCTTCATGAAAGTACACTTCTTAAGGTTTATCAACTACTTTTCTTCTCTCAAGATCTGCAAAAATTGTCTTAAATGCAAAAAATGCTCCTCTTTTGTCTTAGTGAAAATCAGAATGTCATCCAAATATACAATAACAAACTTACCCAATAATTTATTCAATACCTTATTCATTAGCCTCATGAAAGTACTTGGTGCATTAGTCAATCCAAAAGGCATCACCAACCATTCATACAGTCCTTCATTTGTCTTGAATGTTGTCTTCCACTCATCTCCTTCTCTGATTCTGATTTGATGATATCCACTCTTCAAGTCTATCTTTGCAAAGTGTTTGGCTCCACTCAAACAGTCCATTATGTCATCCATAGGAAATGGAAACCAGTATTTCACTGTGATCTTGTTTATTTCTCTGGAATCGATACACATCCTCCATTATCCATTCTTCTTAGGTGCTAATACTGCTAGTACTACGCAAGGAATCAGACTTTCTTTGATCAAACCTTTCGTCAACAACTCCTGCACTTGTCTATTCAACTCTTCATTCTCTGTTGGTGTCATCTGGTGCGCTGCTTTGTTAGGCAAACTAGCTCTAGGAACCAGGTCCATAAAATGACTGATACTTCTCACATGCGGTAATCCATTAGACACATTATCTAAAATGATGTCTTCATATTCTGTCAGCAACTCTTTTATCTCTTTTGGTTGTCCTTCTTCATGCTCTAGATTCTCAGTATTCGTAGGAACTAAGGCAAAACACACATTCTCATCTCTCATTCCATCCAGGAATTTCCTTCCATCCATCAAACATATTCTAGCATTTGTACAGACTTCACTCTTCAAAGGCTCCTCCAAGGGAAATAGGGTTTGTTTCATCCCATTGACCATAATAGTGCATCTATTCTTCCTCCCGTCATGTATTTACTGTCTATCAAACTACCAAGGTCTACCCAAAAAAAGTTGACAAATATCCATAGGCATAATATCACACAAGACTTCATCATGATAATTCCCAATTTTCAATTTCACCAAACATTTCTCACTTACCAACAACTTATGTTCATCCTGAACCCATGCTATCTGATAAGGCTTACGGTGTTTCAATCTTTCCAAATTCAACATATTCACCATCTCTTTTGAAATAATATTATCCAAACAACTGCTCTCAATAACAACTTTACAGCACTTATTGGATACCTTACATCTAGTTTTGAACAAATTCTTCCTCTGAAAGGGCTCTTCATCTCCTCCGATATGACACAAAGCTCTCCTCATCATCAACAGTTCTGCATCTTTTGTCTTATTAGTTGATCCGATGGGGTTTTCTTCCACCATTGTTGTTCTTCTGGTATTCTCTGTCTTCTTACATTTGAAAGCAGGATGTCCTCCTCCACATTTATAGCAAGTTCCTCTAAACACTCTCTTGTCTTGTCTTCTATCATCTTTTCCAAAATTCTCATTCTGGTAGCCATCCGATTCTCTCCTCCGGTAAAAATTTCTATCATCTTTCTTGTATGAATTACCTTCTTTGCTCACTTCCTTGTCCTTGTTCTGATCCATACAGGTTCCTCTACCTTCGATATATACTCTTCCTCCTTGAAATCTTCCTCCTTCACACTAGATTCCTTTTGCCTCAAAATCTACAGCTTCTGCAACAAATTCACCTAATAATCAGCTGGTACAAATTTTGATTTCAATATATCAACCATCTGATGCCATGTCTTGATCTTCTCTTTACCTCTTCTCTATCTATCAACTTGCAAATGCTCCCACCAAAGAGATGCACGACCTTTCAACGAGGTACAGGCATATTTCACCTTTCTTTCTTTTGCAGTGTTCTCAAAATCAAAAGATTTCTCCATCTCCAAGATCCAACCCATTAATTCATTTGAATCCATCTTTCCATCATATTCTAGTGGGGTAAAATAAGGTTTAGTATTTGCCCTACTTAAAACCCTCAAAAACCTCTCTTCATCCGAATCAATCACGGGTGGGTTTACTTGTTCTGTCGGGGCGTCTTCTCCTTCATCTTCACTCACATCTTTGATATGTCGACCTCTTCTCTAGGCTATCTCAACGACTTCCAACCGAGCTGCAATTCCTCACAAAATTTCCATCACACCAGGGTCTGCATTCCCATGTGCTCCACCATTCCTATTTGCTCTTTATTCCATCTTCATGCCAGTTCTCTGCAGCTGTAGGTCGAATCCACAGTCTGCTACCCTACAACAAAATTTCTCAGGACAACACAATCTCTGAAATGAAAGCTCGCTCTGATACCAATTGGTGCAGTCACCGGTTAGGAGGGACCTTGAAGAGATCAATCTGGACTGGTCAGCAAGAGTAAACACAATGAAAACACAATAATATGATGGAGGCAATGCAGAACTGAGTGAATTATATCATAAAAATTGTTTGCAATCAACCAGTAACAACCGGGTTATTGAAACTGGCTCTCTGTCCTGCTAAAACATGCTTAATTACAGAACAGGTCACAGCCGGGACCTCAAATCTTAATATAGATCTTCTATGTTCTATACGTTAACTTATCACTACATATCTATATTCTAATGCTCAATTACAATGATTTTATATGATCCAAGGGGATTCGGTCGGCCCAAAAAGGAATTGAGTGTCGAAGAACAAGACCTAACGTGTAAAAACAACAAGGTCGTCCTTCGCCAAATAATTTATTCCGAAAAATCCCAAGGATGAAGTGTAGATCAAAGGGCAGGTCGATCAGACACCAAGGAACATTGGAATCGACATTCAAGCTCTGCAAGCTATGAAAGGGATCCGGTAGATCCTGGTAGTAGGTCCAGGCAACGAGTACCCAAAAAACTATCTCAAAAATCGATAGCGATAACTTGGCAGAAAATAAACCAAATGCTCTATGGTTTGGGAATAAGGTAGATGATCAAGTCCTCAAGCAAAATCCAACTCCTTAAGATCCGAAGAGCTAATTCCAGAAAATGCAGAATGAAATGTTGAAACTGAAAAATAGAAAGAAAAACAAAAAGGAAATCTTTTTGGTTGATGCAAGATTGCCAAGAACTGGGGATGCTCCTGCATCACATTGTTACAACAAATTGTATTTCTTAATCATAATTTTTAATTTTTGCATTCAATTTTCCCTTATTTGTGGATGAGTTTTGTTATCATTGGTCCTACATACAATGTTCCCATGAGAAGAAGTTGTAGAATTAAGGCTTACCAAAGTTTAACTACTAAGGATATGGAGCCAAATTGGGATAACTTATTTCATGAGAATGTTGGTGCTTCATCTAATCCAAAAAATGATATCATTTATCCCCATTCTCCTCATAATTCTCATGATGTAGATTAATCACTAACTAGGGTTACTATTGACCAATTGGAGAAGATTGATAATGAATTATAAAATCTTCAACAATGGAAGAGTCAAAAATACCTAAAAAATCAGGCAATCCCATTGATTCAAGGATTAAAAAGAATGGTGCAAAGTGATAGAACTGGTGTTGATTTGTTGTGTGGCCTTGATCATATTGTTGACACTAATATCATGCCAATCAAAAGTTTTACCAAAGTCCTTCGTTACTCTCAACCCACTAGTCAAGCTAATCATTTTATTACTATGCCTACATCCTTGCCTAATGTGCCTACATTTACATCTTCTATCATGAATACTTCCACACAATTATGTTAATCCTACCTCCTTATTCTCAACATCCTCCCACATACAACAATATTACTCCTCCATCACAATCCAATATGTCCAATTTCAATCCTTCTACTAAAGCAACCATCAATAAATTAGCCCTAACTATTACATCCCCGCACAATCAATTGGCTTCCATCACTCAATCTAACTTCAATTTCCCTACATTTGATGTAGAAAGCCCAGTATTTGATGGAATTTTTTGAGCTATCCCTCCTAAGCATACAAAAGTCCCTCAATTGGAGTTGTATAGTGGAAAAGGTGACCCCTTGACTCATGTGGAAATATCTCAAACTTTATGTAGTTATGTTACTCATGACCAAAGACATGGCTAAATTGTTTACTAGAACCCTTAGGGATAAAGCTTTGCAATGGTATTGTTCGTCTCCTTATTCTATCACTTATTTTTCAACAATTGGGTGATGCTTTTATTCAATGATTTCAAAATAATATTGGTCCTAATTATAAGATTACTTTGACTGATTTGATTCATTGTAAGAAAGGAGTTAAAGAAAAATTGACTAATTTTATTGGTAGATATAAACATTTGTATTCTCAAATTGCTTATCCTATGCCTGATCATGATGTTCAAATAATTTTTATTGCTAATTTACAAAACTAAATTAGAGATAAGCTTCTATTTTATGAGTTTACTTCTTGTACACAATTGTGTGTAATGATTCATAATTATTAGCTTCTAGTGAGTCAATTTGAATCATCTCCTTCAATGGCTCTGGTTGATAAGAATGAGAGTGCTCAACAATATTTTGCGACGTTTAAACCTAACAAAGGAAACATCAAGATAATTGACAACATCAATACTCAAGTGGTAGCCATGACATCTGATGTGACCCCTTTATCCAAATACTTTAGAAAATAATTAACTCCTCTTTTTGAGTATTTGCATAGTATAATATCAAGATTGATAAATGGTAATGTGTTGAAAATTCCTCCCATTAGACCAATTGACTCCTATAGACCATTGTCACCCTATCATGATCCCAAAGCTTTTTGTCAGTATCACTGTCAACTTGGCATGATACTGAGAAGTGTTATACTTTGAGTAAGATTCAAGACTTCATTGATAATAATATTATATTTGTAGCTAGTGTGAATGGCACAGGAAACAAATTGTAGCTCCTCCTAATCAAAATCTCCAAATCTTCACCAATCCTTTGCTTTATCACTCTATTGGTGTTGTGGAGTCAAAGTCTCTTTCCTTTTCTCTTGATGACCTTGGTGTAGAATCTAATAATGTAGTGAATCTTGTTGACAAACCTACACCTCCTAAGGACCCATGCATTACCTTTTATCCTAGTGATACTATTATTGCACCTAGGTATCTAGTCAAAACAACCCAACCAAAATAACCCATGAAAAAATAATCCAGTCACAATAACCCAATGGAAAAACATCCTAGGGTAATAGTATCCCATCTTCACAACAACCCTACGCTAAATTACCTCCAACCCAAAACAACCCAATCATGGTCATTTCTTGTTGATAATATGGTATTGGATAGCCAATTGTGGTCATTGATGGAGATCGTCCTTGGTCTACTAAGATATCAACACTTGGAGAACGACATTTATGGTAGGGATGTAATATAAGCCCCCGATATTATCCAATATACCCAGTCTCCATAATATAATATATACAAAAATCTTGTTAATAATTTTTAACTCATAATAATAAAAATAATGTACAACATTCATTCATATAATGCAAATGAGCTCATTATTAAAATCATATTTTTTTTAATTTGAAATGGAGATATGTCATCTATGAAAATTACATATATAATTACAATATAGTCACGCTAATCCATCTCAGACTTTCTTTCTATATTCTCAATAACTGCAACAAATGATTTTGTCCTCTTATGTTGTATGAAGAAATTTATCTATTCTTTCATTGACACCATTGGAAAGAAATTCCATGCGAATGGGAGGCAATACTTTGGAGAGAGTTAAAATGGAAGATGGAACAATCCAAATGCCTTCGCCGCAGATTAACCTAGATGCCACTATTGGAACAAAAACCTCTACTCTCTCCAACTTCAATTTGTGCCATGCGAGGACAATGTTAGTCCCATAGCTTTAAAAAAATTATCGAGTATGTATGCAAAACAATAGTTAGTTAGTGACTTATATAATATAAATTAAGGCAAGAATAATATCTATCAACTAATTGATATGAAGAGGCATGATATTAAGAACTAATTAGACAATAACTAAAGAAAAAGTCAAACTCTCTAAAACGAAGAACACAATGTTGGTATTCAAAGAGCAACGACCCATTATTTGTATGCAGTGATCTGTTTAACAAAAATAATGGTGACTATTCAATTTGTTCAGTCCTTAAAGCACATTAAATCAATATGCTTATGTTATGAGGAGATGCAATGGAGAGACATAATTAACAAGAGACATGTCTCTTAGAATGCAACCCTTCCTCTTATGCAAGATATAATATGGAAATCAAACTCATGCCAGGGGGAATCATGGAATCTTGCAAATTAATTCACTGAGTTAATTGTTCCCGAATTCATAAAGGATAGCAAAGGAGACATTACATGATCCCTCTTCAATTTTTAATAAGCCAAAACGATAAGAAATTACTTGTTTTAAATGGTTACACATTTTTACTTCATCGACAAAGCACGAATAAAATGATCTGGCATCATATAAATTAATATTCAAGCTAGTGCCATACTATGATAGAAACAAAATTTGATGATGTGATACACAATATAGAACATAATCATGCTCCAAAACCTGAGATGATCTTTGTCAAATACAAACTAAATGAAATGAAAGACATGGTGTGCTCAACTCAAGATTCTACAAGGAATATCATTACTAATTCATGTTCTAATATTTCATTACCCGCGGCTAGAGCATTACTGTCAACTAGTGCATTGTCAAGAATGATTCAAAGAAAAAGATTCAGGTTTGAAGCATCGCCATCAAATCCTCAGATATCAACAAATCTTACCTTACCAGTTGAATATGTAATTACTGATAGAGGGGAAAAGTTTCTTTTTCATGATAGTAATTGATGAGAATCATTTTTTAATATTCACCACTACACAAAATTTACAATTACTGAAAGAATCTGAAAATTGGTTAGTGACGATACATTCAAAACATTGCCAAGTATTTATCAATAGTTGTACACTATCCATGGCTTGAAAACTGATGCAATATTTCCACTCATTTATATTATTATGACTAACAAAATAAGAACTACTTGTAAACAAGTACTTAAATGGAATTAAAACAGCTTCAACTTGATCTCAACCCGAAAAATATACCTATTGATTTTGAATTAGGTTTCATTGGAGTGATGTTTGAATTTTTTCTAAATGTCGATATTCAGCGATGTTTTTTCCATTTCTCTCAATGCTTGTGGAGAAAAGTTCAAGGTGTTCTATAAACACATTACAGTGTCCATGAAGTCTTTGCAAAATGAGATCAAGAAACTTGTTACATTAGCTTTCATGCCTCAGATAGATGTAATTGATGCATTTGAAACACTTCTACAGTCTCCTTATTATACAAAACATGAGGAGAATCTTCAAGGAATGATCAATTATGTTGAAGACACTTGGATTGGCAGGTGAATTAGAAGAGGCAACAGATGATCACCCAAGTTTCCAATCATAATGTGGAATTGCTATTCGACTATTCAGGTTGATCTTCCCAAAACCAATAATGCTATTAAGGGATGACTTAGATGATTTAGTGAATTCATTCAAGCATCGCACAACTCAGTCTAGAAATTCATCAAAGTAGTGAAAAAGGAATAGGGTCTCTAAGAGAATAGAATAGAGAAATATATGGCTGGATGTAATGGGAAACCGGGCAAGAAAAAACACCATGATCTCAAAGAAAGACTAAAAAGACTATTTTATGGTTATGACAACTGTATCATTTTAGATTATTTAAGAGGTATCACTCATAGTTTGGCACTGTAATTTAAAATTTGAATAATAAAGTTTTTTTGACAATGTACATGTAAATTTTAAAATTTGTTTTTCTTCCTCTATAATCTTACGGGGATACCCTATCAATAGGTTATTTTTTCCTTGGGTCATAATGACATGGGGTTATTTTTATCATGGGTTATTTTGAATGGGTTATTGTGTCGCAAGATATTTTGACTGGGTTATTATGTCGTGTAACTGTTGCACCTGATGACCCATTGTATATCATTGTGAAGATAAAAGATAAACTCTCACAAGGAGTTCTTATGATGAATGTGATCACTCAATAATATCTTTACAATTTACAATTGAAATCAAGTAGCATATGATAAATCTAATGTTATGGCTAAGGTGTATGATGGTTTCTCTTTTTCTACTATTGGTTTTATTACCCTTCCTATCGAGGTTGGTACTAAGTACTTAGATGTGACTTTTGCTAGCATTCCTACATCAAATCAATTTCGTGTGAAGTTGGGACATCCTAGGCTCTCTTTGTTGGCATAATCGATGGAGATGATAGTGTAACGGTAAAGGACTGTTGGTGATGATATATTGATGGATTATTTTTTATTAAGGAAAATCAGGTTTTAAGGGACCCAAAACCCACTTACATTACGATAGATGAACAAGAAAGAAACAAGAGAAGATAAGACCAAAACAAAACAACTGCAAAAAACCAGCACAAAAACCAATAGTTAGGAAAAAAGGACAGCAAAGAGCCAGCAAGAAACTGGCATCCAAAACCCAGCATTACAAGTCAAATGAAAACTTTTATAGACTCCTCAGCATTCTGAACCAACAACATCATGGCCTTAGCGGATTCTCTAAGATCATTGTTCTCCCGTTTCAGCTAAATGTCTTTCATTTTTGTCTCCATATCAGTGGTGGTGTGCCTGGTCCTTCGCCTGGAGATTTTATGAGTAGAGCTGGAGGTCGGTATATCTTCAATGATTACCAAATCCTTATTCTGATTTTTCCTCTCTAAGTGATCCACCAAGGCATTCATGTTTTGAGAAGAAACTCTCAAGACCTCAAGACTATGGTTCATGAACCTTTTCAATGCCTTCTCATTTTTAGCAACCTGATTAATGATGTTATCGTTATCCACCTTAGTCTTTTCTTTTAAAATTCTAATAACATCCTCCAGATGTTTCAAATCCCCTTTTATCAGGTCTTTTTCCGACCAGTCCTGCATCTCAATTTCCTCCTTAGCTTCACTGGTTTCCACCTCCTCACTCTTTTTCCCTGAATTTGTTTCCTTAATCAAATTGTGTATCTTATTTTCCAGGTCCCTCTGTTTGCTTTGAATGCTTGTTATGTTGTCAATAACCCACTTCTAGAGATTGAAAGACTCCAGTGTGCAATTTTGGGCAGTATTGAAAATAGTATTCACCGAATCCCTACCATGCTAGTGCTCACGGATTTAGGGTTGTCTTCCTCCATTGAGTTCGAGGTGACATTCCTGCTATCCAAACCCATAGGGTTAGAATCAGGGTTTTCAGAATTGACATCTTTTTTCCCTTCCTCCTCTTCTCCAACATTCTCTTCCTTCTCACTCTCCATTTCAATCTCAACCTCCTTCCCCTTTTCCTCCTCCAAGTCATCACTCACCTCCATGTCCACATTATCAATGTCATCTCTCCCTTTTTTATGGGTAGGAGCAATAGACAGGTCATCATCAGACTCATAATCATTACAACTCTCAGAAACATGTGCATTAGTTACCAGGTAATCATCCTTGCTAACCCTAGCTTTTTCCTTTAGGTGTTCGTAAATGAGAAAAATAAGCTCCTGATGGGCTATGGGGTAAGATTTGGACTTTTTGGCATGTCAGACAAGCTCTCATTCAGAGAAGAAGCTAAATAAAAGGGCAGAGAAATCTTAACCCCATGGCGGAAATGATTGAGAATTGCAAAATGATAATTGTAGACTTTAGTAAATCTACCATCAACAGTAAGGAATTCCATCAAAACCCTTAACACTTTCTGCCAAAAAGACTTTACCTGCTGGGGGAGGTAGTAAGAGACATTGTCTTTCTTGGCAAGCTGAGCCTTCTACTCCTCAGTTTTTGGGAATTTTTTAATCACTTCAGCGGTAAACTTCCGGTCTCTATAGAATTTTGTGCCCTCCTTCTGAAGTCATGTGACCTCCGCAACCAAATCCTCATCAATCTTCTAGGTCTCCCCAAACAAAGTGACTCTGTTGTTGTTCCAGCCCCTAGCAAAGCCTTGAGACACCGATTTTCTGCTACCATGCAACTTTTCCATATAGTCGGTGAATCCATATCTATGAAGCCTCCTCCACACTTTCTGCTCACTCTTCTAGTTCTTGCAACCAGAGGGCTCATTCTAGTTTAAGTTACCTCCCATATTGAACAACAGGTCAAAGTACCCAATGGTGTATCTCACAATTTGTAGGCCTAGATTTAACCACAATTTCTTGAGCAAAATTCTGGGGTAACAAAACAGAGTCCCATTCGTGATTTTAATGAAAATAATAATGGCCACACAGATCTAGTGCTTATTATTATAATCCCCATCACACATATGATCATAAAAATGATGCCTAATAGCAATCATTAACTGACAGTTCATTTCCCCCAAACTCTGTCTTTGATTTCTGGACCCCAAAAGGTAATCATGATTTTAACTTGACCCATTGATGTGATCAAATAATAATTTATCCCCAACATCCCTTTTACATTGGACCTCTCTGATATATTTAACCTCCACCTCTAAATTGACCCCTTCATTAGCTAAAAGGTTCGCAACCTTATTGCCTTCCCTTAGAGTGTGAGTTATGAGAATACTATCATAGTCATTTAATAACTTTTTAGCACTTTCAATCAAATTAGTAATATTCCAAGATTAGGAACTAGTACCTTTAAGAGCCTGAATGATGTTGAGGGAGTCCCCTTCCAACCAATTTTTAAAAAATTTGAATCCCTGAGCAAGCTGGAGGCTTTTCAGCATAGCCTGAGCTTCAGCCACATGATTATTTTGGACCCCAAAAGGAGAAGCAATAGCAGTAATACAGACACCTTGAGCATTTATGATAACTCCTCCCCCACCAGACTTCCTAGGGTTGCCTTTAGCAGCCCCATCAAAATTCACCTTGATCCATCCATGATCAGGAAATCTCCAAACAATGTTATCTCTCCTTGTCTTATTGTCAAATCTAAAAACTTTGTGGATTAAGTTCCATTCAGTAAGGATGCCTTTTTCAATTTCATTCATATCAGTAAAAAACCATTGTTTATTGTTCCTGTGAGGAATATTTATGTGTTAGGCCCAATATGGAAAGATAATGTACTGAGAGGGGAGGGGTGAATCAGTACTTCAAAACTTTTCTTCAACACTAACTTTACTGTTAAGCATAAACTGAATAGTGTAGTAACATAATATAATGCTAAAACAAATAAACAACAATCATACATGATTCACTCCATAACACATATATTTTGGTTACGCAGAAACTCTTGGTTAGAGAGAAAAAATGTGGTGGGGATGGCACCCACAACTTCACTACTGCAATAATAAAGGTTGCTCGGTTAGAGCTACATGTTTATCTATTTCTAATAGCTTACCCTGTTAGGAGTATCAAGATCTGTTAGATCTACCTTGCTAAAGGATTTTACAACACTTATTCTAAATGACGCACCTGGTTAGAGGCTCTACAATTTATAGACTTTGTTAGAGTCTTTTATCCTGTTAAAGGTTTCTCTTACAACTTCAAAATATTACAACAAATCATTACAAATATCTGCAACTTTACATCTGGAATGTTATAGCAGATTCTATGTGCTCAAAATAAGATTACCTTGCTTATAGCATACCTCGGTAATCCATATATTAACTTAGTAAACCCTTCTATTTACTCCGTTCTTTGACTGTCCTCTGAAATCCTTCTCGGTGACCTCTGTGTTTCTGTAACAGTCATAACACATCGTGTTTTCTTATTTATCACACATGTCTTACTTCATACACCTCTGTGTCTCTCACTCTGTCTCTACATGTATATATCTGATCTCAATCCATGCTGTATAAATAGATCTCTTATGTCGGTGATCTGATTCATTGCTTCAATCTTACAAACATGATTTATCGAATGAATAACCATGCAAAATATTTCATTGGTTAGATGACCTCAAAATCATACACAATCTTTAAGTGCAATTTCCAATGTGATAACGGTTACTTGTTCCTCGATCTTTGTAACATGTTTCCCATATGTGTCCAAGTTTAGTGAATCTGGTAACACATTTCACTCGTTGTGTGCTCACTCGATATATCATTCTTGCTGCTTGGTAGACATAGAGTGTTACTCGGTAGAGTGTTCGATGTATACTACGTTCTGAGACTACTTTCTTCTATAACCGACTTCACGGTGCTTACCGACTGAAAGATTCGGTAGAAGTAACCGACTAGAATATATAGAATAAATTTGAACATAAGACTAATGGAAATCTTACTAAGTAGTAACAATCTCCCCTTTTGACATTAGTTGAGATGTTTGACAAAAACTACTTTCAAAGTTATAACTCAAAAATCTATATACTTGCAAAATTTGACTAAACTGTCAATATATACATTTGTCAATGAAATAGTATATTAAGATATACTCCCCTTATCAATATACTGTTCATAACTCTGATTTTGCATGCTCGGTGATCAATGTTCTGTGTGCTGCTCTTGTTCTTTGCTTATTGCTCTGTTCACTGCTCGGTATACTTCCCCTGTATACTACATTCCCTTGTATACTTTGATATGATACTCACTCCCCCTTTTTGACAAACATCAAAATTTAGTTACCATTTGGTGGAGGCAACTAGTCAAAAATGGATTTATACTTTGTCCTTGCTTCGGTGAGGGCGAAAGAGAGTGCATCCTTGACACTGTCCATTAAAGAATTTTGTGCTTGAATGTCAGCCAATAGAGAGATAAATCCATCTAATGTGCTTCCCTCTTGTGTAGTAGATAGGTAAGTGGCTTGGTTGATCTGTTCTTGAACGGAGGACAAGTGTGGAATGAATAAGGTTTGAAGAGTCATAATGTCCATCCTTATTTTGTGCTCTTCATTCCTGAGTTCCAATTGTTGAGCCATGAGCTATTGTAACTTTGTATAAAAATTCTGAACAAAATTGGGCTCGGTGGTCAACTTATTTGAGAGATCAGTGATCTCTTTCTCAATTGCTTCTGTTTTATTTTTGATATCTTTAATGAATAAAGAGAATGTATAGAGTTTCTAAAATAAATAAAGAAAGTGCTTGAGTTGAGGGGACAACTCAGCAATAAATTTGACAAGTTTAACTTTGCCAAGAGCAATAGCTTTCTATACCTCTTCAATAATTTTTGCAGTGAGCTCTTTGTCCTTTAACTTGCTCAAATATTCAGATGCATCTACTCCAGATGTCTCTATTTGATTGAGGAGTTCATCCAGTTGAATATGGATGGCTGCATTTGTTGACACTGTAGCTGCGGGTAGCATATCTAATAATAGTGTCTTTACCTTCTGAAGTACTTTATTTTTCTTTTGTATGGCCATTTGTTTTTCCTGTTCAGCCTTTGCTTTGCATAGTTCACCGAATTCGATTAGTGCTTGCCCTTTTAATTTTGATATGTCTACATTGGGCAACACTATTGGTTTCGATATATCAACCTTGAAACTATGCTTTTTCAACTTCTTTTCTTTAAATTTGGCAGGTTGAACCAATACAATAGCTTGGGAGGCTTGTGGATCCTCGATAGGTTTCTCGATGGAGGCAACACTTTTGTTGGTTTCTTTAGCCTTTGCTGAGTCCTTCGGTGATTCGGTGCTCGGGGTCTTAGTTGCAACATTTTCAGTGTTAGTAGGATCCTGAGAGGTCTATTCCCCGGTGGCCTGAGGAGTAGCTTCTCCTTCTGTAGACTTGTGAACCTTTGCACCTTGTTCAGTATCTTGAGGGGCCTCGGTTTCAGTATAATGAGTGACCGGAGGATAAGGCTGAACTTGTTCCAAAACTGACTCACTGGATACTAGTTTTGCATAGGCATTGCCTTCTATCATTTCTTGTTCAGGTGCCTCGGTGTCCATGATGTCTTCATCAATTTGTATGGTGTCAGGGTCTTGCTTGGTGACATCAGGATCTTGCTCGATAACATCAACAATTTCAATTGTAGCTTGCTCACCAACATCCTTGATTCTAAAGATTTCCTGCCACTTTTCTTTTGTGTCATTTTCTACTTCAATATATAGACCATTCATCAGTTTTAAGGCTCTTTGTTTAATGAGGAACTTTGTGTTGTATGTTGTCAGATGTTCTTTTATTTCAACTACCGACATGTCTGGAAAGAGATGTACCAGACTTCTTTCTCTAATTTGTTTCTCTGAGTCCATTGCATATTTCCACCTGTTAGCAATATACAAATATAATTCATTTGGAAGTGACTTAGATAATTCCAATGGAGCCAATCAGAATTTCAATAGTGTGCAGATGATAGCTTCTTCTATTTGTCTCTTTTCATCATCAGATTTGGATTCATATTTTACATATCTGAATGATCCAAATCCACCATATTCTTTCAGATTAGCACATAAACTTTTAACACTATGTACATTTACCTTCTTGCTCTTAAGAATTTGAAATTTGTTAGCATCTTCAGATTCGGTGTCAGTAGACTCTTTTGCCAAAATGAGTCTCCGAGTATATTTCTTGTAAGTCTTTGTTACCTTAGGAACAACAACAGTCTTTGGTTTCTTACTCGGTGACACTGCAGATGCTCTTGTGATTGGGCGCTTTACTGAGGGAGTCGGTGATGCCTTTGATGTGTCATGTTTCTTCCTCTTCAGAACTTTCCCTTTAGGCAACTTGGTGCTTAGTGTAATAGCAGCCTCTTGGGCTTCTAATTCTTCCTCGGTGATTACTAGTGTGCCCTTGACAGGTGTGGAGGAAGAACCTTCTCCAAATTTCTCTAATAGTGCCTTGATCATCTTTGTTGCTTTTCTTGTAGCTTTTGGTACTACAATGCTCATCTTTACTTTCTCTTTCACTTCTTCATATGTTCCATACCTCATCTTGGTAGTGTAAGAAAGGCATCTATCTGCTATTGTGTGATGTCAAAGTCAACCTCATAACCCATAGGTGGAAAAGATTGAGTTCTTGGTTCCACAACATTCACATAATAGTAATCAGTGTCTACTTCAAAACATATGTCATCTTTGTATTTTTCCACTAGCTGGGGTGGAATTCTATACTTGTTATGCATCTTCTCTTGAAACTTGCTGAAATAATCATCCATAATACATTGAATTTGTCACCTAGATGTTTGATAAAGTCATTGATTTGATGGATGACTGGTTGGTGTAGCTCCCAAACTACTTTAACGACTGTTGGAAAGAATTTTTTAAAATAGAAAAACATGCATAATAACAGTGATCCAAACTTTAGTGTATTAGCCGAGTTGTTTTTCTTCGGCTTCCTGATGGTGTTCAGATTCTCAAATAGGTTTTTCAGCAATACTTCACAAAGATCAATTTTCATTCCCTTTTTCACAATTTTGTATGCTAATTCGACTGTTGCATAGGGTACACTTTTTTCCCTTGCCGATTGGAAGAAACAATAACCTATCACTCTAATAGAAAACTTTAGTTCTGCATCAGTGACATTGTTCAATTTCAGTCCTCTGCAGTCCGATTCCACTCCGGTTAAGGTGATCAATTCCTTTTGTGATATCATCTTCTGAGCTTGAGCATGATCATAAATAGGGTAATCAGTGATCAGATGAATGATTTCTTTGGTGATTTTGAATGGTTTCTCCTCTAACCACATGAAATCATCATGAACTCTGCTCAGAACAAACTTGACCCACTGGGGTTTGAAGACATGGGGATAGGTTAGGGATTCAGTCAATCCCTTGATCTTAATGTTCTCATACTTGCTATCCAATCTCCCATCAGTGCACAATTCATCATAGGTGTCTTTGATTTCAACATGACCTAGTTCTTCAACTTGACATTTGGTGAAGAATCTAACATCCTCAACTAGTAAAACTCTATCCGGGATGAGTGAAAATGCAGTTTTGTCATCCGGTTCTGATGCTACTTTGGGAGTTAGAGAGTATTTTAGTGAGGGTTTTTCAACATTCTTAACAACAACTGGTTCTTGGATCTTTGGTGCCATTGTAGATTTCAGATAGAATTTATCAAAAGATCCTTAGGGTTTGAAAACTTTCAAACGACAGACACTTTTCCTCTTAACAAATATGAAACAAAATCCTTCAACAGATATGATCGGTAAACTAGCTTAACAATGCGTTGAGATTGATGTAAATACCTTGAATTTCACTTCAAAGGAGGTTTGATTGTCTTAGATTCGCTCTACTTTGTTCTCTCGAAAACTTGGTGAGTAAAAATAACCGCGTAAATGCTTTAAGTACACAATATACCTTATCGGGCTCTGTGTAGGTTAGGTTAAAACATTAAATGCACTCGGTTCCACTAAACTGATTTACTCTCCTTTTTCTGTTTTAACCGAGTAGCCAAATTTCCTTCATTTACCGACTTGACAGGTTTCCTATATAGTGCTTCAAAAGACTTTGATAGAATTTCAAACTTACTAATACATCTTAGTTATGCAGATTTTGAATTAAGTACATAATAAAATAGGAACTGTTAAGATTTGATCTTGAGAGAGTGTATTCCCTTCATACCTTTACCGATTAATTTGGAATAGGTGCACCTAATTTGGTAGGTAAGGTGCTTTCTTCATTTGACACAATTTCCTTCTTTTTCCAAATCATCTGTAATTTGCCTTTTATTTCTTCAGTGTCTCCTCTAGGTTGATCTTTGCAATCTCCAACCAAGTGTCCAACTTTGTGACAATGAAAACATGCCATACCAGGATTTCTCCATGATCTTCGGTTGTTCATTCCAAACCTTATAAAGCAGTTGGCACTTATATGTCCATATCTTCCACAAAATTCACACCATATCCTTGTATTGTAATCCCATGGTACTGCAGCATATGGTCAATTAAGTTCTCTATGAGTTTGGTAGCTTCCAGTATTTGCTCGGTGTGTAGACCACATATAGTTCTTTTGCTTAAACCAACACTTCTCGGTACTATGTCCATATCTATTGCAGTTTTTACAAAACCCTTTGAATTTTGCCTTCTTATAATTGCTAGTAGACTTTGTCCTACATTGGTTAAATGTGTGACCATATTTTTTGCAATTGTAACAACAATCGTTAGACTTAGTGACATTCGGTTGCCTACCTTTTCTGATTTGGTACATGTTGGCAGTATGACCTTGATTTCCACAGTAGTTGCAAATAGGCTTCTTTCTTTTGATGTCTTCTTGATTCCATCTTGCTTTGATGATTCTTCTCTCTCGGTAGTATGAATTCCCTTCTCGGTAGAGTCTTTTCCTTTGTAGCCGAGTCCTGCATCTTTGTTGGGTCTTCTTGTATTCAGTTGCTCATCCAACATCTTTGATGCTTCATAACTCTTCTTCAGTGTTTCTTTGGATTTCTTTTCTATTTCAAGTTCATCGGTCAACCTTGATACTTCAAGTCTCAATGCTTGATTCTCATCATCTTTCAGATCTACTTCATGATGTGCATATCCTAGTTGATCTGATAGATTTTGTTGAATCCCAGTCAATCTTATGATTTCATCATTCTTTTTAGATACCAATGCTTCAAGTTGTTGTTTCTCTCTTTCTATATCTCTTACTTTATCCTCAGTTGTCCTCAATGCATCAAGATTTTCGATCATCGATGTGTTGAAATGTTCATGTTCTCTTTTCATTGCTTTTAGTTGATCAGTCAGTGCTTTGTTCTTTTCTTTCAACCCTTCAATCATTTCTTTAGTCTCTTCAGACATACTGTTCTTAGATGATGTTTCAATTTGTTCCACTAACTCTTGAGAGTCCTACAAATCATCAGATAATCTCCTTCTAACTTTCAATGATTTTTGCATTTGTCTTTGCATGTCTGCAATCACTTGATTAGCATGATCCAATTCTTCTTGCAGATATACAATTCTCCGAGATTGTTTATAGCCTTCCATTGATAAGATCTTTCTCTTTAGGCAGTTAAGCCCTTTTCCAAGATTGAAGCTTTGATACCAATTGTTAGGCCCAATATGGATAGCTAATGTACTGAGAGGGGAGGGGTGAATCAGTACTTCAAAACTTTTCTTCAACACTAACTTTAATGTTAAGCATAAACTGAATAGTGCAGTAACATAATATAATGCTAAAACAAATAAACAACAATCATACATGATTCACTCCATAACACATATATTTTGGTTACGCAGAAACTCTTGGTTAGAGAGAAAAACTGGGGTGGGGATGGCACCCACAACTTCAATACTGCAATAATAAAGGTTGCTCGGTTAGAGCTACATGTTTAGCTATTTCTGATAGCTTGCCCTGTTAGGAGTATCAAGATCTGTTAGATCTACCTTGCTAAAGGATTTTAAAACACTTATTCTAAATGTTGCACCTGGTTAGAGGCTTTACAATTTATAGACTTTGTTAGAGTCTTTTACCCTGTTAAAGGTTTCTCTTACAACTTCAAAATATTACAATAAATCATTACAAATATCTGCAACTGTACATCTGGAATGTTATAGCAGATTCTATGTGCTCAAAATAAGATTACCTTGCTTATAACATACCTCGGTAATCCATATATTAACTTAGTAAACCCTTCTATTTACTCTTTTCTTTGACTGTTCTCTGAAATCCTTCCCGGTGACCTCTGTGTTTCTGTAATAGTCATAACACTTCGTGCTTTCTTACGTATCACACATGTCTTACTTCATACACCTCTGTGTCTCTCACTCTATCTCTACATGTATATATCTGATCTCAATCCATGTTGTATAAATAGATCTCTTATGTCAGTGATCTGATTCATTGCTTTGATCTTACAAACATGATTTATCGAATGAATAACCATGCAAAATATTTCATTGGTTAGATGACCTCAAAATCATACACAATCTTTAAGTGCAATTTCCAATGTGATAACGGTTACTTGTTCCTCGATATTTTTAACATGTTTCCCATATATGTCCAGGTTCAGTGAATCTGGTAACATGTTTCACTTGGTGTGTGTTCACTCGGTATATCATTCTTGTTGCTCGGTAGACATAGAGTGTTACTCGGTAGAGTGTTTGGTGTATACTACGCTCTGAGACTACTTTCTTCTATAATCGACTTCATTGTGCTTACTGACTATTCTGTGCTTACCGACTGAAAGATTCGGTAGAAGTAACCGACTAGAATATATAGAATAACTTTGAACATAAGACTAATGGCAATCTTGGTAAGCAGTAATATTATGTTTTCTTTTATAGCCCTGCAAACTTTTTCAAAGACCACCTGAGAAGTGCACTTAGCTTCCCTAAATATTCTGTTATTTCTCTCTTTCTAGATTCCCCAACAAGTCATGGGAAGGATCAGGGACCAAAGGTTCTTAATAAGAGGAAATTTGGTGGGAAAGGTCCATTGCCAAATAATTTCCTTGAGACTCTTGTTCATAACCCAATCAACTTTCCAATTCACCCAAAACTTACTCCAGATTTCCCAAGTGAAGGAGCAATGGATAAACATATGATCAACTGATTCTTCCTCTTTCCGGCATAGCTCACACCTATTAGGGAACATAAAACCTCTTTGGACCAAGTTATCAATAGTAAGGATCCTATTGTGAGTAGCAAGCCAAAGGAACATGTTGACTTTAGGGATAAGAATTCTATTCCAAACTTTACCCCATATAGGGTTGCTAATCTAGGTAAAAGTGTTTTTATAGGTTGAGGCAACCATAAAGTCACCCCTTGGCTTACCCTTCTAGAGGAAAACATCATCGTAATCTTTGTTAATAGAAAAGGACAGCAACTCCTGCTGAAGCAGGGAAAACCCAACATGTATAACATCAAGCCTAACCCATCTGTTCTCCTTCCAGTAGTTACACACCATAGACCCAAACCTCCTTTTACATTCCTCAATAAATTGATTGTAGTCTCGATTAAAGAGAGGTTCATTTTTCATCCAAGGATCCTCCCAGAACCCAATTTTGTCACCTTTTCCAAGGACCCATCCAGCTCCAGCTTTGGCCACTTTTATGGATTTAATAATACTATTCCAAATGAAAGACCCAACAGGGATATCTTCAGAGTTAAGGAGATCCTGGAGAGGCTAATCATGAATATATTTGTCAAACCAAATCTGGTTCCAATCTTTCTTAATGTCATAAGCTCTCTGTAGACGTATAAAAATGACCATATTCCTAAATGAATATTTTATGTTCATTTCTCTATTTAATTAAATCCAATTTAATTAAATTGCCTCCATTCCTCTATTTAATTAAGTAAATTATTCAATTTATTTAAATTAAATTCACTATACCCATTTAATGAATAAATCATTTTATTCAATTAAATTCCCCCTATCCACTTTTAATTAAATTCAAATTTAATTAAATAGTTATCCTGAATTGAATAAATCTAATTTATTTAATTTCCCCAAATTACAACCAAATTGAATAAATCATTTAATTCAATTAAATCCTATTATTCCTCCATCCACTTGCAAAATCCTACATCTCCCACTTGCTTTCCTAAACCCCTTTCTAATCCCTTCTAGACTCTTCTAATCGCTTCTAATTAGCCTAACCCATCTTCTAAACTTTGTCACATCCCTAAGCAAGGGGAGGTCACTTCTTAATTCCTCAAAGTCTTTGATAACCATTAAAGGCTTCAAGCCTTCAACCACTTAATTCCTCAAAGTCTTTGATAACCATTAAAGACTTCAAGCCTTCAACCACTTAATTCCCCAAAGTCTTCATAACCATTAATGGTTAACTCAAACCCTCTTACATGGTTAAATAATTTCTTTTAACTCAACCTTCATTCAACCCAAGGGTCTCATCAAGCATTTAATGCTTTGACCATGATTATCTCTTAATCATTTGCACAAGGGTTTATCCTTGGATTAACTCTTAATCCAATGGGTAATCTTAATTTAGACTTGACCCTTACCTTCTAGATAACCCTAAGGTCTTCTCAGGCATTTAATGCCTCCAACCCCTTCTCTCAACCCAACCCTATGTTGACACTTTTCACCATTTCATTGGTACCAATTACAAACATGGATCCTCAACTTTCAAACTCAACCCTTGATCAACTCTTTCAATCCTGACCATCCATTGCCCTGTTTTTGCTATAAATAGAGCTCTCATTCCTCCATTTTGAAAGATCCTCCAAAATTTGTAGTATCACACTTATGCTCAAATACATTCAAGCTTTCATTTATCATTTTTATGCTCATCATTTTAGCCTCTCTTTAACTAGGAATTAGTCTAAATATGCATGTTTAGAATATTTTCTTTATCATTTAGCTCAATCATAGAATAATATATCATGTTAGGATAGTATTCATACTAACCTTGTCATCTTATAATCTAGTTTATTGCATTTCTAAGATCATGCATAGCTTAGGATGCATTTCATTCTAAAATCTATCAAAACATCACTCGTTCTTACATTTGCCATCCCTAAACCATTTTGCTCAGTAATCTGAGAGCAAAAACATTGGTTTGAGGGACATTGTGAGATAGAGAACCATGGGACCTACCTTGGGAAGCTGAGTGATACTTCATGACTCCATAGCTTGCACCAAGAAGTCCTGTGTGTGTGTGAGCAAGGCTCCATAGAGCTCCATTTTTCACATATTGAGTTCTATCAACCCGATTTCCCGCATATATTTCTGGCGCCCACCGTGGGGCTCAACCCCGTATATCAAATCGGTTTTTGAAATTAACCACTTTTGCAAGTCCGCGGGAAACAAGAATCAACGCGTGGGAAACATTCCCTAGTGCATGCGGTTAACAGTCTAGCACATCCCGCTTACTGTTTAGCGCGTGGGGTCTCTACTTTGGCGCGTGAAGTCCTTTCTTTAGCGCATGACTTCCACTAATCTTTTCCTGTAGGTATCAACGCGGAAGAAAAACAGAGTAGCGCATCTGAAAAATAGTTTGGCGCGTCGGGTCTGTTAGATAGCGCATCCAATTCACTATCTAGCGCGTGGAGTCCATCATCCAGCGCGTGAAGTCCATCTTTTAGCACATCAAATCATTAATTTTCCTGCAGGTCTCAGCGCGGGAGAAAAATAGAGCAGCGCTTCCGACGCACAGAGTAGCGCATCCAGTAAACAGTGTAGGGCATTTAGACATAATGTTAGCGCATCTAGGTTATATTGTCACGCTTACAGTCCTTTCTATAGTGCATCACAGACAGAAGGCAAAAATCAAGATTGTAACCGAGTTTAAAGTTAGACTTGTTGAAGTCCACAAAATCCTATATTTTCTAACTACTGTGGTGGGTATTTTACAGGATTTCTGACATCTTCTTGTAGGGAGGAGCTTAGTGTTATTTAATTCTTGTTAAATAAAATTGAACTCACCTTACTTGGGCTATAAAAAGAACCACAAAAACAATTATTTCTTGTTTTTCCTAGGAAGACAAAATTTTCATTTTGGGCTTTAAAAAGAACAAGTCAATTTTTCATTTTTGCAAACAAAGGTGTTTAAAAAGAACTTCACCATCCTTTGGTGCATAAAAATATTCACTTCAAATTTTTGCAAAGTAAAAGAATTACACATGTCCAAAGTCATTTGCAACTAAAGAGGGAAGATCTTCGCATTTTTTGATTGATTTCTTTTGTTGACAAAACATCGAATTTACTTTGTTGACCAATTCTTTTTCATAGATTAGATAATCATTGCCTTGAAAGGATAAAATAAACACCATGTTTTCATGGAGCAATATCTCCATATAGAAGTTAGCGAATCATTGTCTTGAAGGCTAAAAAGAACAACTTGATTGCCTTATCTCAAAAGTGGAAGGAATATGCTCTCCCCTTAACTAGGTGATCAAAAATCCAGACCACTCTTAAAAGCTTTCTTTACTTCAAGCAATAAAACCTTTAGCAGGCCTGCCTTCCCGGGGAGTTGAAATCAACTCTTAAAGCCGTTTATGGCCGGTGTGAAGGGAATGACCTAAGTGGGGAATGACTTTGACGCCAAGAAATCCAACCCACTATAATCAAACGTGGAAAGTAACGAAAGTCCTTTTCAATGGTTGCGTGCAACGATTAGCCTTCCCCCAGTATCCTTGAGATACGTAAGGCCTTTGTTCTAAAGGTTGGGAAGCCTCCTGAGGGAGTTTATCACTGACGGCCGAACGGGAAGCCTAATTACGAACCATAGAAATAGAAACTTTGAATCGAGTCAGTAACCAGACATTTATAACATCATAGTGCAAGGGTGGGGAAGAATCCACCCCAAGATTACTCACCATATATCTCCCAATATAACTACTCAACTGTGAAGCAATTCACTTTGGGTTAATATCTGGCAAAAGGCAAAAAAATGGGCGCCCTCTAGGGGGTGACATGACTGTTTGAGCTGACGAAGTATCGAGACTAGTGGGCTATGATGTTATTTATGACCTTTGAATAAAGAGTCTTTCTGAAGTGTATTATTCGTATCCAAACCTGTTAAAACATTGAGGATTTGAACACATCCTCGCAAAACATACACTTTTTGTTAGATTAGGCAAAATGGTTATACTTTTTGTGCCATGCTTGTATTTACTACTTCAGAAAATCATCCATCAAACTTGAAAAATTCACAACAAAAATTCAAAATTTGTAAAAAAAAATCAACCAAAGAAAAATCAGGGCAGTTTAGCGCATAAGAGAAACTTCTTAGCGCGTGAGGACTTTTTGTTAGCGCATCCAACCCTTACATTAGCGCGTCGATTCCAAACAGTAGCGTTTCATCTCAAAACAAAACAGTGTGAAATCATTTAGCGCATCGAAGAAATAGTCTAGCGCGTAGAAGCATCAGCTTAGCGCGTGGAGGCTAAACATTAGCGCATCGGGTTCATAGGTTAGCGCGTTGCAGGCCCACGATAGCGCATAGATTTTTCAAAACCAATAGTAAACATTTTTGAACATTCAAAACTTTAGCGCGTGTCTGGGGGCAACCTAGCGCATGTGGTTGTTATTTTAGCACATAGAGTAATTTTTGTAGCGCATATAGTCTCTGTTTTAGCGCGTGATCCAAAACACAAAAATAGAGGGCAAAACAGTGAGGAATTTTAAAATTTTCAAAAATATTTTTAGAAGCCTTCTCCATCAAACATCATTTTTCATCAAACAGAGTAGCGAAAACAAACCGTTAAGACTATTTCTTAAGCTAATTTGTGTGAAAACAAACATTGTAAAATCCTAAACGAATCGCACGCTAAAACATATCTATCTTATCATAATCTGGAAACCTCATCATTTGTATCAACAAAATCCTTTACCATCTTACGGATTTTATCTCACAAAAACACTTGTTTACAATTTTCAAGTTGTCAAATCCTATCTCCATATCGGGAGGCTTTTATCCATATCATTTGATGCACTTTGTCGTGAAGGGGCATCTAAACCTTCACTTTGATAGAGTAAGATTTGAAATTTTTCAAACAAGATCAACTGAATCCAAACCAATCAAAGGAAACCATTGATCACTCATGCATGACTAATCCTCATATTCTAAGAAGAAAGAACCTTTATCGTAACATCACGTTGAAGAAACAACAACCTAGTTTTTCCAAATTCATCAAGAGAAACAAGTTCTTATACATCAATCATCAACTATTCAAATCTCATCGGGTATTCCTTCATCACGTCAAACGTTATATCCAAAACAAATCCAACGAATTTGACAAAGAACCCTTGAAGACAAGAGCCTACTATCAAAAGTCTAATTTTAATCAAATCATAAACCGCAGCGGAAAAATCAATCCAGCATTCTTGCCCGACGAGTGTATCACTTATAACACATCTCGACCAGAACCACCCACCCCTGAGCAACATATCAACGAGGCTTTTGTCCCTTTCACCACTGAAAGTTTCTACTAAAATGCCTGTTACTTGCTCTCAAAGAAACCAACAAAGCGAGACACACGCCGAGTCTAGTATGAATCGAAGATTGTCAAATCCTTTTGAAGTTCCACCCTTAGAAGAACCTGAAATTTCTGAAGCACTTCTTCAGGAATGTCAGGAAAACCCTTCATTCCAAAAGCTTGTAGAAAGGCTCATGGAAAATGACAAAGAAAAATATCTGCTCATGCTTACAAGTAAAGGCATTAAACTTCCCGAAGATTTAGACTCAAACATCTTTAAAACTGGATCTCGACAATATTCATATCAAGAACAACAAAGAGAAGAAGAAACTCGTAACTTTGAACAACACATACCTGAGCAACACATTCCAGAACAACGCATACCAAAAATGCGTATACCCGAACTAGAAACACCAGAGCAAAATATACCATTTACCACACCTTTTCAGCTGAGAACAAATACAAGGGAAGAACTTTTCCCTCGACAAGACAATATACCTTTGGCTGCCCTTACTCAACAAATGCAAATGTTGCAAAGGCAAATACAGGATATGCAACAAGGGACAACAGTGCGGTACTCTTTAAACGAAATCTGTCCTTATCCATTTGACAGAAGATTGAAAATGGTGCCTTTTCCTCCCAACTCAGACGTTCCCAAATTTGATAAATATGATGGGAAAAGTGATCCCCGAGATCATGTTCGAGAATTTTGCACCATGAGCCTTGAATTTGCTCATGATGACACCTATTTGATGAGGTTATTCCCAGGAAGCTTGGGAGGGCAAACCATGGAATGGTTATCCAAAATTACACCACCTGTCAGATCATTTGATGAATTGGTCAACAAATTCATAACCCAATATTCCTACAACATCCAACATGCCATAACCATGCTAGATGTTTGCAACACCAAACAAAAGAACAACGAAACATTCATGATATTCCTTCAACGCTGGCGACGTATGGTATCTAGATATCTTCGAGATATTCCCGAAAAGGAGAAAATGGAAATCTTCATCAATAACTTGAATAGTGAAATGAGTTACAGACTAAAACTTCAATGCATACCATCTTTTGCTAAATTAATTGAGAATGGCATTCAAGTAGAGGAAGTATGTGTCAAAAAGAGAACACTCAAATTCTACAAGGAAGGAACAAACTCATCAAACTACAATAACCAGAACAACACCAACCTTGACAAATCTCGATTTTGGACTCGAAACAAAAATGAAGGCAACAATGAATCATATGATCCCAAATCTAAGCAACCAGTGCTCGCATTATCCGGAAATCCTCAAAACACGAAAAATCCTAAGACTGCTAATCCAAATGCTCACACATATGCACCAAACACCGATCAAGGACAACTCAACACAAACAACACCAATGATACTCAAAGCAAAAACATGAATCCAGGACCTAACAACAATTCACGCAACAACACAAACAATTTCCAAAAGCGTATCTTCACACCACTGGGGCAATCACTAGAATCAGCATTCAGAGAACTTTTGGCACACAAGATTCTTTCTTTGCCTCCAATCAGCAACTATGAACCCCAAATCAAACCACCTTGGTGGAATGATTTACACTATTGTGATTACCATCGTAACAAGGGTCATCAGACGAATGATTGCATACGGTTAAAACACGTGGTGCAAGATATGATTGATCGAGGTGACTTAACAATAGATGGTCTCAAAACAAATGGTGATCATGGAGCCTTTAAAAATCCTCTTCCAAATTACAAAGATGGAGCTTCAACCTCGGATAATACACGCGGAGCTCGTATCAACCATATCTACAGCAACACCATAAATCACATATCAGCTGAAGATCATCAAGTAAATGTCATCACCATCCGAGATAAGCGTGATCATGAATCTGTCAATGTAATAACCCGAACTCAGAAATATGTCTTGAAAGGACATACTACACCTACAACTATCACACCAAAAATCCAATATGACTTGGTTAACCAACTCCGTAAAACTCCAACACAGATATCTATACTAGAATTGTTGAAACTATCACCAAAGCACAAAGACATATTAGAACAAACACTATTGGAAACCAATGTACCTCAAAATTTGGATACAGACAGATTTCAAGCCATGGTCGCCCATATGACTAGACCTCATAACCTCACCTTCTCAGAACACGATGATGCTTCCTTAAGCCATCCGCATAATACTCCTCTCCATATCGAAGTCATTGTTTGCAAACACCGAGTAAAAAGAGTCTTAATAGATGGAGGAGCTGGACTTAACATATGTACTTTAAAGCTTATCCGTGCATTAGGCTTCTCAGAAGAATCTATTGATCCCTGCAAGAAGATTACCATAAAGGCATATGATGATGAGGAAAGGTCCTCTAAAGGAACTATGATATTACCTATTCAAGTGGGACCAATACAAAAAGATACTATATGTCAGGTTTTGGACATAGACCTTACCTACAATATTTTGTTAGGGCAACCCTGGATACATGAAATGCAAGCAATACCTTCCACATATCACCAGTGTGTAAAATTTCCTTATGACGGACAAGAAGTCTCCATATCTGCTGACCACAATCCATTTCAACATTGCAACGCAATGGGGCAGCCCAAGACAGTTTGGTTCCTCATAATAGAGAAAAGCAGTGATCTTCAACATCGGATCGACAAACAGCAAAATCTAACTCCTTATTGGGAGACTTCAAACAAAAAATGCAAATCAACGACCAAGGTATGGGAGAATACTCTTTGGAGCCTTTATGTTTGGCCAAATTCCCAACATCACCTAGATCTCATGGATTGCCTACTACATCAACACATCTGGTCACTCAGCCCATCACCAAATTTGATGGTACCTTCATCCAATTGGGCACTCTGGCACATGAATCAGAAGACAAGGATATTCTTAGCTGGTTATACAAAGATGAGAAAGAAGATAATAGAGCAGCTGCTCTGGACATTGTTCTACCTACACACCTATATGGAAAAGGATACTTAATCATGCAGCAAATGGGATATGACGGTAAAGGACCTATTGGGAAATGCAAGGAAGGAGTCACTGAACCTATAAATCTTCCTTCACAACCCAATAGAAACAAAGAAGGATTGGGTTGTGAGCTCACCTTCCTATTAAAAAGGCCACCCCACCTAACTACAAAACCTCAATGGAAAGTAAAGACGAAGTACAAAGAAGAGTCCTGGCAGGAAGCACTCTTTGAATCAGCAGAAACAATCCGCAAGGCACGGGAACGTCAAGATCAGAAGTTACATTAGGAAAAGCTTCTAATACACAAAAGGGCCATATCTGCAACATTAGCTCATATTCAAACACCAATATCTCAAGAACAAATAAAATCATCTCCTGATACCTTTGTTTCTCCTCGAGGAAGCACAGTCTATGAACAAATACAGAAAATAGAAGACAGATCTGACACAGAATCAACAAAAACTATCAAAATGGTATCTATCATCAAAGATTTTTTTTCACCATACAACATACCAGTTTACAACACTGATAGAATCTAGGATGATGCCTCGGAGACTGATTCCAACGAATATGAATGGGGTACCTACTCCAATGCTACTACAGATATCCCTAATGATACTGATTCTATATCTCTTTCTCAAGAAGAACATAACGCAAGAGATCAACCTTTTGAATTTGGACCACAAAATATCTATGACGCCAAGGAAAGCGAACAGAAACATTATGAACAAGTTTATGTAGAGGATAATACCATCGAAGACCTCGACGAAATCCTGAACTTCTTTAAAACCAAGAACAATCACGATGAAAACTCTGTCCTAACACTCACAGTAGCCGAACTTGATCCTCCTAACGATTCCTTACTGCTTGTCTTTCCTGACCTCATTGACTGGGATGAACTTGAAATCCATGATATACCAATTTTCCCAGATGATGAATCTATTATCCATTACCTATGTACCGTAAATCCAAAAACAGGCTCTACCAGTGAACAAAGTAACAATGTCTGCAAACCAGGGAGTGTCAAGTCTCTCAGTCACAAAAATGAACCAAATAAAGGATCTGATGCTGAAAACTAGTCAATGGCAGCTCTAGATCACAAAAAAGTAAAAATAAAGGACGCATCTGAGGGTGAAAACCTTTTTAAGGCACCTAACGATGAGAGACTTGACACTCTTCCTGAGCACTTTCATGAGCGATCACCCATATTGATTGAGCCCACTCAATCAATCAACATTGGTACCACGGAAGCAGTCAGAAACCTACACCTTGCAGAATCTCTAACAGAGGAAGAAAGATCAGCATTCATCATTTTCTTTGAAGAACAACAAATTAACTTTGCTTAGCCATATGCTGATATACCTGGAGTGGATCCACACTTAATCATGCATCACTTGTCCATCTCTTCAGGAGTTAAACCAGTCGAGCAAAAGCTACGAAAGATGAATCCACAAGTGGCACTCATGGTCAAAACTGAACTAAAGAAATTATTAGACGTCGGATTCATCCGACCCATTGATTATGCAGAATGGATTTCCAACATCGTTCCAGTATCAAAACCAGATGGTAGTATCAAAATATGCACTGACTTCAGAGACGTCAACAAAACTTGTCCAAAAGATGACTTTCCTCTGCCCAGTATCGACATAATTGTAGATCTTACAGCAGGCCATGCAATGCTCTCACTAATGGACAGTTTCTCAGGCTATAATCAAATCAAAATAGCTCCAGAAGATCAAGATAAAACCACGTTCACCTGTCTTTGGGGAACGTACTGTTGGAATGTTATGCCTTTTGGCTTAAAGAATGCAGGGGCCACTTATCAAAGAGCAATGACAACAATATTCCATGACATGATGCACACATTTATGGAAGACTATGTGGATGATTTACTAGCTAAATCCTTTACCAGAGCAGAACATCTTAGCATCCTAACAAAGATCTTTGATCGATTGGAGAAATTCCAAGTTAGGCTCAACCCTAAGAAGTGTGTCTTCGGGGTTACATCAGGCAAGTTACTAGGCTACATTGTCTCAACTAAAGGTATTGAAGTAGATCCAGCAAAGGTACAAGCCATTATTGACATGCCACCACCAAAGAATATCAGTCAACTCAGATCTCTACAAGGACGACTTCAATCAATCAGGCGATTCATCGCTCAGCTAGCAGATAAAAGTCTACCATTTAACCATTTACTACACAAAAATGTACCATTCAAATGGGAGACCAAGTGTGCAGAATCTTTTTACCAAATCAAATAGTACCTGATGAATCCACCAGTTCTGGTACCACCAGTCGTAGGAAAGCCTCTTATCCTATATATCTCAACAACAGATATATCGCTGGGGGCACTATTGGCACAAGAAGATCAACAAAGGAAGGAACACGCCATATATTACATCAGTAGGACATTGAATGGCTATGAACTCAACTATACATTCATTGAAAAGGCTTGCCTAATAGTGGTCTTCGCATCTCAGAAGTTTCGACATTATATGCTAGCACACACCATTAAGCTAGTCGCAAAAATTGATCCTTTCAAATGTCTACTCAGTAAAGCAGCTCTTACAGACCGATTGGCTAAATGGGTCATGATTCTCAGTGAATTTGACATCCAATACACAGAAAGATGAGCAATCAAAGGACAAGCAATTGCAGATCAGTTGGTTGAAGCACTGCTACCAGGCAAACACACCATGGAGATTGAATTTCCAGACAGGGATGTTCTTGCTCTTTCTACCAAACAATGGACCCTATACTTTGACGGATCCTATACACAACATGGTTTAGGTGCTGGCATTCTATTCATCACTCCTGAAGGACATACTATACCAAGATCATATACGCTTATGTTTCCCTGCACAAATAATGTGGCTGAATATGAGGCATTGGTTATAGGTATCAAAATGGCCGTAGAATGGAAAATCACAGAGTTAAAAGTCTATGGAGACTCGCAACTGGTCATACATCAAATCAACAACAACTATCAGACAAAGGATGACAAGCTCCTACCCTACAAGCGCATGGTGGAGGACTTCAAACAATATTTTGTACACATCACCTTCAAGCAAATACCAAGATTGAACAACAAAGTAGCTGATGTAATGGCTACTATCGCTTCACGACTACAAATTCCAGAGCAACAAAGTCGTTACGAGTTCTTGGTAGAGCAACTGTTCTCCCCTGCCTATGACCACTCTGAATCCCAAGTTATCTATGCCTTGACTGGTTCAGATTCTCTGTTATATGGACCAATATACGACTACCTCAAGCATAATATCTTACCAATTGACCAATCCCGTAACCAAAAATGTAACTTTATCCGACAAGCTGCCCGTTACACCCTTACAGCTGATACTTTGTATTGTCGAGGTCTAGATGGTACTCTTCTTCATTGCCTTGATCGTAATGATTCTGATTCTGCTTTACACGAGCTTCACAAAGGTATTTGTGGACCACATTCAAGTGGTACTACTCTTGATAAAAAGCTTCTATGGATGGGATACTACTGGCCTACAGTGGTGAAAGACTCATACCACTTCGCCAAGAAATGTCCTAAATACCAAATCCATGGTAATCTGATACATGCACCAGCACAGGAACTGCAACCATTTACAACATCCTGGCCCTTTTGTCAGTGGGGATTTGACTTAGTAGGAAAAATTCATCCTTCATCTTCAAATGGACACAAATTCATTATAACAGCAACAAAATACTTTACCAAATGGATAGAAGCAGTTCCCATGACCACAATGACTAGGAAACAAATTGCCTCTTTTATCCTCAATTATCTGATCTGTAGATATGGTATTCCAAGTTCAATCATCATAGATAATGGACGGCCTTTCAAAAATCAAGATGTCCAAGAACTATGTGAAAAATTCAAAATCCAATATAGGTTCTCTACACCATACTACCCACAAGGAAATGGTCAAGCAGAAGCATCTAACAAGACAATACTGAAAATCCTCAAGAAAACAGTGAATGATGCAAGCAAAGATTGGCACGTACAACTCAATCTAGCACTTTGGGCATACAGAACCAGCATCCGCACACCTACAGGAGCAACACCATACTCATTGGTATATGGATCAGAAACCATTTTACCTCTGGAAGTAGAAATCCCATCTCTCAGAGTCTCTTTGAAAGGATTCATTCCAGATGAAGAGTATCGAGTTAACCGACTGCAAGAACTTGAACTATTAGATGAAAGATGCCAACATGCTTACACTCATCTCAAAACATATCAGCAACGGATGTGCAGAAGCTACAATCACAAGGTCATCCCCCACAACTTCAAAGTTGGTGACTTAGTCCTCAAAGAAAATCCAAGAAATCAGCAAGATTGCGAAAAGAAAGGGAAATTTGAACCTAACTGGTTGGGTCCCTATGTTATCATATCAGTCTATGGATCAGGTGCCTATCAGCTAACAACTTCAGAAGGAGATGTGCTCGACGAACCAACTAACAACATCCATATAAAGAAATACTACACTTAAGTAGTCTAGTGCACGGAAAAAGCCAAACAAAGCAAAAAAATTAAAAAAAATCCAAAAAAAAAAGAAGAAGCAAAAATAAAGTACAATAAAAACAAATGGTGAAAACCTGGTAAACAGGTGCTCTTGTGAAAGAATGGCTCCTCTATCTATCTTCATACAATTTTATCTGTACAAACACTATCGGCCATCGCCCGACACTTAGCACATATCCATTCAGGACATACTTAGCATAGTCACTAACTTGGTTATCCATATATATACTCTTATCACAATCCACCATGGATTGGAAATCACTGTACATATTCACATCAAGAGGCACACTCAGCTAGGGGCATTCAAATCGTCTAAATAGTGCAAACATTCAAGACATCAAAGCTATTTGCAAAACTCACAAAAAAAAAAAAAAAAAAAAAGAAACATGACATCCAACAAAACTACGCTTCATCGCAAAACAAAACAAAACAATTCACAGAAATACCAAGGATGGATGATTTTCTGAAGTACTAAATGTTGCATTATCGCATAAAAATCTTAACTAGTTTTGCATTTTGAACTTTTTGAATTATTGGATTCTCTTCCTTTTCTCACTAAAAGCTTCCAAGCTGGAGATCATGAGGAACTTCCAATATTTTCTTAGTCCTCTGTCTAGGAGGCGATCACTTGTACTGTGTGAATACTTGCCTCGAGACGTGATACATCGAATATCACTGAAGGCCTGATTCCACTTCACGCATACAAATGATTTAATCTTGTCTGTTTACGCAATACGCACTCAGGACATCTTGGTTCTATTATACCTTGACGCTTGTGCTATCTTGCAAAGTCAAAAATCATATAAATTTTTCTTAGGTCATTATGGTTCAATTATACCATTGTGCTTGTATAAATTTTCAACATATCCAACAATCAATAAATGCTCAGTGATGATATCTACAAAGAAAGCAAACAAATGGCTATATCGGATGGCAAATACAGAATGAGGATGCTACCAAAAACATAGTTGCATATCATCTTACAATTAATTGCATATCATTTTAACATAGTTGCATATCATTTTACATTTAGTTGCATATCATTATCATACATCTCATTTTCAACATACATCTCACAGCATATAAAAGCATACATCCTGCATCATACATTATATCATACATTTAAAGCATTGCATCATCATGAAGAAATAACCCACATAACATGCATCCATATAAACACACCACATGATCAAAGAAAAGGGTGCCATATACATAAAATAATCAAAAGGTACAAAATGTATCAACACTGTGTCCAGTACAAAGAATAACAATGATAAAAAATACAACAAAGACCACGTCTCTCAAGTATGACTATCCCCTGACAGAGATGGTCTAGCTCCAGATGCACCTGCCCCTAGATCCCCAGGAGGGTCCTATCTCGGTGGCCCTGTAACACCTTGGCTCTCAGACCGCAACCCAGTATCTTGAGATCGACTAGATCTCGACTGTGTAAAGCTCTGTACTCGCCGGTCCCTTGGTACCGCAGCCTCATAATGCCGTCGATAGTACTCCGCCTCCTGATCTCTCAATGCTAGCTCTCTCAGGGTGTCTCTCATCGGACCACCCGTCACTGCTCTCTGCATACTGGATACCACCTCCTCCGCTCGCCCCCTCCGCTCTATCTCGATGTCCCACTCAGTGGTCAACTGTGCAATCTGCCGCTGATATGTCAAAATTTGTGCCTGCAGCTGCTATACAGTCACCTGTAGGGTTCGGATCTGCGCATCCTCAACATGTGTAGGGACCTGAACCCGTAGTGGTACCTGTGCAGGGGCAACCCCTCCAACCCTACCTGTCCTTGGTGCTGGAGGTGGGAGCGCATTCGTCCTCCTCCTCTGTGCTGGTTGCCTTGCCTCATCAACACCCCCCACTACTGCTAACGCCTCCCCCGCTCTCCTCTCTCCACCAGCTCCAATCGCCAATCCACCTCTCCCCCTATCTATCACCCCCTGTCTCACCACTCTCTCCACACCCCTATCTCCTCTCCTCCCTCTACCTCCCCACCTCCCTCTGGCTCCTCTCCCTCGTCCATCTCCTCCATCCTCTCCATCATCATCATCATCATCTCCCTCTCCCTCCTCCTCATCGGAATCAAAAGCTGGCCTCATCTCCTTTGGATCTGATATCCTGGCCACCGCCCGCACAGCAAACAATCTGGCAAAGTCATCAGTCATGCCCGCATCCAGAATCTTCGGGGCATAATCCCATATCTGCCCTGCCAACCCGACAAACTCCTCCACCACCACTGCGCTATCAATGGTCGGACCCCAATCCGCTACATCTTGCCTCCGACGTGCATATAGGCACGCTCCCCATGGAATACCCTGCTAGCACCCAAACTATCTCAAAACTTGGGTCACCACAAACCTCTCTATCACAAACGAGGTCCTCCCGATCAGGTATCTAGTCATAAAAACAAAGGGCATCTCCAGCCCATCCTCTACCCACACCTTGCATCCTGTATACGGTCGCCAGGTGACCGTATCTATATCATCGAGCACTCTCCTCCAATGCTCTAGTTTGCCCAGCTTGCACTGGACAACTAAACCCCTGTATCCATACACATATGCACATCCCACAGGCTTATCTCTGTCTGCTAATGGCCTCGCCGCTAGAATGTGCTCCCAACACCATACTTGTAACAGTGTCACGCCAGCTGACAAACTGCCGTAACCAAGGTATACCACCTCTTGTAGGCCCCTGTACAGATGGGCCTGCATAGTTGATCCCCATGAAAATCTTCGGCCTTGTGTGACCATCTCCTCCAATACCAGCCCCCATCCCACAGAGAATCCCTTTGACCTGCGATCAGGACAAAGGAATCCACCAATAAACCCTGCTAGTACAGGTGGCAGAGGTGCGTAATTCAGGTCTAAGAACTCCTACCACGAGATCTCATAACCACAGACTGTCTCATCGTGGAAGATATAGTATAGTGCCTCTGTCCCACCCTCCTCCGACTGCTCATACGGTAGTAGTGCACCTACTACGGGAATCCACAGGATCCTTTAACAGTCCTCTAGTGTGGCTGTCATCTCTCCGGTCGCAAAATGAAAGGTGTTTGTGTCGCTATGCCACCTCTCTGCCAATGCTGTCAGTAGCCCCCGGTTCACAGTGAACCGAGGCATATCCAAAAGGGAGGTCAATCCACATCTCTCAATGATGTCTAGATCAGCCTGGGTCAACCGCGGTATCAATTACCACGGTCTCGGAAATCTCTCCCACGACTAAACCACACCCAAGCGCTCTTGTCAACAAGCAAAACAAATCCAATATCAGTTTCCACATCAAAACAAAGATATCAAAATCAAACTCACATCAACAACATGAAACAATTTGCTCATCTACATCAAGTTCAAAATCCTATCATTTCATATCAACTTGTAAAACAACTCAAGTTATCAAAAACCATATCAAAACTTGTAACACAACTGAAGTCTCCATAATCACATAAACTTGTAAAACAACTCAAGTTTCCCACCCATACCAGCTTGTAACACAACTCAAGTTTCCAACCCATACCAGCTTGTAACACAAATCAGGCTTCACACATTGAACTTGAAACAAGGTACGCAAATAAATCATATTTTGATCAAAACACCACATTGATATCTATACATAACTTGAAAAATCGCACATCAAAACAAGTTATATCGGCACTCATATTGGACAAATCCATAAAATCATGACAACAGACACAACAAATTTACAAAACACCTCATCTTGCAAAATTTTTTCCAGATGCGCTAAAACAGACTCCCGCTGCGCTAAACTTTACCTACGCGCTAGGCTGTCTTTCCTCCGTGCTAATCTATTTACCCTATGTGCTAGACTGACTCTACGCACTACCCTTTTCCCCCCATGCGCCACCTAACCCACCATATGCGTTAAACCCTACCCACGCGCTAATCTATACCTCCCGGGTGCTACCTGTTTGACCCTATGTGCTAGGTTAGCCCTACGCGCTAAACACCCTTACCCATGTGAACCCCTGTGACCCATATGCACTAGGTTAACACTGTGCACTAACCTGCTGACCTGACGCGCTACCCGACTATCGCCATGCGCTATTCTGCGTCTATGCACTAACCTATATTTCCTATGTGCTACCCTATTTTATTTCGGACGCACCCCTAAAATAGACTTGATGCGCTACTTAAAACTTTGTATGCGCTTATCTATGCCTTTGACACACTTAAACGCTAAAACCGAGTTTTAAAAATCAAAAAATGACTAAAAATGACCAAATCAGAAATCAAAAGAGGGTCAAAAATGTTGACTTACTGGTGGTCCATACGCTGCAGGTCTTCGGTACCTCCGAACGCGCTCAAAATGGTGTCTGGAATACGGAATAGGCATTTTCTCTTCAGACCAAATTCTCTTTCTCCAAAGTCAACAAAGCACAAATGAATCAAATCAAAGCTATTTTCCCCTTTTATAGGAGGAAAATGAAATTAGGGTTAGCCAAACGGACCTGTAATATGGTCGCGATCTCCCTTATACCCTAAAACTTGTAACTTATCGGGAGATGAATCAATTTACCCACCTTTCACATAGACAAAATCCTACACATCACACGCAACTCATCAAATCAAATCAATTTTTTTTTTTAAAATGATTCATCTCCCGAGGGGGCATCACCATCAAATATCGAATATGGGGCAAAACCATCACCATCAAATATCAAATCTGGGGCACGACTTGCAAATCAAAAGAGAGACACAAAAATTGCATTTAATCATAAATCATGATAACGCATCATTTTCTTTGAAATAACATGTGCACACACGTCACTTCAAAGAGGGGCAAAATGTAGATGTATAAAAATAACCATATTCCTAAATGAATATTTTATGTTCATTTCTCTATTTAATTAAATCCAATTTAATTAAATTGCCTCCATTCCTCTATTTAATTAAGTAAATTATTCAATTTATTTAAATTAAATTCACTATACCCATTTAATGAATAAATCATTTTATTCAATTAAATTCCCCCTATCCACTTTTAATTAAATTCAAATTTAATTAAATAGTTATCCTGAATTGAATAAATCTAATTTATTTAATTTCCCCAAATTACAACCAAATTGAATAAATCATTTAATTCAATTAAATCCTATTATCCCTCCATCCACTTGTAAAATCTTACATCTCCCACTTGCTTTCCTAAACCCCTTTCTAATCCCTTCTAGACTCTTCTAATCGCTTCTAATTAGCCTAACCCATCTTCTAAACTTTGTCACATCCCTAAGCAAGGGGAGGTCACTTCTTAATTCTTCAAAGTCTTTGATAACCATTAAAAGCTTCAAGCCTTCAACCACTTAATTTCTCAAAGTCTTTGATAACCATTAAAGGCTTCAAGCCTTCAACCACTTAATTCCCCAAAGTCTTCATAACCATTAATGGTTAACTCAAACCCTCTTATATGGTTAAAGAATTTATTTTAACTCAACCTTCATCCAACCCAAGGGTCTCATCAAGCATTTAATGCTTTGACCATGATTATCTCTTAATCATTTGCACAAGGGTTTATCCTTGGATTAACTCTTAATCCAATGGGTAATCTTAATTTAGACTTGACCCTTACCTTCTAGATAACCTTAAGGTCTTCTCAGACATTTAATGCCTCCAACCCCTTCTCTCAACCCAACCCTATGTTGACACTTGTCACCATTTCATTGGTGCCAATTACAAATATGGATCCCCAACTTTCAAACTCAACCCTTGATCAACTCTTTCAATCCTGACCATCCATTGCCCTCTTTTTGCTATAAATAGAGCTCTCATTCCTCCATTTTGAAAGATCCTCCAAAATTTGTAGTATTACACTTATGCTCAAATACATTCAAGCTTTCATATATCATTTTTATGCTCATCATTTTAGCCTCTCTTTAACTAGGAATTAGTCTAAATATGCATGTTTAGAATATTTTCTTTGTCATTTAGCTCAATCATAGACTAATATATCATGTTAGGATAGTATTCATACTAACCTTGTCATCTTATAATCTAGTTTATTGCATTTCTAAGATCATGCATAGCTTAGGATGCATTTCATTCTAAAATATATCAAAGCATCCCTCGTTCTTACATTTGCCATCCCTAAACCATTTTGCTCAGTAATCTGAGAGCAAAAACATTGGTTTGAGGGACATTGTGAGATAGAGAACCATGGGACCAACCTTGGGAAGCTGAGTGATACTTCATTACTCTATAGCTTGCACCAAGAAGTCCTTTGTGTGTGTGTGGGCAAGTCTTTTGAAATATTTTCACATATTGAGTTCTATCGACCCGCTTTTCCTGCATACACTCTCCATATTTGTTTAGCAAGAAGAGCTTTATTAAAAGTTTTGAGAGCTTTAATACCAAGACCTCCTTTGTTCTTTGTCTTACATACTTTGTCCCAAGCAACCAAGGATAATCTCTTTTTTTCTTCAACCCCTGACCAAAGAAATCTCTTCTAAATCCTTTCTAAGGCATCAACAAATTTAGCCGGGATGCCAAATAGACTGAGAGAATAGACAGGGAGATTTTGGAGAGTGGCTTGAAGAAGCTGCAACTTTCCAGCTTGAGATAAAATGGATCCTTTCCAACCAGCAAGTTTTTTGTTGAGTTTGTCAATTAACATATTCCAGAAGGAATTTGGGGGAACTAATCCCAATGGGAGACCCAGATAAGTGGAGGGGAGCATTTCCACCTTGCACCCAATAATTTTAGCAATTCTCTATTGTCTTATGATAGGAGTATTCATGAAGTATATAGCAGACTTGTCCCAATTGACTTGCTGGCGAGTAGCCAAAGAATAAGAATTAAGAGCACCTTTAAAGGCAACAACCTCCCCAATAGAAGAGTATCCCATTAAGATAGTATCATCAACAAACTGTTGGTAAGAACAAAAAACATTAGCAGAGGAAGGGTGAAGACCTTTGATAATTTTATTCACTTTCATTTTTTGGATTAGTTTGCTCATGCTCTCCGCCAAGATGGTGAAAAGGATAGAAGATATGGGATCTCCTTGTCTAAGCCCCCTAGATGATTTAAAGAATTTAGAAGGAGATCCATTAATGAGAATTGAAAACATTGGGGTGGAGATCAACTCTATGATAATTTTGATTATCTTCTCATCAAATCCAAAAGCCTCCATAATTCTGAAAAGAGCTTGGCAATCCACTCTATCATAAGCTTTCACCAAATCCAACTTTATAAAAAATCCTTCTTTATTGGCAGCATTGAGGGAGTGAATATTCTCGTGCACAAGAATGATAGAGTCCAAAATCTGCCTGCTAGGAACAAATCCTTTTTTCTCCTCAGAGATGATGAAGGGGAGGACAACCAAAAGTCTGGAAGTCAAAACTTTAGATATGATCTTATAAAAGGAGTTACATAGACTTTGTTGGCCTAAATTTTCCCATGGAATCTGCCCCAACCAACTTAGGAATTAAGGCAATAAAAGTGGAGTTGATTTCCTTAAGGATTCTTCTTGAACCAAAAAATTCTTTTACCGCATTGATCGTGTCTTTTCCCACAATATGCCAAAATTCCTGGAAGAAGAACATGGGGAAGCCATCAGGTCCCAGAGCCTTATCCCCTTGAAAGGACAATACAACTTTTTTAATTTTCCCAGTAGAGGGGATAGCAGAAAGGGCCTTATTCTGATTAGGATTAAAAATCTTGGGGATGATGTCAACCAGATCCTGTTGTTGGGTATAATCAATCTCCTTGCTACCGGTGAGGAGCTGATAAAAGAAACTAACAGCTTCATCCCTAATATCATCCTCATTAAGAAGAATTTTGTCCTCAACAATTAATTTGGAAATTCTATTTGTAGCTTTATGTTTCATAGAAGTCATGTGAAAAAAATTAGTGTTTCTGTCCCCAGCCTCCAGCCAAATAGCCCTAGATCACTGCCTCCAATAGATTTCCTCCCTAGAAATAATGTTGTGAAGTTTGACTAATATATCATCTTCCTTAGCTTTGGGATACTTTTTATATCCATCTTTCTGTATTGAGTTTTGGATCTGATCTAATTCCTCCTTGAGCTATTTTTTTGAGTCAAAAATATCACCAAAGACCTTCTTGTTCCATATCTTAATGTTATCTTTGATGTTTCTAAGTTTTTTGGCAACTCTATACATGGTTGTTCCATTCACATCAATATTCCACCAGTTGGCAATGAATTTTTCAAGAGAGGGGTGTGAGATCCACATTTTCTCAAACTGGAAAGGGAAGCACTATTTACTTTTAATGGACTCAACAACAAAGGAAATGGGATAATGATCCGAACCAATTCTATTGACAACTGACATGGAGCATCTATGAGAAAGAATCCAATCATTAGCAATAAGGGATCTATCAAGTCTTACCTGAATGAGGTCTTCTACATCCCTGCGATTAGACCAAGTGTAAGAAGCTCTAGTAAGATCCATATTAATAAGAGCATTAACATTGATGAGGTCCATCAAATCAAATGTCCAATTGGGCTTGAGTTCCTCCAAATTTTTCATTTCCTTGCAAAGGAGTATTGAAATCTCCCATCAACAACTAGCTGTTCTTAGGGAAAGATCTTCTTTTCTGTTGGATTTTATCCCAAAATTTACTCCTAGCAGCTTTGGAATTAGGGGCGTAGATATTTGTGACCACCCATTCCTTTCCTTCAGAGATGCTTTTAACTTTCATAGATATAATAATACCATCTTCATCAATCAATTCTCCTAAAATAGTTTTCTTGTTCCAAAAAATAGCCACCCCACCAGATGCCCCATTCGAGCTACTACCACAATAAAGAAGTTTAAATTCTCAACTTTCTCCTTACTCATTTTGGTTTCCTGCACCAGGATAATATCTGGCTTATGGTCTCAAATGAGATTCAATAATATATCCTATTTATTGAGACCATTTAGGCCTCTAATGTTCCATGAGATTACCTTCATTTGGAAACCCGAGGGCAGGATTCCTGTATAGTTCGCTGCCTTCCATCAGCTATGTTTTACTTACCCTCATGGTCCCTATGCCATTTCATGGTTTTACATCCCTGCGGAGATTTGGATAGACCAATATCAGCCTTGGATCTGGTCCTATTTTTCACCCCATTAGGGCATCTTGCCTTCTTATTTTTCTTTTTTCCATTCCTTGTTATTTCTTCCTCATGCTCATCTCTTGGATCATCTTGCATGTTATTCCACATTTCTCCTCTTTTCTAGGATGAAGTGGGCATATCAACTCCAATATTCTAGAATAACGCATTTAGATTAACCTTAGGCAATCCAAACTTGTTCTTCCTTCCAAAGTTAACTTTGTGTCCTTCAAAATCATTTGGGCACTCTTCATCTCTTTTTATTGTTGAAACTTGAAGGGCCTCATGTTGAGTTTCAGTTGCATCCTCAATCTCACCTTCTTCAAGAATCTCTTCAATGATTGCAATCTCTTCCTCCTAAGCCTGTAGGGCCTCAAAAGTATTGACTGTTTTGATCTCAAACTCACTGATTTCATTCTTTTTATCTTCCTTCAAAGGGGGAGCCTTAAGAGGGTTAGCATTTCTATCTCCTTCTGATAAGTCTTGTATGTTACTAGGAATTCCACTTCCTCCTTCAACTTTACTAACTTCCTTATTATTATTCTTTTCTTTCCATACCTGTTTATGGGGATTGTTAACCTTCATAGGTTTTTTAGGGTTACTAGGGCAAGCTTTAGCCCAGTGACCAACTTTCTTACAAGAAAAGCACACAAAGGGGAGGGAATCGAACTCTATTGTCTGTTCCCATAATCCAAGTTTGGAACTTATATCAATAGAGCTAGGAAGATCCATCTTCTATGAAATATTGACACAAATGCACACATAAACCAGCCTCTTTCGAGCTGCAGTCATTGGATATATCACAACAAGCTCCGAAAAGGAGTTTTCTATTCCTGAGAAAACATCCTCAACCCAAAATTCAAGCGGCAAGCCAAGCAACCTTACCCAGACTGGAGCAGATTCAAAGAAATAATCATTGAGTTCCATATTAGGAGACCATTTTCTCATGGATAGGGAAGATTTACCAAACATCCAAGGACCACCGCTTAATGTTGCTTCCATATCTTCCCCACAAGAAAAGGAGAAAACAAAAAAACCTCATGACAGGGCTAAAACATCAACTTGACCTTTCATCCTCCATTTTCTCTTAACAAAAGACCTAACATCCTCAATATTGGGTCGTGGTCCAACAAACTTCCCCACTAGAGATAAGGCCATTAAAGAGATGCTATGATCAATAACCAAATCTGGAACAACAATAGCTAGTTTACCCATTTTTCTATCAGAGATGTCTTCCACAAAGGGAAAGGACAATTTTCCAATTAGTTTATTTACAAAAAGACTACTCCAGGGTTTGAGGGCCTTCACCTTTTGTAGTCTTTTCTGAGTTAGCTTTAACCACCTCGGGACCCAATTTTGGAGAATCTATCATCTTTTTGCAGTCAGGAGGAGGGTCCCGTTTTCATGGGTCCCCATCCGGTCTCCCATCCTCATCATCCATCACTTGTCCTTGAGTTGTAGAGGCAACAGAACTAGAGGACCCAGCCTCATTGTTCCCTCCATTTCTAGGATTCAAATTTCCCTCTACTTATGTTGTTCCCCTCATTTCTCATTTTCTAGGATTCAAAATTATGCCGCAACTAATTATTGATGGCTTATTGGTGATGATATATTTATAATATGATGCTTGATGATTTGTTATTTGTGTTGTCATTGATGGCAATCATATTTGTCCATGTTTGTTTATGCTTGCTTTGTCATCTAAGTCTATTGGTTAAGTCTAACCGGTAATGGAATGAATCGGTAAGCATGAATGAAGAAGGAGATGGTTGCAGTTGTGATCTATGTTGCGTTAAGTGTTGCGGTTCAGAATGTGTGCTTATGACATTATAATGAGTCTATGACATGAACCACATCATGTTTGGTGAACCAGAAGTCATGTTTGTAATTGACTGTTGTATAATTAGCCAAGTTTTGAAAACCAGTATCAAGATCTTTGATTGGTGATGTTTTGTGGTTTGTGAAGAGATAAGATGTTGTTTTGGTGCGTACAAGGATCAAATTTCTTGGGAAGCAGTGAAGTGCTTAACAAAATGTGATAAGGGTTTGGCAGCTCATCAGATCGATGTGCGGTGATGAGTTATGATCATTCAACGACTGTAACTGTCTTGAAATTTGTTGTAATGATCTGTAGGATGAATTGTAATGATTTGTAATGATCTGATATGATCTATGATGTAGATTCATTGTAGATTAGGTTATTGTAACCAACCTAATTGTAAAGGTTATTAAGGTCAAGTTTTAGAGGGTTTATCATGTCGGTGATCAGAGAAGTGTGTGTGTGTGTGTCAAACCAGTTTGTGATGTCTGCATGAGTGAAGCAGATTAGAGCTGAAGTGGATCTGTATTAGCAAGTTGAGAGTGCATTGATCAGATCATTTATCTGTTGTTTCCTAATAGTTGTAGCAACATTAAAATCCCTTAACCGGGTAGGTCCTGTAGCATAGGAATTTGGAAATCATCACAAGCAAGTAATATTAACCATTAGCTCAATCACAAAAGCAAATTGAAATGATCTATCCTAAACACACTCAATAAAGACATGAAAATGAAACATTCAAAGCTAAATACTATGCAAACCAAACACAGATATGAGTGCTTCCTTCATGTGGCTCCATTGTTCTTCTTTCCTCTCCAAATAGCCTTTGTTTGTGGATCTCACCTTCAAGTGCATACACATGAGATGAAAGCAAATAGACAAGATTATGGTGCAAGAGTACTCGAAATGTGATTTGACAAAGTGATTATAAATTCGATAATCTGATTAGGGGTTTGATTGAAGAAATTCATCCAATTTATAGAGAAATTGGAGAAAAAGATCAAATTAGCATGATAATGATTCGAATGGAAATTCAAATCAAGAATACTAAAATTATGACATGTTATGACAAATTATGCACTTTCTATGCAAAATTTGTTGATTGATAATTTATGACAAATTATGACAAACTTCTATGTCAAAAATTAATTGATTGTCAATTATGACAAATTATGACAAATTGACATGTCATTTCCATGAATTTAGGAGAGAAATAGGAGGAAATTGAAATTAAGAATTAGAAAATTAGAAAATTAGAAAAAGAGGAATTAAGAAATAGGTAAATTAATTAATAATTTGTCATTTATTAATTAATTCACAAAAAGAGGAATAATTAGCCAATTAAATGAACATTTAATTGCAATGAGAAGACTTAGGATAAATAAACAATTTATTAATCCTAGAGGAAGAAATGACACACAAGGTTAAATGATTAAATCATAAAACCCTAGAAGATGAATTAGCAATGCAAGAATGACAATTAGGTCTTGATTGAAGATAATTGATATCGATCATGATTTTGAATTGATAAATGACCAATGTGATAAATGATTTGATTGAGAAAAAGCGCCAATTGACGAGGAACAATGACAAATTGATCCAAATTGACATAATTGAGACAAACAACGATTGATGACAAATCGATCGCAAAATGACAAGATTGACAAGAGGACAAGAATTGATGACAAAATAGATTGCAAAACGACAATATTGAAAATGACCACGATCGATGACAAATCGATCGCAAAATGACAAGATCGAACATGACAACGATCGGTGACAAATCGATCGTTAAAACGACAAGATTGAAAATGATAAGGATTGATGATAAATCGATCGCCAGATGACAAGATTGATAAGAGGACAAAACCCTAATTAGGATTGACGATGTCCAAAATGATGACAAATGAGCACGCACATTGATGCAATAAGATAAGATTGATTAAAATCATGACTGGAGATTGTTGTCGACAAGACCAAATTCGAAGGCGAGATGAAGGAAGAATGCAGAAGAAAGACTCGATACTCGCAAATGATAAAGACCAAGTGCGAATCATAGGAGAAATGTTAATGCGATGCAAAAACCTAAAATGAGGCAATGCACAAATGTTAAAGTACGATCCCGCAAGCGTTGACCATTTTTAGGTGTCTACATTTTGCCCCTCTTTGAGACAATGCGATTTTAAGCGTTGTTTCAAAGAAAAATAATGAAAATGCCCCAGACAATGATTGAGATGTACCTGCTAGAGAGAGTCAGATGACAGTTTGGAGAGAGGCAGGATGTACCTAGGAGGACTGCACATTTTGCCCGATCTCACAGAGAGACGAGTCAGTGGGGGAGTATGATTCAGCCACACATAGCATATGCTGACTTCTCACAGCTACAACAGAGACCGTGGGATTGGAGATCAGATGTGGAGGATGTCAGGATGATAGATGAGTATGAGAGATGGTTTGTACAACTATGGCCAGTGCCATTGACAGATCCAGATATTCCAGTACCGAGGCGACAGGAGGACTTCCCACTCACAAGAGAGGAGGAGGGAGATGATGAGGACGAAGAGGATGAGGATGATGGGGAGGATGAGGACAGAGATGAGGATGAGGATGATGATGATGGAGAGGAGGATAGGGATGACGAGTAGGAGGCATTGTAGGATATACCCATAGAGCCGGAGACAGCTAGGACAGAGGAGATGGAGATGTGTAGGGATATCATAGCGAGTCAACAGGATCACATTGCGACATTAGAGAGACAACAGGATCAGTTCAGAGTGGAGATAGCCAGACTCACAGCGGCTCGAGATACAGTGATAGCTCAGGCACAGCAAGAAGAACAGAGAGTCACTGAGTATATTGGGTCGATTTGGGATGCCAGTGCACGGGAGATGGCACAGATGCTGGTAGAGACCGGAGAGGAGATATGCCATTGGAGGACACTATATGAGGGTGTCATTCCACCAGAGCAGAGAGCAGCTTCATATCGGGCACGATCGAGGACAGAGAGCAGGGCACACTCTTGAAGGTCATTGGGCAGCATGGGAGTGAGTGGACCTATGAGACCACCACAGCCAGGACTAGGAGGGACATCATCCGTGAGACATGGTAGGGATGAGGAGGACAGAGGGAGCACCCAGTGACAGAGGCACGTGCTCCTTACGACAGACAGTGGACATTATGTATTTTGACATTTTGTAGTCAGCCTGCGGGCCATACTTAGGACAGACAGTCCAATTTTGTACTCCGATATTATTGTGATATATGATATGATATGCATCGATATGATGGGATGCAATATGTTATGACTGATGTTATTTTCCATGTATGGATGACTTATGCACTGTTGATGTACCATTGTGGAACATGTATGGATATATATATATTTTTATGTGTTTTTGATGCATTGATAATATGAAATGGATAAAATGTTTGATATGATGCTTGGTGTAATACAAATGTACTAACCAAATGGATGCAAGATGCAGCATATGTGTTTGGGGAAATCGGAGCACTAGACCGAACTGACTATCCGAACTAATGAAAGAAATGTTAGTAAGAAGGAAATGAAACAGAGGACAATTAGAGACGAAGAAAAACTTGCTTTCAGTAATGCACTTTGTAGGTGAGAACCTTTATTTTTATGTAGCAAAACGGATGCGTAGCATCATGGCATTGAAGGCCAGAGCTGAAATGCAACCCTTTTTTTTTTGCAAAAGACAGACACATTGTAGACAAACAACAATCACAACCAAAAAGAAAAGGACCATGATCCATCCCGGTCACTCTAAATCACTCAGTGACATCATCGAGCAACATAGGAACATGATCGAAGCCAAAGATAAATCAGTAAAAAGATAAGATGCACAGATCTCAACAAATCAAACAAACATCTTGATCTTCATTGTCAAAAGTTGAAAGTGCTGATAGGACGATCATGCTGTCTGGTTTCAGGACATGCGATACCCCGTCTAAGACAGGACACAGTTTGGTTTCGAGTATACCACACCCTGTATAAGACCCATGATAGTGTGCCAAGGACAAATAAATTTGCGGTTGAGTGATATGACAATTCGGATCAGGTTGAATGTCTGGTTTGAGTGAAAAGTTCATCTGTTTTAAGCGTGATTTCATTAAAGCACAACGTTGGATTGCGAGTCATTGGATGTATACTCAGTGATCTGTCTATGCACAGAGGGATCATTTATTATTATTTTTGTTTTTACTTTTCAAGATTTTACAATTTTTTTGTGTTCATTTTTTTCAGGACTTTATTTGATTTTTTAGTGATTTATTTCAGGACATTTTTTTGATTTTTAGAGATTTTTTCAGGACTTTATTTGATTTTTTAAAGATTTTTTCAGGACATTTTTCAATTTTTATGATTTTGCCCCCAGTGTCTAGCAAGGAAAGGAATATGATAGGTGAATAAATAGGCTTGCTAAAATGTTGGTGGATAGAGGGAAGACAAAGGCCTTTTATCATGGAGACAATATGGATGCAATTTCCAAGGGCTATTGTGTGATGGGACAAGAGACTGGATATGACAATGTAAATCAGTGACATGGCATGAGGGACATGTCAAGAGGTTTTTGAAACTATGTTTAAATTTTGCGTCCTTATGTTAGATCAAGATCAAGGAATGAAAAAGAGTGTATGGATAGCGATAAGATATGGATAGGATAAGCAAGACCAATAATGGATAAGGGATATGGACTGAAGGTCGGGGTAGGCTAAGGGATAGTGGCATAAAGTTGCAATAATCTAGGGAATATGGATGAAAGGTTGTAATAAGCAAATGGATAAAGACCAAAAGCTATGATAGACTGAAAGCTGCAAACAAGATGCATGATGCTCATGAAGATCCTCAGCCTTGTCAAGATCAAAGGTGGAAAGGGGAAATTGGACATGAGGGACAATAGGATAATGGAGGGTAATGACAGGGGTTTGATAGGATAATGGAACAATGAAGGACAAAAGGATATGATAGGAGGAAACCTGCCCCCAAGTATGGTATGCAAGAAGTTCATAAATTACGCATGATGCCTGTTTGCCAGGTTTTCATCATGGTACTTGCCCAAAGCGCCTGTTTGCCAGGTTTTCACCAGTGGACGGATTATTTTTTCTTTACTTTTTTCTTTTCTTTTTCTCTTTTTTTTTTTCACTTTTTTTTTTGTATTTTGACTTTTTCAATAGAAGATGGACACATGATAGGGGATGGAAGAAGGACTCAAGCGTCTTTTTGTTTGGATAGTAGCCTTGAAAAAAAAATAGACCATGACCTTTAAAAGTATGCTCAAAGACGTTGGTAGGATAAGGACATGGAAAAAGAGATGAAACTAAGGCAAGGATTTATGCAAAGGATTGGACCAGAGGGATGGAAGGATGGAAAATATGCATTGGATAATGGATAGGGTATTGGAAGAATTGGGCTTGAGTGGATAGAAATGTTGGCAAGATCAACATTGGCACACACCTTGAGGGGTGATGGATTGATGGAGGAAAGACGTATTTTGGATATTGAGATTTTGACAAAGGAAAGGCTATGGATTTTGGGACATAATGGCCCAAAATGGATGAAGAAGGTGATGGAGGAACAAATTTGAGAGGTTTGGATGGAGGAATATCAATTTTGGATGCCAAGTTGGATTTTTCTTTAGGCTTTTGTGCTTCAAGGAGCCGCTTAGGGATCCACATGGTTTTTGTTTTTTCATGCTTTTGTGATTCCTTGGAGTGCATTGCTTGCACAAGGGATTTAGGAACCCATATATATTTTGACTTTGCTTGATTTTTCTCAGTGGGCCTTTGTGGCCTTTTGGATATTTATTTTTCTTTAGAGATCATATTGTTCTTTGTTTTGACATGTCGATTATATTCGACATGTTGATCCTTGAATACATGTGGATTGCTAGACTTATGACATTTACACTTGGCATCCAAATTGCTTGGAGGGGGAAATGAATGTTGGTGTGGATGGGAATGATATGGAGGCCTGTGGGATAGATGGCATTTACTCAAGGATGTGTGCCTTTTCTGACCTTGCATAGAGGACGAAGGGATATAAGGACCTAAGATGGATGGAAGGTATGATGGGGAAGGGATATGTTTGGATTGATATGGAGGGATGTTGGATTTAGTAGGGGTACCCACGTCTTGAGAGTGAGTCGTGTAGACATGACCCTTAAGATCTTCTTTCATATTGAAGGGTTCTTTCTCATGAAGGTCTACTCCTTTGCCTTTATGAATATCTTGACTTGTAGGATACTCTTTTCTTTGGGAAGAAGATGCGAGTCCATTATGAGGTGGATATGATATGAAAGAAATAATGAGATCTTGAAGTGGATTGGATTGCACCAAAGTGGAAGAACCCATTATGCATGTCGAGGGTTCATGAACATCTTGCAATGACACGTTAGAATCATGAGGGGGATTAGGATCATGAGGGGGACTAGGATTGTGTAGTGGACATGGTTCAATGACAGGCTCTTCAAGAGATGGAATGGGAGAAATAATGGGATCATCACAAGAAATGAGATCTTGGAGTGTATATGGAGCATTAGGACAAGGAGATGGAGGAACAAGTGGATCTTGTGGAGGATTTAAAGGAATAATTTGATCTTGACAAGGAGGAAGATCATTGGAATCTTCTTTAAAGGTGCTTTGCTCTTGATTTTTAATGGGATCATCGGAAAGGATGGAAGGGATATCTTGAATGTCAATGGGATTTGAAAGGACATTTTTTTCATGAAATGGAAGGGGATCGTTTGAGATTGGATGGACTGGGATATCTTGATCTTGCTTGAGGAGTGGAATGCCAATGGGATTTGAAAGGACATTGTGTTCTTGGATAGAATTGACAGGAATAAGTGAATCATTGCGAGTGTCTAGGAACATGGGGTCCTGGTCAACAATTGGATGGGATGATAAGGTTTCAAGATCTTGATCTTGATTTTCTTTAGGACTCATTTCTTTGTGCTCTAAATTATCCTCTTGAGGTTGGACTTTGGATATGCATGGAGGATTCTGACAAGGGATTAATGCTTTGGCACGAAGGAAATGCACTTTGAACATTTGTGATGGATTCTGGCAAGGAATCAATGCTTGAACATGAGGAAGAGGGACTTCGAATGGGGTCCTCTAAAATAGGTAATGGTAATAAAGTGCATGGTGGCATTGGGTCTTGTATTTCTAAAACATGACAAGGATGTGCATCATGAATTGGATTATCTTGGCAGTCAATTATGGATAGCCCTTGGATAATTTCATCCTTGGGTGTATTGTTTGATGAGGACAATATGGAAGGTTCTTGTGAAACTTCTCGAGGTGTAGGGATAGATGCCACTGGAGAGTCAATTTGTTTGTGGGGGGATGAGGCATTGCTAGACATAATTGTATTATCTTGATCTTCCTCAAAGAACTCACTTGGTAATTTCCTTAAGATCATTGCAATAAAGCCACCTTTCTTTCGAGGTTTTGACATAGTTGTATCTGGAATTTGAACTTGTTTGGCAAGGAGTTGGTTTGATTTCATGTTTTGATGTTGAACTAGATGTTTCTCAAATTGGTTTGACATGTTCAAAATTTGGCTTGGTGTGTGCTGCAACCTTTGTTTTTGAATGTTTGGTTGTGGTTGTTGACATTGATATGTTGATTGAACTTGTTGATATTCCACCATTGGTTGAACTATTTGTGGACATTGTATAGTTGGTTGGACATATTGTTGAAATTGGACCATTGGTTGTGTTGGTTGTATATGTTGAACAATTGGTTGAACCATTGGTTGTATTGGTTGAAAATCTGATTGATAGTAAACACCTTCTTGTTCTTGTTGTGGAGGCACATAATGTTGAAATTGATGTTGTCTCTTTTCTTGAAATTGTTTCATCATCTCTATTTGGGAGAGGAGAGCTGGTATGTCTGATCGTTCAAGAAGAGATCTTACATCAATTGGCTCAATCTTTGGATTTTGACCTGGAAATTTTTGAAACACTTTGGACATTTGTGATCTATTCTTCTCAATGTTTTTCACTCTTTGTTCCAAAATCTCATTTTCTTGAGCTAGTTTCTCCTCTAGTTTTTGTATTTGGACATTTACATCATCATGATAAGTTTGATCGATATTGCCTTGTTGTTGGGTTGGATATAATTGTGATTGCATTGTCGGTTGATATGTCAAACTTTGTTGCATCATTGGTGCTTGGAACCTTGTTTCAATAGACATGTCACTATGCAAATGCAATATTTTTTTTTGGAATTTTTCAAGGACAATATATGATATGCAACTAAATGCAAACTAAATAAATGAGAATGCAATCTATGGCAAGAATGCAATCTATGGCAAGAATGCAACCTATGTTTTTGGTTGTTTTTCAAGATTTTGACAAACTTTTGAAATGCAAATCTAAAAAGAGACCCTTAGGAAATTGAAATGATGTCTAGACCTCAAAGGACAAAAGGACCAAGTGACAAAAAGACAAATGACAAAGTCTCCCCTATATGTTTGGATACTAAGCTAGGTTTGACCAAATGACAATAATGACATAAAGACAAAAGGTTTGATAAGGTATAGACTTCCCAACAATGACTTAGGGTTTATCAAAGATTTGGATTACTCAAGTATGACAAAACCTAGTTTTTGAGACTATATGCAAAGGGACAATTAATATGCAAGTGACCCTAATATGATATGATAATAACCTAAACCTAATGAAGAGACTTAGGGTATGCAAAGTATGACAATGGTATTACTCTAATGCAAGAGGACACATGCAAATGGATGACCCTTATTGATATGCAAAGGAGTATGACTTAGGTGAAACCTAACCTTGGTACTTGACAATGAACTTTGCAAAATGCAACCTAGGATGAACCTAAATGTAAGTGACATGAATGTTAAGACAAGATTTTGAACAATGTTTGATAACCATGTTTGAAGGTGTATTGAACTTTGTTGGATGAAATGCTCTTGTGTTTAACCTTGTTTTGAATCAATTTGTCTTGTTCTTGAAATGATATGCAATTCAACTTTTGACAAGCAAAGAAGACAAGATATTTCAACTTAGACTCAAGACAATCATGCTCATTCCCACATTTCTTATGGTAGGCAAGGACATTAGGTACTTGAGAGGTAGACTTATTATGAGATTCAAGGAGAATACATAGATGCTTGACCCCACGGGCTCCCCTCCACGGCACTCACTTCTCAGGGCAGCCAAGCATCAGTCCCCATGGAAATCTCCCCATGGCGAACGTAGTATCTCTTCCAAATATCCGAACTTGTCCTTCTCAAGCAACTAGAAGGATTTTTGGCCTCTAAATACAAGGTGTTTAGTAAGGATTTCTGTTAAGCGTTACTCCTTGGTGTCATGCAAGCATGATTGAGACATTAAGCCCACCAAGATACCAAACAAATGTAGTCGCGCAAGCACGATTTAGACCGTGAGGTCCTACTTAGATGTTGATATGAGAAAGAGTTCAAGGGTCATCACTTCCCAAGTAACTGCAATTCCCACGTAACCCTTCCTTCAAAGCTTTCGCTCATCGGGTATTTTTTTATAGTGAGTTAGAATGCCAAGGTATTCTAGCTGTACTCACTTTGGGTCGTTCCCTTCTCACGATATCACTTGCTTGCAAAAGCAAATGGTCGGGAAGGCAGGCCCTCAAAAGGTGACAAACAATCAAAACAATGAGCATGGTATCGAAGATCTGGATTTCTGATCACCCTAAGAAGGATGAGAGCATACTCTCCTACTCCAATGTCACACTCAACAATCAAAGAAAAAACATGTTCATTCTAGCCTATTTAGAAATCACTAGGTGCCTAAAAATTAATTGCAAACACAAGGTTTAGTTGTTTCTCCAAGGCAACCTGCAAAACCCAAGTTAGAAGTTTGAGGTGTTTATTCTTTGACTATCGATTCTGCATAAAACATGTTAATAGTTTCATTTGTTGTCTTTGCCATGTGTATGCCAAGATGCTGCACAGATAATTAGTACCAAAAACCAAAAAACAGAAAACAAAATACAAAAACAAACAATTTTCAAGCAAAACACTATCTTTTTACCTCTGTTCTGGATTTTACACAGGCGCAGAACTCATGACACAGGCACAGAATGTATGACACAGGCGCAGAATGTCTTCAACACAGGCGCAGGATGCTCAACACAGGCGCAAGTTGTCTTACACAGGCGCAGAAGTCCCTAGAAAACCCTGCACTGCCCTGTTTTTGGGTTTTTGACCTGCAAATCAACTCAAAAGCACTCAAAAACACAGTTAAGGGGTTAGATGGTTAGTGTTCATGTCGGGTTCACCAATTAATGTAGCATAGGAATTTGGAAATCATCACAAGCAAGTAATATTAACCATTATCTCAATCACAAAAGCAAATTGCAATGATCTATCCTAAACACACTCAATAAAGACATGAAAATGAAACATTCAAAGATAAATACTATGCAAACCAAACACAGATATGAGTGCTTCCTTCATGCGGCTCCATTGTTCTTCTTTCCTCTCCAAATAGACTTTGTTTGTGGATCTCACCTTCAAGTGCATACACATGAGATGAAAGCAAATAGACAAGATTATGGCGCAAGAGTACTCGAAATGTGATTTGACAAAGTGATTATAAATTCGATAATCTGATTAGGGGTTTGATTGAAGAAATTCATCCAATTTATAGAGAAATTGGAGAAAAAGATCAAATTAGCATGATAATGATTTGAATGGAAATTCAAATCAAGAATAGCAAAATTATGACATGTTATGACAAATTATGTACTTTCTATGCAAAATTTGTTGATTGATAATTTATGACAAATTATGACAAACTTCTATGTCAAAAATTAATTGATTGTCAATTATGACAAATTATGACAAATTGACATGTCATTTCCATGAATTTAGGAGAGAAATAGGAGGAAATTGAAATTAAGAATTAGAAAATTAGAAAATTAGAAAAAGAGGAACTAAGAAATAGGTAAATTAATTAATAATTTGTCATTTATTAATTAATTCACAAAAAGAGGAATAATTAGCCAATTAAATGAACATTTAATTGCAATGAGAAGACTTAGGATAAATAAACAATTTATTAATCCTAGAGGAAGAAATGACACACAAGGTTAAATGATTAAATCATAAAACCCTAGAAGTTGAATTAGCAATGCGAGAATGACAATTAGGTCTTGATTGAAGATAATTGATATCGATCATGATTTTGAATTGATAAATGACCAATGTGATAAATGATTTGATTGAGAAAAAGTGCCAATTGACGAGGAACAATGACAAATTGATCCAAATTGACATAATTGAGACAAACAACGATTGATGACAAATCGATCACAAAATGACAAGATTGACAAGAGGACAAGAATTGATGACAAAATAGATTGCAAAACGACAATATTGAAAATGACCACGATCGATGACAAATCGATCGCAAAATGACAAGATCGAACATGACAACGATCGGTGACAAATTGATCGTTAAAATGACAAGATTGAAAATGATAAGGATTGATAATAAATCGATCGCCAGATGACAAGATTGATAAGAGGACAAAACCCTAATTAGGATTGACGATGTCCAAAATGATGACAAATGAGCACGCACATTGATGCAATAAGATAAGATCGATTAAAATCATGACTGGAGATTGTTGTCGACAAGACCAAATTCGAAGGTGAGATGAAGGAAGAATGCAGAAGAAAGACTCGATACTCGCAAATGATAAAGACCAAGTGCGAATCATAGGAGAAATGTTAATGCGACGCAAAAACCTAAAATGAGGCAATGCGCAAATGTTAAAGTACGATCCCGCAAGCGTTGACCATTTTTAGGTGTCTACAGGTCCTAATAGGCTTGATCTTATAAATCCCTTCAGCGAGTGACTCATTAACTTGGGTTTAAAGCCTTGAGTAAGGTTACTCGCAACAGGGTAAAGCACCTAACAGTTCTAAGTTGTAAAATCCCTTGACCGGGTGACTCCTAACAAGTTCTTCTCTTAACTGGGCATTATTGTAAAGCTCCTAACCAAGCTAGGCTCCTAATAGGGCGCATTCCGAAAGAGTGCAAATTTTTTGGGTACCAATTCCCACCATGGTTTTTACCATTTGGGTTTCCACGTGAAAAATCCATGTGTTCATGTTGTGGATGGATTGTTGAGTTATGCATTTGATGTCTTTACTTTATGATGAACAATTAAGTTGCTACCGGTAATGTTTTGGTAAATCTAATTTGTAGATTGTTAGATCAACTATCAGTACTGGTTATGAACTATTTTGTGAAGTATTGTGCAGATTGGTGAAAAGTTTCAGTTTATCCTTATTATTGATTCGCCCCCCCCTCTTAGTAATAACTAGATCCTCACAATAACAATTGTTATCAAAGCATCAGGTCCTCTTTATGCAGAAGCTTAACCGCATGAGGAAAAGATTCGAGCAAGATGATGAAGGAGGGTCCCAAATTTACTAAGGACATCTACATAATATGGAGTGATAGAATTAAGATATATATCAAAGGTATGGGTGCTCAGTTCTGGCAGCATTTTGTTACTAAGTATGTACCTCCTACCAGTCCTCTGACTGCAAATTAGTTGAAGGAGCAGCAAAAAAGAATTCAAGCTTTGGAATCCATAGTAAGTTCACTATCTGATACTGAATATATTGATGTCCATGGTTTAGAGACTTATTTTGAAGTTTGGGAGAAGTTAGAATTAATTTTTTTTGGTGATAAGAATGTTCAAAAGGCTAAGGAAGAGAGTCTTAGAGGAAAGTTTGATGATATGAGAATGATGGAAGCATAAAATATCACTCAGTACAGAAAGAGGATTAAAGAAGTTGTCGGTAGAATCAAAAGTGTTGGTGGTACTATAGAAGAAGACACTGTGGTAAGTAAGGTGCTTAGAACCCTATTGCATGCCTATGCAATTAGAGTGTCTACTATTCAAGAGTTGAGGTCAGTTACTAAGGATAAGGTTACTGTTGATTCTTTGATTGGTAAACTCACTGCTTTTGAGTTAAATAGTTTTGATAACAGTGTACCTAAAATAGAATCTTCTTTTAAAACATTTGTATCTTGTGTACTGGTGAGAAATGGGAAAGATCTTTGTCACAGTCATGAATGCAGATCAAGTCAACATGGCAGTAGTAAAGCTGATGTGGATGATGAAGGTAATCTGATGGAACTTGAAGCTCTACTGGCTAAAAGACTTCCTAGAGGCACTAGTAAGTATAAAGGTAAGTTGCCTCTCAAATGTTTCTCTTATAACAAGATAGGACATATTGCTGCACACTGTCCTAATGATGATCAAAAGGAAAAGTTTAGAAAATATAAGGGAAAAGGAAAGAAACAATGCTATGTTGTAGTTGATGAAGTAATCACTGATGAAGAATCTGAGGATGAAGACAATGAGGAGATTGTTTTTGTTGTTGTTAAGGAAGATCTATCTTATAAGAAGGCTTTATTATCTTGCATTGACAATAGTGATGAATGGATTATAGATAGTGGTTGCTCACACCACATGACTGGTGATAAGAACAAGTTTCTTTCTCTTGAAAAATTTGATGGTGGTGTGGTAATATTTGGAAACAATTCACCTTGTATGGTTAAAGGTAAAGGTTCTATCTCTTTGAATGGAATAAGAAAAGTTGATGATGTATTTTGGGTTGAAGGTTTAAAACATAACTTGTTGACTGTTGGTTAGTTGAATGACAAAGGTTATCATCTTGAGTTTAAGAATGGAGTTTGCAGGATCTTAGGATGCAAAGGAGAATTAATTGCTACTGGTAAGCAAACTAAAGGTAACTTATTCCATCTGAATGCTAATGTGAACAATTTTTTGGTTGCTAAGGTTGAAGATAGTTGGTTATGACATAGAAGGTTTTATCATGTGAACTTTGATAATGTGGTTAAGGTCAGCAAATCTACTATGGTGAGAGGTATGCCACAACTTGTTAAACCAACCAATGTGTTGTGTAAAGAATGTCAGTTGGGTAAGATGACTACTATTTCTTTTAAGAGAAAATATTTTTCTTTTGAGCATATTCTTGATTTGGTGCATGGCTGAACCCACAATAGTGATTACACTTTCTCGGATGAAAAAAATTGACTCTTTTGTCCAAAACTCGATTTTAGCCATGTTCTATCAAAACCCTCTTTCAATTAAATGTAAAAAACACATTCGATCGAAACCCACTTCTAATCGAACCCAAAAAGGCATAAAACACAAAATTTGCATTAGGGGGTTCAATCAAACTCCCTTTGATAGAAAATATGTTATATCGAACGTGCTTGGTTTTGGACTCCCCCCAAACCTCTCATGGTTTCTGAAGATTTTTGGCCTTCGAAGCTCAAATTGGGGGCTCAAATGGACAAATTTTGACAAACCCAAATGCATGATAGTAGTACTCAAAGCAAGATTTCTAATGACTATTATTTTAATATATAAATAATTTATTATGATTTATTTTTTTTAGATTAACTAAACATAGGTTTCATACCGAAAATCAACTTCCGAGTTCAACGGTTATGGAAAAATAGTAAACAAGTGAAAAAAATTATGAAAAATATCTGTGCACTAGGTATTGAAGTCCTCTTTCCAACAAAAAAAATTAAATTTGGATGTACATACACAAGAAGTTATGATCAACTAAATGAACATATGTCAAAATTACAGTTAACTCGACTTCAAAACATAATAAAAAAAGAAATATTGAAGATAATGTTATGAAACCAATTGGAAACATTAGATATGGATGTCACAAAACTAAATTCGAAAGAAACACATTCATATCTATTTTAGAAAAAAAGTTATGACATACCAAATGAGTATCACTCTTTTAAAATGTTGTTTTTTGTAAAAAACTAGTTTTCGAGGGAGATAGAAAAATGAAAATAAATTGATTCAAAAAAATATATTTAGAATATACACACAAAATGTCACAAATCACTACTTCACATCATCTGCAAATTCCTTATTGTTTAGCAGTAATAAGTGTCTGAATGTGAGGTTTTTTTTTTTCTGAAAATGAAAATTGAAGTGTCAAAGTTGGCAAAAAAGTGTAACCCACTATTGTGGGTTCACCCGCACATTGACTTATGTGGTCCTAAGAGGACTAGAAGTTTTAGTGGTGATAGGTATTTCATGTTGTTTACTGATGATTTTTCAAGGATGATGTGGGTTACTTTTCTAAAGGAAAAGTTAGAAGCTTTCAGCAAGTTTAAGGCATTCAAGGCCTTAGTAGAAAAGAAAACCGGTAAGAATCTTAAGTGCCCGAGATCTAACCGGGGTGGAGAGTTTACATCAGATGAGTTTGTGAGATATTGTGATGAAAATGGAATAAAGAGGTAGTTATCTACTCCAAGGACAACACAACAGTGGTATTACAGAAAGGAGAAACAAAACAATTGTTGAAGCAACTAGGACTATGCTGATACAGGGAGATGTACCTAAGATGTTTTGGAGAGAAGCAGTCAGTACTATTGTTTACACATTGAACCGTGTACTGGTGAAGAAAGGTAATGATAAAACACCTTATGAGCTATGGTATGGTAAAACTCCTAATGTTAGTTACTTCAAAAATTTTGGGAGGAGATGTTTCAAAAAAAGAGATGATTATACTGGTAAATTTGATGCTAAAAGTGATGAGGGAACATTTATTGTCTACTCCACTAAGAGTAAATACTTCAAGTGTTACAACAAAAGGACAAAGAAGATTGTGAAGAGTGTGAATGTTAAAGTTGATGAATTTCCTGATAAAATTGATGATACTAGTAAATTTGATCCAACAAATGATGAACAAAAACTTGTGTTTATTGAATTGGAAGTGCAGAAAGATGTTGAGCAGAATAGTGCAATAGAAGAACCTCAGCTGGTAGAAGATGAAGATGATGAAGAACAAGAAGAGGCTATTGCACTAGAACAGGTAATTCTCATATATGTAAGGTTAAATCATTCTGAAGACCAGATATAGGTGAGAAGAATGTTGGAGTACAAATTAAAAGAAAAATCAAAGAAAGCTCATGTCTAATTTCTACAGTTGAACCAAGGACGGTTAGAGAAGCTCTTAAGGATGATGACTAGTCAAATGCAATGAATGAAGAACTTGACCAAATTGGGAAAAACAATACATGGTCACTTATTCCTAGACCTTATGATAAAAATGTAATTGGAACAAAGTGGGTATTTAGAAACAAGCTGAGTGAAGATGGTGAAGTTGTTAGAAACAAAGCAAGACTAGTATGTAAAGGGTATGCACAAGAAGAAGGTGAAGACTATGGAGAGACCTTTGCACCGGTTGCTAGGCTTGAAGGAGTTACAATGCTACTTGCATTTGCAGCTTTTAAAGGCTTCATATTTTACCAAATGGATGTAATGTCAATATTTCTGAATGGTATTCTTGAAGAAGAGGTGTATATTGAACAATCAGATGGGTTTGCATTATCAGAAGATAAGGATATGGTATGCAAACTACATAAGGCATTATATGGATTGAAGCAAGCATCGAGGGCATGGTTTGAAAGACTTCATGCACATCTGATAAAGATAGGATTCCAGAGAACCAATGAGGACAACAATATTTATTTGAAGACTGAAGGAGACAAGATCTTGATTGCAAAAGTATTTGTTGATAACATTATATTTGGAGGAAATGATTATATGAGTATGAATTTTGTAGATGAGATGAAGAAATAATTTGAGATGTCTCTTATAGGTGAGATAAAAAAAAATCATTGGATTGCAGGTCCAACAGCTGAAAGGTGGTATTTTTATCTATCAGTCCAAGTATGTGAAAGAAGTGTTAAAGACCTTTGGAATGAAAGATTGTAAACCGGTTGGAACACCTATGGTTACCGGTTGTAGATTGTCTAAAGAGGATGATTCACCCTCTGTAGATGAGAAGGAATACAAGTCCATGATTGGGAAATTGCATTATATTATTCATAGTAGACCAAATATCGTCCATGTAGTTGGTTTAGTTGCAAGATTTTAGAAGAGCCCTAAGGAGACACATGTGACAACAGTGAAAAGGAAATTTAGATATTTTCGAGGGATAGTTGATTATGGATTGTGGTATCCATATAGAGGTAATTTTTATTTGCAGGTATTCATTGATGCTGATTGGACAGGGAATGTAGATGACCAGAAGAGCACAACTAGTGGCGCATTCTTTCTAGGTGGCAGACTGGTAGCTTGGATCAGTAAGAAACAAACATATTTATCAGTCTACAATAGAAGCATAATATGTAACTGCATCAATGAATTGTACACAAGCTATTTGGATGAGGCATGTATTGGAAGGATTCAAGCAAGATATGACAGAACCAGTGATCATACATTGTGATAACACTAGTACTATAAACATTTCTAAGAACCCGGTATTGCATGCAAGGACTAAACATATTGAGTTGAAGTATCGCTTTTTGAGAGAAAGAGTTCAGGAAAAGAAAGTGAGATTGGAGCATGTGCCAAGTAAAGGGTAGTTGGCAGATATATTCACTAAGTCATTACGTAAGGATACCTTTGAATATCTTAGAGGTAAGTTAGGGGTTATACTCCTACTCAAGATCAAATAGGATGTTGGTGAAGCATCAATCCAGTGGAATTCTTGAATATCTTTCACTGTGGATTGATGAGATGTGAGCTAATCCTTAGGGGGAGTAGCTAAGATGTGACATATAGAGATGATGGAAATACAACAACAGAATTGAAGATAGAAGATGTCTTTGCACCTTTGGCATTGTTGTCAAAGGGGGAGAAGAAATATCATAGGGGGAGAAGATCAATAAAGAGAAAAGGAGAATAATTATTGATCGGGACAGTGATGTACAATATACATAACAGGTTTCATGATGAGATTTTGATGTTGCAGTTTTTGGTGTTTCCGTCAATGCCAATGGGGGAGATTGTTGGCATAACTGATGGAGATGATAGTGTACCAATAAAGGACTATTGGTGATGATATATTGATGGACTATTGGTGATGATATATTTATGATATGATGCTTGATGATCTATTATTTGTGTTGTCATTGATGGCAATCATATTTGTCCATGTTTGTTTATTTTTGGTATGTCATCTAAGTCTACTGGTTAAGTCTAACCGGTAATGTAATGAATGAGTAAGCAGGAATAGAGAAGGAGATGGTTGCGATTGTGATTTGTGTTGAGTTAAGTGTTGCAGTTTGGAATATGTGCTTGTGACATCATAATGAGTCTATGACATGAACCTCATCATGTTTGGTGAACCGGAAGTCATGTTTGTAATTGACTATTGTATAATTAGCCAGGGTTTGAGAACCGGTATCAAGTTCTTTGACCAGTGATGTTTTATGGTTTGGTGGTGATTCTTTTCATGTTTATAAGTTGATGATGATGTGTTAGAATTTGTGTGAAGAGATAAGATGTTGTTTTGGCATGTACAAGGATCAAATTTATTGGGAAGCAGTGAAGTGCTTAGCAAAATGTGATAAGGGTTTGAATTCTTATCAGATCGATGTACGGTGATGAGTTATGATCATTCAATGATTGTAATTGTCTTGAAATTTGTTGTAATGATCTGTAGGATGAATTGTAATGATTTTTAATGATCTGATATGATCTATGATCTAGATTCATTATAGATTAGGGTTTTGTAACCAACCTAATTGTAAAGGTTATTTAGGTCAATTTTTAGAAGGTTTATTGTGTCGGTGATTAGAGAAGTGTGTGTGTGTGTGTGTGTCAAACTAGTTTGTGATGTCTGCATGAGTGAAGCACATTGGAGATGAAGTGGATCTATATTAGCAAGCTAAGAGTGCATTGATCAGATAATTTATCTATTGTTTCCTAACAGTTGCAGCAACATTAAAATCCCTTAACTGGGTAGGTCCTAATAGGTCTAATCTTGTAAATCCCTTCATCGAGTGGCTCATTAACTTGGGTTTAAATCCTCCAGCGAGGTTATTCCTAATAGGGTAAAGCTCCTAACAGAGATAAGTTGTAAAATCCCTTGACCGGGTGACTCCTAACAGGGCCTTCTTTTAACTGAGCATTATTGTAAAGATCCTAACTAGGCTAGGCTCCTAATAGGGCACATTCCAAAAGAGTGCAAATTTTGTAGGTGCCGATTCCCACTGTGGTTTTTCCCATTTGGGTTTCCAGGTGAAAAATCCTTGTGTTCATGTTGTGGATGGATTGTTGAGTTATGCATTTGATGTCTTTACTTTATGATGAACAACTAAGTTGCTACCGGTAATGTTTTGGTAAATCTGATTTGTAGATTGTTAGATCAACTACCGGTACTGGTTATGACGTGTTTTGTTGAGTATTATGTAGATTGGTGAAAAGTTTCAATTTATCCTTATTACTGATTCACCCCCCCTCTCAGTAATAACTGGATCCTCACAATAACACTCTTCCATTAAATCTATCCCTTCTACAGTCTATAAATGTTTAAAATTTCCTCATAATGGCGCTATCATACCAATTAATCATAGCCTTTACCAACCCATGATGAAGCATGGAAATTTCACCCTTGATTACTTTTGGCCTAAACAAATGGAGCCTCTTAAGCATAAACGTGACATCCTTTTTCTATATTATCAAAAGTAGAAAAATGAGATGATTATATCTTTGAGTAAGCCTAGAGACCTATTCCTCCTCCTCCTCATGATGGAACCGATATCCTTCCTACACCTTTTATTCCTCCCATACAGGTCATAGTCCTAACTCATACATCTTACAAAGGAAAGTGCTTAGCATCTCCTATTTCTCAACCTAGTAGGGATTCTTTTGTTCCTCCTCCTTTAAAGGAAGACAAGAAACCTATGTCCATTGATCCTCAACCATCACAACCCTCGGCTAAAACTAAAAGGAACCATTGTCTAAGAGAATGTTGATGAAGACATTGTGCCAAGGCTCATGCAATTGCCTCCCAAACCATTTCCTTCCAAAGACACCAAATGTTGACTTGATCCCATACGTCCAACCTTTTCCTAACTCTAGGGAGGAAGTTCAACCTAAATCACCAAGATTTAAAATACTTAATAAAAATGATGATTCATACTCTTTTCATATTAAAGATCATTTTTTTATTAATCTAGATGATGAAATGGATAATGATGTTGTTCATGCTAACAATATTGATTCTAATGATTCTGATGATATTTTTGAAATTTTTGATGTTAATCATGCTCTATCATCACATTTTTCAAAAGCATTAACCCTAGCTCCTAGTGACAAACAAAGTGACTCGTCATTAGAGCTATGATCATGAGTGATAAAACCAAGAGGAAAACTAACCCTTTCCCTCAAAGAGAGATGAGAGTTTCACTATTGATTATCCTTTTAGCACTTTTCACCATTACTTTAGGGAGATAAGGGGTAATTCACTAGATCCAATCTCCACACAAAGATGATAGATTGAATTCTGAATGAATTAAGGATGTTAAGATTATCCCCTTATTCCCTTTTGTTTGATTTGAAATGGGAATTGATTGAATTATGTAGTACAAAAGTGACAAAGAATCGATTATATCTTGAGATCTAAGTATGGGATGAAGTTGTGCACCTAGATTTGGCAATAAAATTCAAGATGAAGTCACCCTGCAAATTTGATGAAAAGTTATCTGGACCGTGGCGGGAGTGTACACGGTCCTCGGAAAAATTTGTGAAATGAAAAGGGTTTTTCCACCTCTGCAAATGAATCCTGAATCTGAAAGTATAGTTGCGCATCTGCATCCTACACATAGAAAAGAGAGGGAAATGTGTTGGGATTGGGGGTTTACCTTTAGGTCAAACCCCAATTTTGGAATTAACCAAGGAATGAAAGAAAGTACTTGCAAGTAGATGTAAATGAAAGACTAAATTGTAAATCACCTCAAGGGAGGTTGTAGTAGCAATGTTGATAGAAATTATTATGTGGAATTGAATGTTGAAAGAAATCTCCTCTTCAATGGTTGAATCCTTGACTTGAATGCAACACCTAGCCTTGAAGGGAGACATGAGAATGGTCAATGCTGGAAAATAATGCTTGATCGCTTGAACACATCCAACTTCGACCTATCCAACTTATTGAACTTCAAATTATGCAAATGAGAGGATGAATTCCCCTTAAATACATGTTTGAAGGATTTGAATTTTGTCACGGGCCGACATCGGGGAGATTTCCAGCTCACTACACAACCCACAAGACATGCTCTAGAAAGGTTGTGCCCCAAAATAGGGCAAGGACAGGGGTGCCACGCCCCTATCCTGGAAGGACAAGGGTGCCACGCCCTTTTCCAAAGGGGGACAAGGGTGCCACGCCCCTATCCTACCCCTATCTCCAAGGCAGAGTGTGGATAGAGTGATGTGAAGGCCAAGGAAGAATCAGCTTTCACAAGTCGAGCACTCTCTGGTTTTCAATCAGGCTAGAGGATTCGAGTTCGCATGTGTGAGGACCCTAATGAAGTTGTAAATTTCTAGGGTCACAATTTATGACAATACAAGAGCATGGTCCTTGTTTGGAACTTGTGGTAGATCCATCTAGTGTGCTTGAAGTATCTCCTCTTACATCTTGTTCATCTTGCCAAAATAATGTTCAGCAAGATTGGGTGGTAGATGATTTGCTTGATTAACATCATTAGTGTTTTAGATCCTCTCTTGTTTGTAGTGTTTTTCCCCCATGATGTGTTTTTATGTTACATTCTCTTTAGATGACCCTTGTTACTCTGTTGGTGCAATGTAATAAAAAGGCCAAATCTGTTGTGATATTATTCTATTTTTATCTCAATCCTTCTTTATGTTGTCCCTTGTGTCATGTACATGGGGGTGATGCAAAGTGTTGAGATCTCTTTTGGTCTCTTCCATGTTGACTCAAAAAAACACGTGCTCTTCTTCCATTGTGTTTGTAGTTCTACTACTATTGAGGGATGAGGTCAATCCCATACTAATATTCTTGATATACATTATTTACCATAAGAGCATATTGACCACAGAGTTAGTGCATCCCTTATGTTCTTTTTCATATATGATTTTTGATCATTAACCTTTGATTTTTCCTTTCTTGGGGGCATCTCATTGTGGTAAAATGTGTGTCTTTTGGATGCATGCTACCTTAAATAAATCACTTTAATGTGGGGGCATACACTTTACTCAATGTTACACTTTATTCTTGCACCATGACATGTTTCGATACTCAAGTTACTTTGGAAATTGATCCTTGTGCTTTGTAATTTAGTATTTTTCTTTTTCATGACTCATAGTAACAAAATCTTACTAGGTTAGTAGTCATGTTCTCTCTCTCTCTTTCCCCTTTTCTTATGATGTTCCTTTTATCTTGATATTAGAGTAATAAGATCCTGAAGTCCTTGGGGGCTTAGTGTGTCTTGTCTCTTTGATATCTTGAGGAAATTTTTTGATGCAAACCTTTGTAATTTACCATGAGTATGCTTAGTCTCGTACTCCTACTAAAGTGGGGGGTAAATGTAGCATCTTAAATTGGACTCACCTACAATTTTATCATTACTTGGACCTCATTTTGGCACTTCTACGTTTGAGGCCTAATTGAAGTGTTGATATTGTTCACACAACCTATCCAATATGCTTTTTCACCATCTTCACAGTCTCCCCCCAAAATTTGAGCCTTGATTTTCAGGACAGCAGCACTAGGTGTCTTGGTCCTAAATCAGGACCATTGTGCCTAGTACCATGGTCCCCTAAAAAAGGGCCCAATTTAGTGCCTCACAATGGTCACATAATTCTAGCGAGGACCTAGATCCCATGTTGTCCTATATCGAAAACTCAATTTATTTTTCAAAAAGTATAAAAGGAGGTCTACCCCTCTCATTTTAAACCTAATGAATTGAAATCAAGACCTACACTCTAGAAAATTCAAGGGAGCAAGCAATCAATTCTTCATCAAGCATCGAAGAAGAGGTGAAGTCAAGTTTCAGACATTGAAGATGACATCCATGATCTATGTCTTATGAAGACAACATACATGGAACCCTAAATCCTTTTTGAAGGTCAAACCAAACTTCATTGAGGTATATCATTAGTGTTTCAATCATTTTCAGCCTTTCCCTCAAAAGGAAAGTATTCCACTACAGTCTTTCATTTACATTTATCAATTCAATTTCATGGTTAATTGCAAAATTGGGGTTTGACCTAAGGAAAACCCCTATTACCAACACATTTCCCTTTCTCTTTGTGTGTAGGAATAGCTGCAAAGTTGTACTAGGGAGGATCAATAGAGTTTTCAATGATGAACATGTTTAGCTTTTGATGGTGGAAATTTTGAAGGACCATGACAAATTGATACTACCTGGTCCCAAAAAATCAGGCTGAACTTTTGAGAACAGATTCCAAACAATTTATTTTATCTAGATCCAAGTCAGTGGATTCGTAGGACATTTGTAGCTTACAATATCTTCCAGAATACTTCAATTATCACCCATTCTCTTCTAATTATCAAACAATCAAATTCAATTCAATACTGTAAGGAGAAAGGCCTTACCAAAGAGCCTGGAATCTTTATCAAAATCTCAGTCTTTTTAGGCTAGATCTATTAGATTCCTTATCCTGCCAAATGTATTAGTGAATTAGGTCATTTAGTGGTTTTATTATCTTGATTTAACCCTAACCCTATTTTTTCTTACCAATACAGTTATTTATTGGTAAAGAGAAATGTATGATTTCAAAACTAAAGTCTCAAATTGCAACTAAATTTAAAATGGAAGATCTTGGTGTAGTTAAAAATATTCTTGGGATTAAAATTAGAAGAGATGGAGGAACAAAAAAATTTATCGCTTGGATATACTAAGTATGTAATTTAGTGTTATGGATGTTTAACATGCGTGATTATACACCATTGTGTTTTTATTTTATAATTGAAACAAATTTATTTTCTTTACATTGTGCAACATACCCATTAGAGGTGGAATACATGAGGATAGTGTCTTATTAGGGTGCAATTGGAATTTTGATTTATACTTTGATTTTCATGAGACCAAAAATTGCATAAACAGTGAGAGTTGTTTCTAGATATATGCCTAATCTTAGTAGATTTCATTAGGATGTAGATAAAGAGTCTTCAGATATTTACAGTGTACCACAAAGTATTCCTTATATTATCATGGTAATTTGATAAGAGATGAGAATTCTATTGATATTAATGGTTATGTGGATTTAGAATGGGTAGGTGGTGTCGATAGTGGTGGAACCTAAAATTATCCGGGTTGGACACTCAAAAAATTATTCTATAGGGAGTATATCTTACCCAAGAATATTTTTTGCAATGTGATTATATTTTGCATATAAATGATTTAAAAATAAAATATATTTTTACAAAAGGGCAAGGAGAGGGAGTTGAAAACTCAACCTCTCAACCCGACCTTCCTAACTACCCATACCTACCCTCCCCTTTTACCAATTGCCCTATTGTATTACTTGAAAGTGTTTATTAGGGTAAATTACTATGGATAATAATTTGCAAATATTTCCACAAGATTTTAATTTATTAAAATAATCTTGAAATGTGGAAATACATTTTGAAATCGTGATTTAAATAAATTATTTTTACCCTAAAACATTGGTAAAATATATATTAGAGTAAAATGTTACTTCATATAAATGGATCTTATTTTGAAAAATATGTTAAAAGGTGTGAAATGTAATAATGAAGAAAATTGAATTTTGATATTGTTATTACCTTTTTTACGCTCTTGTAAATTATTTTTGCCCTTAATCACTAAATTAAATACTTTAGGGTGAATTTTATTTATTAAGAGATTAATTAAAGGATAAATATTTATTACAATGTTGTTTTATGTGCAGAAAGCTAAAATTCTTGGGCAAACATTAAAAGGGAGTATTCTTCATCCAAGATTACATTTTGACATTTTTTTGTGATATAATATTTCTAATTATTACTTGCGAAAGACATTTTGATATTTATAGCATCTTGATATACTTATGCAAGTAGTATTTTCTTTTTGCCTTTTAAGAAATTATAATTGTAATTTTGTTTATCAAAAGGGAAAATATATGTGGTATTGGATGACCTAAATAGGGTTTGATATATTACTATGTCATTTTATATTCTCTTAATATTATTTTCACCCTAGGTAAATAATTTGAACATATTCATTAGGGTGAGTCATTTAATGCTTGATTGCTTTTTGCAAAGGTTACTTTATATGATATAATATTTCCGACCCAAATTAAAGATTACCAAAAGGTGAGAAAGTATTGTAACATTATCGGAAGGGAAGTATTTTCTTTTACTTACTATACAAAATCTTTTACCTTATGTTATTTAATAAAAACTATTATTGGAATAAATATTTACAAGTGTTTAATACTTTGATTTAAGTGAATTATTGTAAATAAGTATTTTACATATGGTAAAATGATTATTGCCTAATCTAAAGTGGAATATATCTAATCTTTAATTGATAAGGGATTCGATTGGTTTATTTTATGTGCAGGAGATATTGAATATTTACGGGAAGTATTATCAAAGTGGAGGATAAAGGATATATTATTAAAGCTTTATTTAGTGTGTATTTTAGGGATTCAAATGTAATTATCTCTGTAAACCAAAGGGTGTGTCCTTTGGAAAAATAACTGTCTATAACTCCCTCTTGTATGCGAAAGGGTGTGTCCTTTCACATATGTCTTTTGGATCAAGTATTTATAAGGAGTCTTTTTCAATTAAAAAAAAAGGGGAACAATTTGCAATCTGTCAGGCTGCCAGTAGGGGCTATGTAAGTGTAGCTATTGTATGCATTCACTCTCCAAAAATTAATATACAAGATTCGTTGTTTCAATTCCAGAATTCGTGTATACTTTTGTGTTGATGAATTTCATTTTGTCCTCTTGATAAATCTGATAAAGGGTTTAATACAGTGTGCCACCACAAGTTGCTATAATTGAATATAAGATTTGCTTCTTCATGTTCTTATAGCACTTAATGGAACCTCTGTATTGATAGTCTTGTGTTACAAGTTGCCTGAAAACTGTCTCAAGAGTTTAATTGAATTATTTGTCCACAAAGTATCATGCATATTCCTGGATAGAGGCACTGGTCTGTTATTTATTTCTAAGATTTTGATTTGTATGCATAAGGTCCTTATAGAGAAACATTCTTCCATATCGTATTTGAACTAATCCTTGCAAATTTCATTCAAGTCCTGAAAGCATTTCATTTTCAATATACAATATCTTTAACATACACTTTTATTCATATTTAGTTTTAAGTTTTCAAAGTATTCAGCTAAAGCACATGATATAGCATAGTTGCAGAACACTAATTTGCCAGTTGTGTAAACTTGCTTAGAGGCTTAAATCCACATTTAAATAACTCTTTTGTGCTTGAGAGGGAAGGGTACACCCGCCTAGGTCTTGTGGAGCCTAAAGTGCAGAGGGATTTGGTCTTAAACCATCCCTGTTCGTTGGCCAAGGCTGATTGGATTTCCTAAGGAGTTGGTAAGTCTTTGGGTTTTCCAATTTGCAGTTTTGGGCACAACAGATTGACAACTCTGTTGGGGAGTTAAATTAAAGATATTGGTAAAATATAATCTAGAATCTCTGGTAATAGATCATTGAATTAGTAACTAGTTGAGAATTCCCCATCTGAGTCCCACAACCAACAGATTGGCGACTCTGCTGGGGAGGAATTATTAAGATTCTGCTGGGGAGTTAAATTAAAGATATTGGTAAAATATAATCTAGAATCTCTGGTGATAGATCATTGAATTAGTAACTAGTTGAGAGTTCCCCATCCGAGTCCCACAACCAACAGATTGGCGACTCTGCTGGGGAGTGGTCATAGAAGGACTATTTAGAGTTTCTAGTGTGTTGTACTGGACTCTACTGGAGGAGAGATCCCAGAAGATCAAATAAGTAGGAACAATTTTTTCCTCAAATTTGAGGTGGCGACTCTATTCAACAAAATATTTCAGTAAGTGAATCTGCTAAGGGAGACAATTCAGAAGGAAATGAAAAATTTGTTTTTAGTTGAAATTAATTCATGATGTATCGAATTGGACAACCATTTCAAAGAAAACCATTTATTCCAGATGGCATCAGGCCATTGGATCTTAGAGGATTTCAATGTGTCCCTACTAAGTGCATACTCCCTAAACTTTCACCATTGGTACTAAAGTTTCATGGAGAATGGGATGAATCAACGATTGATCATTTAAATGCATTTTACACATTTGTAAAAGATTATGAAATCGATGCAGAGGATCTAGTGATGAAGCTCTTCATCAGGACATTATGGGGTTATGTGAGAGAAGCTTATGAATCATTACCTACACAGAGTATTTCATCAATGAGGGAATTTGAGCAATGGTTCTTATATGAGTTTCATGTTGCAAATGATGAAGAAGATGACATTTACTATAAAGAGGATGAGGAATAGCTTTGCAATATGGAAGAAGAGTCATGCATATCCCCTTTGGATGCCTTCTTTGATTTAGAAAGATACGAGGGTGAATCTATAGTGGGATTGCTCACCAGGATGATAAACATTTATGTAAAAATACCCGTAGAGAGCATGCCTTCATTTTCAAACAAAATGGATGAATTAGGGATATCCCATGATCCTAAATTAAAGCGTATATTTAAATCTTTAGAAAGACATGGTATTATTTGGACCCCACATGAGGTAGAAAATATAGGTTTAAAAAAGGAAGAGGGCGTGTGTGTAGCTGAATGTAAGGAAGAGGAAGAAACATTGCTTAGTACAGAGGAAATCTCTTATTTATTAGAGAAGGAATATGAAAGGTACATTCAAAAAAATGGTCCAACTTTTTTTCAAAAAGAGCAAATTAATGAATTTGGACACATTCAAGGTATGTTTGATGAAGTAAATAATGATTCCAAAGAAAAAAATAAATATAAAAAAGAAAAGGTATTATATGATATTTACAACAATCCCTTGTATGATGAGACCCCTGGGAAGTATGAAGAATTATATTTCCAGAGTGAATCATCTTTTAATTCTCTCTGTGAAGTTGATGTTCATATATTTCATGCACAGGAAGATACTTCAATGAAGGACATTTGTAAAGACATTGTTATTGAAGATGAAGTGTGTGAAGCATATGATGATAACTCTCAAGAAATTTTTTATGAAGGTATGCATTGTGATTTGTCAGATGATTTTTTGTGAAATAAACCAGAAAAGGGTTTTCATGAGGTTATGCATATATATTCTATGTTTTCAAATTCATTGTTTGAAGAGGACGTAAGAAAAAATATACCAAATGATGATGTTGCAGAAATATTATATGATAAAGTTTTAGGGGAAAAGGAAATAGTATTTTTGCCAAATATTGCCAAGAACGATACATGCCCTAAGTTTTTATGTGAAAAGGATAAGTTATTTCTAGAACATGAGGAAAAAGAAAATATGTCTAAAGATGGTATAAATTTTTTATCAAATTACATTATAGTAAAGTCATATGTGATGAGTTCCCTAATCTATTGTTTGAGAAAAGTGAAATATTTTTCCAAAATAAGGAGATGGTAAAAATAATGGAACATAATCTGAAAGGAATAAATTTTTTAGAATGTTGCAATAAAGGTTGTGTGGAATTAAATCTGGATATTAAGTTGGGAGGCATAAATATTTCCAAAGAGCAAAGTTGCAAAGGAAATTTACCAAATATTTATCTTCCAAAAAATGTTATGCTTGGTGAAAAAGGTAATCAAGTTTATAAAACTGAGAGTTTTCATTACCATGGGCAAGTAAATTCCTCATGGGATGACAAGGTTGATTTCCAAAATTGCCTAAAAGAGAAGGGATACAATGAAGTAATAGGGTTTCGGAGTAAGGGTAAAATATTATTGAGATATAATTTATCTCAATTAAGGTGGATAAAGGAGTGTGAAGGAAACTATGTGTATCATATTACAGTCCAAACGAAAAAGAATAATATATTAAAGAATGGCAAAGCAAATGTTAATATTTTCAAGAAGAACATATTGTTACATAACCAAAATCAGGTATTTGATAGAGGAAAGAGAAAATGTTGATTTGTGGGGGCCTTGGGCTACCCGAGTCTGATTCACACGTCAAGTAATTAACTCCAGGTATGTGTATATTTCACATATTCAAATCATGCCAGGTGTGCTCTCTCACAACCCTAATGTTTCATTTGAAAGAAGGATACATTCTCATTTTGGTTTACATTTCAGATATTATTATATTGTTATGTTACGTTATCATATGTAAATCTAAATATAATCCATTATGTGAAATATTAAAATGATAGACAATAAATAATTTTTGTTGCTGCTCAAGAGATGAAATCACGTTTTTAATTTTTCGGTAGAGTTTTGAAGTTGTTTTGGGGCTCTAAATGATTGTTTGTGCTTGTAAAAAAGCTTCCAGACCTTATCCCATCGATAAAAGATAAGTTTATTGTAGATTTACATGTTTATGAGGTGCCAACAACCTCAAAATTGCCCAGATATGTCAAAAAACGGCCAGCAGATTTTGTAACAGCTGAGGAAAGTTTCAAAACAATGCATCCTTTGAGACATAGCTATGTTGATGAAAAATCAAGTGGGACCAGATGATTGAAAGAGATAATACATCTCAATTGGAACGTATTTACTGAGAATTTCAAGGATGGTTTGCTCTCCTAGAAATAGTTGGATTCTCGCCGTCCAGGTATGAACACACTTCCCCAATTAGAGCCACTGGTGGAACCTAAAATTATGCAGGTTGGACAATAAAAAAATTATTCTACAGGGAGTATATCTTACCCAAGAATATTTTTTGCAATGTGATTATATTTTGCATATAAATGATTTAAAAATAAAATATATTTTTACAAAAGGGCAAAGAGAGGGAGTTGAACACTCAACCTCTCAACCCGACCTTCCTAACTACCCATACCTACCCTCCCCTTTTACCAATTGCCCTATTGTATTACTTGAAAGTGTTTATTAGGGTAAATTACTATGGATAATAATTTGCAAATATTTCCACAAGATTTTAATTTATTAAAGTAATCTTGAAATGTGGAAATACATTTTGAAATCGTGATTTAAATAAATTATTTTTACCCTAAAACATTGGTAAAATATATATTAGAGTAAAATGTTATTTCATATAAATGGATCTTATTTTGAAAAATATGTTAAAAGGTGTGAAATGTAATAATGAAGAAAATTGAATTTTGATATTGTTATTACCTTTTTTACGCTCTTGTAAATTATTTTTGCCCTTAATCACTAAATTAAATACTTTAGGGTGAATTTTATTTATTAAGAGATTAATTAAAGGATAAATATTTATTACAATGTTGTTTTATGTGCAGAAAGCTAAAATTCTTGGGCAAACATTAAAAGGGAGTATTCTTCATCCAAGATTACATTTTGACATTTTTTTGTGATATAATATTTCTAATTATTACTTGCGAAAGACATTTTGATATTTATAGCATCTTGATATACTTATGCAAGTAGTATTTTCTTTTTGCCTTTTAAGAAATTATAATTGTAATTTTGTTTATCAAAAGGGAAAATATATGTGGTATTGGATGACCTAAATAGGGTTTGATATATTACTATGTCATTTTATATTCTCTTAATATTATTTTCACCCTAGGTAAATAATTTGAACATATTCATTAAGGTGAGTCATTTAATGCTTGATTGCTTTCTGCAAAGGTTAATTTATATGATATAATATTTCCGACCCAAATTAAAGATTACCAAAAGGTGAGAAAGTATTGCAACATTATCGGAAGGGAAGTATTTACTTTTACTTACTATACAAAATCTTTTACCTTATGTTATTTAATAAAAACTATTATTGGAATAAATATTTACAAGTGTTTAATACTTTGATTTAAGTGAATTATTGTAAATAAGTATTTTACATATGGTAAAATGATTATTGCCTAATCTAAAGTGGAATATATTTAATCTTTAATTAATAAGGGATTTGATTGGTTTATTTTATGTGCAGGAGATATTGAATATTTAGGGGAAGTATTATCAAAGCGGAGGATAAAGGATATATTATTAAAGCTTTATTTAGTGTGTATTTTAGGGATTCAAATGCAATTATCTCTATAAACCAAAGGGTGTGTCCTTTGGAAAAATAACTGTCTATAACTCCCTCTTGTATGCGAAAGGGTGTGTCCTTTTACATATGTCTTTTGGATCAGGTATTTATAGGGAGTCTTTTTCAATTAAAAAAAAAGGGGAACAATTCACAATCTGTCAGGCTGCCAGTAGGGGCTATGTAAGTGTAGCTATTGTATGCATTCACTCTCCAAAAATTAATATACAAGATTTGCTATTTCAATTCCAGAATTCGTGTATACTTTTGTGTTGATGAATTTCATTTTGTCCTCTTGATAAATCTAATAAAGGGTTTAATACAGTGTGCCACCACAAGTTGCTATAATTGAATATAAGATTTGCTTCTTCATGTTCTTATAGCACTTAATGGAACCTCTGTATTGATAGTCTTGTGTTACAAGTTGCCTGAAAACTGTCTCAAGAGTTTAATTGAATTATTTGTCCACCAAGTATCGTGCATATTCCTGGATAGAGGCATTGGTCTGTTATTTATTTCTAAGATTTTGATTTGTATGCATACGGTCCTTACAAAGAAACATTCTTCCATATCGTATTTGAACTAATCCTTGCAGATTTCATTCAAGTCCTGAAAGCATTTCATTTTCAATATACAATATCTTTAACATACACTTTTATTCATATTTAGTTTTAAGTTTTCAAAATATTCAGCTAAAGCACATGATATAGCATAGTTGCAGAACACTAATTTGCCAGTTGTGTAAACTTGCTTAGAGGCTTAAATCCACATTTAAATAACTCTTTTGTGCTTGAGAGGGAAGGGTAAACTCGCCTAGGTCTTGTGGAGCCTGAAGTGTAGAGGGATTTGATCTTAAACCATCCATGTTCGTTGGCCAAGGTTGATTGGATTTCCTAAGGAGTTGGCAAGTCTTTGGGTTTTCCAATCTGCGGTTTTGGGCACCAATAGATAGTAAACAATTCACCAATGCTTAAGTGTTTATTTTATGTGCCAGTGTAATTAGTTGGATGAATAAGAAATAGGTTGTGGTTTCTTTGTCCACTACAAAAGCAAAGTATATGATAGCTATTCATTTTTTTAAATAGGCCATTTGGATTATGAGTGTAGACACCTAAAATTGTCATGTCTAATTAAATAAATATCTAAGCTTAATTCTTCTATTAATTAAATAAATGTTTATTTATTTAATTAATTCATTTATCCTCTTCTAGCCTTATTTCTCATTTAAATAAATACATTTATTTATTTAAATTATCCTTTTCCTAAATTAAATAAATATCTTATTTATTTAATTGATCTCACCCCTTCTATTAATTAAATAAATCTTTATTTATTTAATTAATTCATTAACCTTTTCTACCCATGACACATGTCATTCATCTCTTAATTCATACACTACCTACCCCTTTCATTATTTTATTATTTTCTTTACCTACCCTCTAATCATAGCCGACCTCTTTTACACCTCTCAATCTTATCCCTCAATTTCATATAGTGGCTTCTATATAAGGAGATGCTTCCTTCATTATCAAACCCTCACTATGCATTCACCCCCGTTGACTACTTGACTACACTATGCTTTTGAACATAGGCGATCCTACTTGCAACCACATTCCGTTCTTTGTTGAGCTCTTGTGCACATAAAATGTGAGAGCAAATATATCAAGCAAGATCAATGGAGATAGGAAGAATGGAGATGCAAACCCTATTGGACATGTGATGGTATAATATTTGTGATTTCATTTGAATTGCATTGTCTTAGGTAATCTAAATATGTTATGGTGGATCTTTGTTGTACAGCTAGGGTTTTGGACACAAAATCAAGATCTTGGAGAGATTTGATCATATCTCACAAACGGCTTGGAAATTTTGCACCAAATTGTTTTTGCAAGTTGAAGAAAGTATTAGGAGCTCGCAATACAAAATTCAGAATTTTTGGAGCACATTTTCATTTTCTATGAATTTTTTATGATTTTTCATAAAAAATTAATTTTGAGAGCAAATGAAAGAGTTTTTTGGATTTTCTTACATTTTTGGAAATCTCTCATAATTATACACAGGATCTGTTCTTTGTGATTTTAATTTTGATGCAAAATATTTCCCTAAAAGTCGGATCTTTAAAAATTAGGGTTTTTCCTTATTTTGATTAGATCTCACAAACTGCTTTGAATTTTAGCATAAGATTTTTTGTGCAAGTTAGGAAAAATTTCAGATTTTTTGGATCACTTGTTCAATTTATATGAAATTTTTATCAGTTTTCATAAAAAATTAATTTTGAGAGCAACTTAGCGAATATTTAGGATTTTCTTACATTTTTGGAAATCTCTCAAAATTATACACAAGATCTATTGTTTGTGATTTTAAATTTGATGCAAAATAATTCCTCAAAAATCAGATCTTTGAAAATTAGGGTTTTGCATTATTTTACCCATATCTCACAAACTGCTTGGATTTGTTGCAGAAATTTTTTTATGCAGGTTTCGAAGACTATCAAGACTCTCCAATAAAAATTTCAGATTTTTTGGATCGATTTTTCATTTTATATGAATTTTTTATTATTTTTCATAAAAAATTAATTTTTGGAGCAAATTAGCAAATTTTTTGGATTTTCTTACATTTCTGGAAATCTCTTGAAATTTTACAGGTGGTAATTTTTTATGATGAATCAGATCTTTGAATTGGTCAACAAAATGCATTGTTGAAGGCCCCTATTTCACAAAGTCTTTTGGATCTAAAATTTACCTAACTTGTGTACTTGCAGGAAGGGGTGATTATTTCAAACAATCCAAACTACTAACAAATCTTTGTTGCAGGTCTTTGGCAAGGGTTTTTGGATTTTTGTTGTGTGCCTTGTTTTCGTAGACTAGCAAACACTTCAATTGGTGCACTAAAATTGAATCATTGTCTTTTGTGTCTTGAGCAATAGGCTCTTTTTGTTTAATCTTTAGAGGGCCTATCTGCCCATGTGGTCATTAGGACTACTAGTGAGAAGAGAATGACCCAAGTGGTAGTGAGGAAAACCCACCTCTTCCGAACCACTATAAACAACTGTATTCATGGTGAAAACTATGGATAACGTGTGCTGATTAGTTCATACCAACACTATGTCTCCCCATAAACCCGTTTGATCAAATTTATTTGATCAGAGGTAGGGCGTAACCCCTACCGGCTGGGAGCCTTCTGTATTTATAGAGCTGAAAGTGCCACATGTATGGCCACACAAGCGGATGCCCTTACTAGCACCTTTTTATTTTAGAAGCCAAAATCCTTCTAGTTGTTGAGGCAGGAGGTCGGACCTCTGGTAGCGGCCCACACACATACGGTTCTTAGTAGAGATACAAAGTTCACCACGAGGATTTTTCGTGGGGACTGATGCTTGGCTGACCCGAGAAGTGAGTGTCGAGGGTGGAGCCAGTGAAGTCAAGCATCTAAGTATCTGCTCTGAATAACATAGCCTCGGGGGTAAAACCTCATGTGGGATCAACAACTATTGTCTTGGCCAGCCATAAGAATTGTGCTTGACTTATTTTAAACATTCAAAACATTCAAGACCAAACAAAAAAACATTGTGTCTTTTGTGTCTTCAAGTGTATGCAAAACATTTTTACATCAAACAACACACTTTTCTTGGAGTCATTTTGAGTCTAAACACTTGCAAACATTGAGTCCTCATCAACATTGTGTCCTCTTTTCACAAAAAACAGCCAAACATTCAGATTCGGTCACAACCAACAACTTCACAAATTGGAAAAATTTTAAAGTCGAGCAAATGAGAGCAATCAGTTTCAGAATTCTTGAGCTTCCTAGGTTGTTTCTCTAGGTTTTCATCTAGCATTCAACTTGTCTTTGGGTCTCACAAAGTCCATCATTGCTTTACATCTTGCATTAAATTTACATTTGTCTAAACTTGAGTCAAAAGGTCACTTGCTTGTCCTCATCATACTTTGTTAGCACACTACATACAACAACATTTTGCTAAGTGGTCCCTCATCAAGGTCTATCACCTTTGGGTCTCATTTGGTCTTACTTAGAGTCAAGGTCAACTTACCTCATTAAGAGAAACTATCCTCTATTTGGAAGTCACACCTACTCTACTACATACATACTTGGTCTTACACTTTGGACATTGCAAGTACACCTCAGATTCATTTACATTCCATCCAACTCTTGGTCTTCCATACTTTTTCCATTTTCATCTAGTCTCACACATCTCGGTCAATACCTAGTTCATGGTTGAAACCCGTCTTAAAAAATCTAGGAGAGAAACTAAAGAGGCTCAAGAGTCTGGAAACATGAGTTCTTATGAGTATGACAATGATATCTTTTTCAATTCTGATCATACTACATTACCTGACATGGATGCCTATAGAAACATTCCAAATGTTGAGAACATGGACACTACAAACAACAATGATACACACAATGATGATATGGGGAACTTTTTAGTACATTCAGCAGATGTGGAAGAATCCATTATGGATCCCCGTTTCAATCGATTGGTTGAGGAAATAATGAGGAGGGATAGACAGTACTTCTTACAAATGATGGCACAAAGTGGAGCCAAGATACCTCATGATTTTGACATGTCTCAAATAATAGAAAATCGACCTTTGCAACAACCTCACTCCAACATGGATCAAAGGAGGCCTAATAGTGGAGGCAATAGAAGACCACATCTTGTGCCTGAATCACCATCATCTTTGTTTCAAAAACTAGAGGTCCCACATACACATGGTCAAGCATATGATACTCACCTTCGTAGACCATTATGGAAGTCTTATGTAGAGAAATATGATCAATCACATATCAATGCTAAGGATCAACCACCAAAGCAATTGGATATTCAAAGGCATGCTCAAAATTTGGACATAAGGAAACCCCGTGTCAAATTTGGGGGCAACACATTAGAACATGACATGCCTGTAGAGTATGGTATACATGGACAAAATAGATATTTCATTCCTCAACATGAATCTATACCAAGTGGTCCATATATGCAGCATCACTATAGACCTCCTCCATATGAACATGTGTATGATCAATATCATCCATATATGCAACATTCTCCTCCTCCAATTGGTGCCTCAAGCATAGGGTATGGTCCAAGAAGTCGATCTCCACCTAAGAACAATTTGGAGCAACAAATCAGGGACTTACAAAAGAAAATGGAAGACATAAATACACCGAAGCCAACATACACAATGAGAGACATATGTCCTTATCCATTTGACAAGAGCATTTCAATGTCTCCTTTTCCTACATACTTTGTGACACCTAAGTTTGATAAGTATAGAGGAAAAGGGGATCCTAAGGCACACATAAGACAGTTTTTCATAGCTTGCATTGAGATAGCAGTAGAAGAGACATATTTGATGAGATTATTCCCACAAAGCCTAGGCGATCAAGCTATGGAATTGTTCTCCCAACTTCCACCTGGAATTAAGTCATTGGGTGACTTAGCAGAGGCATTTATTCAACATTTCTCCTACAATATAGAGATAGACATATCAGTCACTACTTTGTGCAACACCAAGCAAAAAGAGGGAGAGTCTTTTGCATCATTTTTACAAAGATGGAGGAATCTAGCCAACAGATGCTCTTGTGAAATTCCACAAAAACAAATGGTAGAAATGTTCACCCAAAATGTTAACAAAGAGATTGGTTATGACTTAATGAAAGCTTGTTTGTCCACCTTCAAGGACGTCATTGAAAAAGGCTTAGCAACAGAGAAGGTCCTAATTGAACAAGGAGTCATTAAGATATTCAAGGAAAACAAAGATGACTTTAAAGGAAAAGACAAGCCAAGATTTTGGAATTAAAACAAGAACACAGTCAATGATGGTGTTGTTGATGCTAATACAGTGCGACCCAAATTCATTTTTTTGGGATCAAATCAGGTGAATACTCAAACAACTTCTAAATCATGAAGGAAGTATACACCATTGGGAGAACCACTTGATTCAGTTTTCAAGAAACTAGTAGCAAACAAGATAATAACAATTCCAGATTTACCTCCATATGAGCCAAAGGTCAAACCAAATTGGTGGAATGATGATGAGTATTGTGAATTTGATAAGAGCAAAGGTCAAACCAAATTGGTGGAATGATGATGAGTATTGTGAATTTGATAAGAGCAAAGGTCATAAAATAGGAAATTGTCATCGACTGAAGAACATCATACAAGATCTCATTGATAGGGGTGACATTGAGATTGAGGGACACTCATCTAATCAAGAACATGAGATGTTTAAGGAACCATTCCCAAAACATGACAAAGGAAAAGCTAAAGCCACAGATGACCAGACCAACTATACTAGAGCATCTTATAACTATGATTCAACTATCAATCACATTTCGATGGACAACTATGTCTCTACCTTTATCATCAAGGACAAAACACCTGAGACTTCTGCCCAAAGACCCAAGATTGTCCTAAAAGGCATTGGATCTTCTTCCGAACTAACCTCTGAAAGTAATGTTACAACTCGTCGAGGTAAATTCACTTTGCAAGGTGCTCCAGCTAAAAACACTGCTTCCTCATCAACCAAACCTGAGTATGACCTTGTAGAACAGTTAGGGAAGACACCCGTGCTCATCTCCATCCTTGAGCTCTTACACATATCCCCCGCACATAAAGCCATTCTTGAAAAAATCTTGAGAGACACTCCTTTCCCTACTAATCTGAACGTGGACCAGTTTCAAGCCATGGTGGGATACCTTTCCATTCCACACTCCCTTACATTCACAGAAGTCGATGACACCTCCGTAAATCAACCACATAATGCACCTTTACACATTGAAGCCTTCATACACAAACATCAAATAAAACAAGTTTTGATAGATGGAGGAGCAGGTCTGAACATTTGTACATTGAGCACTATTAAACAATTGGGATATTTTGATAAAGCTGTGAATTCTACAAACAAAATTACCATCAAAGCATATGATGATGAAGAGCGTTCATCCAAGGGCACAGTCACCTTACCTCTCAAAGTTGGGCCAGTTACAAAGGATGTGGTTTGTCAAGTCCTAGATCTAGATCTCACATACAACATACTCTTGGGACGTCCATGGATTCATGAGATGAGCACAGTCCCTTCTATATATCATTGATGTATCAAGTTTCCACACAATGGAGTTGAAGTGACCATCAAAGTGGATCCAAATCCATTCATATATTGCAACAATCTGCAACCTAGATCAGAAATAATAATCCCAGTCAATTGACAAGTTGTTCCTTCTTCAGCATATGTGGATCCAAAATCCTTGAAAGCTTCTACGTCAAAACAAACAGAGCTAAAAGAAAAATTCAAGATTAAAGACATGGGATGTGGTGAGTATATCTTTCATGTTGATCAACTCCCACTATCTCCTAAGACATTCAGTCGACAAGAACAATCTATAAACAATTTACAAGGAATTGGGTGTGAACCACCTAGTGTTGTGGCTATTGAATCTGAATGCAAATCTCCTCCAGTGGTACAAGCAACTCTTGATATCAATAGTCCTAAGAATGGTTCCAACAAAGAATCTATTGAGCATATCACCAGCCCTCTTGAGAACTCACATAGATTTACCATATCATCCACTCATTCCATTTCCACGCCACTTCCAGACTTGGATCAACAAGAATCACAAAAGCCCTTAGTCATTGGGGATCAAAAATTAAGCTTTGAAAAGAAAAATATAAAAGTCAATAATAAAGAAAAGTTCTTCAGTCCAAATCAAAATCAAAAGCTACTGGACTCTGCAAAAATCAAAGTCAAAGATAAAAATCCTATGAAAGAAAAAGAACAAGAGTTGATCTCCCCTAATATCAAAATAACTAGGGGCAAAAGTTCTAAAAATTTAAGTCAAAAAGCACACTTGTTGATCCTAAGTCTCCATCATGTTATCCTACTTTCACTTCTTTTCACAATCACAAGCCTTCATAACTCATCCACTTATTCCATACATCCATTCCCTTCTGGTGATACATCATGGACCTTTAATGGAGCTTCCTTGAGGGACTTTGTTATCAGGGATGCCCAAACTTCTTCAGGTGACACGCATATGGGCCTATGTAGTCCACATACTAGTAATTCTATTTTAGTTCCTTTATCAAGGAAGACAGTCACTTGAGCTACACATCATTCAGTCAAGGAACATTGCAGTTACAATCATAAGGTAAAGCCTCACACATTTGAGGTTGGTGATTTAGTTATCAAGGAGAATCCCAAAAATCAACAAGACATACAGAATAAGAACAAGTTCGAACCAAACTGGCATGGTCCTTACATCATCATAGCAGCATATGGATCTGGTGCATATCAGCTCTCAACCACAGAGGGTGAACCCTTGGATGATCCTATCAACAACATGCACCTTCACAGGTTTTACACATAGCTCTTCAGAGTATCCCAATTCAAAAATACAAAAAAAAATCAAAAAAATTAAAAAGACAAAAAAAAAAATCATAAAAATAAAAAATCGTTACCTAGTGAAAACCTGGCAAACAGGCGCCTTATGATACAAAAAAAAGTTTGAAAATAGAAAAATATTTTGTCCAAGGGTGAAAACCACTTCGGTGACGCCCTAAGAAAGTACCATGGTGAAAACCGACTCACCAACGCCATGCGTAGAGACATTGCTCCTCCCTCCTTCAGGATTTCATCGCATCCTTTCACATTGCACACACTCACGACCTATTCATCCATAATAAACTTACACATTCCCATCATGGCTTGTTATTGATCTACCTAAGAATGGTTAGCCATTCATAATAACATTCCCTTTTCACCTCCCTTTCCATCCATAATAAATCAGATCCTATCTGTGGCTAAGGCAAATCCTATGTCTAGTGATGGGTGTGGAACTGAGAACATCACATGTTTCGAGGAGTACAATTTCTTCCAGCTTCCTTCAGTCCATCCGCGCACAATCCGCAATAAAGCAATAGTTGCATCACAGATCCGTAATAAAGTTTCATCTTCTCCATAATAAAGTATCAGTTTCATGGATTCAGTCAGTTTCAGATGAGACACAACAACAACAATGGGCTTCAACAAATCAAATCTTTCAATAGACTCAGACAACATATGGTTCAGTGCTATCTATCCTTTCTGTGAAAGTAAACATTGTGACCACAATCAAATAAGACTTATACAAGTGACAAGAGACACTAAATTTGAGGACTACAATGGATGTTGGTGTCAATTCTTGGTTTTCTTTTGATTTTATCTTTTGGTGACATGTCTTTTAGCTTTTCCAGGATGTCTCTAACTAGAGATTCTATCTCCAGGATGTCTTTGACTAGAAAGGCGAGGATGAGGTATCGTCACCTATTTATATTTTCTGTCTGTGGATTGTCTTTTAGTAATTCTATGACTTGTCCACGGATATGAGGACACTGAGAGTCTAGTGTGAACTAGGGCATTCCTTGTTTACAACTGTCTTATCTCCATGCAAATGGGTACAATGACTTTCTGGGTCAAACATATGCCTTGATTGTCATAACCTATTTTGCCATAATAAAGCTCAATGATGATAAAGCACAAGAAGCTCTTTCACTTTCATATCTTTTGTCTTCCATCCCCCTTTCTTGATTGATTTCCATCATCCTTCTCGAGTCCGCGTAGTCTGCTATCACATGACTGAGTATAACGACACACCAAAAACATTTGCATTTCCTGTAGTTGCACCTACATTACCACATATAAGCATTTCATACATACATATAGATATCACAACTGCATCACATCCTGCACACAACACCTATTAGCATAATTTACATTTGCATTATCATAGTCATCTGCATTACATACATTCACATTTGCATCATGCATACACATATAAAACATAAAAGAACAAAAAAATATATTGCATTGCATCATATACATATTTGCATCCATATCATAAGCATCACATAGAAACATACATCACATAGGTACGCATGCATATAGCTGCCGCAAAGATGAATCATCTCATATATATAATCATAAGTGTCATGATATAATGATGTCAAAATCATATGGCTACAATCACTCGAAGGTGTCTACATCATCTTACAAAATGGTACAAAACTGATACATAGGGAGCCCTCTACGGCTACGATGAACTCCCTCCCTCGGAGCCAGCTAGCCTCGACGGAGTCTGAGCCCTGGAAGGACCCACCCCATGATCATCTCTCCTATCCCCTCTATCTTCTGAGCCTAGTTGTCTCATCCTCCTCCTCTCCTCCTCCTCCCCGATCCCGCAGCCAATCTTCGTGTCACCCTATCCAGACAGAGGAACCCACTAATCACTCCTGCCAATACTACTGGTAGTGCTAATCCTGTCTATGTCATCGTATCCCATGCCACGTGTCCAGCTCTCATCTCTAGTCTGAGATCCTAAAACACTCATCTCAGGGCCTCCCTATCTCCCTCTCGATCATAAGGAATCAACTCCCCATCAAACGGTACCCGCAGTATCTTGTAAACATCCTCTAAGGTGACTGTCATCTCACCCATCGGCAAATGAAAAGTGCATGTCTCAGAATGCCATCTCTCAGCAAGTGTAGTCAGCAAACCCATGTTCACCCAAAACTCAGGCACATATAGAATGTATCGCAGACCCATAACCTCAATGGTAGCCTGGTCCTCAAATGTCAACTCTGGTTGCAACCTTTGAGTCAACGGGAATCTCTCTCGTGACTCTAGCATAGGCAGATACTCCTGCAGTCAAGCGAATCAATCATATCAGTCATAGTGCCATTCACTGTTCATCACAAAATGCTACCTTTTATCTAAGTGCATATGGTACTATATCCTAGTAACACTCACTATTCATCACAAAGTGTTGCTTCTATCTTAGTGACACTCACTGTTCATCACAAAGTGTTGCTTCTATCCTAGTGGTACACCCTGTTCATCACAAAGTACTACGTGTTTTGCACTCCCTGTTCATCACAAAGTGTTGCTCACATTTGCACTCACTGTTCGTCACAAAGTGCTGCTCCTATTGGTACTCCCTATTCATCACAAAGTACTATGTCTTAGTACTCACTATTCATCACAAAGTGCCTTGATCTTTCCTATCCTAGGGCCTCTGCTTGAGTGAATCCTCTTGAGTAGTTTCCTAATTGGCAACATATGTTCTATCACAGAATTGTCAATCCTAGCCCTATTTGCTATCCTAGTCTTCCCTAGAGGACCTGCTTGAGTGTATCCTCTTAGCAGCTTATCCAATCGATAGCGTATGTTCATCACAAAACTGCCAACTTGACCTAAAAGACACAAACGTGCCTACCTAGCACAAACGTGCCTGCACAGCACAGACGCGATCGCATCCTACACAGACGCCTTTTCCGGCACAGATGAGCCTGGCACAAACACAGACGCGCCTCGTACCAGCACAGATTCGCCTGCACATTTTTGGACATTTTTGACATTATCCTAAAGTGCATTTATTGCACTACCTAAGATGCATTAATGACAACATTTATTGCAACAAAGTACAAGGAGGTTTTGTGGTACTTACCGGCTCTCCTGCATCTGCTGGCCTCTGAAATCGGCGAACGCGATCGAATCTATCTTATCCTGTGTCGGTCTTTGTTATCCTATGGCTCTGTCACTCTATCCTATCCGGTCAGTCCTTTCTAGCCTTTCTTTCTTATCGAGAGATTGTCTATGATCTTTCCAGACATTTTCATCCAATCTCTCCAGGGGGCATATCATTCCCATCTTGGGGCAACTTTGTATCAGTTCATCTTATCTTCTTTGAAACAACACGACAAGCTGCATTGTCTCAAAGAGGGGCAAAATGTAGACACCTAAAATTGTCATGTCTAATTAAATAAATATTTTATTTATTTAATTATCTAAGCTTAATTATTCTATTAATTAAATAAATCTTTATTTATTTAATTAATTCATTTATCCTCTTCTAGCCTTATTTCTCATTTAAATAAATACATTTATTTATTTAAATTATCCTTTTCCTAAATTAAATAAATATCTTATTTATTTAATTGATCTCACTCCTTCTATTAATTAAAAAAATCTTTATTTATTTAATTAATTCATTAATCTTTTCTACCCATGACACATGTCATTCATCTCTTAATTCATACACTACCTACCCCTTTCATTATTTTATTATTTTCTTTACCTACCCTCTAATCATAGCCGACATCTTTTACACCTCTCAATCTTATCCCTCCATTTCATATAGTGGCTTCTATATAAGGAGATGCTTCCTTCATTATCAAACCCTCACTATGCATTCACCCTCGTTGACTACTTGACTACACTATTCTTTTGAACATAGGCGATCCTACTTGCAACCACATTCCGTTCTTTGTTGAGCTCTTGTGCACATAAAATCTGAGAGCAAATATATCAAGCAAGATCAATGGAGATAGGAAGAATGGAGATCCAAACCCTATTGTACATGTGATGGTATAATCTTTGTGATTTCATTTGATTTGCATTGTTTTAGGTAATCTTCATATGTTATGGTGGATCTTTGTTGTTGTTAGGCTAGGGTTTTGTGGTTGAATTCATTTAGCCTTTCAATATCGTTATTATTGTTATCCATTTTCACCATAAACAATGAGAATATGTTCAAATATTGGAATAAAATAGGGTACAATCACAATTCGTTATGATAGTCAAAGTGTGATCTACCAAGCTAAGAACTCAAAATTTCATTCCAGGACTAGGCACAGTGATGTACAATATCATTTTGTTAAAGGTATGGTCAAGGATGGCCGAGTGAAGCTAGTCAAGATAGAAATTTTGATAAATGTTGTTGATTCTTTAGCTAAGCCTATGAGCACATGGAAATTTAGATGGTGTTCAGAGTCTATGGGCCTCTTGACCACTTACAATTAAATCATAATGTTTTACTCCCTCCCTTTGCTCTTGTAATATGTTCAAAAAGTGGGAGAATGTTAGGAAAAATGTGTCTCAACCTTATAATTACACAATATTACTATTGATAGGTGAGTGTGAGGGGTATGGGGTAAGTGCCCACAAAAACCACATTTTATGTATATTTTATTATTTTAAATCTATATGGTTTATCATTAGATCTCAAATATGATGGTTGATACCATGTTGGCTTTGTTTTATCTGGATGGAAACTCTATTTTATAAGGGAATTGTATTGCAAATAAGTATTGTGAGAGTTTGATAGCTATTTATTTTCCTTCAAACCTTTGGTTGGTTATAATCTTGTGAGAAGCTTTCTCTACAAGTATATTTTAATCTTTGTGATTCTTGAATAATATGTTGGGCAGTTTTTGGAGTGTGAGTTTTTTATCCTAAAAGAGTTTTCCCCAAGTAAATCAATGTGTTGTGGTATGAATGGTATTCATTTTTATTTTTGTTCAGTTTTTGTAAGTGTTTTAAAGATCTGAAAAAAAAATTGCACCACCCTTTTCTCAAGATTAGTGTAGAATTTTTTTCCACTACCTCAACTTACTTATATTCTAGTGATATTCAACTAACTACTATGTTTGTAAAGCCAAAAGTGTAGGATGGGACATTATTTTATACAATGTGTGCCAATCCTCTAAGAAATTCAAGATATTTAGGTTTACTTATCTATATTGTATGAATAGTATCAAGGACAAGAAGTACTTTAGTGAGGTTTTTCTTGGCTAGAAAGTCTTGAAAATGATGTAAGTTTTAATCTAGAGTTTATAATTATAAAAGAGGGTCCTGAATAGTAACCTCATGATAAAATTCTGCATCAACAAGAGACATGTGGTACAAGGAAGTTGGATCTAGAGTTATGGGAGGAGGGGTTGAGGCATCCCATGTATAAATTATTCTCTAGAGAAATAACGAGTCATGTGGATTGGTGTTGTAACAGGTTGTGAATGTGCCATGTTATATGTTTTGAGGTTTCTCTTGAATACATAACTTGGAGGGAGATACTGAGTTGTAAAATTCATAAAAGAGTTAACAACACACAATTGAAACTACTATTTAGATAGCAAGAGAAAAATAATTTAAAAGTATTTTGTAGTTTGTGTTTTTTATGTGCACAAATGCCTATGTGGGAACAACAAGTTCACCACAATGTATCATATAAAATTTAATTCTTACAAATAAGTATGGGTTTTCCTTGAGAATAAATATTATATGTTATTTTAGGATGAGTTGCCTATTCTTAAATAGTTAGATTATCCTTTCTTATTACGAATTAAGTTTAGCATTGAATATCAAGTTATAATTGTACAATATGGAATATTGTTGAAATGAAGTTGAGCTAGAGAAACACTTCCTAGACTAATCTTAATTGGATGTTATGCAAAACTTTTTTAATCTTTACAACAATTACAAAAATTAAACATAAATAACACAAATAGCATCATACTATAACATAATGATCTATGTAGGGAAACCCTTTCAGTAGAAAAACTCCACAGTCTAAAATTTGCTCAATATATTATTAAAAAATCAACAACAAAATATAATAAACTTGTAGCTCAAGCTTCTCATAGGACTATCATCAATCATATATCCAGATGTAACTCAAAAATTATAAGACTCTTACACACAACCTCCATCTACATACCTAATATATAGGTAAATTCGACTCTGTGAACCTGGCCTTCCTTGGGCTTAAAAGAGAATCAAAGGCAAAAGATAGGTTAAGTGGTCCATAGTGTCTTAATATGGTCTGTTTTGATTAAACCAAGTTGGATTTTTCTTCCTTATCATGGATAGCTGGGGCAAGATCAACTAATTGAGATCAACATTTTTAGAAAACCTAACAAAAGCAGCAGCTACTGGACAATTTGAGTTTTTCGACCCCCAGTCGATTGTCGAGAACAACTGCTCTGAGGAGGGGAGAAAGAGTATTATAACATCAATCTGTATTTCAAAATTTGAGGGGCTATCCACACCCCAATGGCTACAATACATGAAACCATCAAATGGTATTCAAAAACCATGAGCTAAAACCATCTTGAAAAGGAGCACCCAACTTATCTTCAATCCAAGATATGATTTGTCAAAATACACACCAACATGTGTAACTCCCTTTTACAACTCATTTATGTGTCAAACACATTTTTTATTTCCTATTTTAGGAGACCCAACTTTTAGAGGTCATAAATTTTGATCTAGGAGTTTGATTGACAAACTGTTTGAAGCTCCAAAAATCTTATGAACTGATCTATCAAGCTATAATCCACTATGCTAGCTACAACCATTTTTTAGCCCAAAAAATGCCTCTAAGGCCTTCAAAATTGACTTTGAAACTTTTAAAAATTGAAACTTTAATATCTTCAAATCCAAACATGATGTTGCAATGAAAATTTATTGGCATGATCATTTAGTCAATCCATAGCTTCGAGGAAAATTTTCGGACAAATTTGTGCTCAAATGTAAACTTACTATAAATAGTAACCTTTAATGAATAATGATGAACAGTAAATACCCAACAGATACTGAGAGGGGGGGGGGGGTTAATCAGTATAGACAAAAAATTTCTTCAACAAATCAAACAACAAGGACTACACTAATCGGTAAATAACATCACCGATCTAAATCAAGGCAATACCGGTAAAACACAATGACTGTGAAAATCATAAACCGGTAACATTTAGATCTTCACAAAACCTAATATCTCATTTCCACTTCACCCATATGCTTAAAACCTAATATCTCAATTCCACTTGACCCATATGTTTAAACAAGTAATACATCAGAAATATAATGACCACTGGATCAACATGCATTACCGCTTAACAGAAAACACTAAAACATCACATGAAAAAGCATCACACATGACACACTTATTTTTCACGTGGAAACCCAACAGGGAAAAACCATGGTGGGGATGAATACCCACAAGTTGTTCTTGAACTCTTCTGAAGTCCACTCTGTTAGGAGCCTAGTCTGATTAAAGACTTTACAACAGGTTCTGCTAGGAACCAATCCTGCTAGGGATCACCCGGTTAAGGGATGGCTAAATACCCAGTTAGAGGTTAAAACCATGTTAAAGGTTACCTTGTCAGAGGATTTAAAGAACTCAATGATTTTGAGTCACCCTGTTAAAGGATTTACAAAAAACCTGTTAAAGCTACCCGGTTAAGGGATTTTCCAACTGCTGAAATGGTTAGAAGTCAACAGGTATTACACTGATCTAATAACAACACTTAATGCCAAGGCAGATCCACTTTAGTTCCTTCATATCTGCAATCACACTCTGCAGATCTTAACTCACTGCATCGGTCTGGCAAGAATCAAGTATCTCTTCACTTGGATACACACATAACATTTGACAACAACTTCACAATGCAAATCATCATCGACCTTATAGACAATAATTAGGTCGGTAGCCAAAACCTAAAACCCTAAGCATCTAGGTTATCAATATAGTCGGTCCAATCCTGACCATTTAATCACATTGCATAGAGTAAAACAATCTTGAACAAATCTTAAGACGTTCTCCATTGTTCATTCTTCACCACTTCTGGAAGCTGATGGAAGCTGATAACCCATCACGTGCTCTCCACCATTTACTAGGATTTTGCACATTCCCAAGGTGGATAGAATCAATCTTCTTCATGCAAGATCCTCAAGAAGATTCTTCACACGCACAAGGCTGACATGGCAAAATGATCTCATTTTCATTTCAATGCTAACTCATCATAGGATGTCATTGGTGGAATCACACAGACTTGGAATGCATCAACCAGAAACCCTAAAACTGAGACTACCAACCGATAGTCATACCCCGATACAAACTTTGCATATACTAGTTCACATTTCAACATACCGGTTCACCTTTTCACTTATACTGGTTCATTTTCCAGTTTGCTTACTTTAATATACCAGTTCATACTTCATCATATTGACATCAATGACAACATACACCATCATGTCATCAAACTCTGCACATATGCCAACAATCTCCCCCTTTAGCATTGATGGCAATATACAAAGATATCTCTACATCTTCACAACTTATCCCCAATCTCTTCCTACTGCAGATATCTTTTTTGATTTACATCTTCTCCCCCTTTGACAACAATGCCAAAGTGGAGGCACAAACATCCATGATCTACTATGTTGCTCCTCCTGAGGAGTAGCATCCTTCAACACACCAATCCTGAAAAGATTTGACAATGAAATACCCGACTGATGTGGAGAACATACCTTTAGTTCACCTCTTGAAGGGGCAGCACCCCTAATTCACCTCTTAAATAGGTAAATGTAACCTTCGGTAGAGGCTTGGTGAATATATCTGCTAACTGCTCCTTACTAGAAACATGTTCCAATACAACCTCTTTGTTCTGAACTTTCTCCCTCAAGAAATGATACTTGAGCTCGAAGTGCTTAGTTCTAGCATGCAATACTATATTCTTGGAAATATTAATTGCACTTGTGTTATCACAAAATATAGTCACCGGTTTAGATACAGGGACTTTGAAACCACTTAATACATGCTTCATCCAAATTGTCTGAGTGCAGTTCATAAATGCTGCTACATATTCTGCTTCTGTTGTAGACTGAGAGATACAACTCTGCTTTTTGCTCATCCATGAGACTAATCTACCACCGAGGAAGAATGCACCACTAGTTGTGCTCTTCCAGTCATCCACATTACCAGCCCAATCGGCATCGGTAAACACTTTGAGATTGAAATCATTATTGTATGGATACCACAATCCATAATCAATAGTTCCCTTTAGATATCTAAGAATCTGCTTGACTGCTACCAAGTGGGATTCCCTTGGACTTTTCTGAAAACGTGCAACAATTCCCACTGCATGTGCTATGTCTGATCTGTTGTGTACTACATAGTGCAACTTACCAATCATTGACCGGTATTCTTTCTCATTCACCAATGCCGAGTCATCTTCTTTTGACAATTTACAACCGGTTATCATTGGTGTACCAACCAGTTTGCTATCTTCCATGCCAAAGGTCTTCAACACCTCTTTGACATACTTGGACTGAGTGATAAAGATACCATCTTTCATTTGTTGAATCTATAGTCCAATGAAGAACTTAATCTTTGTGTTTAGTGACATCTCTAATTCCTTCTTCATCTCATCTGTAAATGCATGACTCATCTTGTCATCTCCACCAAAAATTATGTCATCAACAAACACTTCACAGATCAGAATCTGATCTCCTTCTGACTTCAAATAGATATTGCTATCTTCACTTGTTCTTTCAAATCCAATCTTCACAATATATGAGTGTAAACATTCATACCATGCTCTAGGTGCTTTCTTAAATCCATACAAGGCTTTATGTAGCCTACATACTATATCACTGTCTTCTGATAGGAAAAACCCATCTGGTTTCTCTATATACACTTCCTCTTCAAGTATTCCATTCATAAATGCAGATTTTACATCCATCTGATACACTTTGAATCTCTTGAAGGTTGCATATGCAAGTAGCATTCGAACTTCTTCCAATCTAGCCACTGGAGCAAAGGTTTCTCCATAGTCTTCTCCTTCTTCTTGAGCATATCCCTTACATACCAGTCTTGCTTTGTTTCTTAGCACTGTCCCATCTTCATTAAGCTTGTTTCTAATACCCATTTGGTGCTAATAACATTTTTATGCTCTGGCCTGGGTACCAAAGACCATGTACCATTCTTTTCTATTTGTTCAAGTTCCTCTTCCATAGCCTTAATACAGTCTTCATCTTTGTGTGCTTCTTTAAATGTTTTAGGCTCAAATTCAGAAATCATGCAAGAATTTTCTCTAACCTTTCTTCTTGTAATAATTTATTCATCCTTATCTCCTATGATCTTCTTTGGATCATGATGTAGCTTTACATACCTAGGAATGATCTTAACCATTTCCTCTTGCTTTTCTTCTTCATCCTCATCTTCATCTTCATCTACATCAGCATCTACTAGTGTAGGAGCACTGTTACTTGTACTTGGTTGTTTTGCAACCGGTTCCCAGAAAGTTACAACTGGTTCATCTACCGCTTGCTCACTGTTGGTTTCCTCAGGTTTCTCAGAGGTTTCATCAACTCTAACATTGATACTTTCAACAATTATCTAAGTCCTATTGTTAAAACACTTTGTGGAATACCCTAGGAATATTCCCTCATCACATTTTGCATCAAACTTGCTATGGTATTCACTTCTCTTGATATAACACTTGCTACCAAACACTCTAAAGTAGCTTACTACAGGGGTCTTACCATTCCAATACTCATAACGAGTTTTATCCTTACCTTTCTTGATGAGTACCTGGTTCATAGTGTAGACTGTAGTGCTCACCAATTCTCTCCAAAAGGTGTGAACAACCATCCCTTGAATCAACATTATTTTGGCTGCTTCAACTATAGTTTGGTTGTTCCTTTCTGCTAGGCCATTCTACTGTGGAGTCTGAGGGGCAGACAGATGCCTCTTGATTTCGTTCTCTTCATAGTACTTATTGAATTCTCCAGAAGTGAACTCTCCTCCTTGGTCAGTTCTAAGGCATTTAATCCTCTTACCGCTTTCCTTTTCAACTAGTGCTCTAAAGGATTTAAACTTTCCAAAAGCTTCAGACATGTCTTTCAAGAATGTCACCCACATCATTCTTGAGAAATCATCAGTAAGAATCATAAAGTACCTATCTCCTTGAACACTCCTAGTTTTCATAGGACCACACAAATCAGTATGCACAAGATCAAGTAAATTATCTGCTGTGAAAGATCTACCTTTGAAGGTTGAGGAAGACATTTTCCCTAGTTGACATTCTCTACACAAAGGTTTCTCCGGTTTGTTCAGCATAGGCAATCCTGTAACTACCTTGACCTTACTAGCCTTCACAATGTTATCAAAATTCAAATGGTAGAGTCTCCTATGCCATATCCAACTCTCATCAAACTTATCCATTAGACATTGACTGATATTTGTATTTAACTTAAATAAGTTACCTTTGGTCTGCATACTGGTGGCCATCAATTCACCACTCTTTCCTTTAATTTTGCATATTCCATCTTTGAATTCTAGAGTGAGTCCTTTATCATTCAGTTGGGCAACACTCAAAAGGTTATGCTTGAGACCTTCTACCCAATACACATTATCAGCACTGCTTTTTCCATTTAGAGAGATGGACCCTTTTCCTTTTACCATACATGGTGCATCATTACCAAATCGGACTACTCCTCCATCATACTCTTCCAGAGACAAAAACTTTCTCCGGTCACTAGTCATGTGGTGAGAACAACCACTATTAATAATCCACTCATTATAATTATCAAAGCGGGAGACAAGAGCCTTCTTGTCTGACACATCTTCCTTAATAGCTACAAATACTATGTCTTCACTTTCTTCATCTTCTGATTCATCATTAGTGACACCTTCATCAACTGCAACAAGACAATTTCTCCTATTTCCTCCTTTGAACTTTTTGAACTTCTCTGGTTTGTCCTTATTATCACTATTGGGACAATTGATAGCAATGTGTCCTATCCTATTGCAAGAAATGCATTTCAAAGGGAGCTTACCAATGTATTTTCCTGTTCCCTTAGGAAGTCTCTTGGCAAGAAGAGCTTCAAATTCCATCAGGATCTCCTCATCATCCATATCTCTTTTTTGTCTAGGTTCATAGCTGGTACTAGCTTCTTTACCCTTTCTAGATAGTGCAGCAGATGCTCTAAAGGTTGAATCAGTCTTCTGAACACTACCATCATAACTGTTTAGCTCATATGCGGTCAACTTAGAAATAATAGAATCAAGGGATACCTTTGTCTTGTCAATAGATCTCAACTCCTGAATAGCGGCAACCCTTATTGTATAGACCGGTAATAAGGTTCTCAAAAATTTGCTAACAACGGTGGAATCATCCATTGTACCTCCTGTACTCTTGATGTCTCCAACAACAGTTTTAATCCTTATCCCATATTGTTGAATGGTCTCTCCTTCAACCATCTGCATGTCTTCAAACTTTCCTCTAAGGCTTTCTTCCTTAGCTTCCTTCACATTCTCATCACTGCCATAGATGGACTCTAGAGTATCCCATACATCTTTGTGATTATCTTTGTCTTGAACATCTATAAACTCAATATCAGATAGACTGCTGATAAGAGCTTCCATGACTTTCCCATTCTCTTGAATTTCTCTTCTTTGATCATCGGTGAGAATACCGGTAGGGACAACATAAGTATTCTCAACATAGCTCCAGTGTTGAGCACCCATGATTTTAATGTATATGTTCATTGTATCCTTCCATATCTTAAAGTTATCTATGTTAAACTTAGGACCTTCCCTTTTCATCATTAGAATAGGATCTTTTCCTCAAGCGGTTAAGCTTACAACACAGAGGACCTAGAGGATGCTCTGATACCAATTGATGAATAATGATGAACAGTAAATACCCAGCAAATACTGAGAGAGGGGGGTGAATCAGTATAGACAAAAACTTTCTTCAACAAATCAAACAGCAAAGACTGCACTAACCGGTAAACAACATCACCGATCTAAATCAAGGCAATACCAGTAAAACACAGTGACTGTGAAAATCATAAATCGATAACATTTAGATCTTCACAAAACTTAATATCTCATTTCCACTTCACCCATATGCTTAAACAACTAATACATCAGAAATATAATGACCACTAGATCAGCATGCATTACCGCTTAACAGAAAACACTAAAACATGACATGAAAAAGCATCACACATGACACACTTATTTTTCACGTTGAAACCCAACTGGGAAAAACCACGGTGGGGATGAATACCCACAAGTTGTTATTGAACTCTTCTGAAGTCCGCTCTATTAGGAGCCTAGTCCGGTTAAAGACGAAATACAATAGGTTCTACTAGGAACCGATCCTGCTAGGGATCACCCAGTTAAGGGATGGCTAAATACCCGGTTAGAGGTTAAAACCTTGTTAAAGGTTACCTTGTCAGAGGATTTAAAGAACTCAATGATTTTGAGTCACCCTGTTAAAGGATTTACAAAAAGCCTGTTAAAGCTACCCGGTTAAGGGATTTTCCAACTGCTGAAATGGTTAGAAGTCAACAGGTAATACACTGATCTGATAACAACACTTAATGCCAAGGTAGATCCACTTTAGTTCCTTCACATCTACAATCACACTCTGTAGATCTTAACTCACTGCACCAGTTTGGAAAGAATCAAGCATCTCTTCACTTGGATACACACATAACATTTGCCAACAACTTCACAATGCAAATCATCATCGACCTTATAGACAATAATTAGGTCGATAGCCAAAACCTAAAACCCTAAGCATCTAGGTTATCAATACAGTCAGTCCAATCCTGACCGTTTAATCACAATGCATAGAGTAAAAAAATCTTCAACAAATCTCAGGACGTTCTCCATCATTCGTTCTTCATCGCTTCTGGAAGCTGATGGGAGCTGATAATCCATCACCCGCTCTCCGTCGTTTACTAGGATTTTGCACATTCCTGAGGTGGATAGAGTCAATCTTCTTCATGCAAGATCCTCAAGAAGATTCTTCACGCGCACAAGGCTGACATGGCAACACGAGCTCATCTTCATTTCAATGCTAACTCATCATAGGATGTCATTGGTCGAATCACACAGACTTGGAATGCATCAACCAGAAACCCTGAAGTCAAGACTACCAACCGGTAGTCATACCTCGATACAAACTTTACATATACCGGTTCACATTTCAACATACCGGTTCACCTTTTCGCATATACTGGTTCATATCATCATATCGGTTCACTTGCCAGTTTGGTTACTTCAATATACCAGTTCATACTCCAACATATTGACATCAATGACAACATACACCATCATGTCATCAAACTCTGCACATATGCCAACAACCTTATGTAATTGCAAGGTTGAGACACCATTTTCCTAATAACGATGCTATAGAAAATTAGTGAAAATATCTCATAGCTAGAGGCAAATTAAAATTGTAATATTAATAGAATAAGAAAAAATATAGCTTCATAGAACCTATAATAACTTTATGGAGCTCCCTACCATAGATTCTAGTGCATCACACAAATGTTCTCATGAAACACTATTGTTCAACCTAGACATGAAATGGAAAGTGTTATATGACCTACAAAAAGCTCCCTATGCACAAAAATTATTAGATTCAAGTGTTAGCATTTTGTAATTAAAGTATTCTCTATTAGAGGGATTGAGGGAGGGCATGATGCAATGTGAAATTAAAAGGCTATGCAATTTATGATACTACATCGATGACATTATTTTCTTGTGGACTCAATTCTTCAATATTATCAAATCCTAAGTCATATTTGAAGGGTGTAGTGTGGAAATTATTTGTTTGATTACTTTGGGCTGGACCTTTATTTAAATTGAGGGATAAATTTTCATTGCTAAGGAACCTTAGAGGATGAGAGAAAAATACTCATAAGATTAAACTTTTTTATTTGAAGTACTCAAGTGTTATTGGGCACATCTTGAACATGTACTTAGCTCAAACCTACTGATTAGGTAAACTTGTCGATAATCGACACTACACATATAGAAGACTTAACACCTAAAATACTAAGAAAATATGGGAAAATGTATCCAAAAACCTAGGAAAAGGTTAGTGAGGTGATTGGGGTCATACAAGACAATTCCCAAAAGTTGCAAGACTTGATTTGGCAAACATGACTACTTAAGAGGTCCTGCGTGTCACTGATTGGCTCTGAAAGTAAAATCTTGCACTCAAACACCATTGGCACCATCCAAACTCATTCTAAACTATATCATGACACCTCTAATGGTTCCCATACATAACTACCTTCATAATGCAATTGGAACAGAGTCAAAATGAGTTTCTAAGACCCTAGAAACCCTAACAAATTGATCTAAAGAACACAGGTGCCTAAACCAAACATAGAAACCCGAAAAGGACACCTACATTCTTGGAGGACACCATATAGTGTGTTGTAGTCATTAAATTTCATATTGGTCCAATTTTCATGTATTAGTCCTTGTTATGCTCTAATGTCCTCTAGACTGGCAGACTCATATTGTCATTCTTTGAGACATGCATCAACCATGACTAGTGAAATGATTGGTTGGATAGTTTAGACCCTCAAATACCCCAAAACCTTTGGTGAAATCAAAATATCCATAAAATACTCAAATTAAGATAATTCTATGAGAAGGTACAAAATCAAGACATGTGAAGTGTCACCGAGTCACTAGGTGACACCTACAAGACTAGTCAGGATTTGGGTGGACCCTAAATACATTCAATCCACACTGAATTTCCCTATCCATCACTAATACACTCAGGGATGTCAAATAAACCTTAAATTCACCTTACGACATCTTGGGAAACCTATCTTGAATGAGTTCGTAATGACTCCAAATCCCACTAAACTACATTAAAATGGTCAAAGATCACATGACAATATTGGGAGATGATAAAATCAATCTCTGAGTCTACTCAAGACATGACTACATTCATTTTAGAGTACCAATTTAAGTATTACTACAACATAACCATAATTCATTAATAATGGATGAACATACATGTGTTGGAATCAAGGAACACTGAGAGGGGGGGTGAATCAGTGTTCTACAATTTTTGACCTTATTAACTTGTCCTTTTAACTACTTAATGCAAATGGATGAAAGAAAGATGTAGAAACATGAAGCAATCAGCAACAACACCATAATACCAGATCTTATGTGGAAACCCCAATAAAGGGAAAAACCATGGTGGGGATGACACCCAAAATATAGATATACTCTATTAGAAGTATAAAAATATTATATTGTGAATGCACATGCATTCAGGCACACTGCCTAGAGCTCACTGCTCAAAAGAAAGAAGGGAAAAAATCCCAGAAGGCTCACTACCTTACAAAATCTCTTACAAAAGATAATTGGAATTTCTGAATTGAAAAATAGCATCTACAAATGCTAGGGTATAGTTCCGGTTAAGCATAAAAATCTCGATCTCACACTTCTCTGCTACATGCTTTGTTTTGTTGTTCTTCAATATTCCAGAGTAGAAATATTTCTCTTTAGTACGTGAAACTATGCACAATCGATCACAAACACTTTTACACACACACCGATACCAAAAATGATCATATCCATCGATCTTTTATATCCGCAATATGAAATTAGATCCTTTACATTTCGGCTTCAAGAACAATTTATAAATAATAAAGTGTGTATACCAAGTCAACTCAATTCAAACTCCAATTCATATGCGGACCAAAAATAATTATCCACACGCTACCAAAATTGTCTAATAACACACCACAATCACATAACTAAGCACCAAAATCAATCCACATAATCCGCACAATGATTATTTACATAATACTGCTAAATTTCTCTATAAACTGAGAACCAACACAATGGATCATCTAACTCAATCATGAGTCAACACCGGATGCCACAAACCTATAATATGGTAGATAACACATTCATAATGCTTCCCTAATATCTATAACACAAGATATAAACATGTATTGAAGTACAAATCAATCAACTTGTTCTTTGTCAAATTCTTTGTTTTCCAGTCTGACGGACTTAACCAAAATTAAACACTCTTCTGGTATGAACAAACTGAGCTATGTGAATGGGTGTATTATCATTAGTTACCATCAATAACAACATTGGATCATCTATGAAGTGTCTCTTTCCAACAACATGATCATAGATTATGCCTGATTCCAACACCAGAGCACTTAAAGGTACATTAATCAAAAGCAATATGTTATAATTACATTCAACTCCTCTTGGAGTATTAAATATAAATAACATCAATTTTTAAAAAGATTGTTTCAATATAAAAATTATTACAACCTCACAAGAAAGAGAATGAGAAGGAACAAGTTTTTAGGAAGGTAGAAGAACTCTCTAAGCCAATCATGATCCAAGTTGATCAGTCCCCAATGGTGGTTTGCAACACCAATTGACCATGTGGAACCCTTTGGTCCACCCAACAATTCTTGTGGATATGGTCACATGGCCCAAAAAATAATACAAATCATGCAAGGGGGAGTATAGGTTTACGCAAACTCCAAGCTTGTAGGATACACTCAATATGAGAAACTCAACCAAACAAGAATCATAATGCAAAAAGTTAAGAAACACTGCCAAAAATGAATCACCACAATCATAAAGCAAAGGTGCCTCAGAAAAAATAAGAAAAACCTCAAAAGAGAGAGAAAGCATCTTCAATTGGCAACAATAAGGTCAAGGAGACACCAACAAGGAGCAACATTGAATTTTTTAAACATGTATCAAAACACAATAACCAAAATGCTCAAGAAACAATAAATATGATGGGTACTACTCAAATTATCAGGACCTATATACTAGAGTACTAAGTGTAGGGAGTGTCATCATGCGTGCTCTTGAGGACACACCACACAAAACCGAGCATTCTCTCATATGAACAAAAATGATGATCATGCAAGTCCTAATGCTACATGTGTGAGCATACCAGTTTGAGTAAGAACCAACACCTACATGTGCAGGAATGCCTTTGGAATGCATCCTTGGCCTTGTAATAGAACTCAAGGCATGTTTGGGGCACCAATTATCTTAATTAATGTTTGATCCCAACCCAAAGTTGTACTTAAGTTTCCACTTGAATAAGGGACTCCACAATCATGATTTCCAATGTGTCACTTATGTACTGAGGATACGAGAGGGAGTCACTCCATATAATCTCTTTAATATCTAGTCCTATGGCTCATCCCATTCATAGATGAACGAGGAACAAATCTAATACAGTACACAATAAATATCATAACAAAATTCATTTCAATTCTCATGGCACATTTTCTAAATGAACCTTCAACATTCATATATGCTTACAATTGCGCACTTCGCCAAAACATCATAAGGATGGATCCGCTACGATCCCAAATTGAAAATCTCATATACAAATATATAATTCCATAATATAATATCACTTCATAATCAACAAAATTCACTTTTTACTCAAGTCACATATTTAAACTAAAACCAGTTGTTGGTGCCCCAGAATGGGGTTTACACTGCAAGTAGGAAGAAACCAAGTTGATTCTTCAGATTTATCAAGGGAGAAGCCAACTCCAACTATCAAAATCTCCAAGGACTTGGACCAACATATGACAAGGATTTTCTGCTAATCCTTCTACACTTCAGACTCTGCAAAACCCGAGAGGGTGATCCCTTAATGCACCTGCAATCTCTGCACCACACTTTGCAAATTACATTAAAACAAAGAAGAAGATCTCATTCTTAGGAGGGTTCAATGAAGAGGGAGAATGATACAAAGTGGCTATCTTTCAGTGATCCTCAACCTACTTTGGAGCATGATACATTTTCAACAAGCGGCAACATACACAAAAATAAAAAGATGTTCTAATATTCACAGTTTACAGAGAATTGTTGATGAGTTATGAGTACAAAACTGTCATTGGAGACATCTACAAGCCATAAACAATGTCTTATCTAATTGGGCAACTGAAATTGCAAAACGTAGGATGAAAATATAACAGAACCTTTAATCTAATAACTCAAGATCTAAGACAATATTGCCTTACAATATCTCTCATCTACATATTCCAACCCGAAATACTTATCTAAATCTATGCATAAGCACCATCAGTCTGCAGTTTTGTTTAAGAATTTAATTAACCCCTTAAGTCAAAGAAAAAATAGAAAATACATACCCCATAACAATGCAATGAACGAGAAAACCCTTGATTCTACTCATTTAAAACATAACAAAGTTACACGTTGGAGAAATGGATTTGAAATATGTTTTCATTCATTTAAGAAGATATTTTCTATTACAAATCATCTTACATATAGCTTCTTCAAGAACCTGCATAAAACATGACACAAGACCCATTTTATTTTCTCTGTAAATGACTTTTACAGCATTCTCATTTCACCTAGACTCAATGTACATGACCAAGGATTTGGACCCAAGATTTGTGACCAAATTTCTTGACCCCATCTCATGGCCTTGAATTCCCTTTTATAGACTCAAGGGAGAAAACAAGCTTCAGGCCAAAGGATACACCTATCACAAGCCTACAAGACTGCTTTTGATTCTTCACAATCTCCAAAAAATTGTCCATACTAGCAGTTCATGATGAGGTAGAGCCAAACTTCCTAACTGCATTTTGTTAGAAACAAAACCTTTTGAGTTGTGCCATTATCACGCTTGATGCCTCTAGATGGAACGTGAGATGCATCATTTTGTTATACAGAGCATTTCCCTCCAAGAAAAGGGTTTCAATCCCAGCAAGAAGTAACGTCGCCCCTCAAATAGAAGAGGATATCAAGCCTTCATGCCCAGGATCAGAGAAAGTGGGAAAAAGGACTCGCGAAGGAACATAAAGTGAATGGAAGGAGTTGCAGCTTCCATGTTGTTGCAAAGATGACTGGATGTTGCCTCCTCCCCAACTTTGTTATGTTCCTCTTCCTCCATGAGGCCCTTCCTAGAACCCTCTACCAACCAATGGCAGACAAGAGGCAGAGGATGTGTCATGCAGGGCATTTTCTTGATGAAAAATGGATTTCAAGCCTCCAATAATTATCCTCCCAACTTTCAAGGCTCCACTGACTATAAGCATACTCACTCAAGAATAATTTCCATCCGGTATCATAGAGCTCATTGTAACTCCTTGCACGATAATGCTCAAAAATCATTCTCATCATCTCAAAACCTTCCTAGAAGATAATAAGATTTATGTTCTTTCTACCAACTAAGAACACCACTTAGCTATATTTATAAACAAAATTATCTCACTTAATGGTACTCATGTGTGAAAAATCATCACTTTATTGACTTCTACTCATCCTGCCATCAAATGGACTTAAGACATCATATCCTTTAGATCCAGGATATTGTTAGATTCAAACTGTCAATATGATTCCCTCTGATAAATCTCATCCTACGTGAATGATTTTATTCTGATCACATTATTTTCTTGACTGCACAATTTCTGTTTCAGAATTTCTTTTTTGGATATGGAGTCCTTATCCTTTTGAAGTTTTCTCGAAGATAGTTTCTTGATTCTTACCCTTCTGTGAGAATACCTGATAGTACGCAACCTATGATCTTATTGAAAGGTCCCTGATCACTTTGTTTCCAACTCAGAAATCATCCTTATCCCTTTATGCTTCTGGACATCGCAATTTCTTGTTGTTGTGGCAATGAAACTTGCTAAAATGACTCCCTAAAATTGTCTGCATTGCTTGCTAATTCACTTTGACCCATAGAACAACCTTTAGAATGGCTCTTCTAAAAAATTAGTCGATGTCCACGTGTCTTGACTTGTCTCGGTTCATCTTATGTCAACAAGCTCATTTCCTTCCGCCTTTATTTTCCCACGCGAATGATGACAAACAGTCTTAATCACCTCTATTTTGAAACACATTTTATATCCATCGTAGATTTTTTCCAACATGGCACATCGCACGGTCACCATTAGTCAATATGATATTGACCTTCCATTGTGGCAAACGATTCCACAAAAAGGTCTGATCGAGCATCGCCCAATCATCTTCTAGCTTAATTCTATTAGTGGCGCCACTGTCAAACCTTCTTGCTCTACCTGGGATGCGTGGCATCATCTTGTGATCTCGTGGTCCTTAACTTCCTTGAATCTTCCTTCATTGGATTGTGAAGGTCGTCATATCTATTCACTCTTTACAAACCAGCTACAACAATCGCTTAACATTGACCACTATCCTTTGTGCACCTTCCTACTTGCGTTAAAACATCGTCATCCACTTGATGCACGTGAAAAATTATGGAAGCTTTAGTTGTTCGATAATTAATCATAGATACATTAGCCGAAATATTTTGGCTAGACTCAAGAAAAATAAAAAATCGCTAAATTATAAAGGGGGGCCCAACCATAGTGAAAAAGACACAGACTTAGGAAAATTTCAAAAGGGCCATCATAAGAAATAATGCCTAGAAAAAAAGACCAAGTCCCCTCGATGATGAAAAAGACCCTAACATTTAAGTGAAAAAGGCAATGAAGAAACATAATAGGCTTTGGGTTTTTAACAAAAAGACTTACCTGGAAACACATAAACCCAAAACCGTGAACCTTGAGGGTAAGAACAAAGAGCGTCACTAATTCAAAAATGACTAAAATTTTGATAGGGACATCAAATTTTTGCATAGTCATTTTCAGGACTATCAATGACTCTGGTTGGGGATGATCATCACTCAGGGATGATACGAGGATCCAAAATCTCAGGTGGAGAAGAGCAGCTACATAGCAGACCAAAAGGATACTACCTGGATAAGACAGTGCAAACAGGAAAGAAATATAATCTAATATGTACAAAGCCTAATCTACAGCTCATGGAAAATAAATACTTCAAACGAAGTAATATTCCAAGAACTATCCATGAACAGGTAGTTCAAGGACTTGATATGTCATTCCTTGGAGAAAGTATCAAATAAAGTCTTCTCCCCACTTTCTTTGAATCAGATATGGGTTTAACCAGTTGACATCAAACTTATCATGCCTTCATTTGTCTTCCAATCTGGCATTTCAATATTAAGATCAAACCTTTATCTAAAAATTTGTTTCAGTTGCTCTTTATACAAGTTCCTAACCTGCATTTTTAATTTAGCATTTTGGTATTAGCTTCTCTTCTTGTTCCATTCCATTTCATTAAAGCTTCAAAACTCAACTGTATCTCAATTTTCATATCATCAGCACAAGTATGAATAAACTTGTACATATCTATTGGGTAACAGAGTCAACCTCCTTTCCCTGCACCTTATATTGTAGTTTGAAAAAATCAAACTTTGACTGATGGCCCAAGGCCATCAAAACTGAAACACCTGTATTTAACCTTATCAAAGGTTTGATTTTCATCTACATATGTGATCAATAACTTGAGAATATTACTACATATAAACTGACCACATACATAAATACCTACAAACTACAAGCTAGCCCTACTTTTGACATCATCCACGCCTCCTCTAATTGAGTAGTCACTCAACTGGCATGTGATTAAAAACTCTAGCTTGTATTCTTGCACATTACTAATAGCAAAAACAACTAGAATTCCTTGATTGGCTTGGATAGCTCTTTCCTTATCATATAAACCATGCTCACAGATGTATGAAATGCCTTCAACATTACTATCATAACCAATCATGGAAGAAAACTGATCTTCATCAAACAACATCAAATCAGCAATCACACCTTGATCAACATTTAATATTCTTTGATTCTCAATTATCTCCTCATACAAACGATTGGAGATCAAATGAAAACCTCTCTAAAAAATATTAAGGCAAAGAACAGGTTGATCCATATCTATATCCTCATCAAACAGTGCATTAGAAACTTCACTGAAACTACTGCCTATCTCAAGATCACATTCATCCTTGAAATTACAATCTGAGCTAGAAAAAATCTCAGCATTATAATCCTTACAACACAAGTACTCAATGTTATGACCCTTATAGGCTTCAACAAGATCATCATGACTGCTCTTTCCCCTTTGAGTTTCATCTTCTCCAACCACACTTGCTGGTTCACAGATGTTTTCATGATTAGAAAATTGAGGAACAATTTGATCCATTGCATGAAGAGTTATTTGTAATGAGGTGGGTAGTGTATCATTACTTATAATACTTGTTTCAAGTATATCTACCTAGACTAGCTCTTCACACCCATCATTCTGAATAAGTTGACATGTCACAAGAACAAGCTTAAGCATACCTTCTTCATTGGAGCATATCATGAAATTATCTAGCTTATCAACATCATCAATCAAAAATGGTATGGCAATATTCAAGTCCTCATCATTACACACAACTGATCCTGATAGAATGAATCTATGTCATCAAAACCTTGCATATCATTAGTGTCTTCATCAGATATACAACCCTCCAATTTTCCTTCATAAAAACTATCAGATCCATCTGAACCATAAGAGTGTGGATAGACCCTTTGTGTGATCTTCTCGCTAGGACAACTGATGTTGCTGTCACATGGTATGGTGACTGAAATTATCTCTCTTTGTATCAATTATGTCACATAATTTCTCACTACCCTTATCTTCACTAACATGAGGAATAATCACTATCTGAGACCAGTTCTCTTCACTCATATTATTGTTTAGATAATAAGTCACAACATGGCTATTGTGATTAGTAGGGATGTAAATACTTTGACATTGACCTTCACCTCTCTATTCACACCTTTCTTCAACATCTGGTGTCTTAGGGTAGCAAACTCTTGCAGCTAGATAACCCTTAGGAATTCCATATTTCAAGTTGTTCTCAATGTCCATTGCTATCCTATAAGCCTATTGCAAGGTTTTAGGATCCTTATCTCTTAAAATACCTCATCTCCTCATCAAATGCAGCTAAGTAAACAACCAAACATACTGCATCATTGGGCCTATAACCATTAGGAATCTCATCCAAAGTTCTTAAAAATATGAGATTGAAAATAGGGACCAACTCATCTTCTTCCTTTGGAATACCCATGAATCCTTTGATAGCTAAACTTGGATTAACTCTTTCACCAAATTGTTCCATGAAAGCTGGACTAAGTTCATCCCATGAAGAGATAGAATATGCTGGCAAATATGAAAACCAATCTCTGGCATCTCTTTTTAGAGACAGAATAAAAAGCTTCATTAAAACATCTTCCTGACTAATCTAAAAATCTCCCATCAAATCAGAAAACACTTGTAGGTGTTGTTGTGCTAATTATGAACCTTTCTCATTGAAACTTGGTAAATGTTCCCTAATCCTGACAAGAACAGGGCCCAGGAAACCTTGGATACCATTAAGATTTAATGGTCTATATCTTTCAATAGAGATCATTATGTTGTGATTTGACAAAGGTTGCATACATTGCATGTTTACATTTCACGAGGATGTATAGGTACACAATACATATTCTCTACAAGTCAATGCATAAATCAACACATACAAAAATATGAGAACTATATCTCTAAAGTATGTAAAAACATCACTACCATCCCTTTCTTAGTGCTTAAATCACTTAATAGGGAAACATTTTCTACAACTGATTTTCATGGAAATACATTTGACTTATGAAAATCAAAAAATACCTGGAGCTAGTGTAGTGGCTGGAAATCATCTTTTTGGCTTGTTGTAGTGATATATTTAATACTATCTTCGCATCCTCTCTAGGTTCTCAAGTCATATTTATTCACAAACCAACACTGCAACTCCTCCTCTTTTGTCATGTGGATTTCTTTCCTCAACTTGTCAAGGTACTTCATCATAAGAGCTCAAATCTGCTTCATCTCTACTGCAAGTTATGTGGTTCTTCTTTAATTCTTTCTTAAATTATGAACACCGTTGCAGAGATCTCAAAGTCGCCACTCACAACCTGTGAAATTTTATGGAATAATCATGTAATATAGACAAATCTTGACAAAACTTACATTGAAAGGTGAATGACAAAAGATTCTCAGGCAACATTCATGAGAATTGACTCAACTGACAAGGAGCTTAAATATTATAAGATTATGACTCTTGTGCAGATTCTCGTGGCTTGGGTGGGGTTATCTCAACCAATATGAGAATTAAATCTTTTCTAACCAGAGATTCTAGAAAATCATTTGCCAGCGGATTCTTCATTTTTGTTGGTGCCCTAGAATTGGGTTTACACTGCAAGTATGCAAAAACCAAGTTGATTCTTTAGATTTATCAGGGGAGAAGCCAACTCCAACTATCGAAATCTCCAAGGACTTAGACCAACATATGACAAGGATTTCTACTAATCCTTCTACCCTTCGGGCTTTGCAAAACACAGGAGGGTGATCCCTTAATGCACCTGCAATCTCTGCACCACACTTTTTAAATTACATTAAAACAAAGCAAAAGATCGCATTCTTAAGAGGGCTCAATAAAGAGGGAGAATGCTATAGAGTGGCTAGCTCTCAGTGATCCTTGATCTACTTGGAGCATGAGACATTTTCAACAAGTGGAAACATACACAAAAATGAAAAGATGTTCTGATATTCGCAATTTACAGAGAGTTGTTGATGAGTTATGAGTACAAAACTATCATTGGAGACATCTACAAGCCATGGCCAGTGTCTTATCCAATTAGGTGACTGAAATTGCAAAATATAGAATGAAAATATAACAAAACCTTTAATCTAATAACTTAGGATCTAAGATAATAATGCCTTACAATATCTCTCATCTACATATTCCAACCCGAAATACTTATCTGAATCCATGCATAAGCCCCATCAGTCTGCAGTTTTGTTTAAGCATTTAATTAACCCCTTAGGTCAAACCAAAAACATAAAATACATACACCATAACAATGCAATGAGTGAGAAAACTCTTGATTCTACTCATTCAAAACATAACAAAGTTACATGCTAGAGTAATGGATTTGAAATATGTTTTCATTCATTTAACATGATATTTTCTGTTACAAATCATCTTACATATAACTCCTTCAAGAATCTTCATAAAATATGACACAAGACCCATTTTATTTGCTCTGTAAATGACTTTTACAGCCTACTCATTTCACCTAGACTCAATGTACATGACCAAGGATTTGGACCCAAGATTTATGACCAAATTTCTCAACCCCATCTCATCGCCTTGAATTCCCTTTTATAGACTCAAGGGGGAAAACAAGCTTCAGGCTAGAGGAGACACTTGTCACAAGCCTACAATACCGCTTGTGATTCTTCACAATATCCAAAAAATTGTCCATACCATCACTTCATGATGAGGTAGAGCCAAACTTCCTAACTGCATTTTGGTAGAAACAAAACCTTTTGAGCCATGCCACTACCACCCTTGATGCCTCTAGATGGATAATGAGATGCATCATTTTGTTCTACAGAGAATTTCCCTCCAAGAAGAGGGTTTAGATCCCAGCAAGAAGTAAAGTCACCCCTTAAATAGAAGAGGAGCTCAAACCTTCATACCCAGGATCAGAGAAAGTGGGAAAAGGGACTCGCAAAGGAACATAAAGTGAATGGAAGGCATTGCAACTTCCATGTCATTGCAAATATGACTAGTTGCTTCCTCCTCCCCAACCTTATTCTTCTCAGGTTCCTTTGTGAGGCCCTTCCTAGAACCCTCTGCCAACCAGTGGTAGAGGAGAGGCAGAGGATGTGTCATGCACGACTTGTTTTGATGAAAAATCTGTTGAGCACCAAATCTGAATCAAATAAAACCTCTTGATTTGTGGAATTAAATCATAAAATCCTCCATTTTTAGAAGAAAAAATCATCATTTTCCTTCCAAAGTAAAATAACCTATAAGTTGTCGAACAAGTATGATGGCATCCTATCAAAAAATCCAAAATCAAATGGTATCGATGGGACCTAGCGAAGTCTCATCGATATAAAAGGGTTGTTGAAGGGAAAGGGAACACTAATGAACTTGAAAGAAGACTCACCGAAAGCAATGATTCCATCGACAAAAGAGTATCGAAGAAAGTAAAAGTGGTCTCATTGACGGAAAAAACTTTCGAGGAAATAATGTTGTCGGCCCAGCACATAGAGACTCACCGAAAACAAAATTCTTATCAAAAGAATAATGTCAATCAAACAGAAGGAAGTTACATTGATAAAGGATATCGATAGGATATGATTTTCGAGGAGACCAAAAGACAAGTTACCGATACATATTGTTTCATCGATGAAATTTTATCGAGGAGATTACTAATGAGTTCAACGATGAGAGATGATGATGAAAGCAAGTCATCAAAGAAAGAAGGGCTTTGATGAAATGATATACTCATTCATCGAAGGGGTGTAATGATGTCGATAGAAAAATGTGTTATCAAAACCTGAGGTTTCTTCGACATGGAACCTGATTGACATTGGATACGTATCAGTGAAAAGGCAAACATTATCATCGAATACAACATTTCGATGAGGGGAGAAAATACCTAATCGACATAATATTCAAAGAAAAAGTGTTTTCAATAGAAATAAAGAGATCGATGGACCAAAAAAATAAATGATCGAAAGACATATTCCCATCGAAGTGATTATTGATAGATCAAAATCAAATCCTAGGGAGGTCACATCACCATTTAATTCAAATGTGTATCCAAGTGACCATTGTTGAACTGCCATTACTAACTGCTTAAATTTGCCATAAGTAATGAATTGATATCAAAGGACATAGTATTGAGGAATTCACAGGCGATGAACCAGATGTAGAAATTGGGCGAATTCACAGAGAAGGCTCACAGATTTCAAGTAAGTTGTCCATACACAGAGCCCCTTTATAAATTCAAATGGAGTCATCATCTATGGCTAGTAAAAATAGAAAGGGGAAGGAGCCTCTTACAATAGAGGAAAACCCAAGAGATAGAAAAAGGAAGGGCGTTCTTTGGCCCAAGATTTGATTGACCAATAGCCATCATCCAGTTTAAGGTCTAAAAAGATTAAAGCTGATGAGAAGGACTGGAGGACCGGTTTGAGGATCTTGAAGACACATGGACTCAATTAAGGGGGTATGAATTATTCATATATGGATACAACAGAAGAGTTTCCCCTTAGCCTATAAATAATTTATGGCAATTAAACCTAGGCAAACTGGTTGTGGCTAATGTCTTTGTAAATGTAGAGCTCATGAAAGCCCTGGCAAACAACTATGACCCTAAAACCAGAACCATATATAACTATATGGGTAAGCTGATTCTTTCAATTACAAGGGAGGTTATCAACATTGTATTTGAGTTAGACTGGGGGTTTGAGGAACCAATTGATCTCAAGAAACTGACAAATGAATATTTCAACCTAGAACACATTTACAAAACATGGAGGCTCCCCATACACAGGCCTAGAAATGCAGGGTCTTTAGTGCCATTAGGCCAGGATGACAAAGCCCCTTATGATGTCAACTCACTCCACCCTTACTTCAAATACACTTATTACTATGTTGCTCTGGTCTTAGGGATAAAATCCCATCCTTTAATGGATATTGCAGCCATGGTCATTTGTGCTGATTTGCAGTCTAGAGACCCTCGCTTCTTCAATTTTTCTGCTTACCTAGTTGAAACCCTGAACCATGGGTTGGAGAAGTTGAAAGGGGATATGATTAATGTGAACTTTAAGCATTATTCCCTTCTTATTCATATGATGTTATATGTTGGCCAAGATGAAGGATTATGGCCGGAAGAATTGTGTGTCAGAGCCTATGACAAGGTTGGAGTGAGAAAACCGGTTCAATTATGGGTTTCCTCATGGGACCAGAGATATGCTAATAATCAATATTGGCACTTTGAGGAGTTCTTTGTTAAAACATTATACAGATTGCTAGGATTTCCATATGACCATGCCCTTGCACCAGAGATTCAGAGATTCTTGAGGCCTAAGGATTATGGTGAAGATTCCTCAATTGACCTTAATTGGGGAGACTGGTATTGTTTTTCAGATTGCACACAAATTAGGGTGTATGGGTTTGAAGGGAGACCATATCTATTACCACTTACAGTGCCTAACAGAGTGGCGTGCTTGGAAATTGTGAGGCAATTGTCAATTGTGAGTGCAGAGCATCTAACAAACCATGAGAAATAGTCAATTGTGCCTGGATTGTTAGTCTTTTCAGACTTCATTGTGAATAGTTTCAAAAGTTATGGCTTGCTACAGACAAAGTTGGACTATTATGGCATGGAAATGGGGGACCCAAGGCCAAATTTTGATCCTGAGGGATATCTAAGAACAACCCGATCTTCACAGAGGCTAAAGGTTGGATAACATAAGTCATATCTGCCAGATGATCTCATTAAGAACATTGATAGAGAAGAGGCCAAATCAAAAAGAATAAAATTTGAGAAGGTAATGCAAGCCTACAAATGGAAACTTTTTAGGGGTAAGATGGATGTAAATTTATTACAAAAGATTGAGGACCTTTTGGAATTGGCCAAGAGACTTATGGAGCATGAATTGGAAATACTTGAAGGAGTTCCATCTCATGTCTTTGGGGACTATATTGATACCATCAGGAGTACAGAGCCTTTGGCTCATATGTCCCTTGTTTCTACATCTGGTGTTATTCCATTTACTCCTAGAGAAGACTACCCTCCTGGTTATAAAAGGGACACACAGATGTATTTGACAACAGAACAGTTCAATGTTCGAGAGGTTGCTGATGTTAGGTTCCTGGAAAATGAGGATTTCTTTGCTGACAGTGACTATATTGCCTCCAAAGAGTTCACCACATTCCTCTATCAACATAAGGGACTGTGGATCAAAAACATCATGAAGGATAGCAATGAAGATCAGCAGGTCCAAAAGCTACTGGCGGAAATGGATCTTGCGATGAAAGAGATGACACCTGAAAAGGGGAGGCAATTTCTTAAGGAGGCTGGTGTGCTATTGTACTTTGGATGGGACATGAAGTCTGCCCTGTTGTTTGATGGCTTTCTCAAGAAACAGGATCCAAACAAGCAAATGATGCCAGATGAAATTGATAAACTCTTCAGAGGATCAGGATATGATCCAGATCAAAAGGCTCTTCTACAATGGGCTATTTATCCAAAAGATAAAAGACCCACACTGGTTGACACAAAATAAGCTTTTGGACATTTGATGATACAGCAAGTTGAAAAGACTGATCCCAGGATCACTACCAAACTGAATCAAGATCAAATAGAGTTTCTTGTCAGAGAGAACTCTACATACAAGAGCCTATATGAAAAAGTCGATGAAGAGAAGTAAAGACTGCAAGCAAGATTACTACAAATTGATACAGGCACCAGTGAAACGGGGATGTCATGTGGTATGGACCAAGATGTTGTGGATACTTGGACATATGCAATATATTAGAGGAGCAAGGCAGAAAAGTCATCTCGGCAAATTAAAAAAATGCAGCAAAAGATTGATAAGTTTGTTCATGAAATCATTGAGCATAGATTCAGAAGTGTGTTGCAGGTCGCAGAGAACTATTGGAAGACATACACTGGGACAACCAAAGCTTTGAGGGAGAATGAAAGGCTTAGATCACGGTTGCAGGAAATAATGAATGATAACAGTTTAATGACTCCTGGTGAGAGGGCTGAAGTCAAGACCTACTTGAAGTCCCATGATGGGTTTGCAGATCAATTGAGAAAAGAACTTCAGAGATTGGACAATGGGAATACCCCTAGGGTGCCCTCTTTTTACAATGATGGTGAACTGGTGTTACTAGAGCAATAGAAACAAGAGTTTGTTAATGACAAGGATCAAGCAGTGGCAGGATTGGATCAGGATAAAGACTTGTCACCTTATGTGAATCATATTCTCTCCAATTATTTCCTGATAGAAACCAACATGAGAAAGATGAACAATGATATTGTGATGTACAAGGATGACAACTACATAGAACATGTAGGGATGCTAAATTTGTTTATCTTTCAGTTTGTTAACAAAAGCAGTAGTTAGTAGCTATGTACTGAAAAGTCACACCTCTTGGTGAAGATGTATACTCTCATATAAATGAGTGAATTTTTGTAATATTAGAGGGATAATTAGAAAAGAAGTAGATTATAGCCCCAGGCTTACCATTGTACCATTTTGAGGAATATATAATACAATCAGTTGTTTTTCTTTTGCGTATGTGTTGTGGATTACTACATTTTCTATAGGTAGTTGCTTGTGATATTATCTAAAGGAGATAAGGTTATTTGTATTCTTCCAGTAAAATTTTGTATTTCATATTATAAATTTGGATCAAAAAGGATTTACTTGTGAATTGTAATTGTTCCCTGTATTTCTTCCTTGGACGGTCTCTTAAAGTTAGGGTTAAATTCATTCCAGTGGTTTACAATATAGACATTGAAGTGGAGCTCATAAGAAATAACTGACAGACTCACTGAGAGGGGGTGGGTTTAAAGACTGTCTCATAATTTTACACAATAAGTCCTAAGGAAATATAAAGACTCTATAGCCCAAACAGCGAAGAAAGGCACTGGTCATCTATAAAATACAACTCATCAATTCACATTTCACATTAAAAGTAATAGGAGTATCTGAGTAGGAGATATAGAGTAAATTAGCAATAGTGTATACATATAAATTTCAAGCACAAAGACCGAATAGTTTCTACAACAACAATCTTGAACTTATCTTCTATATCTCCATCCTAGGAATTTATACCATTCTGAGATAGGAGGAAGTCAGATCAAGATACTTAATCTGCTATAAAAAGCATTATTTATTGAAAACAACTAGTGAGTAGGTATACTCGCTTAGGTCCTGCAGAGCCTAAAGTGGGAGAGTTTGTAACCAAATAGGTTCACTCTATAAGTTGGCCAAGTCAATTGGAAGGTTTGAGCATAGGAGTTGGCATTTCCTTAGAACCTATCCAATCTGTTGATTTGAGATCCAACAAAGCCTTCACTGACCATCCTCCTAACTTTCAAGGCTCCACTGACTATAAGCATACTCACTCAAGAAGAATTTACATCCAGTATCACAGAGCTCACTATAACTCCTTACATGATATTGCTCAAAAATCATTCTCATCATCTCAGAACCTTCCTAGAAGATAACTAAATTTATGTTCTTTCTACCAACTGAGAACACCACTTAGTTGTATTTATAAACAAAACTGTCTCACTTAGTGGTACTCGTGCATGAAAAAACATCACTTTATTGCCTTCTACTCATTTTGCCAACAAATGGACTTAAGCCATCATATCCTTCAGATCCAAGACACCGTCAAATTCAAACTATCAGTTTGCTGCCCTCTAACAAATCTCATCCTACATGAATGATTTTATTCTAATCACATTATTTTCTTGACTGCACAATTTTTGTTTCAGAATTTTGTTTTTGGATATGGAGTCCTTATCCTTTTGAAGTTTTCTTGGAGACAATTTATTGAATCTTACCCTTCAATGAGAATCCATGACAGTACACAACCTATGATCTTGTTGACAGGTCCCAGATCACTTTATTGCCAACTTAGAAATCATCCTTATCCCTTTATGCCTCTGTACATCTCAATTTCTTGTTGTCACGGCATTGAAACTTTCTGAATGGCTCACTAAAATTGTCAGCATTTCTTGCTAATTCACTTCGACCCGTAGAATGACCTTTAGAATGGGTCTTCTGAAAATCAGTTGGTGTCCACATGTCTTGACTTGTCTTGATTCATTTTATGTTGAAAAGATCATTTCCTGTCGCCTTCATTTTCTCACGCGAATGATGACAAACAGTCTTAATCACCTCTATTTTGAAGCATGTTCAGTCTCCACCATAGATTTTTTCCAACATGGCACATCATGCAATCACCATTAGTCAATATGATATTGGCCTTCCAATGTGGAAAATGGGTCCACAAAAATGTATGATTGAGCATTGCCCAATCATCTTTCAGCTTAATTCTTTTAGTGGCCCCACTGTCGAACCTTCTTGATCTGTCTGGGACATGTGGCATCATCTTGTGATGTCATGGTCCTTAACTTCCCTGCATCTTCCTTCGTGGGACTATGAAGGTCGTAAGATCTGTTCGCTCTTTACAAACCAGCTTTAACAATCACTTAACATTGACCGCTATCCTTCATGCACCTTCCTACTTGGGTTAAAACATCAATGTCCACTTGATGCACATGTAGAATTATGGAACCTTTAGTTGTTCGATAATTAATCATAGAGACATTAGCCTGAATATTTTGGCTAGACTCAGGGAAAATAAAAAATGCTAAAATATAAAGGGGGGCCCAACCATAGTGAAAAAAGATGTAGGCTTAGGAAAATTTTAAAAAGGCCGCCATAAGAAATAATGCCTATGAAAAAACACCAAGTCCCCTTGACGATGAAAAAGACCCTCACATTTAAGTGAAAAAGGCAATGAAGAAACATAACAGGCTTTGGGTTTTTAACAAAAAGACTTACCTGGAAACACATAAACCCAAAACCCTAAACCTTGAGGGTAAGAACAGAGAGCGTCATTAATTCAAAAATGACTAAAATTTTGATATGGACATCAAATTTTTGCATAGTCATTTTCAGGACTATCACTTGTCTTATGGTCATTCACCATTGGTGGACCTCAAAAAGCTCAAAAATTCAAAGTGCAAGAGTCCAAATTCTAGCAAAAACCTATTAATACTAATGTGCACTGTAACATCCCAAATCCATCATATAATCCTAGTTTCGTGCATTCAAACTAATTTTGGCAACATAACATTTCATAAAATCATGTTTTCAAGATTTGAATGTATCGAATTGTGCAATCACTAAAACAAGAAATTTTAAATGGAAGAGACGTTTTAAATCATCTAAGAATTCATTTGCCACAAGTTTAAAACAATTAAATTGCAAAACAAGGAAGAGATTGAGTTCCTACCTCCAATCTTGCTCAAAAAGTCAAAATGAAAATGATGTGCACATACCATGAAAGATGACAATTACTTCAAACAACTAGTAGCATTCATCAACACAATTAAATCAAGCCCCTTCCCATTAAATTTCTCCAAGTAGATCTTTCCCAATCAACAATCCAAAATCCAAGTGTAGGGTTTGAGAGCTCCAAAATTGAGAAAATAAAACTAAGTGTTGAAAATGAACTCCAATTCATAATATAAGCTCTCTTTTTGAAGTAGAAATAAAAATAACTTAAAACTCAAATTCAAAATAAACCCCCAAAAAACCCCTATGACCAAGTCATGCAATTCTAAAGATTTTGAATACAAACAAGACACATATTACATTTAAATATTAAATCACCTCAATAATATTAAACTACTTTTAATATACACATAAAATGATGATTATCCATAAATGATTAAGTATGCACAAAAATTCATTATGGGTCTCACACAATTATGCATTTGCTCGGACATTACCAAAGCAGTTTTTAGATGTGTAAACACAAATAGTCAAGGAAATTGTCCAAATTCAGAATGATGGGTATGACTAGGTACCATTGATGGCTAGTCTGCTACCTCATGTAACTACCATCGAGGAAAAGGGCACACTCAGACCTATGGAGCCAAGTGGAGTCTGCATCTAACATGAATATCATGAATCATGAATATTTGATGGGTTTGAGAGCTCCAAAATTGAGAAAATAAAACTAAGTGTTGAAAATGAACTCCAATTCATAATATAAGCTCTCTTTTTGAAGTAGAAATAAAAATAACTTAAAACTCAAATTCAAAATAAACCCTCGAAAAACCCCTATGACCAAGTCATGCAATTCTAAAGATTTTGAATACAAACAAGACACATATTACATTTAAATATTAAATCACCTCAATAATATTAAACTACTTTTAATATACACATAAAATGATGATTATCCATAAATGATTAAGTATGCACAAAAATTCATTATGGGTCTCACACAATTATGCATTTGCTCAGACATTACCAAAGCATTTTTTAGATGTGTAAACACAAATAGTCAAGGAAATTGTCCAAATTCGGAATGATGGGCATGACTAGGTACCATTGATGGCCAGTCTGCTACCTCATGTAACTACCATCGAGGAAAAGGGCACACTCAGACCTGTGGAGCCAAGTGGAGTCTGCATCTAACATGAATATCATGAATCATGACTATTTGATGGGTTTGAGAGCTCCAAAATTGAGAAAATAAAACTAAGTGTTGAAAATGAACTCCAATTCATAATATAAGCTCTCTTTTTGAAGTAGAAATAAAAATAACTTAAAACTCAAATTCAAAATAAACCCCCAAAAAACCCCTATGACCAAGTCATGCAATTCTAAAGATTTTGAATACAAACAAGACACATATTACATTTAAATATTAAATCACCTCAATAATATTAAACTACTTTTAATATACACATAAAATGATGATTATCCATAAATGATTAAGTATGCACAAAAATTCATTATGGGTCTCACGCAATTATGCATTTGCTCGGACATTACCAAAGCAGTTTTTAGATGTGTAAACACAAATAGTCAAGGAAATTGTCCAAATTCAGAATGATGGGTATGACTAGGTACCATTGATGGCCAGTCTGCTACCTCATGTAACTACCATCGAGGAAAAGGGCACACTCAGACCTGTGGAGCCAAGTGGAGTCTGCATCTAACATGAATATCATGAATCATGACTATAAACATTTAATATTTCTAGATGAAATTTAATAGTATAATAACATAAAATATGATTAATTACTTTTTAATCAACTAATCATTTTAACATCACTTTTCAACTAAAGCATCAATATATTTCAGAATGCAATAATTGAAATCACATAGTTAATCTATGCCAATCATCAAAAGGAAAAATTGGTGCACATTACACTATAGAAACAATCCCAATAGCTATAGTATCTAATTAGGTATGCAATAAACATCAACACAATGGTTCTCATGATTAGGCACAGTAAAGAAAGTACACATCTCAATGCAATAGCATAATCATGTTCATCATGTATAAATCCAACACATCAATGGGTTGTTGGCATTCTACACTCTAATGAGAAATGATGGTGTTGTCATTGATGGAAACTTACCAGCAACCTTGTGGATACCTTCAGGCACCAGTACCAGTAGGCATTAGCACTGACAGACACTTCACCAACAACGCCAACAATGTATACCAGCACTCCAGCCGATAGGAACAAGTTTTATTTATTATATCTAATTGTAAATATCTTTTGTAAAGCCGTCATGACATATTGTAATAAGACTCATATATGTATGAGATCTTGTAAATCATTTTGAAAAGATGTACACATGGTAGAAGTGATGAGCAAATATTAAGGCAAATTTTGTATAAGGTTTATGGTTATAGTATGAGCTTAAACCGGTACTGAACCTGGCATAGCAGATGCTGAATTGTAGCAGTACATTCTATTGGATTTTCATAATCTATTTTGTAAGTCGGTGATACTTCCTTTTTGTGATTGAGCAATGAGCTCTAGGCAGTTGGCCTTCCTGCATGTGCAGGCCCCTCTTGTAAGTAATATCCATTCATTGGCTAGTGAGTGAATATTGTTGGTCACAAATCCCACCGAGGTTTTTCCCATACCGAGTTTCCTCGTTAAACATCTTGTGTTATGGTGTGTTTTCTATGCTGTCTTTATTGTTCCTATTTACTGCATTAATTCTTGTTTACCGGTACACTGTTTTGGAATGCAAAATACTTAATAAGGTTAAATATTTTGTCAACCTGTTAGATACTGATTCACCCCCCCTCTTAGTATCTTCGGGACTATCATTAATCCTAACAATTGGTATTAGAGCCTGGTCCTCTATTTTCAAAAGCCTAACAGCTTGAGGAAGATTCTAACACTGGTACAGATGGAGAACTTAAGAAAGCAATTAGAAGGAGCTCTTGTGGACTATGATTCAGAGAAGTTGAAGAATATCAAACTTGAAGATGATCTGAGGACTGCACAAGAATTCATTCAAGGACTTCAGGAGAATCTTACTATTGCTATAAATAACAGAAAAGAACTTCATGAGAAGATGCAAAGTGATGATGATTAAAAGGAAACTCTTAATGAGCTTGTAAATGAAAATGAAGATAGAAAGAAGAATGAAGATGACTTGACTAGGAGACTCAATGATGTTGGAAATGAAAATCTAAGACTCAGTCATGAAAATGATATGTTGAAAATGGATTTGATTCACATGGAACATGATAAAACTAAACTTATAAGACAAAAGGGAATTTTGGAAAATGAGTTGGCTACTACAAATCAACATAAAGAGAAATTCAAGAAAAGTTCAGAAGAACTTGATGATATGCTGAAAAGTCAGAAACCTAATGGAGATACTAATGGACTTGGATTTTGTTGGTAAACAGATTTGTCTTTCGCACTTTAGTTAATTGGGATACCTTTAAGACCAACAAATGAAAGACAAATTTCACCAAATAGTTGGAAAACCATTATATTGATTAACCTCTGAATTTAGGTACAACTCCCTCTAGCAAATATTCAATCAACTTCAAATTACACACAACCAATATTATACTTTTCACCAGTAAGCATAGAAAAGGTTATTGCATTCACAAGTCAACACCAAATGAACGCAAGCATTGATTTATATATAACTCTTTGTATAAAGCCGACAGACTTCACATGTACACTAACACAAAATGAAAAGCTTATAAGGTGAATCCCAATGGTAATTTTCTGCACATATAGAAAGCTATAACAGATCTTTACTTGAAACAGATTTTCATACAAATCCAATTTCAGACATCAAACACAGATTCAAAATCAAAGATAATTGTCATTCGTTTTTCATTCATAGATGATTATCAACCTTCCACATACACAAAGTCTTTCAACAAAATCCAAGAAATAGTTTTTCAAAAACTTAGTGAACCCTCATAAAGTCATTACAAAACATATAAATAGGTCGCCAGACCAATAGTTTGAACCAAATATAAAATTAACTCGAAAGAGTTAATGAGAAACTACCCTAACTGCATAATTGAAACTAAAAACAAATGACTAGACTCACTGGTAGACAACTGCCAACAGTGCTAGTCATGTCATCGATTCCATCTCAATTGGATTGCCTAGGTTATTAGTTTGAATGGACACCATAATTGCCTTTGCCATACTCCACTCTCGATGCACCTTCAAAAACTCTTGAATTACTGTTACGTGCAGCAGGCTGATGTGTATTACTCTTTGTTTCCAAAGTTCTTTCTTCCTCTTTACCATCTGTACTTTGTCACTATGTGAATCCAAGTGATCCAGACAAACCATGAGCATCGATTCCACTTTGGAAATCCTCTTTAAATCTTCCATAGCCAAGGATTTTTCCACTTTAATTTTTTTAATGTGGCTACTGAATTGATTGATCATCTCTGCAGTATCTTCCAAAGTCTGGCTATCTTTCTTAAGCAATTGAACATCTACGCAGCGCAAGTCCTTTTGCATGGTTGTTCTTAAGGCTATTAGTTCACCTCGCAGATTGGCGGATTCGCTATGACCTTGTTCAATGATTTGGTTGTGCCACTCTATGCTTTCCCTGCATATAAACATTATGTCCTCATTCAGCCCTGACACTTATCTTTCTGCAAGAAAATTCATCAAACCATAGCGCTGGATATCACACATTTTCTTTGAAATCACTGCCCATTTAGTCTTTTCTTTTTGCCACAAGATTAAATTGGCATCCAGTTCCTTGGTAACTTCATTAGCATCTTTGAAAATATGAACTAAATCTGATATGTAATTGGTTCCTTGATGCATGATCGAGGTGAGCCATTCAAAGAAAAACTTTGCAATCATCTTGTTTCGTTGAACCTCATCAAAGAACTTCTGATTCCCTAGGGATTTTGAACTAAAGGGGACTGATCTCTGAGACAACAACAATGGACTATTCTACAAAGCATGAATATATTGGGCCATTTACATCAAATTCTGCTTCAACTCGGCCTTGTCCTTCTAATCCTTCCAAGTGTGGGAGATAATCCATTTGGTCAAAGTCTCCAAATGTTTCACATCAACTGCTCTGGTTCCAACCCCCAATTCAACCCGCTTAATGGTATAATCTTCCTCTGAATTAGTGGCAGCATCCTTATCAGATGTAGGTCTGGCAATGTCTACAGTCCAGTGCTTTGTGTCTTTGTCAAAACCAATCATTGTCTCCATTTTTAACCACTTTGGCTTTGTGGATCTTCCCAAGCATTTACTTATAGCATCTTCCATCGACATTGAAATAGGAACCACATTTATTTTCCTGGTAATTGAGTTATTTAACCATTTAGGAGCCAGAGTTAGTTCCTTAGATTGCATATCTCCTGAAGGTGGTTGTGTAGCATTGTCTGCATTGGATTGGATATCAAGCATATGTGAATCTTGAGTAGTAGTATCTGAGTCAGCTAAGACCTTATCAACATCCAAGACAAGGGTTTCCATATTGCACTGTACTTCCTCGACGTCCAAATCAAGAATGAGATGAGCGGTAGGTGGGAGAAAGTTCTGGTACTGCAAACAATCATGAACACAGTAAACCGGTAAGACAACCTAATGCTTACAAATTTAATGGGAAATGCTTTAAATGTAACAAGTTTGGTCATAGAGGAAATCAATGTAGATCTAGAAACAATCCGAACATTAATGCACCCACCGGTCAATGTTCCAAATGCAACAAAATTGGTCACAATTCAGAAAATTACAAAATGAATGTAAGATGTTATGTTTGTGGAAGATTTGGGCACTTATCTAATCAATGTAGAACACAAACCAACATAGGATATGGAAAGGCTATTCAGAAGAATAATGTGACATGTTATGCTTGTAGCAAGATTGGACATATTGCAAAATTTTGTAGAAGCAAGACTTTACCAACAAATAATAAAGGACCCAGGTTGAAAGGCAAAGAGAAGGTTGATGAGGTAAATAAAGAATTTTCAAGACAATGGATTATAAAGATAGATCAGAATGTTGATGAGACTATTCCTTCACCGGTAGAACAGAGTATTACTCCACCAGCAGGATATTCTTCATCCAATTGAGAACTAACCCTTTGGGGGTATTGCACCAAGTTGAATATCATGCAAATTACCCTCGGTAGATGGTGAGAAGATAGATTTCTTCTTTACTAGACGATGTGTTAAGTTTCACTTAACCGACGAGCATTTAATGCGTTGTTGGAAGAAAATACATTATAAAGCATCAGTTATCCCTCTTTTCCAATTCACCGAGAATTCAAACTTTTAGAGAGCGCAAAATCCGAGTGAAGGCATCCAAGGCGAAGAAGTGAAGCAATTTCTTTCAAGCACTCAAACCATTATCAGGAAAATTAAGGTATTTATCAATGGCTTCCTCCTCTGCTCCAGAATTTATTGCAAACCCTACTGTTGTGGAAGTTGTGAATCGCCCTAGGCCCATTTTTAAGATCATTCCTGAGATAGCAAAACAAGATGATTCAATAGGTGCTTTTTCTAAAATTCCAAAAGGTGTTGCTTATGCTGAAGACCCTAGAATCTATATTCAATGCAATGTTGAGGAATTAGGTTCTGAAAAAATATTGAAAATGTTTAAAACTATTATCTGTGATGAAAATGGAAATGTAAAACCCGAACACAAGGTAATTGAAACTTTAGGTTTTGTGGAAATCTTGGACTTCCCTACTTTTCCTAAGGAGGTAGTAAGAATTGTCCTTAGCAAAGTTCATGGAGAATTTATTTAGCTATATTCAGTTTGCAAAATCACCAGAGAAGCAATTAGGGCAGTGACAGGTTTACCCTCCACCGATAATAGGCCAGATAAGACTAAGAAGGTTCCTAATAACATTGTCATGACATTAATAGGAGCAACATATGACAGCAGATCCCTGAGAGTAAATGATGTCGAAGATGAAAATGTCAGATTCATAAGCATGATCTTAGGTTATAAGACCACACATGCAAACCGACTTAACTCAGTATCTAGTCTTTGTATTAAAAGTGCTTATGATATGGTCAATAATGATGCAAAAATAGATATATGTGAGTGGTTAAAGGATGAATTAATAGACAACCTAAAAAAGATAAAAGGAGATAAGAAAGGAACATTTCATTTTAGCAATCTTTTGGTATGTCTTATGTTATATCTCACAAAATAAGTTCTTCGTATTGGAAAGAAAGATTTTGGATATGATATACCGGTAGGCAAACAATTGCTAGAAATCTTCACCAGTATGGGCACAGACAAAGAAAACAATATAACAGAGTACTTCAAAACCTTTAAAGCAAAAATGAAAACAAGGGAGAGACTACCACAGAGTGTATGTTAGGATTCCCAAAGATACTGAGAGGGGGGGGTGAATCAGTATCTTGCCGATAAATGGATTTTCTTAACTTATTAAATGAAAAGCATTCCAAAACTGTGTACTGGTAAACCAAAATTAATGTACTAAATAAGAACAACAACCACAACATGAAAGACACACCATAACACAATATTTTTAATGAGGAAACCCGGTGTGGGAAAAACCTCGGTGGGATTTGTGACCCACAATATTCGCTTACTGGCCAATAAGAGAATATTACTATTACAATATGGGCCTGCACATGCAGGAAGGCCAATTGCCTAAAACTCACTGCTTACATACAAAAGAGAAGTATCACTAACTTACAAAAGTGGATTATGAAAATCCAATGTCATGTACTACTACAAAAGGGCATCTGCTATGCCAGATCCAGTACCGGTTTAAGCTCTGCAACTTCCAAAATCTTATTCCAAAACTCTGCCTTAATGTTCACACATAATATCCATCATATATCCTACATACAAATGTTTTCTAAGATCTCATACTTATATATGAGCCTTATTACAATATGCCTTGTCGGATTTCAAAAAGATATTACAATTAATTACATTTTGCAATAAATAAAATCCTGTCAGCCAGGGTGCCGATAATCAATATTTTTGGTGCGGTGAACGCATGCCGATGTAGAGTCTATCGGTGCTGGTGCCTGCTAGTATCATATGATTGTAAGGTTGCCATCAATGACAATACCTTCAATCACCTACAATTTCTCATTGGAGTGTGCATTTGCCAACAGTGTAGTGGATAAGTACAACAAGGAAATATGTTTTGTAATAAAAAAGGATGAAATCTGGATGGAGGCAGTTCTTCCAAGAATTGTATGGGTAACTGAAATGGCGTATGAGGCAGATGTAAACATTATTGAAACTTATGCTAAAGCCCTATTAGAGGCACCTAGAGAACCAAAAGAAAAGGTGTTTGGTAGTGCAGAAACAATAGAAAGTGGTGTACAAACATTGAAACAAAGAAAGAAGAGAAAAGTACAGAAGAAGTGCATCGAAGCAAGTTAAGGAAATAAAAGAAAACATCATGAACATAACTAGAATAAAGGAAAGTGATCTGGAAGGATTACAACCAGAGGCACATATCTCACTGATAGGTACATCATCTGACAGTGAGATACCTGTTGAGTTTAAGAGAGTTGATAGGAAGAGAAAACCTTCACTAGTACCCTCTCCTCCTTTCAAGAAAACAAGGACACCAAGACAGAAGTAACAGACAGTGAGACCACTGGCAAAGAAGTTGACACCAAAGAAGAAGAAACAACAATAGGTTATACCACCTCTAGACAACTTATTGAGTGAAATCACTGATGACAGCAATCTATCAAATGTTAGCAAATTGTATAATACATTCACTAATGCAAAAAAGGAAAGTATTGAGAATAGCATTATTCTACATCTTGACATTTACAAGAAAGTATTAATAGAATTTGTATATGATTTGCCTAATTAATTGTATAGAAGGTTAGATGCTAAGAAAATTGCAGTTATGGAGCTAGATAAGAAACTAAAGATTGAAAAACTTCTAGCGGTTCATCCAATTAACTCTGTAGAGGAAATTGCTGAACTTATAAGTGAAGCTAACTGATCAATTTTTGCAAGTGGACACCGACATGTAAGCCTAATGGCTGGTTGAGTCAATGAAATTGTAGAAGAAACAACAAACAAATGAGATGTCTTCTTTGTAGAGAAAGAAAAACATGAAGAGTTGAACAGACCTAAGAAAACTTTCAAGGTTTATCAAAAGGACAGAGACAAAGGAAAAGGTAAAGTTGGTGTATTACCAAACATAAAAGTAACTGACAACCTACCACCACCTTTGGTTACTTCACTGGTACAGACTAATAACACACCAGCTACTGAAGATGTTGACACAACACATGAGGACACTAACCCTAAGTCAGAAATTTTGTTCACCATGAACATTGATACTCAGGAAGTAAACATAGTAGTGGACAAGGATAGCACTGAAGCAAAAAATAATGTTTCTAACACTAAAAAAATTGAGCAACCAGCATAAACTATTGAGGTTGGAATACAAGAAGAGAAAACAAAGCAAATGGTACATATAGAGAAACCTTTGGATAGTGGAAAAAATACTGGTAATGTAGATGCTGGCATAGTAGAACCGATAGAGATACCGGCAGTGGATAACACCGAGATGCCGAGAGTAGATAATAATGAGAAACCAATATAGGAACCGATAGATACGTAGGTACATGTTGAGATAGAAAAAACGGTAATCACTGAGAAGCCCAAACCATTGCTAGTTGAAATGCAAACTCAAACTAATCCACTGGAGGTTGAGACAAGCAAATTGGCTGCTAGTACTATAAGCATTGAGATAGTAAAAGAAGTTGGTCAGACATTTGGTACTTCACTAAGTGAATTCAGATCTACAAATGTGAATGAAGTACTTCTGGACTCAATAAAGAAGATAATGGATTGTAATGCATTGGCCTATAAGGCAATTGATGACACTATTCCTACTCTTAAGATGATTGCACCAAAATGCAATTTAGATCAAGTAAAGGATTCTTTAGGATAGTTAGACACATTGTCTAAATTCATTTCTGGAAATATTTTAACAGTTGATAAAATAAATGAGGAAACATTCAAATATAAAATGGAAAAGGAAAAAGAAAAATTCTTTGAGGAAACCAGAAAGAAGTACACGGAACACATTAACACACTTTTACCGGCACTAAATAAGACAACTCTAGAATACAAGGAACTGTACAAGGACACATGCAAGCCACATTTGTTAACATAGGATATTGAAAAGAAAATAAGCACAGTATAAAAGGAGATAGATGATATAGCTGATAATATCATTGGTTCATCTGAACCTATATTAGTTATTGAGCAAGAGATAGCAGGGTTTGAGGAAAAGATTTAGAAATTAGAGAAAGAGAAAGAAAGGATCAAGGCAAATGCCAGAGAGCTTAAGCATAAAATCAGTCCTACATTAGACAACCTTATCTCTCTGAGGAAAGAGATCTCCGAGGCATTAATTCAAGGTCAAAAGTCACTGGAGGAGCATATGCATCATCTCACCGGTACAATACAAAGAACTGAGGCAACCATGAAGGATGACAACAGATTCATACAAAGTTTAAACTTGGTTTTGGCTGACCTATTTCAGATTGTAACCAACCGGTTACAAACTTCAAGGTGATATTCTGCACTCATTTGACAATTTTTGACAACCTTTGTCATTGATGTCAAAGGGGGAGTAGTAGAAAGAGAAAAATGGATAATCAGAGGAGATCATCTGCTCAGGGGGAGCACACATTTTTGTTAGATTTTTGGACTTCATTTTTGGAAATAGATTTTTGGATTTTTCTCATGAGTGTTGCCATCAATGCCAAAGGGGGAGATTGTTGGCATTCTACACTCTAGTGAGAATAATGGTGTTGTCATTGATGGAAACTTACCGGCAACCTTGTGGATACCTTCAAGCACCAGCACCGGTAGACACTTCACCGACAGTGCCAACAAAGTATACCGACACTTCAACCGACAGGAACAAGTTTTGTTTATTATATCTAATTGTAAATATCTTTTGTAAAGCCGACATGGCATATTGTAATAAGACTCATATATGTATGAGATCTTGTAAATCATTTTGAAAAGATGTACACATGGTAGAAGTGATGAGTGAATATTAAGGCAAATTTTGTATAAGGTTTATGGTTATAGTAGGAGCTTAAACCGGTACTGAACCTGACATAGCAGATGCTGAATTGTAGTAGTACATTCTATTGGATTTTCATAATCTATTTTGTAAGTCGGTGAGACTTCCTTTTTATGATTGAGCAGTGAGCTCTAGGCAGTTGGCCTTCCTGCATGTGTAGGCCCGTCTTGTAAGTAATATCCATTCATTGGCCAGTGAGTGAATATTGTGGGTCACAAATCCCACCGAGGTTTTTCCCACATCGGGTTTCTCGTTAAACATCTTGTGTTATGGTGTGTTTTCTATGCTATCTTTATTGTTCCTATTTACTGCATTAATTCTTGTTTACCGGTACACTATTTTGGAATGCAAAATACTTAATAAGGTTAAATATTTTGTCAACCGATTAGATACTGATTCACCCCCCCCCCCTCTCAGTATCTTTGGGACTATCATTAATCCTAACATGGGTCATAACGAGAATACCACATATTTAAAAAAAAGCCTAAGATAAGAACCCAGAAGTAATTATGCAACAACAAAGCATCCATAAGAATAACATAGCAACTAGAGGAAAAAGTCACATCATGACTATAAGTCCACATCATCATAATGCCAAAAGGATACAACCATAGACACAATACCGAGTCCACAACAAGAAATATGAGCAAAAGAGAAAACAAGAGAGGCATTACATGGTTCCTGATAGATACCTAGTGTTTTGGGGAGGGAAAATTAGGGTTTCAACAATCAAGATAATAAAACCACTAATCTTGCGTAAAGGACCAAAAGATTAAAAGAGGTGTTAAATTCAATAGAAATAGGCACGATCCAAATAGGAAAAGGGTTGAAACACTAATTAATTTTAACAATTTGTTGCTTTCCCCTTTTGAGTTGAAATTTAGATATAAATTTTGAATTTAGGGTAAAACAACGAAAAATTGAAGTGAAACAATAATAACAAATTGCTACAAATATCAGACAAAACCATAGACAGGGATCTGAGTAGGGGAATAAGATCAGAACTTGTTCCTAAAAGTTTGGGTTGAATTATTGAAACCATGATGGTAGGTCGCCCTAATTTTATAACTTAGATAGACAAGTGGGATATTTTCAGGATCAGGGAGATGCATTGGATCCACTATCGAAAGCTTTGGAAAAATTCTCAGGACCGAAATGGTAGTGTTGACGGGTGTTTTGACACACTCTCCAACAGTCAAGTAGTTTATGTGAACACTCGCAACCTCTCCTGAAAAGCAATCAATCTTGGAAGACTAATTACTCCAAGGACTCTATTGTCGGATGTCGATGGTGATGGGCAAATCAGTGGCTGATGTGATTGTACTTGTCAAGGAGCCTACTCGTTGAAACTACTTTGAATTGCCTATTTTTTTGCATTTTCTGATTTTCACTTGATAAAGAAACTTCAAAAGATCGGTTAGGGTAACAAGAGATAATAGATAAACCAATGTTGAACAACTTAGTGTACTACAAAGTCAATGGATCACAACAAGGTATTATCAATAACATCTAATCAACATTCAAAAGGGATGTTCTAACAAATATGTGAAGTCATACAACCCACACATGAACAGAAATGGAAATCACAAGATCAGATAGTTACTCTACTATTTTATCCTCATACACCATTAACATGCACAATATGATTCATAAAACAATAAAGCTTGGAATAACAAGTTGATTCAAATGAAAGAAGATACCAGACTACGAAGAACAAAAACCCATAGAACACATATTGTGGATCAGGCAATCCACAAACTGCTTCTGTATTAATCCTTGTAAAATGAATAATAGTACTTCAAGAGTTTATGAGAAATAAATTGCATAAAACTAAATTATTATCTAGCTAAATGGCCTTGAATCATCAATTCGTGGACCCTCAAAATGGCCCAAATTCTACAATTTATAGTCTTTCCCTACATCCTAGGAAAGAATCATGCCTACATACTAGGGTTACAAAAAGGAAGGAGTTACAGTCAACATGCAAGTCATTTCTTGAAAACTCCAGTTAAGTGTTACTAAACTGGCACTACATGTCTACTTCTAAAATGGTGCTCCAATAGCAAGTATTTTGAAACATGCAGAAATAACATCTCAAAAAGCAAGTCTAAGGTACAACTCTAGTTGATAGCTAAGTTGAGATGGCAGAGGTGGTACACTCTCCTAGTGTAATAGGCTATCTTGCTTGAGACTATGACCATGACCAGCCAGCAATTCAGTCAAAAGTTATTGATATTTATCAAGTGTGTCCAGGAGAAAAGGATGTTCCTTGATGATCGTGATACAACCTTGCTCCATTACCTCCATTTTGAAATCCACAATATAAATGAATAATTGCAAATGGGTGAGTGTGTCATGCCCTAACATATCTTCTCTAGTAATCACATCCTCCTCCAACTCCCTAATCTTCTTCAAAATCTTACACTTCTTAGAAAGTTGATGCAACTACTTCTCCCATTATGTAGCAAAATATATAAGAGCATTTTAATTAGAATAAGCTTCCTCTAGTATATCCATTGTGTTTTGCAAAAAAAAATTTTCTTTACCCAACTGGTCCTCTGTCCAGGCTTTGACTGATGTAGCTACTGTAATGCCCCGCTAGGAAACCCCAAAGGGATAAAGCTAAAACACTCAAATGGAGTGTAAATATATGTATATATATACATATATACATATATATATACATATGTATATATATGTACATACATATATATATATACATATGTATGTATATATATGTACATATATATATATATATGTATACAATATGTATACATATATATATATGTACATATATATACATACATATGTATATATATATGTATGTACATATATATATATATATATATGTATGTATGTATGTATGTATGTATATATATGTACATATATGTTGTGCCTTATTATAATAATAAGGCACAACATTAAGATTCCTTGGAGTTATCTAACGCTTAGATAACACAGCGGAAGACTAAACAAACCTAAGGAGTTTCCCAACGTGATTACGTAACTTAACACCTAACTCAACTCATGACATTTGATCCAATTAAGCAGGATATCTTAATTATATGTTATTACTTGGAACATGGATTAAATTTGTTCAGTGAATTAATGATATAGAAATTAGGAAACATTCATCTATTATGGTTGGAGTTGAGGCTAACATGAGGAAATTTACCCATAGAAGTTAAAACATAGATAACATATGAATTCATACATTAAGGTTAAAATATAGTTATCTTGATGAGTTCATCCAATTTAGTTAAAATATAACTAATAAGATGAAGTTCATTTATTAAGGTTAGATTGTAATAACCAAATGAGTTCATCCATTATAATTAAAATATAGCTAATAAGACAAAGATCATTTATTAAGGATAAAATGTAAATAACATAATGAAGTTCGTCCATTAGGGTTAAAATATAGATAGCTTAATGAGTTCACCCATTATAGTTAAAATAAGGTTAGCATGATGAAGTTCGTTTATTAAGATTAAAATATAAATAACTAATGAGTTCACCCATTTTAGTTCAATTATAACTATTATGGTGAAGTTCATTTATTAAGATTAAAATGTAGATAACAACATAAAGTTCATCCATTAAAATTACAATTTAGGTGATATGACGAGTTCATCCAATACTTTTAATCCATTCATTGCGTTCAAGTTTACATTAACACATGCCATGCATCTTGTTCCAAAATGTACTATAATTTCATCATAACTAATGAGTTCTTTCATGCATACTTAATTGTATCATCATTAACTTAAATTGATTACAGTCCTTCATGATCCATTTATTGCATTTAAAAGACGACTACATACATGCATTACGATAATTCTCATCTAACCCACTTATATATTCTATCCAATTATCATCCATACATGCTAGCACTATCCATGAAACATGAGAGACAAAAACATCACATAACACAGAAATGATCTCAGAATTCACCCCTAGAGGGCTACATCTCCGGGTTTGCTCAACTGCAACACCCCTCTGGTAATTAATTAAGTTATAGTTACATAGGGTTCACGTCATTTACATTCCTGTCTTTTAGGCGAGCACAACAATATACAAACAACCACTTCGGTCAATAAATCCTAAATGATCCCTACATAGGAACGGATCCAACTAAGCATATTAAAAGCTAATACAAAGGTCCATTGCTGGATGGTACTCTAACTAGGATCTGTAATACCCTAAAATTGGTCATCTAAACCATGGGCCCCTAATCTCGACAACATCACCAAGGTCCTAACCAAAGGTAATCAAATCAATCTTGAGCACATTATTAATTCTTTAATTATCAAAAATCACATGGCAAATCAACCACTCAATATTAATTAGATATTTATTTAATTAATTGAATTATTTCAAGAATAATCATTTTGATCAATTATCCCATTTTAATTTATTAAATATCTTTGCATATTTAATTAATTAATAAATTTTTCTTTCAATCATGCGAAAGGATTAATTTATTACAAAAGATGAATTAATTTATTGCAAAGAGTTGAATTGAAACAAAATAAAAGTCAAAAAAAAAAAAGAATTGAATTGAGAGAGAAATCGAACTTGAGATATTATTTCTTTTTCTAAATTTAGAACTTGAAATCAGAAAAGCAATTTAATTGAATTGTTGAATTATTCTCTAAAATTAGAACTCAAAGCTTTTCAGAAAAAGAAGTTCAGTTGCATTAAGAAAACTCTTTTCTTGATTAAATTGAAGAATTATCTATTTTTATCAGATGTGCATGGAATTAATTTATTATTATTTTCCAATGCAACTTGGACTTCTAATTTGAATGCATTTCAATTAAACTATAATTGGAATCTATCTCAAGGTTAACTCAACCTGATTTCTCAATTATTTTCAATTAATCCTAAATTGAGCTTTTTGTAATTCTCTATAAATTCAGTCTTCAGCTCTCATTCCAATTCACCCCAGAGATTTTTGAGAACACGCTTGGAAATTATTATCACACTAATTTCGCTCTGGAGTCATTGAAATCATTGTGCCTTTTTAGATTACTTGCATCCATTTTACATTCATTATTGCTCGCATGCATTGTTGCTTGAATTTGCTTGAATTACTCATCCATCTTGCATTCATATAGCTTAATATCATATAGATTAAATCCTTCGTCTTGGTGTAGTCTAGTCACTGGTATTGCTTATAAAAATCTGAGAGCAATCTTATACTCGCATCTTTTAGAAGGCAATTAGTCGCTTTGCTATGGTTTATTTCTTATTGATTATTGATTACTAACCATGCATATAATGACTTAATTGAAGTGTTGTGCTTGCAGCTACAGGTTCACTTTTTCACACACACAGGATCTTGACCAACCTAGGGCCAACCATAATTCAGCCAGACGACAGGGTCTAAACAAACATATCAGGTCTTGCCATTACTTTAAACAAAAGCCAGTACAACAATTAGAACTTGCGACAACAATCACCAAAGAAAATACAATCTTTTCCCAGATTGATTTAAACATTTAAAGGTTGATCAAGTTTTCTAAAATGATCTAAGTCATTTTCAGTTATCTATCTACTTTGTCTAAAAAAAGCATGACATTTATGGTTTACTAACTCACTATAGTTCATTAACATCATACAAAAACATAATTACATTATTATGAATTTCCAAACAAAATCACAAGAATATAATTAAATAAACATTAACCAACTAATTATGATATTTAATCTTCAATTAAAACATCATTGTCATACTGGTTCTAAAATAATTCCTCCAAATTCATCTTTCCAAAACCAAGTTACACTATATAGATCAAGGAAATATATATTTAAAGAAACCAAATATAGATAATCCATTCCCAAATTAACAGATTATTTCCTTGCGCACATGAAGAAAAATACCAAAATTAACTATTAATTAATATATATCTTCATTAATCCGCGATTAATAAAATATAACAAATTAATAATTAAAAACCAATATTAACAAATTAAGTATTTAATTAGAAAAATATTCATTAATAATAAAATAGTATTTGAATATTAATTAATGTATATTTCCCATTATACAAATAATTAATAACAATTTAATAATAATTTATTACTCAATGGACAATTAATCATAATTAAAAAAAACTTAATTAAAATTACATTTATTGTAATATTAAATTATTATATATTTTTTTTATTAAAAAAAATATAAAAGAAAAACCACGGTAAAAAAAAATAATATAAAGTAAAGGGGGGGTTCCATGTGGATCCCACGTGGCCCCCATGGTAGATCACGCTACCATTGGTAGCACTGCTACCAAATGGTAGCAAGCGGCTGCCATGGGCAGCGCTGCTACCATTTGGTAGCAGTTCGCTACCATGGTAGCAGGCGCTACACCCCGTTGTGGGGGTTTATCCCCGCCACGAGGGTTCTTGCCCTTTTTTTTGTTTTATATTTTTTTTTGTAATTTTTTTTTTTAAATTAATTACTGTCAAAAAACACACAGTAATAAAAAAATGTAGTCTCCCAGAGACTTTAAATTTAATTTTCCACCAGCATGGTTTTCTCACATTTTTCAAATACTCAGATGAGGAAAAAAAATTCTTTCAATCAAACACCATCATGGCAAGGTAAGATTGATTTACACAAATTTAATATCAAATCAAAACCCCATAAAAGCAAAACAATAATAAACTAAAAACCCCCAAATTTTCTTTCATTCACAGTCACTGAAATATATTTTTCCAGAATGTTTAAAACAACAGTATGGGAAATTTTATTGCAAGAACATGATTTTTCCAAATACCCAATAACTTTCCCCAATACAAAGCAATGCAAACCCATTTTTTTTCAAAGTTGAAACTCAAATCTGAGAACATTCATGGTTTTTTTTTTTAAACCAGCATTTCATGATGAACAACAAAATATCATTTTTTATTTAACAACGAAATTAAAAAAAAAAAAACAAGAATCCTACCTCCTTTAGCATTCTTGGCAAGATTTCGAAGAAGAGCCCCAACCTGCAACTGTAGAAATTCATCCTTGCCCAAAAACCCCAATTCTCTCCATCCAAAATATGTTTTCCCCCAAAAAAATCAACAACCCCGAAAATGTTTTTCCAACCTAAGTTAAAAGAATGAAATTTTGACTTAATTTCTAATTTCGAATTTAAGCACTTTTTTAAATTAAAAAAAATGAAAATAATCATTCTTTTCAACTATTCAAATAATCTAACTTGCTTTTCTAATTAAAATTAAAATGCTTCTCTCTCATTTAATTTTAATTTTCTCAATATTAACTAAGCTAACATTTATATCTCACAATATTGACGAAGATAAAATATTTTAATCAAATTAATTCCCAAAATCAATCTTTCACACTATATCAAATATACATATAAATTAAACTTCCTTTTCTAATAAAAATTGATTTTCCTAAAAAAATAAAATTAACCTTTCTTTTCCAAAATGCAAAAGAGATTAAATTATTTCTATTTCAAATAACTTTAAATCTTTCCATTTTTTAAAACTCATAAACTAATTAAATTCGTTATTTAAAATTAACCATTAAATTAAACTCGCTACAAACATAAATAAAGCGATCCTTTTAATTAATGATTAATCACATAAAAGAAACTTATATATTTTAATTCCTCAATTACAAATGTGTAAATGAACACATTAAGTCAAATTAAATACTTAAACTTGCTACAAACATACATAAAGCGATCTTTTTAATTAATGATTAATCTCATAAAAAAAACTTATTTATTTTAAATTTCTCAATTACCAATGTGTAAATGAACACATTAAATTGAATTTAGAACTTAGGATAAAATACCCCATTTTACCACACGCAAGGCACACAACCCAATAAAGCCAACCAATCATATGACATGCAAACCCAAATGAAAAGGAAAACTGATGGACCACACAAGACGCTCGCTTGATCATGGCTAAGGCAAGACAAGGGTTTTGCGACCACCTAATCCAAATTCTAAGGATGAAAGAGGTATACTCAACCCTATGAATCCTGATGGAGACGAACTTCGCACCTAGGCGGTACTGTACCTACAATCTCCTGCAACCATGAGTCACACAAGCATATATATATATATATATATATTCAATGAAGGCGTTAGCTCGAGATTTATAACCAAAATTAGGGAAACAATTAAACTTACACAAGAATCAATGTGAAAGCACAATAATAGGTACACACAATATTCATATTATCTAATCTACCATATTACATCACAGTAAATCAACCATCCAAGATTGCCACATAGAAAAAGTCAACCAAGGTCAAACCAGTTTTACAAGGTCAACTAGGGTAGGGGCACTACATTCTCCCCCCCTAGGCTCTGACTTACTCTAGGAAGTCATAAGGCTAGATGGAATTCATGCAACACGCATTAGCCCTGAAACTCATTTAACAAATATAAATTTGCACGTATAAATCCTTCCATAATTAAATGAAACATTATTGCTAAAACCTTTACGAATGTCATTATCCATTGGCAAGGTACAAACTAAAGCCATACACTTCTTAAAATATTCTATGAACTATCCACAATCATAGCAGAAAAACAAGAATTTTCTTCCTTTTATTACACCAATTATAGCAAAAAAAATAACCACAATTACCATACTCATTCTACCAAACATGGCAAGAAAACATGCCCTCATGATCAATTTCTTTTACCAATTCATCTTTTTACAAAGCTTTATCACATAGAACTAGCTTCAAATATCAATTTCTACAACCAAATTAACATTTCAATAAATAGGAGCAATGTAAATAACTCAATTGTTTACACTTTCCAAGCATATAAGAACTTTTCCCAATGACTATGTCCCATAACATAGTGACAAGTTAACACCTTTCAATCCATGATTACACATAATAACCATCCACATAACTGGATTGCATAGCACAAAAGGGCCACATGTGAGCATGTCTAATGCTTGGTCAAAGATAACATGCACGATCAACATCACTATACCTGATCTCAAAACAAATAGCATGATCATAAATATCGAACATCTCACTCAAAGGCTTGATGGTGCTAGGGTACACCATAACGGTGCTACCTTCCATACAAGACCCTCGTGAACATCCCTTGTTGCGTAAGGTGTTTAGCCTCCAAGAGATAGTCACCACTCATAGGTAGGTAGTGGATCCTAGCTGTCTCACAGCCTCACATACCCTCATCCTCAAGGTTCCCTACGTCTACTTCCTCTTATACACTCAACCAAGACCGTCTCCTACATTCTTGGAGAGGAATTCACATTTCAAGACAAGACCAGCATACGAAAACAACAAAAATAAACCAGTTTAGCCACCAAAGTATAGAAGAATAAAGATAATAATCATCAATTCCAATAGTAAGGCAAGAAAATAATTATGGAATTGCAATAGCAAATCAAGTAAGCAAAAGATCGCAAGATTGTGGCTAAACCTTCAAGGTCAAAATAAAATAAATTGCTGGCCCACAGGGAAATAAAAATTAAAAAATATCATAAGTGCACATAACATCACTATGCGACTAGCATCTAGCCACCAACAAGGAAGGAAGGAACAACCATCTAGCTATCGCAGTAGCTCATCATGTGGTGTGGCCTAGTTGCACATCCACATGGCATGGCAGTGTGCACTTCGACATCACCCTGCATCACGTCGTCACACGGCATGGCTCTACCCTAAACCTATCGGTAGGCCGCATGGCAATGTCTACTACATCCCGCATCATGTCTCAGCACGACATGGCAATACTCCAAGCGGAAAGGGCACGCAATGGACGTATCCCGCATGGCAGTGCACCTCACGAAAAAGGGCACGCACAGGTCACACCCCGCATAGCGACGTTCCTCTCGGGATACTTGTCGTAAGCCAGAGGTATACATGGCTAAGGTCTACCCACAAGTCTACCAACACTAGTCAATTGGCAACTCATGTGAAAAATAACATGCCTCTCATGAAGACAAGGCAAAAGATGCTCCAATAAAACCCATCATTATGCTCAGGAACTATCATCAATTATGCTCAAGTAAAGGATAGGAATAGGCTGGCACACATGAACCTCATTAATCGGTTCATCACAAGGGAAAGTATTGAGTACACCTATAATACAGTTTCACTATATAACTATATTTTTCCTCGAAATAGGGAAGCTAAAGTCGCTTCACGTCGACATTACTCATATGTCGTTCTATAATTTTTAAGGAATGGTGACCTCTACTACTACCCCTTCACATGCTGACTTATCAACAACCCGTGGGTTGGCACTCAGTAAGGGAACAAATATGCAACATCACATAAACAGTATGGTTTCCCATACTCATAAGCAAACATATCCTCCATGTTTGATTACTGCACCATCCCATGGGCACACATAGCAAGTACGGGTTTCTTACAATACACAAGGAATAGCACCCTTACTGGTTTAGTCACAATTACGGTGAGTACTTTTCAATACGCTATCATCTACTCAAGAAAGGTTTTAACTATGCTTTCCACATGAATAACTGAATAAAGTTTATCCTAGATACAAGTATGGAAATTCTTCTTAACCATTCAAAATTACATAAGGAAATAACATCATTTCGATCTCTTTTTAGAATTCATTAATCATTCACAACTACATTACTAACTATGCAAATTTCGTTATGAAGCTCAAGACTTTCATTTTTCCATAAAAAGCCAGGATGCAAAAAGTACAATTACACATGTTTTATAAACACTTTTATTTAAATCAATGCGTACTTAGTAGTATTTCTAAAAAAAAATCTTATGATTTAGGAAAAGAGAAGGGAAAGAGAGTTTGATAATCAAACTATTTCCTACAAGGACACAAGGCCAACAAGACCACACTATATGCTAAAATTTCTCACTATAAGTCTATTATTTTAGTTGCACGATTTTCATTTCGCTATCATTTTAGGAGGATTCCAAGTAGCCTAACATGACATTTCCAACTACTATGGTTGCACATAATGTTCTAATTTTCCGAACAAGAAATCAAGACAGACAATCCTTCGATAATACAAGACCTCTTGAGAACACTCACTATCCTTAGTTCAAACAAAACATATCAAAAATCTGCAACCTATCATTGAAAATCAAAATATGACAAGAAGATAAATGAGAAGCTATCAACTAAATAACACACATTAATGCATACACATCAAACAAATCTTTCATTCCCACCTTCTAAACACAATAAGGCAATTATCTATATCCAAAGTCAAGTTCAATGGAGCATTGCTAAAATAGATCCTCAATCAAACTGGTTTAAAGAAACACATTAATACACTCTCAAAGCTACTATAACATGTTCTCTTTTGGTAATTCTTTTACAAACAAAGCAGTTTTCCATAATTCAACTATTCGCATATTAATGCATCTTACTTAAGATGGAATTTAATTATATTACTCCTACAAGGCACATGGAGAATCCTTAATGTAAACATACAATTTTCTCTCAATAACCAATATTAACTTTTAAACCAAAGCCCTTTTTTTATAATCTAAGAACACATAAGCGTTATAAGGCTCACACAAGGCTCAGGAATTCACATCCTTTCTCTTGCAATAAGAAAACTCAAATAAGAGATAGTTACACATATCAAACTTATTTTAATTTTTAGAGAGAGAGAGGAGGAAGGGTCATAATCATTCAATTTACTACATAATAAGCATTTAATATTTGCCATACTAGTCCTTCAAGTGGACAACACTAAGATAGATCATAACTATAACAAGCACATTTCGTACTTTTAGATTCAAGACAACACTAACCAACCCAAATGGATTAGTCAAAAGAGTACAATGAATCAAAAGGAAGGTACATACGACTCTCTTTCAGAATAAGAGAAATCGTAGACCAAGACCTCAATAAGCAGACAAAACACATACAATCACTCCCAAGCACCCACATCAAGAAGTTGAAAACAAGGTGTGAACACACGTGTTACACCCCAGTTAAGGTCTGCTCAATCATACAACTACAAAAAGGAGGACAAGAATACACATAAGGTCGATACACCACACACCAACTAAGGGCACAAGTGAAACCAGAGATCCCAATGTTGCAACTTGGGCTCTGATACCAAGTGTAATGCCCCGCCAGGAAACCCCAAAGGGATAAAGCTAAAACACTCAAATGGAGTGTAAATATATATATATATATATATATATATATAATAATAAGGCACAACATTAAGATTCCTTGGAGTTATCTAACACTTAGATAACACAGCGGAAGACTAAATGAACCTAAGGAGTTTCACAACGTGATTACGTAACTTAACACCTAACTCAACTCGCGACATTTGATCCAATTAAGCAAGATATCTTAATTACATGTTATTACTTGGAACATGGATTAAATTTTTTCAGCGAATTAACAATATAGAAATTAGGAAACGTTCATCTATTATGGTTGGAGTTGAGGCTAACATGAGGAAATTTACCCATAAAAGTTAAAACATAGATAACATATGAATTCATCCATTAAGGTTAAAATATAGTTATCTTGATGAGTTCATCCAATTTAGTTAAAATATAACTAATAAGATGAAGTTCATTTATTAAGGTTAGATTGTAATAACCAAATGAGTTCATCCATTATAGTTAAAATATAGCTAATAAGACGAAGATCATTTATTAAGGATAAAATGTAAATAACATAATGAAGTTCGTCCAGTAGGGTTAAAATATAGATAGCTTAATGAGTTCACCCATTATAGTTAAAATAAGGTTAGTATGATGAAGTTCGTTTAGTAAGATTAAAATATAAATAACTAATGAGTTCACCCATTTTAGTTCAACTATAGCTATTATGGTGAAGTTCATTTATTAAAATTAAAATGTAGATAACAACATGAAGTTCATCCATTAGAATTACAATTTAGGTGATATGACGAGTTCATCCAATACTTTTAATCCATTCATTGCGTTCAAGTTTACATTAACACATGCCATGCATCTTGTTCCAAAATGTACTATAATTTCATCATAACTAATGAGTTCTTTCATGCATACTTAATTATATCATCATTAACTGAAATTGATTATAGTCCTTCATGATCCATTTATTGTATTTAAAAGATGACTACATACATGCATTACGATAATTCTCATCTAACCCACTTATATATTCTATCCAATTATCATCCATACATGCTAGCACTATCCATGAAACATGAGAGACAAAAACATCACATATCACATAAATGATCTCGGAGTTCACCCCTAGAGGGCTACATCTCCGGGTTTGCTCAACTGCAAGACCCCTCTGGTAATTAATTAAGTTATAGTTACATAGGGTTCACGTCATTTACATTCCTACCTTTTAGGCGAGCACAACAATATACAAACGACCACTTCGGTCAATAAATCCTAAATGATCCCTACATAGGAACGGATCAGACTGAGCATATTAAAAGCTAATACAAAGGTCCATTGCCGGATGGTACTCTAACTAGGATCTTGACCAACCTAGGGCCAACCACAATTCAGCTAGACGACAAGGTCTAAACAAACATATCAGGTCTTGCCATTACTTTAAACAAAAGCGAGTACAACAATTAGAACTTGCGACAACAATCACCAAAGAAAATACAATCTTTTCCCATATTGATTAAACATTTAAAGGTTGATCAAGTTTTCTAAAATGATCTAAGTCGTTTTCAGTTATCTATCTACTTTGTCTAAAAAAAAAACATGACATTTATGGTTTACTAACTCACTATAGTTCATTAACATCACACAAAAACATAATTACGTTATTATGAATTTCCAAACAAAATCACAAGAATATAATTAAATAAACATTAACCAACTAATTATGATGTTTAATCTTCAATTAAAACATCATTGTCATACTGGTTCTAAAATAATTCCTCCAATTTTGTCTTTCCATAACCAAGTTACACTATACATATCAAGGAAATATATATTTAAAGAAATCAAATATAGATAATCCATTCCCAAATTAACAGATTATTTCCTTGCGCACATGAAGAAAAATACCAAAATTAACTATTAATTAATATATATCTTTATTAATCCGCGATTAATAAAATATAACAAATTAATAATTAAAAACCAATATTAACAAATTAAGTATTTAATTAGAAAAATATTCATTAATAATAAAATAGAATTTGAATATTAATTAATGTATATTTCCCATTATACAAATAATTAATAACAATTTAATAATAATTTATTACTCAATGGACAATTAATCATAATTAAAAAAAACTTAATTAAAATTACATTTATTGTAATATTAAATTATTATTATTATTTTTTGATTAAAAAATATATATAAAAAGAAACCACGGTAAAAAAAAATAATATAAAGGGGTGTGGGGGCGGGGGGGGGGGTTCCACGTGGCCCCCATAGTAGCTCACGCTACCATTGGTAGCGCTCCTACCAAATGGTAGCAAGCGGCTGCCATGGGTAGCACTGCTACCATTTGGTAACAATCCGCTACCATGGTAGCAGGCGCTACACCCCGTGGTGGGGGTTTATCCCCGCCACGAGGGTTCTTGCCCTTTTTTTTGTTTTATATTTTTTTTTGTAATTTTTTTTTTTTAAATTAATTACTGTCAAAAAACACACAGTAATAAAAAAATACAGTCTCCCAGAGACTTTTAATTTAATTTTCCAGCATCATGGTTTTCTCACATTTTTCAAATACTCAGATGAGGAAAAAAAATTCTTTCAATCAAACACCATCATGGCAAGGTAAGATTGATTTACACAAATTTAATATCAAATCAAAACCCAATAAAAGTAAAACAATAATAAACTAAAAACCCCCAAATTTACTTTCATTCACAGTCACTGAAATATATTTTTCCAGAATGTTTAAAACAACAGTATGGGAAATTTTATTGCAAGAACATGATTTTTCCAAATACCCAAATAACTTTCCCCAATACAAAGCAATGCAAACCCATTTTTTTTCAAAGTTGAAACTCAAATCTGAGAACATTCATCGTTTTTTTTTTTTAAACCAGCATTTCATGAAGAACAACAAAACATCATTTTTTATTTAACAACAAAAAAAAAAAAAAACAAGAATCCTACCTCCTTTAGCATTCCTGGCAAGATTTCGAAGAAGAGCCCCAACCTGCAGCAATAGAAATTCATCCTTGCCCAAAAACCCCAATTCTCTCCATCCAAAATATGTTTTCCCCCAAAAAAATCAACAACCCCCAAAATGTTTTTTCAACCTAGGTTAAAAGAATGAAATTTTGACCTAATTTCGAATTTCGAATTTAAGCACTTTTTTAAATTAAAAAAAATGAAAATAATCATTCTTTTCAACTATTCAAATAATCTAACTTGCTTTTCTAATTAAAATTAAAATGCTTCTCTCTCATTTAATTTTAATTTTCTCAATATTAACTAAGCTAACATTTATATTTCACAATATTGACGAAGATAAAATATTTTAATTAAACTAATTCCCAAAATCAATCTTTCACACTATATCAAATATACATATAAATTAAACTTCCTTTTCTAATAAAAATTAATTTTCCTAAATAAATAAAATTAACCTTTCTTTTCCAAAATGCAAAAAAGATTAAATTATTTCTATTTCAAATAACTTTAAATCTTTCCCTTTTTTAAAACTCATAAACTAATTAAATTCGTTATTTAAAATTAACCATTAAATTAAACTCGCTACAAACATAAATAAAGCGATCTTTTTAATTAATGATTAATCACATAAAAGAAACCTATATATTTTAATTCCTCAATTACAAATGCGTAAATGAACACATTAAATCAAATTAAATACTTAAACTTGCTACAAACATACATAAAGCGATCTTTTTAATTAATGATTAATCTCATAAAAGAAACTTATTTATTTTAAATTTCTCAATTACCAATGCGAAAATGAACACATTAAATTGAATTTAGTACTTAGGATAAAATATCCCATTTTACCACACACAAGGCACGCAACCCAAGAAATCCAACCAATCATATGACATGTAAACCCAAATGAAAGGGAAACTGACAGACCACACAAGACGCTTGCTTGATCATGGCTAAGGCAAGACAAGGGTTTTGCGACCACCTAATCCAAATTCTAAGGATGAAAGAGGTATACTCAACCTCGCGAATCCTGATGGAGACGAACCTCGCACCCAGGCGAAACTGTACCTACAATCTCCTGCAACCATGAGTCATGCAAGCATACATATATATATTCAATGAAGGCGTTAACTCGAGATTTATAACCAGAATTAGGGAAACAATTAAACTTACACAAGAATCAATGTGAAAGCACAATAACAAGTATGCACAATATTCATATTATCTGATCTACCACATTACATCACAGTAAATCAACCATCCAAGAATGCCACATAGAAAAAGTCAACCAAGGTCAAACCGATTTTACAAGGCCGACTAGGGTAGGGTCACTACAGCTACCTTTTTCATTTCATATATAGCCTTAATGTCACCAGGAGGGAGTGATGAAGTGGATGGAAAATCATATCTATTCGGGAATCAAGAGGCTTGGTGATCTTTGTAATCAACTGCTTGTATTGCCTCAATTGTGCCTTAATCTCTGATTTAGTCTTATGTTCATTTTCCATCCTTGATTGGACAATAGATGTTGCAGCAACCAAGGTAGCCATCTTTTCCCACTTTGTTTGTTTACCCAAGTTCACCATAGATAATTGATATCGGGGAGTCACCTAAGAAGATCCTTCGACACCTTGTACTACTGAAGCAATATCTATGATCACTTCCCCAAAGTCTATTCTTAAAAAATGATGAACAATTTTGAATTTTTTCATTCTCCTAGGAGACTCTATAATCGCATCTTGTAATGTCAAGGTAGGGAGGATGACCTTCTCTTTCTTCTTGAAAGTAAAACTTAGCCATTGTGGGATAGTGTCATCATGTTTCTCTCCCTATACCTCTACTTCTGCAATGACCTTATGAGCCTCCAAATTTTGTTCCCCCTCTTCTTGATGTTGGGCTTCATCCTGTTGCTCGTCCTGCTAATGTTCTTGTTGACCCTATTGATCTAGAGGAGTTGGGGAATTTTGATGAAATTGAGAAACATGTTGGGAAAGACTACATTGAAAGGATTGGTGAATCTTATTTTGTATTCCTTCTAACATTTCAAATACCTCTTCTTCAAATTGCCTTTGTGCTTCCTCCTCACTTCCTTGATCATCTCCCCCCAATTGTTGCAAAAAAATCTCCTAATCTCTAGGAGTGAGAACCATCCTTTCGTCTTGTTCATCTCCTTTCTCATTAAGTGCCTCTTCTCCTGTAATCTGTACATGAATCTCCATAGGTTGCACTTGTACTATTGGTTCTTCAGCAGCTCTAATGGGTCCCCCCTGTAGCTCCTTTCGAACCCTCTCCACTTTCCTTTTTTTTTTGCTACAATCACGATAGGCTCATCATCTTCATCTATATTTGTGTCAATATTGTGAATGATGAATGTTTCTTGTGTTGGTACAAGAGTGGGTGTAGCTTGTTGGGTAGAGGGAACAAGAAGAGGTTGCACGTCGGCTCCTCTCGTCTGAGTGGTAAGAGGTGGTGATGCTTGAGTTATCTCTTCTTGAGAAGTACCTTCACCTAGAGATAAACCAATTATAGGAAGAATGGTGTTGGCATTTGCATGAAGATTGCATTGATGAACTATTATGTTGTCATTTATGTCAATAGTAACCGGTAATGATATTGTAATAATGTTGTTTTGCAACCGGTAGGTGAGCTAGTGAAAGAAACCGGTATTACTTGAGAAGAAGTGAGATCAATCGGTAACCCTACCTGTTGATGTGGCAAATCCTAACCGATGGAGCTTGGTGAATCAGTTGTATTGGTTTATGATCAAATGATGAAAGGTAATGATTATGCCATGTATGCATGTTGTATGAGAAGATTTTCAAATGGTTTTTTGCAAGTAGAGATAACGGTTTTATCTTAGGAATGAGCGAGTATATTGCATGAAGTGGAAACCGTGTGATGAGTTATAGGGATCAATGAAGTGGTGATGAAGGAGCAGTCAAGGTTGTCTTGAATGATGTACAATGATTGCTATGTAATCCAATGGCCATACTTGAACCAATTTGTTTGTAATCTCTATGAGATATTAGGTTTGTGATGTGTTACCGACCTATTGTTTTGCTTATAAGGTCGATGAGTTGTTTTGTTATAGTGTTGAAAATTTTGGTTGAATGTAAGAGTGATTGGTTACCAAACCAGGATATGTGTATGTAGTATGTGTAAAGGCAGATAGGAGCATGAAAAGGATTTGATCAAGCAAAGTAGTGCTATTCACTAGATCAGCAAACCCATGTTGTTCTCTAACAATTACAATAGTCAAATCCCTTAATAGGGTAAGCTCTAATAGGCTTATTGTTATCTAAATCCTCTTACCAGGTGATCCATTAGCTTGGATTTCAAATCCTCTAACTAGGTGATCCATTAGCTTGGATTTCAAATCCTCTACCGAGGTTATTCCTAATAGGGTATTGCTTATAATAGAGCATTATAGTCAATCCCTTAACCGGGTGGTCCCTAACAGGATCAGTTCTTAATAGGACTTTTTGTAAAGCTTTAACAGGCTTATCTCCTAATAGGGAAAACTTCAAAAGAGTTCAGAATATTATGGGTATTCATCCCCACCATGGTTTTTCCCATTTGGGTATCCACATTAAAGTCATTGTGTCAAGTGGTGAATATTTTTGTGGTTATTTTTGCTATGGTTAATTTTCTTAACTGCTAAATCCACTTAGATATGATATGATGACTGGCAGCACTCTAAAATGTGCTTTTACTTTTGTCAGTAAAGTATTTGGATGTTTTGTTTAAATGGTTTATGAGTTTCAGAGTTGTTTTACTGTTATTCTATTATGACAGTCAACCAATGTACTTGACAGCAATATTGCAATTTGTTAGTTAAGTGTTTGAGCTAGTTAGTTCTGAGTTTGAGAGGTTGTTTTTTTAGTTTTGTGAAAGCTTAGTTAGTTTTATATCTACTGATTCACCCCACCCCCCTCTTAGTAGTTGACCAGATACTTATTGATTCATCATACCATCAATTGGTATAAGAGCATTTTAGGTCCTCTAGTGTCTAAGCCTAACAGCTTGAGGTAAAGATCTTGAAAAACATGATGAAGAAAGAAGGTCTGAAGTTTAATAGGGAAAACTATAGAATATGGAGTGATAGAATGAAAATCTATATCAAGAGTCTAGGAAGTCAATACTAGGAACATGTTGCACCTAGTGGGATTATGTCTGATGATCAAAAGAAAGAGCAATAAGAAAATAATCAAGCATTGGAGGCCATTATCAGTTCTTTGTCTAATTTAGAGTATGTTGATGTCCATGGTCTCGAGACTGCTTATGAGGTGTGGAAGAAACTTGAGGAAATCTATGGCAGTGATGAGCATGTGAAGATTGCCAAAGAAGAGAGTCTGAGAGGTAAATTTGATGACATGCAAATGGCTAAAGGTGAGAATATTCACTAGTATGGTCAGAGGATCAAGGAGATAGTTGGTGAGATCAAGAGTGTTGGTGGTAAAGTGGAGGATGCCACAGTGGTTAGTAAGGTGTTGAGAACCCTTCTACTGGTTTACGCTATCTGAGTTGCATCCTTCAGGAGCTAAAGTCTATTGAAAAAACTAAGGTAACTCTTGACTCCATCATTGGTAAGCTTACTGCATTTGAATCAAATGGCTATGATGGTAGTGCTCAGAAATCCGAATCTAACCCACCTATGAGAAAAAGTAGAGATGTCAGTCACAATTATGAATCTAGATCCAATTAAGAAGTTGATGATGAAGACAGTCTGATTGAGCTTGAAACATTGTTGGACAAGCAGTTACCCAGAGGTACTGGTAAGTACAGAGGTAAATTACCTTTGAAGTGTTTTGCATGTAAGAAGATTGGACACATTGCAACTAACTGTCCTAATGGTGATAATGAGCATAAGCGTGAGAAGTACAAGAAGTACAAAGGAAAAGGCAAAAGAGATTGCCTCATTGCAGTTGATGGCGGTATCACTGATGAGGAATCTGAGGGAGATGCTAATGAAGACATTGTCTTTGTTGCCTTTAAAGAGGAAACATTTGATCAGAAGGCATTAGTTTCTCACATGGATAATTCTGATGATTGGATCATAGATAGTGGTTGTTCACACCACATGACCGGTGACCGGAGTAAATTTCTTACTCTAAAGAAATTTGATGGAGGAGTTGTGAGATTTGGAAATGACTCACCCTGCATGGTAAAAGGAAAGGGAACCATTTCTCTTAATGGAAAGAGCAGTGCAAATGACATCTACTAGGTTGAAGGATTAAAGCACATTCTTTTGAGTGTAGCTCAACTCAATGATAGAGGTTATCCATTGGGATTCAAGAATGAAATGTGCAAAATCTATGGGAGCAAAGGTAAAATGATTGCAACTAGCAAGCAGACAAAAGGCAACCTATTTCACCTAAATCCTAAACTCAACAACTGTTTAATTGCTAAAGTAAATGATAGTTGTCTTTGGCATCCAAGATTTTGTCATATAAATTTTGATAACATTGTCAAAGTTAGTAAGTCCAAGTCAGTAAGAGGTTTGCCTCAGTTGGACAAACCGGTAAATGCTCTGTGTAAGGAATGTCAGTTGGGAAAGATGACATCCTCAACTTTTAAGAGAATATATTCTTCAACAGAACATCTGTTAGATTTGGTTCATACAGACCTATGTGGACCAATAAGGACTAAAATTATTTAAGGTGATAGATATTTTATGATCTTCATTGATGATTTCTCAAGAATGATGTGGGTCACATTCTTGAAGGATAAACAAAAGCCTTTAGTAAGTTCAAAGCATTCGGGCCCTTAGCTGAAAAGGAAAGTGGTAAGAAGATAAAGTGTCTAAGGACTGATCAAGGAAGTGAATTTACTTCAGAGGAATTCACTAGATATTGTGAAGACAATAGAATTAAGAGGCAACTTTCTGCACCTAGGACACCACAGCAGAATGGTATTACAGAGATGAACAACCGGTCAGTTGTTGAAGCTGCTAGAACGATGCTTATACAAGGAGGTGTAGAAAAAACTTTCTAGAGAGAAGTTGTCAGCACAACTGCCTACACTATGAACTGGATATGGTAAACAGAGGTAAGGATAAAACTCCTTATGAATATTGGTATGGTAGATCACCTAATGTTAGTTATTTTAAGATTTTTGGCAGTAAATGTTTTATCAAGAGAGGTGACTATGTTAGTAAGTTTGAGGTTAAAAATGATGAAGACATATTTCTTGGTTACTTCACCAAGAGTAAGGCCTACAAATGTTACAAAAATCGGACACAGAGAATCATTGAAAGTGGATGTCCGAGTGGATGAGTATCCTGAAGTTTCAGGAGAAACCACTAAGGAAAAGAAGGAATATGAACCTTGCATTCTAATTTTAGAACCAGAACCGGTGAAGTCAGAAGCTGATGAAATGAATGTTGTAGTACCAGTTCAACCAGAATAGGTAAATTTTGAAGAAGAAGAACCTGAAGATAATGATCATGTTATTCCAAGGTATGTCAAACTCAATCATAATCCTGACCAAATTATTGGAGATAAAGATGCTGGAATATTAACTAGAAGAAGAATCAGAGAGAATTCTTCCATGATATCCACTATTGAGCCTAGACTAGCTAAGGAAGCATTTGGAGATGATCATTGGATCAAAGCTATGGAAGAGGAGCTTGACCAGATTGAGAAGAACAATACATGGACCCTAGTACCCAGACCGATGAATAAAAATGTGATAGGCACTAAATGGGTATTCAGGAATAAATTGAATGAAGATGGAGTAGTAGTCATAAACAAAGCTATATTGGTATGCAAAGGTTATGCATAGGAAGAAGGAGAAGACTATGGTGAGACATTTGTACCAATTGCTAGATTGGAAGGTGTTAGGACTCTACTTGCATTTGCAACATACAAGGGATTCAAAGTATATCAGATGGATGTGAAGTCAACATTTCTAAATGGAATATTGGAAGAAGAAGTATACATTGAGCAGCCAGATTGTTATGTTTTGACTGATGCAAAGGATATGGTGTGTAAACTGGACAAGGCACTATTGGTTTGAAGAAAGAACCAAGAGAATGGTATGAAAGGCTACATTCACACCTGATGAAGATAGGTCTCCAAAGAACTGGTGAAGACAACAATATATATCTCAAATTTGAAGGAGATAAGATACTAGTTAGTGAATTGTTTGTAGATGATATCATATTTGGAGGCAATGATGACATGAGTGATGACTTTGAAAATGAGATGAAAAGTGAATTTGAAACATCTCTAGTAGGAGAGATAAAATTCTTCATAGGTTTGCAAATTTAGCAGATAAAGAGTGGTATTTTTATCACACAATCTAAGTTTATGAAAGAGGTATTGAAGATATTTGGAATGAGTGACTATAAACCAGTTAGGACACCAATGGCTACAGGTTGTAAACCGTCTGAGGATGATGTCATATCTATTGATGAAAAGGAGTACAAATTAATGATAGGGAAACTGCATTATGTTGTTCACAACACATCAGATATTGCTCATGCAGTTGGTTTATTTGCCAGATTTCAGAAGAATCCAAAGGAGACACACTTGATAGCAACCAAAAGGATATTCAGATATTTGAAAGGTACTATTGACTATGGATTATGGTATCCATATGCAGGTAACTTTGATTTAAAGGTTTATACAGATGCAGACTAGGCATGTAATGTTGATGATAGGAAGAGTACAACTGGTGGTGCATTCTTTCTTGGAGGAAGACTTGTATCATGGAGTAGTAAGAAGCAAAGTTGTATATCATAGTCCACTACTGAAGCTGAATATGTTGCAGCATATATGAATTGTACTCAGGAAATTTGGATGAAACACATTTTGGAAGGATTCAAATTGAAGATTATAGATCCACTTTAGATTTTATGTGACAACACCAGTGCAATACATATTTCAAAGAACCCGGTGTTGCATGCTAGAACCAAGCATATTGAGTTGAAATATAATTTCTTGGGAGAGAAAGTGCCGAGTAAAGATGTGTTATTGGAGCATGTATCTACGAAGGAGCAGCTTGTAGATGTCTTTACCAAACCTCTGCCTAAGACTACTTTTGAGTATCTTAGAGGTCAGCTAGGGGTTGTTCCCCTACATGAGGTCAATTGAGAAGATGTGGAATACATCAGTCCCAAAGCTAATTGAAGAATCTTGCAGCAGGATTGGTGTAGAGTGGACTTATTCCACGGGGGAGCATCAAGTTGTAGATTGTTGATGCAAAACAGTGAATTATGGCACTGCATGTTTTACTTTCACTTTGGCATTATTGTCAAAGGGGGAGAAGAACTATATGATTATGGGGAGAAGAATTGTATGATTGACAAAGAGAAGCTCTATAGCCTGTTACCAATTGAAGACTTGGTGACTCGGTTGAAGGAGATTACATGGTAAAATGTAAACCAGGATTCCTATACACAATCATCACAATTAAGGATATTGATACTTGTATTGCCATCAATGCCAAAGGGGGAGATTGTTGGAATTTGGATGAAGATTGCATTAATAAACTATTATGTTGTCATTTATGTCAATAGTAACCGGTAATGATGTTGTAATAATGTTGTTTTGCAACCGGTAGGTGAGCTAGTGAAAGAAACTGGTATTACTTGAGAAGAGTGAGATCAATCGGTAACCCTACCTATTGATGTGCCAAACCCTAAACGATGGAGCTTGGTGAATCGGTTGTATTGGTTTATGATCAAATGATGAATGATAATGATTATGCCTTGTATGCATGTTGTATGAGAAGAGTTTCAAATGGTTTTTGGCGTGTCGAGATAACGGTTTTATCTTGGGAATGAGCAAGTACATTGCATGAAGTGGAAACTGCATGATGAGTTAGAGGGATCGATGAAGTGGTGATCAAGGAGTGGTCGAGGTTGTCTTGAATGATGTGCAATGATTGCTATGTAATCCAATGGTCATACTTGAACCGATTTGTTTGTAATCTCTATGAGATTTAGGTTTGCGATGTGTTACCGACCTGTTGTTTTTCTTATAAAGTCAATGAGTTGTTTTGTTGTAGTGTTGGCAATTTTGGTTGAATGTAAGAGTGATTGGTTGTCAAACCAGGAGATGTATCTATAGTATGTGTAAAGGTAGATAGGAGCATGAAAAGGATCTGATCAAGAAAAGTAGTGCTATTCACCAGATCAACAAATCCTTATTATTCTCTAACAATTACAATAGTCAAATCCCTTAACAAGGTGAGCTCTAACAGGATTAGTGTTATCTAAATCCTCTAACTAGGTGATCCATTAACTTGGATTTCAAATCCTCTACCGAGTTTACTCCTAATGTAGGGTATTGATTCTAATAGGTAATTATAGCCAATTCCTTAACTGAGTGGGCCCTAACAGAATCAATTCTTAAAAGGACTTTTTGTTAAGCTTTAACAGGCTTGGCTCCTAACAGGGCGAACTTCAAAAGAGTTCAGAATATTTGTGGGTATTCATCCCCACCGTAGTTTTTTCCATTTGGGTTTCCACCTCAAAATCATTGTGTCAAGTGGTGGATGTTTTTGTGGTTATGTTTTCTATGGTTAATTTTCTTAACTGCTAAATCCACTTAGATATGATATGATGATCGACAACAATTTGAAATGTGCTTTTACTTTTGTCAGTAAAGTATTTGGATGTTTCTGTTAAATGGTTTGTGAGTTTCAGAGTTGTTTTATTGTTATTTTATTATGATAGTCAACCGGTGTACTTGAGAGTGATATTGCAATTTGTTAGTTCAGTGTTTGAACTAATTAGTTCTAAGTTTGACTTGAGAGGTTGTTTTTTTAGTTTGGTGAAAGCTTAGTCTATTTTCTATCTACTGATTCACCCCTCCTCTCAATAGTTGACCAGATACTTATTGCTTCATCATACCATCAAATGGGAGTCATAGAAGCTTGTGGGAAAGCCTGCAAACCTGTAGTAATCCCATGCTCCATAGCAGTTTTTAAAAAATGGGACTCTTTCATCTTAGCAGCCAACTGTCTTTTGAGTTCCTGGATGTCAATTGGTGGTGCTTCTTCTTCGGGATCTGTAGAGGTATTTTTCCTTGAATCTAGCCTCATTCTCCTTACATACTCTTTATGTACCTTGGCCTAGTGGTTGTCAATTGCTTTCCCCTTCTTACTTCCCTTTGCAACATTAGGACGGATCCTTAAACTTAACCATTTCCTTGTTCTTTTTAAAAATTTTGCAGTAACAATTTCAATATCCAATTCTTCCTAGTTAGACCATCTGACTGGAGTAAGTGATTTTTTATCAATTCCCTTTTCTTTGAATTCAGGGTAAAGTAATTCACCGTCATCTCTCAACTCCTTCGATATATTCGTTTTGATTTCAAAATTTCTGATTTGAGGCACTGACAACCTATAATAACCCTTTTCTATGACTTCGAAACTATCTTAGAGGTTGGCCGAAAAATCCTGAAGTGTGGGCTTGTGTCCATCATATGATTTTGGCATCATTTGCTTTAGCTTTCCATATGGATCATACCACTCGCGAGCATAATCAAACTCATTTAATCTTAACTCTTGCAATTCTTGCTTTGTCGCCTTTGCTGCTTGAATTTTTGGACATGTGTAATTCTCCAAGGAGACAGACAAAGTGATTTTGGTCTTATGCTTGAGTGTCAGTAGTGCTTGAAAACCAGCCAATTGCCTAGCATATTCTAAAATAATTATCTTGTTGCTGCAATATCTAGGTAAGAGGAATGGGTTACCTGTGAACCCGCTGACGCTAATGTAAGTAGATCATTGGTTTTGCAAGAACCAACACCCCCACATTTTAATCAGTTGAATGGCTTCAACGATCGACCTGTATCCTATTGTAGACGTATAAAAATGATAGTATTCTTAAATGAATATTTAATGTTCATTTTATTCACATTCCTCTATTTAGTTAAATTTAATTTAATTAAATCACCCGCATTCTTCTATTTAATTAAATAAATTATTCAATTTATTTAGTTAAATTCACTTAAGCCCTTTACATCATTTAATTGAATAAATCATTTTATTTAATTAAAATCCCTTCTTCTTACTTTTTAATTAAATTTACATTTAATTAATAGTTTACCCCAAATTGAATAAATCTAATTTATTTAATTTCCTAACTTGCAACCAAATTGAAATAAAGCAATTTATTTTAATTAATTCTATTTATCCTCACCCACTTGCATTTTCCTACATCTCCCACTTGCATCCTAACCCTATTCCTAATTTCTTCTAGAATCCATCTAATCCTAATCAATTAACCCAAATCCATTCATTATCTCCTTTCCCTAAATTTGAGGAGGTCACTTCTCAAATTTGGAGTAAAGTCTTCTAAAAAGCATTAAAGCCTTTATCCATTCAGCAAGCTAACTTGTTGAATACCCCCAAATTTGGAAGGACTCTTACAAATTTGTCTCCAAAGTCTTCAAACCATTAATGGTTAACTAACCCTTAGTGGCATGGTTAGAGACTTTTTGCCTAACTTAACCCAGGGGTCTCATCAAGCATTCATTGCTTTGACCATGGTTATCCCTTTAACCTTTGCACAAGAGTTTATCCCTTGGGTAAAAGCTTTATCCATTGGATAACCCTAACCCAACCTTAACCCTTACCTTCTAAGGTAAAAATGAGGTCTTCTCAAGCATTTAATGCTTCTTTCATCTCCTCTCAAGCAGTCTTATGTTGACAATTGTCACCATTTCATTGGTGAAAATTGTAAACATGGATTGATAACTTTCAATCCTGACCCTTGATTGACTCCTTCAATCTTGACCATCCATTGCCCTATTTTCACTATAAATAGAGCTCTCGTTCCTCCATTTTGAGGATCCATGCAAGCTTTTAGTGTCTCATTTACGCTCAAATTTATCAATACATCTAGCTTCTCTTTGTAATAGGAATTAATATAATAAGCATTTTAGACTATTTCCTTTATCATTAGCTTAAACCATTAACTAGTATATCATGTTAGGATAGTATTGCTACTAATCTTGTCATCTTATAATCTAGTTTACTTCATTTGTAAAATCATGCATAGATAGGATGCATTTCATATTTAAATCAATCAAAAGCATCCCTTGTTCTTGCATTTGTCATCCCTAATCCACTTTGCTCAGTGATCTAAGAGCAAAGGCATTGGCTTGAGGGACCTTGTGAGATAGAGAAACATGGAACCAACCTTGGGAAGTTGAATCATTCTTTATGACTCCATAACTTGCACCAAGAAGTCCCGTGGGTGTGTGAACAAGCCTCTTTGAGACCGCATTTTCACTTTTAAGTTTCATTGGCCCGCTTTTCCCACATAGACCTACATCTCCTATTAATTTTATTATTACAACAAAATTAAATGCATCATTTATCCTTTTGAAGTGTAATTTTGCTTGGGAGAGATGCAGCTGAGTATAATACTCCCATAACCTTTTTTGTCTTGGTTCTTCCCCCATCTTTCTTTCAGTCCTAAGCCCTGTAAATTTACCAGCTCAAGCGACCACCCATATCACATAAGAAGTCATGAAGAACTAATTTGTCTATTGGACTGCAATCATTTGATTGTGAATAATGTCAGATATTATCTGAGGCCAGTCAAAATAGTCCTTTTTGAGCTTGGGGTTATACCCTCACCGGTAGAGACTTAGACAGTTGATGCTTGGCATCAAACCGACATAATTTACAGAGAAACCTTTTTCCAGCTTTGATGGAGGAGAGATACTTCTCAGGGGGAGTAGTTGGTATTTGTAATTGGTTCTATGAACTGGTTGTATCTAGTATTTGTATTGCTTTGGCATTTGTTGTCAATGGGGGATAGATATCTATGGAAAAACTATCCTTTAGGGAGATATTATTCATTGGGGTAGAGATTTTTACTCTCTGCATTTGTATTTTGATTTCTGGTATTTTTTATCTATTCTGGAGATTGTTGGTTTTTAGTTTTTGGCATTTCTGCTTTGGCACTTAGATGGTTTTTCCATCTTGTGTTGCCATCAATGCCAAAGGGGGATATTGTTGGTATTATAGATTTGTTGCATTGGTTTTGTCATTGACATTGATGTCAACACTTATCCACACTTATCCTTCTAGAGATCTTTGGTTATGTTCACCGGCAAGTTCATTGACTTATGCACAGTCACCGGTATTTGGTTCACTGGCAGATTATATCATTCACCGACACTGAGGATGACTTCTTATCATCTGGAGATCACTTGGTCATGTCAAAGACATGGTTTGGACACTTGGTTTTGGTGATTTGGTTATTGGTCTAATCGGGTTGAGATATTTGCTATTACCGGCAAATTGGTCTAGGTTATGGACCAGCATGCGCTATCTATTCCAGATCAGCATGACATATTATGGAGATGGTTTAATTAATTAATATTATTGTTGAGCCGACATGATGCATCGCATCTTGACTTACTTGTAGTTGATTTTATTGTAATATTCATAGTAAGCCGACCTACACATTTGGTCTTAGGTTTTTGTATATATGTAAGATCTCATTTGTGAGATAAGGTAATAGGTAGAAGGAAAATAATGGTATATGGTTATGGTATTGTAACATGGTATGTGCAAATATTGAAGATCATATGAGCAGACCATAGAGAAGGTTCAAGGAAGGTTTGAAGGAGATAATCAAAGCTTAGCCAGTATTGAATCCAGCATTGGAGATGCTACTTTGAGCAATACATTATCATTGGATTTAATCATCCAATTGTATTCAATGAGACTCCCATTCTTGTGATTGAGCAGTGAGCTCTAAGAAGCTAGCCTTTCTGCATGTGCAGAACCCATTTATATACACATACTATCTGCAGTAGTATCATCCGATTGTGGGTAAGGTTTCCCACCATGGTTTTTCTCCTTACATGGTTTCCATGTACAAATCTCTATGTTATGTGTTGTGGATGTTATTTCTCTTTCTATTTCATGCATTAAGTTTCACCGGTATTTATATTAACTGTTAATCTATTTACCGACATTAAGTTTGGTTTACCGGTATTAAGTATCAAGTTTGATTAAGTTATATTTGGATGAAATTATTAGACAATTGATTCACCCCCCCTCTCAGTCGCCTCTTGTTGGTATTATGGATATGTTGCATTGGTTTTGTCATTCATGTCAACACTTATCCAAACTTATCCTTTTGGAGATCTTTGGTTATGTTCACCGGCAAGTTTAGTGACTTATGCACAATCATCATTATTTGGCTCACCGACACACTTTACAGAGAAACCTTTTTTTGGCTTTGATGGAGGAGAGCTACTTCTCAAGGGAGTAGTTGGTATTTGTAATTGGTTCTATGAACTGGTTGTATCTGGTATTTGTATTGCTTTGGCATTTGATGTCAAAGGGGGAGAGATATCTATGGAAAAACTATCCTTTGGGGAGAGATTATTCATTGGGGGAGAGATTTTTACTCTCTGCATTTGTATTTTGATTTTTGGTATTTTTGATCTATTATGGAGATTGTTGGTTTTTGGTTTTTGGCATTTCTGCTTTGGCACTTAGATGGTTTTTCCATCTTGTGTTGCCATCAATGCCAAAGGGGGAAATTGTTGGTATTATGGATATGTTGCATTAGTTTTGTCATTGATGTCAACACTTATCCACACTTATTCTTCTGGAGATCTTTGGTTATGTTCACCGGCAAGTTTAGTGACTTATGCATAGTCACCGGTATTTGGTTCACCGGTAGGTTATATCATTCACCAGCACTAAGGATGACTTGTTATCATCTAGAGATCACTTGGTTATGTCGAAGACATGGTTTGGACACTTGGTTTTGGTGATTTATTTATTGGTCTAATCGGGTTGACATATTTGTTGTTACCGAAAAATTGGTCTAGGTTATGGACCAACATGCATGTTCTATTCTAGATTAGCACTACACGTTATGGAGATGGTTTAATTAATTAATATTATTGTTGAGCTGACATGATGCATCACATCTTGACTTGCTTTTAATTGATTTTATTGTAATATTCTTAGTGAGCCGACCTACACATTTGGTCTTAGGTTTTGGTATATATGTAAGATCTCATTTGTGAGATAAGGTAATAGGTAGAAGGAAAATAACGGTATATGGTTATGGTATTGTAACATGGTATGTGTGAATATTGAAGATCATATGAGCAAACCATAGAGAAGGTTCAAGGAAGGTTTGAAGTAGATAATCAGAGCTTAACCGATACTGAATCCAGCATTGGAGATGCTACTTTGAGAAGTACATTATCATTGGATTTAATCATCCAATTGTAGTCAGTGAGACTCCCATTCTTGTGATTGAGCAGTGAGCTCTAGGCAACTGGCCTTTTTGCATGTGCAGAGCCCATTTGTATACACATACTATCTGCAGTAGTATCACCCGATTGTGGGTAAGGTTTCCCACCATGGTTTTTCCCCTTACAAGGTTTCCATTTACAAATCTCTATGTTATGTGTTGTGGATGTTATTTCTCTTTCTGTTTCATGCATTAAGTTTCATTGGTATTGATATTAACTATTAATCTGTTTATCGGCATTAAGTTTGGTTTACCAGTATTAAGTATCAAGTTTGATTAAGTTATATTTGGATGAAATTATTAGACAATTGATTCCCCCCCCCCTCCCTCCGCCTCTCAGTTGCCTCCAGGTCCTAACATGGTCATATACTGAAACATCCATGTGTGGAAGTGTTTATAATCTGGTTTCCCAAAGGCTCTTCTTAGCATGACAATCAGGTCTCTTTGGGGCTCTTGAAAATCCACCCTTAGAATATATGTCACCTTGAGGCCTATTTTCCTTGGCTCTGAGAGCCACGCCTCATTAATATGCCTCTTGTAATTAAAACTATTCTTTACAAACAAAGAGATAGCATGTTCTTCTATAGTCATCAAAAAAAATTTAGGCACTGGTATCCCAAAGATCATCACTAGAAAACATGAAAAAATGAGAAGAAAAATAAAGAAAAACGCAACAAAAACCAACCTAGAAGGTTGGAATGACGGAACTCAGATTTCACGAAAGAAATTTGTGCAAATGAAGGAAAATCAGCCATTTTGGCATATTTCTAATCCCCCTTCTATGACCGTACAACTTCACAATGTTGGCATTTTTTATGTTTATGTTGTGATTGTCATTGATGGACACACACTTGCATTGAGATCCTCTTTATATGTATAAGTTAGAGCACAACCAGTATTTGTCCCAACTGATATGTTATATTATAGTCTTTAGACTATTGATGTTTTGCAGAATGTGTTTCCCTGTCTGAAGCAGCATGTTGACCCCCAGTGGTATGAGGGATTAAAGTGGCATAACACATTTTTACCAGTCTTCATTTTTGTCAAACCAGCAACCGGCATTTTGTATGAACCGGTAATACTCTGTGATGAGTTACCAACCGACATTTTGTGATGAATTACCATCCACTGATTGCTTGATGGTGCCGACACATTAACGGTGCTTTTTGTGTCATGGTACCAAGTATGTCCAGGTTCATTGAACCTAGGAAATTGTAATGTAATCCTATTGGACCGACATGAAATGTAAGGACATCATGTCTAGGGTTTTAGGTTGTTGATGAGGTCGCAGCAAAAGTTTATGTTGTTGTTAGGGTTTAAGGTGGTTGAGGAGTTGGAAAGAATATGAATGTGTAGAAGACTGAAGTAATGCAGGAGTGCATTAAGAATGAGCTATCAAGGATCTAACCGAGCAGTCTGTGCTATTAGATAGATCAAACACTTGTTGATTACTCACATCTTTGACAAGTCTGCAGCCCTTAACCGGGTAGGCCCAAAAGCCTTTTTGTAAATCCTCTAACAAGGTGGTTCACATCTGTGGATCTAAAATCCTCTAGCAAGGTAGACTTTAATCGGACTTATCTCCTAACAAAGATTGAGATTCCTAACAGGATCTGTTCTGGTAAAGAACATTGTAAGACCTTAACCGGTCTGGTTCCTATTCTGCAGATAGTTACTTGTGAGTTCCATCTCACCATGGTTTTTCCCATTTGGGTTTCCACATCAAAATCTCTTATGTTATGGTGTTTTTGCTTCTGTGGGTGAATGCATTATTAGCTATTTGGTTTGCATATTTGTTAACCGGTTTGTCTGCTAAATTGTTTTACCGATTTACTGTCAATCTTGAAAAGTGTTTAAGTGCAAATATTTTTGGCATACTAATTCACCCCCCCTCTTAGTATTCAACAATTGGTATCAGAGCCTACCTTTCTATAAGTTTAACCACTTGGAAAGAGATATGGGGGAATACACATTGAGGGAACTTACCCACCGGCTCACTCAGTCTAAGCAAGCCTATGATGATCTTATGGTCAAATACAAGGCATCTCAAGCAAAAAGGAGAGAACATGCAGAAAAGTTGATGGAGCTATCTGAAAATAGTTCTTTAGATGAAGTAGACATGGAAGCCCTAATTGCTGTAGTAAATAAGTTGAATGAATCAAATTCCAACCTGAGAAAGGAGTTGGAAGGACTAACTATCTGGATGTGTCAAGAGCTTGAGAATTGGAGGAAAGCTGAAGATCTGGTGAAAGAAAGAGATCATGAGATCTCCAAGCTAAAACAAGAGATGGGTGCCCTAAATGCTCAACTCCATGCAAGCAAAGTGGAAAAGGAAGACATACAAGGAGAACTGAACACTGCCATCTCTGAGAATGAGAACCTATTGGAAACAAATGTTGCTATTTCCAAAGAACTCTGTAAGTCAAAGGAAATACTTGCTAAGTTCAACAAGAGTACTATCAAGCTAGAGCAAAAGCTTGAATCTACCAAACCGGTCAAGAATAGCAATGGACTTGGTTATTCCTATCATGAGGAAGGTGAGACCTCTGGTACAAATGCTGGAACATCAAAGAAACAACTGACATCAAAGGATAAAGGTAAGAAAAAGTTTAAACCTATTTGTTTCAACTGTCTTAAAGAAGGACACACTGCAAATGTGTGTAGGAGTAAGGCTTACAATAATTTTCCTTATTTCCTAAATGGTAAGCCTAGATCCTATAGATTTGATGGTAACTATTATGCATGCAACAAGTATGGGCATAGAGCATCTGAATGCAGGTCTGTTATGAATAACACTAGAAGATATCCTCAAAGGACCTAAGGAGTTGGTCCTGAACCTTTTGTGAACCGGAATCACAACCGGTTTAATGCCTTCAATCATCAGCCAAGAAGCGGTGGTTATCAAGGGGCAACCGGATGGAGAGAAAATTGTATGATCTGTCATGGTCATGGTCACACTACTACAACATGCAGAAGGAAGAATGGAAACATGAACAATGGACCTTGGAGAGCACCTGGATTGGTTTGCTATCACCGCAACAAACTGAGTCACATTGCCAGATTCTGTAGATCAAGAAAGAACATATCTGATGATATATCGGTCACTCTGGAAGGAAACATTGAGGTTGACACTGTTCAAGCGGACATGAACAAAATCTGGAAGGAGAAACCAGAGGTGTTACAAGAGGAACCAGTTTCTGCACCTTGTGTGGAAATCACGGAACCAACAAACTAAGCTTCAAAAAGCTTAGGGGGAGCAAACGGCAAAATGTTTCGAACCTTCGGTTTTCACCGTTAAAAGTCCTTAACCGGTATGTGATACCTGTCATTTGGCAGAAGACCGGAAATGGTAAAAAGGCAAATTAGGGTTTACGCCCTAATGGAGGAGCATTAATGATGGTAGGTAAGGAATATGTTTAAAAGCATTTTTCAAATCATTTCTCACTATCAGTTTTCGAGCGAAGAAAAGTTTTTCAAAGAGCAGAGTGATGAAAAGGCAATTTGAGCAAAGATTTTGAGAAATTGAGAAACCGCAAAGGACATTCAAATTTAAACTGGAAACGATCAAGTGGAGAACACAAAGCGGTGATTCAGCAACCGATGGAGTGTGAAGTGAAGGAGAATCAGCGAGCCCTAATTTCTCATGTTTCAAAAGGTATTTCTTGAGTTCTTAAGATTTCTATCATGGCTTCCGCATCTCATACCAGTTCTAGTGCATCTATCGAGTCTGCAAGTTTTATTCAATGGAAGTCCAAGTATAATGCCCTATCACAAGTTCCAGTTGGTGTGATAGTAGAAGAGGGAATTTCTAACTACATAGATTGTAAGATTGAAGACCTAGGGTCTCTAGCTATGCACACCCAGTTAGGTTTATTTTGTGGAAAAGATAAGAAGATCAAACTGGAGTTTAATATTTTGAAGAAGAAAAAACTCCACAATGTTGTTTACTTCCTAGAGGATTTCACAAAGGATCATATAAGGATCATTCTGAGAAGATTCCATGGTGATAAGATGTACCTAGAGAGAACACATGACATCACACCGCAGGCAATTCATGCAGTCACTAGATTCTACAACACAGGGGAAGTGCCAGCTCTGAGGACGGTAAGCAAAACTGAAATGTCCAAGCTCACCAGTTCAGTGAGCGACTCATGAGGCATGACAGTAAATTCTATCAAGGATGATCTGGTGAAGTATGCATGCATGGTGATTAGATACCAGACATTCTCAGCCAGCAGAATTAACTCTATATCTGCTGCAGTGGTAAATGCCTCTTACAAGATGATAAAGGAGGATGCATCATTTGATCTGTGCACCGATATGCAGAGACAACTCCTGTTGAATCTAAAGTCAATCAAACAGGATAATGCACTTAGGTTCAAGTTTGGACAACTATTGGTTGGATTGTTCTTCTATTTCCAAGGCTACTTTCCAGGAGTAGGAGATGTCCAATGGTCTGGTGACCAACCGGTGACCAAGCAAATCAAGGAAAGCATTGAAGCAATTGGAACCAGCTACCCTGATGTTCTGAACAAGTATTTAGATGAATTCAGAAGGAAAATGAGTCAAAGAGTAAGGATATCAGGTGAAATCATCAAGAAATATGAAGATGATATTTGCTTCACCATCCATGTAGATAAATGCATAATGGAGGCTGTTGAGCCTAGACAGGAAGAAGTGGAGGCAATGGGCTATGAGGTGATGTATGATATGCTGGAAGGGTATGCCTCTACCCTTATTACCTCACCGCTTGATCCTAAGGCAAAGAGAACCGACACCTACCTAGAGAGGATAGCACCGGTTGAGGAACCACCAGCAATGAAAGAAAAAGAACCGACAGTAAAGAAGGCAAAGGCAGTGCCTGCAACATCAGCATCGGTTACTACTGCAACTCCAAAAGTGACCAAGAGGTCACCAGCCAAGAAGAAACCAACACTAGCTAAAGTGTTCGAGAGAAAGAGGAAGATAAGGAATACCTCTCCAGACTTAGAAGAAACCGTGTCTGAGGAAAAACCAAAGAAAACACGTCAAGCAAAGAGGAAGACAAAGAATGAACCGACATCTTCTGCACCAGTAAATATAGATATCTCTTCCTACAAACCTTTGACACATTGTCAAAGAACAATAAAGAATATTAGGAGAAAAGTGCTAAATGACTTAATTGAGTATTTTGACAATTTTAATGATGATAAAAAGGAAGCGGTTGAAAAGGAAATAATTCAGTATTTATGTGCTAATGACCGATCACCCTTAGAGATTAAGTCTTAGACACTGGATTCTTTATATATGTCATTAGACAATAGATGGTGCATTGCCATAGAAAAAGAATAGGAAATTAGGGAGAAATTTTTTGCACAGTACTTTCCCGACCTGTCAAATTCTGAATTGTTTGATGTTATTGACCAAAATAAAGGACTCTTCTTCACTAGAAGAAGAAGACTCTGGCTGTTAGAAGGTAGAGTTGATGATGTCAAAAAATACACTCATCTATATATGAGAACCATTGTCCAGACTTGTAAAGCGCATCTAGCCAATCGGCAAGCTGAAAAAGAACCGATGATATCCAAACCGGATGAAGTATTTGATAATGAAGGAAATTTGGTTGTTGAACCGATCGACACCATTGATGTCGATGCTCTGGATGTTGAGGATGATACTCAGGAAACACCATCTAAGGCAACAGGGCAGGAGCAACAGGCTAAACGGGTTGATAAGCAAGCCGAGGATAGATAGGAAGCGGCAAAGGAAGAGGCAGAGTAGAGGAAAAAGGATGAAGAAGAGAAGCGAAAAAGGGATGAAGAAGAGAAGAAGAAGAAAGATGAAGAAGAGAGAAAGAAGAAGGATGAAGAAGAGAAGAAGAAGAAATATGAAGAGGAGAAGAAGAAGAAGGATGAATAAGAGAAAAAGAAGCAAGAAGATGAAAAGAAAAAGAAGGAAGAAGAAGATAAGGAATAGGAGAAGAAGAAGGAAGCAGAGAAGAAGAAGAAGGAAGAGGAAGAAAAAGAAGAGGAAAAGAGGAGAGAAGAAGAGAAAAGGAAGAAGGAAGAGGAGGATAAGGAAGCAGAGAAGAGGAGAGAAGCGGAGAAGAAGAAAGCGGAAGAGGACAAGGTAGGAGAAGTAGAGAAGAGCACCCAGATGGAGACTCTGAAGGCAACCGGGATTCAAGGCAAACTAGCTGATCTCTCAAGTCCTATCGATCTCCAGTCTACAAGTGAAACAGAGCTAATGCAGAGCATCAAGGTAGCTCAAGAGTGCCTTGAAATCATTTGACGGAAGAAGGAGCAGGATGTAATTCAAGCGGTTGTAGATACGCTTACCGGTTTGATACCTGGTACAAATCTTCCCAACACTGATTCATCACTAGCTAAACTCAAGCTCCTATGCACAGTAGTGGATGATCAAGTGCAAAGCCTTGAAGAGGCAACAGAGGCTAATGTCAAGAAGGAGCATAAAAATCTCTTAATATAGCTCTGGTGAAGAAGTTGAATGAGCTCCGGATTGAACTAAAGAAAGAACAAAAGGATACAAGGGACGCTCTAGATGAGGGGAATCTGCTACTCAGCAAAATCTGCCAACCCCATCTATTTTATGATGATGTGCTAGCTCAGAAGCAAAAACTTGAAATGGACTTGCAGTCCTACTTGAGTACATTCAAGCCGCCTTATGATTCCTTTACAACTTATGGGCAAACCGTTCACTGGTTTCACATCTAGTCAGCAAAAATGGAGCAAGAGATCAGCACTCGATCTAGAGATTTGCAGGAGCTCCAATTGGTTCTACTACCACAATTGCAAATTCTTCAGAAGTGCTATATGAACCTGGATGCCTTAATAGTTACACAGGAGATGAGCACAATTGATGCCATGGAAGAATAGGTCTCCCAGATGCAGACAGAGCAAGAAGTAGCCACCTCCCTACTTGAGTCCTGGTCTTTGCCAATGAAACAATTCTTGCAGGACTTTAAATCTATTTTTGACAAGTATCATTCCTTGTTGTCATAAACCTTTTTTTAAGATCAAATGAAAATAGGGTTGTTCAGCTGTACTTTGTCATTGTTGGCAAAGGGGGAGAAGAATTCTATTTGGAGAAGTATCTGGTAATCAAAATTTTGATTCTATGCTTTGAATATCTCAATGTTTATGCTCTATATGCAAAAGTTCTATACATTGTATTGTTAAAGAGAGAGTGTATATGCTTAGGGGGAGCAATTCTGCTAATGGCATGATTTTGTTGTAAAACACTTAGATGTCAAAATTTTATTTTCCTAAGTGTTGCCATCAATGCCAAAGGGGGAGATTGTTGGCATTTTTTATGTTTATGTTGTGATTGTCATTGATGGACACACACTTGCATTGAGATCCTTTTTATATGTATAAGTTAGAGCACAACCGGTATTTGTTCCAACTGGTATGTTGTTTAATCATCTTTAGACTATTGATGTTTTGTAGAATGTGTTTCCCGGTCTGAAGCGGCATGTTGACCCCAAGCGGTATGAGGGATTAAAGCGGCATAACACATTTTTACCAGTCTTCATTTTTGTCAAACTGGCAACCAGCATTTTGTATGAACCGGTAATACTCTGTGATGAGTTACCAACCGACATTTTGTGATGAGTTACCATCCACCGATTGCTTGACGGTGCTGACACATCAACGGTGCTTTTTGTGTCATGGTACCAAGTATGTCCAGGTTCATTGAACCTAGGAAATTGTAATGTAATCCTATTGGACCGACATGAAATGTAAGGACATCATGTCTAGGGTTTTAGGTTGTTGATGAGGTCGCAGAAAAAGTTTATGTTGTTGCTAGGGTTTAAGGTGGTTGAGGAGTTGGAAAGAATATGAATGTGTAGAAGACTGAAGTAATGCAGGAGTGCATTAAGAACGAGATATCAAGGATCTAACCGAGCAGTCTGTGCTATTAGATAGATCGAACACTTGTTGATTACTCACATCTTTGACAAGTCTGTAGCCCTTAACCGGGTAGGCCCAAAAGCCTTTTTGTAAATCTGCTAACAAGGTGGTTCACATCTGTCGATCTAAAATCCTCTAGCAAGGTAGTCTTTAATCGGACTTATCTCCTAACAGAGATTGAGATTCCTAACAGGATCTATTCTGGTAAAGAACATTGTAAGACCTTAACCAGTCTGACCTTAACCGGTCGGGTTCCTATTTTGCAGATAGTTACTTGTGAGTTCCATCTCACCGTGGTTTTTCCCATTTGGTTTTCCACGTCAAAATCTCTTGTGTTATGGTGTGTGTGCTTCTGTGGGTGAATGCATTATTAGCTATTTGGTTTGCATATTTATTAACCAGTTTGTCTGCTAAATTGTTTACCAGTTTACTGTCAGTCTTGCAAAGTGTTTAAGTGTGAATATTTTTGGCATACTAATTCACCCCCCCTCTTAGTATTCAACACACAAAACACACCTTGAGATTCCGGGGTTCTGGAGTTCCGAGACAAAACACAAAGAAGCTTGGGACTCTGGAGTTCTGGAGTTCTGAGGCTCTGAACAGAACACAAAAACACACCTTAGGAATCTGAGGTTCTAGAGTTTTGAAGTAGGACACAAACGCACCTCGGGAGTGTGGAAATCTGAACTTCTGAGGTGGAACATAAAACAAGCTTGAGATTTTGGGACTCCAAAATTCTGAAACTGACCACAACAAAACATGAAGAACTTGGGGTTTTAGGGTTCCAAAATACCAAAGCTTCAACAAGACAAATCTTCAAGGCTTCGAAACTCTGGGGTTTCGAAGTTCTGAGGTCTTGAAGTGAACACAAAAAAAATGAGGACCTCGGTACTTGGGGGTTCTGAAGTTTCGAGGTCCTAAAAAAAACATAGAACAAAACAAGGAAACCAACCCAGAACTCTACGATTTCGAGGTTGGTACAAAACAAGAGGAAGATCACCTTGGGACTCCATAGTTTCAGGGTTCCAAAGTGATCAAAAGAAAAAACAAAATAAAAAAGAAAGAAAAACAGAAACAGCAAGGGGGGCCAACATTTTGAAATTCAAGAAAATGATGGGGTGGGTATGCAAGGCATAACAAATGGTGACTATTTGGGATAAATGACTCTAGGCATTTTAGAACTTTAGAATCTTTGATGTAACCTGGCGCCTAAGGTTACTATCACTTAAAACAACATATAAGAGCAAAATATGAGTGAACTCATGAACAAGCAATCAAATCTGGGACTGAACAAGACCAACTCTTAAGTGTGTGTGTGTGTGATTCATTACACTATCTTGCTCAATAATGAAGATAAGCAAAGGAAATTGGGCCCAAGATATGTAAGCAAAGTCAATCAACGTGTTTCGTGCAAGGTCATCCTAGGCATATCTCTGCCCAATCGGGAATCCATATCCCCAAAGAGATACTTCTAGCTCCTGTCAAGCAGTGCTCCATTGCCAGCCAAGCGTCCATAGCCCCAGTGGAGATTACTTGAAACACCCAAATTTAGTTGTTGCAAGTGAGTTATTTTTTTTCTCTTTTACTTTTTTTAGACCTTTTTTCTCTTCATAGAATATAGAATGATTATTTCTTCATAACCTAAAAAGCAACTTTCAAACATTGAAGTCCGATTATTGGGTTGAGAGCCACGATGGACAACATAAAACATCCTGACTTCTGATTTTTCGCTCAAAAACAAGTTCATCTGATATCTTACAAAAAAAATTGATGTAACTTAGTGTGATGGTGGTGCTGAGTAATCAAGTTAGCCTTTTCCAATTGAGAGTCAAGAACTCAAATCATAATTAAACCATTATATATCACCTTGGATGAATGTAGACAAGATTTCAATATTAACCAAACAATAATGAAGTTATAAAGAGAAAAGAGTTAAAGTTTCTCAATATTCTCCAACCTATTATGCAAAGAACACCCATCCTTTAGAATCCTTGAGAATAAACATGTGTCCCAACACAACAAAACAAAATGAATAAAACAAGACAAACGAATCGAAGAAAACAAAAAAGGAAACAAACACGCAGCAAAAATAAAACCATGCAACCAACTCACAAACTTAGGAAAACAACAAAGCAACAAACCAAAATAAAATGACTAAACTACTATAGTACAAAAGATACATCTCCACTGAGGATTAATTGAAGTAATTCTTGAGGAACTGACCATTGACGGGCAATGGTATAAGTTCTCCAATCAAGGAGCTCAAGGGGAAGGTATTTTCTCCTAAGATTTCAGCAATATGATAAGGACCTAACCACAACCTCTCAAAGCTATGATGATCGCCCTTATTTTCCTTGGCCTTGTCCCATAATAGAACTAAGTCAGAGATCTGAAAGGCTTTCACCTTAGCTCTTTTATCAAACCATCGCTTAACAACTGCTTGATGCTTAGAAAAGTGTTCCAGGGTATTTATCCTTTTCTCATCAAGTTTTAACAAATTCAGGAGGTGCACTTCCAGCTAGTCCTCAATTTCAAGTTTTTTTATTATTTGGATGACAAGTATCTATAAATTTACCAAGAAAACAAGAGTTTGGCCATAAACAAGATAGTACAGAGAAGTCCCTAGGGCGGCTTTAACTCTGATGTGATCAGCCCATAGGACGTATCTCAATTGATTGTGGCAATCCCTTGGGTTTTCCTCAAGCAGCTTCTTAATAACATCTAAAATATTCTTATTCGTGGATTCAAATACTTCATTACATTGTGGATAGTAATTAGATGAAAATTTCAAGATTACCTTGTACTCGTATGACCATTGCATTAATTGTTTTGAAGTAAAAGCAAAGCCATTGTCACATACCAGAGAAAATGGTATACCAAACCTGGTGACAATATACTCATCAATGAATTTGAGAACAATTTCTGCAGTGGCATTCATGCATGCTATGGCCTTCGTCCATCGGGTGCAATAATCTGTTGCCGTGAGAATGAACCTATGTCCTATGGCCAAGTTAGGATTAATAAGAACCGACAAAATATAATGCCCATTGGGAAAGTGGTCTTACCTCGAATACTGGTTGGAGAGGCATGGTGGGATTCCCTTCTCTCGAAGCTATTGTTTGACAAGTATGGCAGTGTCTAACGTGTTCATGGGTATCTTTAAAAATGTTGGGCCAATAATAGCCTGCTTTCAATATCCGATGTGTTGTAGCATCTATCGACCCATGGCTTGTACCATACTTCCCATGAAATTCCTCAATCATCTTATGAGCCTCTTGCTGATCTAGACACCTAAGATAGATGCCTTCATAATTCTTTCTGTATAGTGCAGAATCTTTGATCATGTAATTAGCACTTTTGAGCCTTAAAGCTCATCTTTGTGTGGTAGTCAACCCCTCAAGACACTTGTTATTTAGCAAGATAAAAACCAAATTAGTGTACCATGGGTCCTAAGTGAATGACTATAACATATATTACTGGCACTGAATTTGAGGGATATCAGTCGCCATAGCTTGAGACAAACCCTGGCCTCTAACTAACCTCATTGGATGGATTTATAGATTGAATTCTTGTAGAATGTCCATCCATTTCCCTCGATGTTCCCCCAGCTCTAATTGCATGAGCAGTGGCTTAACTGCTTGATCACATACAATTGCGTATATCTTGCTCCTCAAGATATAGTGTCTAAATTTCTTAACTGCTCTTAACAAAGAAAAATCTTTCTTCTCGAGAGAAGAATATCATACCTCAACATTCTTAAAAGGGGAGCTCATTAATGAGATTGGTTTTTCATCCCCTACTTGTCTTTGTGTCAAAACAGTGGCACCAAAATGCAATGAGGCAAAAGAATATATGTAAAATAAGAGAGTATAATCAGGACTAGTCAATATGGGAGCTTCAACGATGGACTATTTAATCTGGGCAAACGCCTCTTTTGCTTCAGCACTCCACTCAATCTTGGCATCCTTCTTCATCATTTTGTTTAGTGGCTTGACTATCTCCACAAATCCGGTGATGAATTTCCTCACAAAATTAATCTTCTTGAAGAAAGATCTCATTTCCTTTATATTCCTAGGCATCTGCAATTTCAACAATGCTTCCACTTGATCCGGGTCAATGGATATTCCTCTTTCAGAGATTACATGACTAAGGAGGTTCCCTTTAGAAACCCTAAACACACTTTTTGGGATTAAGAGATATCTGAAACTTTCAGCCTCTTTCTAGAACTTTGCGGAGGTGGTCCGAGTAATCTCCCCTAACTTTGGAGAATATGGTAAGGTCATCCATATATATGATAATGCATTTACCAATCAAGTCAATGAAGGCTATGTCCATTGCTCTCTAAAATGTTTCCATGGCATTAATCAACCCAAATGTCATCTCGTGGTATGCATAAGTCCCACTTTGTAGTGAATGTTGTCTTTATGTGGTCCTCATGGTTCACCAACACATGGTTATATCTAGAATAATCATCAAGGAATGACATCATCTGTGAACCATTAACAATTTGTAATACCTCATCCAGGGAAGGGAGTGGATAATTATCTTTCTCCAATGCTTTATTGAGCTTATGAAAATCAACACAAAGTCTAATCTCTCCATTATTTTTCCTTACTTCCATGAGATTAGCAACCCAAGTGGAGTGGCATATGGGGAAAATAATCCTAGCAACAAGCAACTTTTGAACTTCTTTAAAAATCAAGGGCTCTATCAATGAATTGACCGGTCAATGCTTCTTCCTAAATGGCTTCGCATTGGGTTTCAAAGGTATAACATGTGTGATAATAGATGTATCAAATATTTTCAAGTCTTCATATCCCCATGCTATAACATCAATGTACTCTTTCAGGATTTGTATAATTTTCTCCCTCTCAATGGGAGTGAAAATTTTCCCAATATAAACTATCTTCTCTTGACCCTCTTGATCAATATTATGTCGTTCATATTTTCTAGCATCTGAGTCGTTGGTCATTCTTTCTTTTACCCTAGGGTCAGAATCAAAAAGTCATTCTAAAGTGACCATACCTTTGGGATTACATTTGTAGGTAGATTGATAATTTCTTCATCAACAGTGCCTGATCTATCATCTTCTTCAATAATCTTCTCCTCAAAAGCACCAAAACTAGCTAGGAAAGCTAGGATGTGTCTATCATCTTCAAAAACTTGAAAATGCTTGATATTATTGGGTACAGCTGGTGTGGAGACTAACTCTATGGAAAATATTTTCAGAGGAGATTGACTTACTAGTTCTAGTGTACTTGCTACTACAACCAATGCATCTGATATTTCGTTTACTTTCCTAGGCACTGAATGGATGTCAAAAGCATTGAAGTCTTCAATAAATCCCCATACTTGATTTATATATGTTGCTATCCTTTTGTCGTGATATGCATACAAACTTCTTATTTTCTTAACCACCAATTCGGAATCTCCTTGCACTCTTAAGCATTTAGCTCCCTTTTTATGGGCGAAGAGGAGTCCTCTAACTAAGTCTTCATATTCAGTCATATTGTTGGTGCAAAGGAATTGGAGTCAATAGGAGGCTAAAAAGGTCTTCCCTTTGGGAATGGTTAATTCAACTCTTGCTCCACTACCTTGTTTAGATCTAGATCCATCAAACTTTAGAAACAAGATTTCATCCTTCAATTTTTTATTTTTTTTCAGCTTGATTTCAATGATCAACGGCTGAAGATTACTCTCGGAAGAGGGTTGCTACTCCTCGAGATTGATATCTTCCAATATCTGAGGTTGTTCATTTACACACTCTGGGAGTACTTCAACCATAGTGGAAGTGTATTTCTCTACTTGAAGCTCCATGGAAAGTTGAGTCTCCTCATCCTCCTACTTGCCTATCTCGATTAGAAGGACCTCCTTCTTGCACTTCTTTGGTTGGGAAGCTTCTATTATAACGTTATTTCTCTAGAGAATTACTTTCTCATGATTTGGCACTTCAATTTCTTCAACTTTGGTATAACAATCAGTATCTTCATCAGCTTTGTAACTTCATTTTGACAAGGGATGCAAGATATCTTCGAGTGTTCCTAATGATGTATCCTACACCATTGTGGGAGAAATAAATCTTGTACGTTGACGTCATCTCCTAATAGGCACATCCCTTGTTTCATCCCTATAATGAAATCCTTAATCCTCCCCATATGATCTGCCACATTAACTTGGTGGGACTAGGGAGTTGTAGGTGCAGAGAAGGTGAGAATTTCATTCTCTATAAACTCCTGGACTCACTTCAGCATGTGCCCTCATTGGGAGCCCCATAATCCGTAACCAATTTCTTCAACTTGGGTTCATTGTCAATTTGTATCTGGTTACTTACACCCTTCCATGGAAGCCATAAGTATGTAAAACAAGTTGAAAAGTAACCTCCCAAATTCTTTGACCAATCTCTACTAAGAAGCATCCCATATACTTCTGGAATGTCAACTACTTGGATGTCAATGTAATGGGATATGCACGGATCAACTCCCAACTGAATATACATATCTTTCAACTCCCTAATCGCATTCACCTTAGTCATGTCTAATTGTACCACCTAACTATTTGCGTGCACCAGGTTAAGACCAATCTTCTAACATATGGAATAAGGCATTACATTTCCAAAAGCACCAGAATCTACCAAACAGTTATGCAATTTTTTTCCACATATCTTTAGGCTGAGTAAAAATGGGGGGTTTTTGAAGGCATCATTATTGATATTTGCATTGACCCCATTCAAGTCAACCATCTTAACCTCACTGCTTTGAGATTCCAACTGTTTTTAATTTCTTAAGAAGGGCCTTCTTTTGTTCGGGACAATATCTCAACACTTCCATTAATGACATAGTTGTTGCAGTCCTCTCCATCTCCTTGGTAACATCAAAAGATCCTTTTACAATATATTCTTGGCCTTGTCCCTATCTAGGACATATTCCTTGAAAATATTGAGGAGGGGGGGATTGTTTCTTGTGTTCACATCAAGAGGCATAAATCCACCTTTTGGGGAGGTGGTTTTGTCAATGGTGCCTTGCCTTGACTTTTGAGGTTGTAATTGTATCTAGTTTGAAAGGCTTGTGCATCATAAACACATGGTTCACCTTCAGCTTCTACTTTAAACTCTTTGTAGAGGAGTGTGTCAACCAACATTGTTGTATTAACCTTTTCAGGTTCCTCATTAGAGCACACTTTTGATTGAGAATTAGCTTGAGCAATCCTAATCATTTTCTCAAACTGGGCGCAATTGACTTCCGAATGTGACGTCGTATCATTTAACCTAAACCAATAAGTTAGAAAATTCATATCCGCCAGTTAACACTTTGTGTGTTGTTATGGTTATCTCTTGCATTAGGATGGTCATGGTTTACCCCACCATTGTTTAGACCCATGTTCCATTGTCTATTGTACGGCTTGGAGTTATATCTTTGATTTTGATTATGATTTTTAAAACCATGCTGGTTATTATATGATTGGGATTGGTTGTATCCTCCTGAGGATTTATCTTTAGTTGACTAAGATCTAAAGTGACTTGGGAAATCATTTTATTTAAAGCTTCTACTTCAACAGATATATGTGATCCTTGACTCTTAGGCGTCAAATTTGGGGCTTGGTTTGTTGTGTGTAAGTTACCATATTATTGCCCTGTCCCATGTATTTGATCGGCGTACTATGTTTGGACAGGGTTAACATTGGCATTGTTTTGCCATTGCAAAGCTTGTGTAGCAAATTGTTGACTATCTTGAGGTTGAGGTGCATAAAGTGGTATTGTGTTCATTGTTGGGGCTCCTATTGGTAAGGATGACGATACTCCAGGGAGTTGGTTGTAGTTTCCTTGGTTCACTCCTATGGGCAAGTTGTATCCAATCCCCCCAGGTGTATGATTCAATTCTTGATTAATGTTGATTGCCAATGCATAAACTTTTTCCAAGGTATCCCTTTGATCTTTAGGAACACTCTTCTTGATAAACATCACAATCCATGGGTCAATGGCTCTCAAATACAAATCAATTGCTACATTTGGTGCTACTTGATAAGGAGCATGTAACCTCTTGTATGCCCTTTGGAAGTTGGTATTGAAAGTTGTCAAAGGTTTGTTAGGTAACTTCTTAAGGGAGGCAAACTAATGTTACAAAGTTCCAGGATCAACATACACTCGAAATTGATTGATAAAAGATTTCTTGAAAACATCCCAACCATTAATGGAATTTGCTAGAAGAGTTAGATACCAATTATATTTGTTTTCCCCAAGTGAATATGGGAAAAGTCTACATACCACGTCTTGATGTTCAATTTTTTTATGAGCCACTGCATCCTTGAATGCTTCAAAATGCTCATTTGTGGTCCTAGGCCCCCCAAAGTAGAACTTACTACAGAATTTGTCTAGATTCCTAGGTAGGTCATGTATCCATCCAAGTATATTTCCCAATGGTTTATGATCTTGGTTGAAGTAGGCCATTGCAGGTGGTGATGGTGGACATTGAGTTATGAAAGGTATAGTGATGGGTTGAGGACTAGGGATTAGTTGGTCTCCTATGTTGGGTTTGGATGATTGTACTAGTGAGTCTGTTGAAGGTTGTCCTTTAGATTTATTTCTCTTCTTCCTAGTTACAAGTCCTAACTCTACTAAGTCTGATGGAGAAGATTTACTCCTAAGAACTTTATGAAACCTCTCCAGAGATAATATATGCTCCAACTTAGTATCTCAATTTCTTAGCAGTGGAGGAGATGGTTGAGGGTTTCTTTGAGCAAGGAGTTTCCTTTGTGCCTCTGCTTCTATGTGTATACCCTTCTGTCTTTCATGGTCAAGGACTTATCATGTTTGTAACCAATCACTATGATTCCTTCTACTGTCTTGAGAAAGAGTAAGGTTGGGGAGGGATTTCCTCTTGTTCATAGTTGAGGTTGGGTTGTGTGAAAGGTAAAATTATGTCTCCTGGGAGCACCATGTTAAGTCATATTGTGACCGTGCAATTGGAATTCAAGAGAAATTATTCCTGCCCTCCTTCTAGTGCCAGTTTCTATTGATGGGTGTTTTGACACACTCTCCAGCAGTCATGTAGTTTATGTGAACACTCAACACCTCTCTTCAAAAGAAATCAATCTCGAAAGACTAATTATTCCAAGGTCTCTATAGTCAGATCTCAACGGTGGTGAGCAGCTCAATGGCTGATATGATTGTACCTGTCAAGGGGCCTGCTAGTTGTAAATACTTTGAATTGCCTATTTTTTTGTATTTTCTGATTCTCACTTGATAAAGAAACTTTAAAAGATCAGTCAGGGTAACAAGAGACAATAACTAAACCAATATTGAACATCTTGGTGTACTACAAAGTCAATGGATCACAACAAGGTATTATTAATAACATCTAATCAGCATTCAAAAGGGATGTTCCACCAAATATGTGAAGTCATACAACCCACACATGAACGAAAATGGCAATCACAACATTAGATAATCACTCTACTATTTTATCATCATACACCATTAATATGCGCAATATGATTCATAAAACAATAAAGCTTGGAATAACAAGTTGTTGATTCAAATGAAAGAAGATACCAGACTATGAAGAATAGAAACCCATAGAGAATGTATTATGGATCAAGCAATCCACAATTTTCTTTTGTATTAATCCTTATAAAATGAATAATAGTACTTCAAGAGTTTATGAGAAAGAAATTGCATAAAACTAAATTATCTAGCTAAATGGCTTTGAATCCTCAATTCGTGGACCCTCAAAATGGCCCAGATTCTACAATTTTTAGAGTCTTGCCCTACATCCTAGGAAATAATCATGCCTACATACTAGAGTTACAAAAAAGGAGTTATAGTCGACATTCAAGCCTTTTCTTGAAAAATCCAGTTAAGTGTTACTAAACCGGCATTACATGTCTACTTCTAAAACGGTGTTCCAATAGCAAGTATTTCAAAACATGCAGAAATAACGTCTCAAAAAGAAAGTCTAAGGTACAACTCCAATTGAAAGCTAAGTTGAGATGGTGGTGGTAGTGATCCGACATGAATTCATCCTCCAAAACTACCCATTCATCCTTCACTTCTTCCTCCAGTTTTGGTAGTTGTTAATAAATCATTCCAAAGAAGCAGTCGGTGGATCGGCAATATGACTTATCTGAAACTTAGATAATCTGAGTATCTCTTTTACACCTTTCTACTTTACCAACCATCATATCCATTAAAGTCTCAGCACCTTGAGATTGGAATATTACATACATATATATATTCATCATATCTACAGTGAACTTAGCAGTCTCTGAAAAATGAGCCGCAACATACGAATCCCACTAACTGAGTACACTCTCTCGGTGTAATACTTTGTCTTTCTTGAGACTATGACCATGACCTCCCAGCAATTTAGTCAAAAGCCATTCATATTTAACAAGTGTGTCAGGGAGCAAAGGATGTTCCTTAATGACCCTGATATGACCTTGCTCCATTACCTCCATTTTGAAATCCAAAATATCAATGAATAATTGCAAATTGGTGATTGTGTCACCCCCTAACATATCTTCTCTAGTAATTACATCCTCCTCCAACTCCCTAATCTTCTTCAAAATCTTACACTTCTTAGAAATCTGATGCAGCTACTTCTCCCATTGTGTAGCTAAATATATAAGAGCATTTTCATTAGAATAAGCTTCTTCTAGCATCTCCATTGTGTTTTGCAAAAAAGCTTTTACTTTACCCAACTGGCCCTCTGTCGAGGCTTTGATTGATGTAGCTACCTTTTTCATTTCATATATAGCCTTAATGTCACTAGGAGGGAGTGATGAAGTGGATGGAAAAACATCATCTATTCGGGAATCAAGAGGCTTGACGATCTTTGTAATCAACTGCTTGTATTGTCTCAATTGTGCCTTAATATCTAATTTAGTCTTATGTTCCTTTTCCATCCTTGATTGGACAGTAGATGTTGCAGCAACCAAGGTAGCCATCTCTCCCCACTTCATCTGTTTACTTAGGTTCATCATAGATAATTGATATCAGGGAGTCACTTGAGAAGATCCTTCGACACCTTGTACTGGTGAAGCAATATCTATGATCACTTCCCCAGAGTCCGTTCTAGAAAAATAATGAATAGTTTTGGCTTTTTTCATTCTCCTTGGAGACTATGTAATCGCAGCTTATAATGTCAAGGTAGGGAGGAAGATCTTCTCTTTCTTCTTCAAAGTAAAACTTGGCCATTGTGGGATAGTGTCGTCATGTTACTCTCCCTATACTGCTAATTCTACAGTGACATTATGAGCCTCCAAATTTTGTTCCCCCTCTTCTTGTTGTTGGGCTTCATCTTTTTGCTTGCCCTGCTAATGTTCTTGTTGATCCTGTTGATCTAGAGGAGTTGGGGGTTTATGATGAAACTGAGCAACCTGTTGGGCAAGACTACTTTGAAGGGATTGGTGAAACTGATTTTGCATTCCTTCTAACCTTTCAAATACCTCTTCTACAAATTTCCTTTGTGCTTCCTCCTCATTTCCTTGATCATCTCCCCCCAACTATTGCAACAAAATCTCTTGATCTCTAGGAGTGAGAACCATCCTTTCATCTTGTTCATCTCCTTTCTCATCAAGTTCCTCTTCTTCTCTAACTACACATGAATCTCCATGGGTTGCACCTGTAATATTGTGAATGATGATTGTTTCTTGTGTTGGTACATGAGTGGGTGTAGCTTGTTGGGAAGAGGGAACAAGAAGAGGTTGCACGTCATCTCCTCTCGTCTGAGTGGTAGGAGGTGGTGGTGCTTGAGTTCTCTTTTCTTGAGAAGTACCTTCACCTGGAGCTAAACCAATTGTAGGAAGAATGGGAGTCATAGAAGCCTATGGGAAAGCCTGCAAACCTATAGTAATCCCATGCTCCACAACAATTTTCAAAAATTGGGACTCTTTCATCTTAGCATCCAATTGTCTTTTGAGTTCTGTCATGCCCAAACTTTTGGGCAAAAACAGAACAACAAATTTTTTTTTTTAAAACAACATAAATTCATTAAATAATCTACATTTAAAAAGGAATGAATAAGTTTTCTCTTAACTAAGGGTTAACTCTGGGTTAAATAGAATCGTTTACGAAGTTGATTTAATTAACTAAATCAATATGGCGACAATAATTAGAGAAGACTAATTATTCCCTAAAAGGGTCATCTCAACTTAATTAATTAATCTAATTGAACTAATTAATTTCCTCTAATTAAAATCGAGAGATATCAATTATCTCAATGGAATTTAAAATACTCAAGGCTAAATAAAAATAATGATAATGTTATCTCATATTAAAATTAATTAATTAAGTGTACGCAATTTCACTTTTAAATATAACTAATAAATTTAACTAACTCCATTATGATATCTACCAAATAAATATATTTTATATTAAAGTCAAATTTAAATACCCTAAGATAGTTAAATTTCAACTATTAAATATTTGGCTAATGATGACCTCATAGGCTAGAATTTTTTGTAAAACAATTAATAATTTCATTAATAAAATTCCCCAAAAGAATTTTAACCTAACACCCATATTTAATTTAATATGAAAAATAACCATATAAAATTCTCATTAATAACCCTTGTTAATAAAATTTAATCAATTATGTGAATAATATAACTATATAACATTAATCCCCAATTTTGATTAAATCTTGATAATAAAGACTATATTAAAAAATCAATTTTCACCTTAGTCAATATAAGGAGTTAAAATTAATCCCACATATGGCTATAACTAAATGGGAGGGAAATTCTTTTTCAAATTTTAAAAAGAACTCCCCCTCCTCTCATTTTAATAATATTTAATTATAAACCCTACCTAGGGCTGATCTATTCCTATACTAGCCTATTTTTTTTATATTTTCTAAATGCTAACCCTAACCCGAATATGGGTTAGGGTTGCATAACACATCTTTTATTTTATTTCCTTATTATTAAGCAAACCCTAACCTGAAATTGGGTTAAAGTTGCTTGCTTAGTTGATCTCTCTATCATTCTTTTTTTTCCTCTGTGTGTGTGTGTGCAGGTGGCGGCCGAGTGAGGGCATCCCGCAAACGACGAAGGCCATGGCCAAAGGGGAGGGGGCGTCAAGCAAGGAGGACAACAGAGTTTAGGGAGGCAGGAGCGGCTATAAGTCATGGCGACGTCACCGCTAAGGAGGCCACAGTGGTGGCTGAAGCCACCACTGGGGGTCGTGGCCCACAGCGACATCGCGACATCAGTGCAGGACACGGCCCACAGTGGCACCGTGGGTGCCCTTGTGGGTCTCGGCCCACAGAGGGGGCCCGAGCCGCCCAACTATAGCTCGCAAGAGCTGCGAGGGGAGGGTTTGAACCCATTCATTTTTTTTTATAAATTTTTTTTTGTTATTAAAGTTTTTTAATAGATCTGAAGTTTAAAATTAAATTTATATATTTATATATAACCTGAGAATGCATGCATGGTTTCAATAAATAAAAGAAGGGAGTTAAAATGGCAAATTTCACTAATATTTCACTTCCAACTTATATGTAACAAATAAAATCTATAAATGTATATAGTTATATATATAGTACATGAGCATATTCCCTTTTTTTTTGCAAACTATTATTAGGATTTAATATGGGAAACTCAAAAAACTGAAATAAATTAGCTTTTCCTCTAAATTTTGGTTTCTCATATTTACTAAATCTGTACCCTTTTATTTAAAATAGCTGCAAGAGGTTAAAAAACAGATTTATACTAACTTTAAAATGTCTGTTTATTTATTTTGAAAATGCCTATTCTTTTATTTCCTACTTAACATGCATTTCTAGAATAGAAAAATGTGCAAGGATTAATTTATTTATAGCTGCAACTAATTATTTCAGAATCCATTTATTTATTAACAGTAAGATGCATTTGCCTAATAATTTTTTTTATGTTTAACTATAGGCATAAATTAAAAAATAAAATTATTTATTTTTAACTGCATTTCTGACACTTATATTTGCAAAATATTAAAAGAGAACAAAATGGAACAACTTAGATATACAACTATTTATTTCCTTTCCATTTTTTATTTTTTTTGCAATGAACAATTACAAAGAAATTACTCAAATAGCTATAGGGAAATAACTTAAATTTTATTCTTCCTTTGCAAGATCCAAAATCTAATAAAAAGAATACATCTTATTTCATGATAAAACTAAATCAAATAATTACATTTAATACATCATGGTAAAACTTAGTCAAATAATACATTTTTTTTTTGCAATAAAAATACAATAAGAAAACTCCTTTTCTTTTTTCTACAACTAAAATACAATAGGAAATCTTTTCTTTTCTGCAACTAAATTCGATAATAGGATCATTCGAAATCTTTTTCTTCAATCTTTTCCCAAGCAAAACCTGCAATAAAAAGCTTGAGGTTGTGACCATGGAGGCTCACCTCCCAACCTAGGCTTACTAGAAGCCACCCCCGACATATGAGAATCAAGGCTAGATGGGAAACACACTTACAAATACATACATGCAAAAAACTCATAACAACAAAGACACTCCCAACCCAAGGATTACACAATGTCACATATGTGACTTTTCAAATGGGGTGAAGGTTGACTATGTACCTTGAGGAGAATTCTGCAAATAGAGAGCATAATGCCATAACAAGGCTGCAAATAACACATCCACAAGTTCCAAAGTTGTCCCTATAATCCCTTATGTCCCCCAAGGAATACAAGCCAACAAAACTCCCCTTATGACCCCCATTGCATAAACAAATTACAATGCAGCAAGGGTCACAAAATCCCTTGAGATTCACTCTCTTCCAAAGAGAGCCTCTCACTCAAAGGTTGTCAAACAACCCTTCACCCCAAGGCCACTCTACCCTCCCAAGGGTGAGTTTGGCCTTGAAAACTCCCAAAACAAAAAAACATAAAAACACAACCAAAACACATAAGGAAGAACTCTACTTCTTCCTACACATAAAAAAAACAACAACAATGGAAAACAATTACAACCACAATATTTTCAAAAGAAAAACAACATCATACAAGAGATAAGAGTTCAACCAACCTTAATCTACCAAAAGGGTAAGAGAATTTGTAGGAGAGCTGCCCAAATCCACAACTTTTTCTCCTTCAAAACTTAGCCAAAATCTTCCCAATACTTGCAAAATTTCTAAAAATTCCAAGTCTTCAAAATGGAGAGTGGGTGATCAAACTTCTCCCTCCCAAACTATTCCCTATGAAGTCACTCCTCACTCTTTCCAACCCACTTGGGAAGGGTGAAGGATTCTCATTGGTTGTCTTCCCAAAACCTTACACACTCCCTAACCAAGGCACCTCAAAATGGGAAATCGAATGGGGAAGATAAATGCCACTCATGAGGAGGGTTATCTAACCTAAGAAGGCTCTTCTAAAGATGAAATTCGGACAACTTGAGAAACTCAATTTTTGGGGAGGTTAAACAAGCCCTAGGGAGTAGACACATGGCTAAATTTGGCCTTCATCCATAGGTACATCATATGGCCCACTAAAACTACCCCTAACTTGACCCCAGGAGTTAGTTTAACCTCCTTGAAGTGCACCCAAAGTTTACCTACGGGTCAACCCTAAGTTGACCCTTCTAATGGCTCCCTATCCAAGGTTTACTTGGGACCATTTTAGGATAAATGAAATATATGCATTGGTAAAATAAATTTCCTCAAAAAGAGACATGACAATGCCAACTCATCTTATAACACATGTGTCAAGTGACACTACAAAAAGAATTACACATCACTAAAACACACATGGCAAATGTCCCTTTTTTTGAAATTTATAAATTAAACAATTTCCAAATTAAACACTCATCCAAGCATAACATTTACAAATTAAAACACATTTACAAATGAGGGGTTGTCTCTCCAAATAGACAACCCCTGGCTTCACAATCGCACATAGGCCTAGGCTTGATTCTCCGAATAATTTCCATGGTCACATAGGAAGAATTTTCCTGCACATCTCACTTGCACATTAGTAATTCCAAAAATCACATATAATATTATCAAAAGAATACAATTCAGACATCGCATAAAATTTCAATTATAAAAATCACGTATCCAATTATCTGATAACATCCACATACAATCATTTACTAAATGGCATCATCCTCATAAACATTGAATTAAATCATTTATAGAGCATGCATCCGTAATTTTAAGCATCAAAATAAAGTACTGCAAATCAAAGTAAATGACATAATCATATCAATTTTATCCATAACACGAGATCATATAGAATTTGGGTCCATAATGCATCAAAATATAGTATCCAAACTAGGTCCAACATGAAAATAATAGAAATGCTATGACGGCTCGAGGTAGGGCCTCACAAGTTCCCAAGTGTCAATTGGTGTTGCTTCTTCTTCAGGATCTGTACAGGTATTTTTCCTTCAATCTAATCTCATTCTCCTTACATACTCTTTATGTACCTTGGCCTAGGGGTTATCAATTGCTTTCCCCTTCTTACTTCCTTTTGCAACACTAGGACGGATCCTTAAACTTAACCATTGCCTTGTTCTTTCCAAAACTTTTGCAGTAACAATTTCAATATCCAATTCTTCCTGGTTAGACCATCTGACTGGAGTAAATGGTATTTTATCAATTCCCTTTTCTTTGAATTCAAGGTAAAGTAATTCACCGTCATCTCTCAGCTCCTTCCAGATATTCGTTTCGATTACAAAATTTCTGATTTGAGCCACTGACAACCTATAATACCCCTTTTCTCTGACTTTAAAACTATCTTGGAGGTTGGCCCAAAAATCCTCCAGTGTGGGCTTGTGTCCTTCATACGATTTTGGCATCATTTTCTTTAGCTTCCCATATGGATCATACCACTCACGAGCATAATCAAACTCCTTTAAGCTTAACTCTTGCAATTCTTGTTTTGTCGCCTTTGTTGCTTGAATGTTTGGGCATGTGTAATGTTCCAAGGAGATAGGCAAGGTGATTCCGATCTTATGCTTGAGTGTCAATAGTGCTTGAAAACCGGCCAATTGCCTAGCATATTCTAAAATTATCCTATTGCTGCAATATCTAGGTAAGATGAATGGGTTACCTGTGAACCCGCTGACCCTAATGTAAGTAGATCATTGGTTTTGCAAGAACCAACACCCCCACATTTTAATCAATTGAATGGCTTCAATGGTCAACCTGTATCCTACATCTCCTATTAATTTTATTATTACAACAAAATTAAATGCATAATTTATCCTTTTGAAGCATAATTTTTCTTGGGAGAGAGGCAGCTGAGAATAACACTCCCATGCCCTTTTTTGTCCTGGTTCTTCCCTTAGCTTTCCTTCAGTCCTAAGCCCTAGAAATTTACCGGCTCGAGCGACCACCCATATCACATAAGAAGTCATGAAGAACTTCTTTGTTTCTTGGATTGCAATCTTTTGATTGTGACTATTGTCAGAAATGGTCTAAGGCCAATCAAAATAGTCCTTTCTGATCAAAATTATGGTCATATAGTGAAACATCCACATGTGGAAGTGTTTACAATCTGGTTTCCCAAAGGCTCTTCTTAGTATGATAATCAAGTCTCTTTGGGGCTCTTGAAAATATGCCCTCAAAATATCTGTCATCTTGAGGCCTATTTTCCTTGCTCTGAGAGCCATGTCTCATTAATATGCCTCTTGTAGTTAAAAGTATTCTTTACAAACAAAGAGATTGCATGTTCTTCTGTAGTCATCAAAACTTTTTTAGGCACCGGTGTCCCAAAGATCATTGCTAAAAAACATAAAAAACAAGAAGAAAAACAAAGAAAAATGCGAGAAAAACCAACCTGGAAGGTTGGCACGACGGATTTCATATTTCATGAAAGAAATTTGTGCAAATGAATGAAAATCAACCATTTCGACATATTTATACTCCCCCTTTCGTGATCCTACAACTTCACAAAACACACCTTGGGACTTCAGGGTTCCAGAGTTCCAAGACAAAACATAGAGAAGCTTGGGAGTTTGGAGTTTTAGAGTTCTAAGGCTTTGAACAAAACACAAAAACATACCTTGGGACTCCGGGGTTCCAGAGTTCTGAGGTAGGACACAAATGCACCTCAGGACTCCAGGAATACGAAGTTTCGAGAGGGAACATAAAATAAGCTCGGGATTTCGGGACTCCAAAATTCTAAAACTAACCACAACAAAACATGAAGAACTCAGGGTTTCGGGGTTTTGAAATACTGAGGCTTTAACAAGACAAAGCTTCAATGATTCAGAACTCTGGGATTCTGAGGTTGCGAGGTCTTGAGGTGAACACAAAAAAAATGAGGACCTCGGTACTTGGGGGTTCCTAAGTTTCAAGGTCCTAAATAAAACAAGGAAACCAACCTGGAACTCTGAGGTTTCGGGGTTGGTAAAAAAAAAGAGGAATATCACCTTGGGGTTCAAAGTTATGGGGTTCTGAAGTGATCAAAAGAAAAAACAAAATAAGAAATGACAAGGGGGACCAGCATTTTAAAATTCAAGAAAATGATGGGGTGGGTATGCAAGGCATAACAGGTAGGTCGCCCTGGTCCTCTGCTTTTCACTTTGTCAAAATCTAAACCTGTTCGTCATCGTCATCTCTATTGAAATATTCAACCATAGCTCCTGAGTCAATTTATTGCACACAAAAAGAGATGGAAAAGGGTTGTGGATAGGGGTTTTTATTGGGTCAAACCTTAGTCTAGGAATTAACCTTGAAATTCAAATCATAATTGTAATAGAATTGAATTACAACAAGATGCTTAAGGGAAAGGATAGATTTGAAATTGAATGCTTGTAATTGAAATGAATACCTTGATGAATATTTCTTGAATCCTTAGACAAGGGTTCTAGAATTTCATGTACAATGTCTTCATATAATTTTGATCATGGATGCCATCTTGAATTCTTAAACTTGACTTGACTTTTTCTCCAATGTTTGATTGCTTTCTCACTTGAATTGAAAGAGAGATTATAGATAGCATAGATGGATTAGACCTAGTTAGGTTTCAAATGAGAGTTGTAGGCCTCCTTTTATACCTAACTATCTGAAAACTATTTGAATTTTTGGAGTAGGCTGACATGGGATCTAAATTTCCACTCACTTGATGTGACCTTGTGAGGACCAAAATTGGGTCCTAATTGAGAGGACTAGGGTGATGTGGTGTCATGGTCATGAGCTAGGACTAGGGCACCCTATCACCCCAGTCCTAAGAATCAGGACTCATATTTAAAGAAAATATAGAAAAGAAGGCAAAAATGCAGGTTTGTGAAGGGTGTGAGAAGTTTCAAAGCAAGCATCCGGCATCTAAATGCAAAATACCAAGGTGATTTCTAGGTGAGGATGAAATTATATGCAGATGCAATTTATGATGTACATATAGCCCCCACTTTAGTGGGAATATGAAACTACACCCATACTCATGGTAAAGTATAAGTTGCATCAAAAAACTTTCACCAAGATACCAAATGGACAAGACACCCCAAGCCCCCAGAGACTATAGGATCTTATTACTCTAATCTTGAGATAAAAGGGACAAGAAAAGAAAAGGGAAAGAGAGAGCTTGACTATATTGACCTAGTAATTTTTTCTTAATATGATTCATGAAAAACAAAATACCAAATTACAAAGAAAAAGGCTCAGTTAGCAAAGTAACTTGAATATTGAAAACACGTCGTGGTGTGTGTATAAAGTTTAACATTGAGAAAAGTGTATGTGCCCACATTAAAGTGATTGCATATGCCTTATTGAGAGAAATATTTTTAAGGTAGCATGCATCCAAAAGACAAGAACATCACCACAATGAGATTCCCCCAAGAAAGGACAAATCAAACGATATTGGTCATAAAACATATAGGAAAAAGCACATAAAGGATCCACTAACTCTAGGGTCAGTAATGCATTATGATAAATAATGCCTATCAACAATACTTGTATTGAATTAACCTCATCCCCCAAAGGTAGTGGAACTAAAAACACAATGGAAGAAGATAACAAGAGAAAGAAAAGAAAAAAATTATTTTTGAGTCAACATGGAAGAGACCAAAAAGAGATCTCAACTCTTTGCATCATCCCCAAGTAGACAACACAAGAGCACATTTATGAACAATAGCACATGTACAACATATATAGAGATGACATATACATAGAGGAATTTCACAATAGATTCAATCTCTTTATTACTTTTCACTAATAGAGTAACAAGGGCCATTCAAAGAGAATCTAACATAACACCAAAAACATGTGAAGCAACACATCATGAGGAAGCACATTATGAATAAGCAAACACACAAAAGAGAATCCACAACATGAATGAAGCTAGTCAATAAAATCATCAGCCTCCCAATATTTCTTAACATCTTCTAGGGAAGGTGGATAATATGCAAGAGGAGTCACATTGAGCATAGTAGATGAAGCTACTGCAAGTTCTAAAGAAGGACCATGTTCTAATGATGAATCACTTTGTTTGTTACTAAGAGCTAGGGTTAATGCTTTTAAAAAATGTGAAGATAACTCATGATTAATCTCAAAAAACTTATACATATCATTAGAATCATTAAGATCAAGACTATTAGCATAAACAACATTATCATCATCCATATTATCATCTAAGTTAATAAAAATAGGATTTTTATGTAATGGTGAAAAATGGGATCAGGTAGTTTAGGACCTAACCCACTTTCCTCCATACATTGGAATATGAAATAGCATAAGGAGATTATTCTCTTTGACTAATTCTTGTGAAAGAGAGTCAAGGAATATCTTTAGGGCTTCTATTTCTTTGCTACTATGAAAGGGAAGTGAGCGAAATGTGCAATAATGATGAACTAAGCTAGGGAGATGAATAAAAGTAATGATTTAAATTGAAATAACAGTTAAATACATAATTGAAATTGGGGTATAAACTACAAAATTGGAAATGAGACGTAGATGTTCACCTATCACCCAAAACTAAGATAGATTGAGTCAATTCAGGGCGTTGGGCGCCCTGGTCCCTGTTACTGAATTGCACTATGCTTCTAGAAATTCCAACGCCCTAGTCCCTGTTACTGAATTGCACTATGCTTCTAGAAATTGTTGATTGAGATCCTGAGCCACTGAACTGCCACAAAAAGTGTGAAAAATTAGAGGACCGGGGTGTTGGGCACCTTGGTCCCAGTGATCTGGGGCCTTCCTTTGGATCTGGCCTAGCCTATGAACTCTGTCATTCCAAAAGTAGGTAGCTCAATCGGAATCCTGTAAATATACTGCAAGCTGGAAAATGGTGCTTGGGTGGCTATAAAGGGTTTTTCCTTAGTCAAACCCCTTTTTTTGGTGATTTCCACCTCTACAAATAGCCAATGATGTATTGAAAATATGTGTGCAAAAATCTTATCTGCTTACAACTAAATGATCTAAAATGCAAGAATTAGAGTTTTTATCCTATGTTATGAGCATAAAACACTAAGTGAATGTAAATACTTCAAATTACAAATGTAATAATGGATCTAAAGCATTAATGTACATCTAAAAACAAGTGATGTGAAACTCACATAAAGATATGAAAATAACATGAAACCATACCAAACCTTAAGGGAGAGGTACAAGCCAATCAACAGTCGATCATCTCCTATTATTCTTCAATATCTTCAAAGCTTCAATTGATGATGAAAATGTTTGATGAATGTTTGATTTACTGATTGAAGACTCCACATAACCTATACTTTCACTTCATAAGAGGCTCCTTCAATTTCTTGTAGATGGATCCCTCAAATGAGGAAAGGAAAGGCTATATGTATGAAACCCTTACTTTATTTTTGATCATATGCCAACCTAGAAATGATAAAATTTCACATCAAGTCAGATTTAAATATTATAATACTGCCAAAACATGATCCTGAAATTCGGGGAGAAAAAGTTGGGACCATGGTGAATCATAATGGTCCGATCAACTTTTATCCAAATTTTTAGGGATGTGAGGTATCATAATTATAAAGTTAACCCCAGGTAGATGCGACAATTCAAGGCATTTAGATATGTCAAATCGGGTCTTGAAGGTCGAAATAGGACATAATTAGGGTTTTTAATGAATTAATTAATTGAAAGAGTAAAATAAAAAGGGGCACACTTAGGATTGGGCCCAATTTTATGATGTGTAGAGGGATGAAAGAGGACTTTATATTTAATTAAATTAATTAATTAAAATCTTAAAGGGAAATCAAAATGCAAGATGCAACACACTAAGGCGGGTGCTAACCTAAGCATGGAATTGTACCACCCAATTAAGGATGTACAAATTATAACGCTACACTTTAACATGAAAATAATTCGAACCATCATTTTTCTTAAGCATTTTTAACTTAGGTGATTTAATTTGAACTTCCTCCCTAGGGTTAGGAAAAGGCTGGACAAATGAGATTAAGTCAGCATTCATGTCTTTAGGGAGGAAATGGTTTGGGAAGAAATCTCACAAGCTTTAGCATGACATCTTGATCAACATTCTCTTGCACAATGATTCTTATTAGTTTTAGTCGATACTTGCAAAGGTTGAGGATCAATTAACATGGGCTTATTTTCTTTCCTTATAGGGGGAGGTATGGAAGAATCCCCAATAAGTTGAGAGATAGAAGATGATGTCAAACAACGTAAGAGGTGGGATTGTTTCATATATAGGAGGAATGAGAGTAGGAAGCAGACTAGGTCCATTATGAGGAGAGGAATATCTTGGTTTACTCAAGGCCATGATCATCTCATTTTTCTATTTTTTATAGGATAACAAAAGGATGTCATTTCAAGGCTTGAAGGGCTCGGGTTGTTTAGGCCAAAACTAATCAAGAGTGAAATTTCCATGCTTTCCTCTGGGTTGGTAAAGGCTATGATTAATTGTTATATAGTTCCATTAAGAGGGAGTTTCAAATATTTATGAATTGTAGAAGGGATATCTTTCATGGAAGAGAGCCAAGGATGTCCCAACTTCACATGAAATTGATCCGATGTAGGAATAATAGAAAATGTGATATCTAAGAACTTAGTACCAATCTCAATGGGAAGAGTAATTGAACCAATAGTAGGGAAAACAAAACCATTGAGAGAAATAAAAAGATGGAAAGGCTAGTTGTGTATACAACTTCATAAAATCAATGAAAACATGAAATACAACTAAGCGTATACCTTTCTTACTCCCTTTGATTGAGCTTGAAGTGGAATGCGCCCTTTATCCACTTGATTTTCTCATTTGAGTAGGTTGATGTGGATTGCTCTCTAAAATACACAACAATATGATATATTATGAGGGTTATACGAGGATAAATTTGAGAATAATATGGGTATGATGGGTGATTTCTTGGACTCAAATTGACAACATGACAATACAAAATGAGGTGGATGGATTTTGAAGGGAGGAGACTCCAATTTATAGATTTTAGGGACCTAGAATGGATGATTGAGATTGAAAGGAGATGGGGGGCTATGATTGAAGTAAGGTGAGGTGGATGGGATAGGACAAGTGGGAGATCCAAGAGATCCTTGCCATTAAGGCATTTATTGTCCCCACACTTCTCAAGTACGTGGGGAATAGGAGAAATCAATTAAAAATTCTTTGGGAAGGGCAAAGGGAATTAAAAATTCCTTGGAAATAGGGAGCCTTGGAAGAATAAAGGATAATGGAATTGAAAATTCCTTGGGAAGAGGGGGCATGGGGAGACTCAAGGAACTCAAAATTCCTTGGATAGACAAAAGTGGGTGGTATTTAAGGTTGGGAGGTGAGATGGGAAAGCCATCTATGGTAATAATTTGACCACTCCCTAATTATATAGATTAAGAATGTGCAAGTGGTTATTGAGAGGATTAGGTGAGATAATGAGGGATTTAGAGAGAAAGTTGGTGAGTTAGGAGGATGGGACATGAGGAAAGAGAATGAGTGGAGGAATTTTAAAATTATAAGAAATGATAATGATTATTAGGCCTAGATTAATTAGGCTAAGTGACAAGGATTAGGAGGAGGATTTGTAGGAATCATAATATTAGCTAAATAATTGGGATTAATTAACTAATCAAAATTAGAAAGGAATATTGAAGAAATTGGCTGAGGTTGGGAATTGAATTAATTTAGAAGAATTAAGAATTTATATAATTAATTGATAAATTAATTATATGGCTAAAGTGATAAAATTGATTAAAATATAATTTAATTAATTTTGAGAAGAATGAGGACTAACATAATGAATATAATTAATTATACGAAAAGGTATAAAATAATTAAATATTAACTTAATTACTTTTGGAGTGGAGTTACACTTTTGCATAGATGGGCCTTTGAGCATATAGTCGTGTTCCATCCACTGGGAATCAGAGACCAACAACCACAATTTCAATATGTAGATAGGTACGGAGGAATACTTCACTATATTTGAGTGGGGTCTATGGCTACCAGCAGCACTGTCTAGACAAGATGTGGGATTTTACCTAGCGGTCCTCTAGGACATGCAAGCAATGGGTAGAGGATGCATACAACTTGTCCTTTTTGCAAACTTAGTGTTGGTTGATGGGTCAGATAGGTCATGTGATTGATCACTACCTATGACAGTAGGTTATGAGATAGTTTGAAGTACAATAAGATATAGTCATTGAGGAGCTCACGCATTTATGGGTCATGTGGGAGACAAGTACATGGGGCAATTCCATAGGTCCCTTCATTGTACAAACCAGCTTCATAGGGTTGATTCTAGTGGCCTAGGATTTGAGGCTAGATGTAGTAGATGACAGTTGTATAGGTGCTTATGCAACATGGTGGGAGTTCCATTGGCTAGGATGATTGACAATCCTAGGAGTTTCCATATGTAGATAGGTACAAAGGATTTCTTCACTATATTTAAGTGGGGTTTATGGGCTACTAGTAGTAGTGTCTGGACAAGATGTGGGATTTTACCTGGTGATCATACAAGACATGCAATAAGTGGGCACAGGATGCATACACCTTTTCCTTTTTTGCAGATTAGTGTCGGTTGATGGGTTAGATAGTCCACATGATTGATCACTACCTATCGCATCGGGTTATGAGACAGTTTGGAGTACAATAAGATATAGTCGTTAAGGAGCTCACCCATTTGTGGGTCACGTGGGGGATAGGTGCATGGGTTGATTCCATAGTTCCTTCATTGTACACACCACCTTCATAGGGATTATTCTAGTGGACTATAATTTGACGCCAGATGTGGTAGATGAAATTACTACATGTGCTTATGCAGCATGGTGGGAGTTCCATTGGCCAACATGATTGACAATCCTAGGAGTTCTATGACCAAATAAGGTCGTGCCTGAAATCAATCAGGTGCTTGGAGGAGAGGGAGATGATGGGGGAGATGGGAATAACCATGGAAAAGGGAGAGGCCAGAGTAGAAAGGAGAGGACAAAGGGGCAAGTAGAGCTTAGAGGAGAGGATGGAGTAGGAGAGGATAGGGTCCTTGAGTATATTTTTAGGTAGCACTAGTACAAGTATAGGGACAAAGAGTATAGAGACAAGGACAGATAGCCCCTTAAATATAGGTCCCAATAGTACTACCGCCACCACTAGTGTAGCCATTATCACAACCATAGATTTATATTACCTAGGCCATGCTTGATCAGGTGATGGATGAAAGAGACATAGAGAGAGCTTGGGCAACAAGCTTAGAGGATGAGGTGGTGAGGGAGAGAGGAAGAGAAAATATTGAGCATGCATGCGTAGAGAGCCTACAGGTAGAGCGGACACACTATGGGTGTCCTTAGATATGGTGGTTGTAAGGAGAGACAACTTCTAGATAGAGTAAAAGGCTATAGAGAAGGCATTGCAGGCAACCAGGAACAGGGACATGATCAACGGGATAGAGGAGCTCAAGGAAGAGCTTGAGGGAGTGAGGGCCGAAGTCATACATATGTCACTCAGCTATGTGGGGAGAGAGATATAGTGAGTCATATGCTCATACTTGTTGGACTAACACAACTCTTCAATGATGCCATGGCTACCAGGATGGATGCTAAGTGAGTGGTCTGAGAGGTCTAGTACTATAAGGATTTGTATGAGTAACTTGTCCCCATAACCGAGAGGGTACCATCATTTACAGAGAGTGCATGGTCTAGGCGTACCTAGTCCCAAACTTCAGGTGGATTAGTGGGTATGATTGTTCCATGGCCTCCACTAGTAGGTCCATCAAATCCCTCAGTAGTAGATAGGGAGAGAAATAGATAGGGTGCAATATAGAGCCAATTTTTTATGACCCTACAGGGATGCTTTTTCATTGTATTATGATTAGACACATCTTTATTTTTAGGATATATATGAGATGACCCATGATTTTTGTTGGTGATTCATTTATAAATGTTATATTATGATGGAAATTTATTATGGACTTGATGCCTTATATGATAGAGTTATGATGATGATTGTTGATTATGCTTATGCTATGTTGATGATGATGATTATGATGCTTTGAACATGTGTGTAGTGTGGGATGGATGGATGTATGTATGTATCTACGTGATGTTTGTGACAATGATATGATATGTGTGTGTGTGTGTGTGTGATGTTATCATGTTGATGTGTATGCATGATGGGTCTAACACATGTTTGATGCAGGATGGATTATATATACATGTTGATGATGCCTATATGATATGATATGATTATATGATGGGATGTTGCATGTTGATCATGATGTATATATGTGATTTTATTGTAAATATGTTATATGATAATGCATATGTATATGATGATGCTAATTTATGGTTATTATTATGATAATGTAATGTATAATGTATGCATATGCAATGAATTGTATGGAATGCAAATGATGTAAAATGAAATGAATCCGAAAAAGGAAAATGAACCTAACTATTAATCCTAAAATAAAATGGTATGCAAATGAAAATGAAGTAAAAGGAAATGAATCCTAATATGATGTAATATGAAATAAAAATGAAATGAAAGATTTAATGCAATGAATCTTAAAATGAAATTATATGAAAGATGTAATTCAATGGCTCCTAAAATGAAATGATATGAAAATGAATACTACAACGAAATGATATGCAAATGAAGTGAAATGAATCCTAAAATGAAATGACATGAGAATGAATTCTAAAATGATATGCAAATGAAGTGAAATTATTCCTAAAATGAAATGAAATGATATGAAAATAAATTCTAAAATGTTATGATATGATTGAAAATGAGATAATGAAATGATGAAAACCCTAAAATGAGGTCTAAAAATTTTCTTTGAAATGTAATTTATATGTAATACAATAAAATGCAAGCTAAGCAAATTCTATCTAAATGGATGTAACCTAATTAATGAATGCAAGATAAACATGCATGATGAAATGAGGATGCAAATGCAAATGGGACTAGGTTATTTGTGTGATGTTCCAACAGTGGTACAATAAAATAAATGGGATAGAAGAAGAAGAGGAGGGAATGAATGAATAAATTGGAGTCTCTAGAAAAATGAAAGAATGAATGGAGTGGATGTATTTTATTGTTGTGTAAAATATGGAGAGAATTACTAGTTTTTGATATTGTAATAGACTATCTACACTACTGACTATAAAAGTTAGGATGTAATGAACATCTGACGCATGGACTAGACTCTTAAACAATAGGTTATATTAATGCACACAAGTTTTCAAACAACCATGATGGAATAGATGAGAGACCTATTGGATCATACAAGAGAAACCAACAAACATGACATACCACCAAAAAGATATCCCAATATACACAAACCAAGACATACCAAGATATAGGATGATCAAGGAAGCCCTGAATAGGTATAGGCATGGGACACAAAATGAAAATTAAAGTCAAAATTGATCATGAAAATGACACACACATGGCCAATGAACATCTCTTTCCAAGAGTAGGAAGTGGATGTGAATAGGTTGGCAAACATGGGAATGATGCATCTCAATGAGCATGGATGATGCATAGATTGATAGGTGGCAAAAGATAGGGTGGTTGTGCGGGGTCTGCAAGTGAAATGATTCTACTCTGATTGGATTAGCATGCTATGGATGAGTGCTTGGTCAATGCACAAGTCAAGATAAGCTTAAATTGATGGGTAAAGATTAGTATACTAGGGGAAAGATTAATTTGACGGGATAAAACTTAGTGTGATGGGACAATCCTTATCCATAGCTGGATGTAACTCATCATATAAATTTGAAAGGTGAGGTGAGTGGATGGAAATGGTGGGCAATGAGGATGTGACCAGGGAAAAGAGTGGGTGCAAAGATGGGAGAGGGAAGGTATGTGTAGTGGGGATGAATGGTGAATTAATTTCTCACATCACTAAAGAAATATGGAAGTGGAGGGGGGATGCTAGTAGCAAGGATGGATGGTGAATTAATGGGTTACATCACTAGAGAAATATGCAAGTGTAGGGGGAGTGATGAAAATAGCGAGGTTGGACGACAAATTAATGGCTTACATCACTAGAGAAATATGGAAGCGGGGGAGGGGGTTAGGTAGGTGGGAGCTAGAAGCATCCAAAGAGATGGTGGATTTGACTTATTTTACCTTGGTTCCTAAAATAGGTTTTCACCAAGGTACTTTCCCATAGCGACATAGAGTGGTTTTCACTAATGGATGAAAGTTCTTTCTTTTATTTTTACATTTTTTTATTTTTATTTTTTATTTTTTATTTTCTTGTTGTTTTGATTTTTTGGTTTTTTCTGCTTTTGAAAAATGATATTCCCTAGAATCTAGGCCAAAAATTTCTTCAGATGGATGATGTTCATGGGCTCATCTAATGGTTCTTCTTCAGGTGTAGCCATCATATTTTGCAGTGATGACATATGGTCCCAACCAATTAGGCTTGAACTTGCCCTTCTTTTCTTGGTCCTGGAGATTCTTTTGATTTTCCATAAGGACAAGATCACCAATGTCAAATTATTAGGTCCTAAATTTCTTGTTTTTGTTGATGTGAAGGTGATTATGCTAAACCTGAAGATGATTCAAGGCCTTGATACGCCATTCATCTGGTAGTTCAAGCTCTTGCAGTCTTGCCACTCTATATTATTCACCAAGAAGAATGTTTTGCAGGGCAACTTATAGTGAAGGGAGTTCGATCTCAAGGGGGAGGACAACTTCAGATCCAAAGATGAGGGAATATGGTGTGGCTCATGTGGGTGTGTGAATTATTGTGCAGTAGACCCAAAGGGTAGGATGGAGTTGCAAGTGCCAATCACAGCCAGCTTCATTGACTATTTTTTTAAGAATATTGATAAGAGTTTTATTTGAAGCCTCAGTTTGAACATTGCCTTATAGGTAATATGGGGTGGAAAGAGATGTTGGATAGAAATTTTTTGGCATAGTTATTTTACATCCTTATTCTTGAAAGGTCTACCATTTTCTATGATTATAAACTTTGAAATTCCATAGCAATAGATTAAATAATTGAGGATAAACTTTGCAATTTGTTTGCCAGTGGTAAAGGTGAGGGTATGGCCTCCACCCATTTAGCAAAGTATTCAATGGTGGTGATAATGAATTTTTAGCCATTGGAGGAGGTGGGATATATTTTACCAATGAGATCAAGCCCCCGCTATGAGAAGGGCCATGGTGTAATGAGCGGTTGCATTTCTTGATACAACGCATGAATCTTATCATGTTTTTGACAAGGTACACATTTCTTGACATAGTGGTATGCATCATGTTCCATTATAGGCTAGTAGTATCTTGTGTAGAGTAACTACTTATCTAGAGTGAAACTGCTTCAGTGTGCTCCATAGATACCGTCATGTACCTCGTGTTATGCTCATTCAACCTCCTCTTTTTCTAAACACCTCAGGAGGGTTCCATTAAAGTTCCTTTGAAATAGGGTATCTCCCAGAATAGTGTAGCAGGAAAATCGGCGAATGAAAGTTAGTTGTTAGGTTTTAGTAGGGTGAGGGGGGATAATGTTAATGTGGAGGTAAGCATAGGTCTCTTGATACTAGGGAGAGTTGGGACCAACAAGGACACATACCATGTCAAACTCAAGAACATCATATGCGGGAACCGGAAGGTGCTCAACCAGGAATTCACGCTTATGACTATTTTTTAGTATTAGTAAGAGGGAACCAATGGTATAGATGGCATCAGCAACTCTGTTGTTTTCTCAAGGAATTTGTTCAGACTGTATAGAAGAGAAATGCTCTTTGAAGTCTTCTACCATGCAATGATAGGGGAGAAACATGTCATCTTTAATTTGATACAAAATTTACCTGTTGAATGACTAATTGTGAATCACCATAAACATGAAAATTTGTTATCCTCCATTGAATGGTAAGGCAGAGACTAGTGATGAGAGATTCATATTTAGCAATATTTTTTGTGCATGAAAAGGTCATTTTATATGACTTAGGAATGCAATCTCCTTAAGGGGTGACCAATAGAATGCCTATCCCTGATCCATGCTACGTGCAAGAGCCATCAAAGTAGAGTTTCCACTTGGTAGGCTATGTAATGGTCATGATGGCATCGTCTAAAAATTTGACGACTAAGGGGTGTTCTCCTTCTAGAGGGGCATCAGCCAGTTGATCAAAGATGACCTATCCTTTTATTTCTTTGCGATCTACATACTCAATATCAAACTCATTGAGAAAAATAACCCACTTAGGAGTGTATCTTGTGAGAGAAACCTTTGAGAGTAGGTACTTAAGAGGGCCAATCTTTTCAATGAGCTTTGTTTTGTGATTGATCATGCAGTGGAAGAGCTTCTAAGTGTTGAAAACTATTGCAAGGAATGATTGATCAATTGGAGTTTAATTAAGCTCATAACCTATGAGTGTACAACTAATGTAATATATTGTGTTCTCTTTCCCTTGTTCATTTACTTGTGCTAGTAATGCACCGAAGGCCACTGATGTAGCTAAAATTTATAAGAGAAGAGGATGTCCTAGAATAGGAGGCATCAATACCAATGGGGAGGCTAATTATTCTTTGAGTTTGTTGAAGGCCTTCTGACAAAAGCAATCCCATTGAAATTTAGTCTTTTTGTAGGAGGTGAGCGAATGGATGACACATGTCTACAAGTTGAGTGATGAATCTATGGATAGATTATAATTTTCCTTGGAGACTAAAGAGTTACTTGAGAGTCTTTGGTGGTAACATGTCCATGATAAATTTTACCTTAGCTAGATCCACTTCAATTCCTCTACGTGACATAATGAAGCCCATAAATTTACTAGAAGTGATCCCAAAGACACATTTCTTAGGATTGAGTCATTCATGTCTAGTTGTTCAAATAGTTTTTGCAAGACAACGACATGACCTTCTTATGTTTTTTATTTTCCCAGGAGATCATCCACATAGTCATCCATAATATCATGTACCAGATCATGAAAGATAGTGGTCATTGCTCTTTGACAGGTGGCACTGACGTTCTTCAATCCAAAGGTCATGACCTGATCGTAGATTGTTCTCCATGGAGTAGTAAAGGTTGTTGGCTTGATGATGATTGTAATGAATTCATCATATGTTGTCATTGATGAAACACATACACACACATATGTTTATATTTTCTATCGATATGACTTCAAGTTGTTTATACTACAACCAGTATACTAGAGGTTTATTTCTAACCAGTATATGCATGGAGATAACCACTTGGTTATACATGTCTCAACATCAACATGAAGATCCATCGGAGACTATCACAGAAGCATCAAGGACAAGCAATTTAATTCTTATAAGTATTAAGTGTTCCAACCAGTATTCGTAGATTGTGTGATGAGTTATCACCACCGACAAGTTTGGCGGTATTTTTGTGATGAGTTATGATCACTTGACCAAATACACTGCACCTAGGAAATTGTGTTATGATTTCTTGAGGCTGACATGAAATCTAAATGTCTTTATATTGACATCACAATGAATTATTTTGTATGAGCAAAAGTGATGTGTTATGTGCAAAGGCAAAAGTGTTAAGTTGTAGAGTATTATGAGAAGCAGTGTTGAATACACTTAAAAGGATCTGATCAAGCAAGTATTGTGCTACATAGATAGATCAAACAAATCCTGTTGTCTTCTAACAATTACAGCAAAATCAAAATCCCCTAACCGGGTAAGCTCTAACATGCTTCATTGTTCAAATCCTCTAACAAGGTGATCCATTAGATTGGATTCAGAAATTCTCTACTAGGGTTACTCCTAGCAGGGTACTACCTTTTATAGGATATAGCTTTTAATCAATCTTTGGTATCTCTAACAAGATTCGCTCCTAGCAGAGCACTTTGTAGACCTTAACCGAGCAGTTATCTATTACTACGGATAGTTAACTTGTGAGTTCCATCTCACCGTGGTTTTTACCTATTTGGGTTTTCCACATACAAAAACTTATGTTATGATGGATGTCTTACTTATTGTGGATTCTATTATATCATTTTGGATTGCATGCATTGTGTTTTAAAGTTTCGTTAAGCTCATCTACTAGTTAGTGTTTGAAGTAGTTTTATTTTTGGTATCACTGATTCACCCCCCTCTCAATTCTTTTCAAGTCCATCAATTGGTATCGAATCCTAACTTCTTTAAAGCCTAATCACTTAGAAGGGAGCCTTGAAACCACCATGGGGGACATGAACTACTTTGAGATGGCCAGAGAGCTTGAAGCTAGTAGAAATGAGCTTGAAAACCTTAGGGTCAAACTGAAATCTTCACAAGTCAAAAGGAGAGAGCTACCAAAACAACTGTTGGAAATATCTGATAACAGTTCTTCAGATGAGGCCAATATTGATGCTTTAGCTGAGGAAGTTGAAAATTTAAATGGTGAGAAACTAAATATGAGGAGAGAGTTAGAAATTTTAACTATTCGCATCAGTCAAGAACTGGAAGCTAGAAGAACAGTTGAAGATCTTATCAAGGAAAGAGATCATGAGATTGCCAAGATCAAGCAGGAAAATGTTACTATGCATGAGCATTTGGTTGCAGAAAGAGAAGAAAAAGGGAAATTACAGCTAGATCTTGAACTAGCATCATCTCTGAGAGTAATCCTGTCAAAAAATAATGATGATCTCACCAAGCAGCTCACCAAAGCTAATGAGAAACTGGAAAAGTTCAACAAGAGTTCTACCTTGCTAGATGAACAAATCCAATCACTAAGGGTGAAAGGTGATACCTCTGAACTTGGTTTTAACACATCTGAGAAAGGAGAATCATCTAGTACAAAGAGAAACACTCCTAAGAACAAATTTGTTCCTAAGGTCAAGAAACCTACTAGTAAGAAGGTCTTTAAACCTATTTGCTTTGTTTGCCATAAAACTGGTCATACTGCAAATGTTTGTAGAGACAAACCTAACATAAATGCAAGCTACAATACTAATGCTAGGTATGTGTCCAAGAAATTTGAAGGTCATTTCTTCACATGTAGAATGTATGGACATAGATCAGTTGAGTGCAGATATGGAGCAAATAATCTTGTACCACACATACATCCAAGACCAAATGGCAACTAGATGAGAAATTTTGACAACCGGGTCAACATGAACTGGCAAAGACCCTATGACAATCGGTTTAGTCCATTTGAGATGGAAAAGGTAACAAATGTCATATGCACCATCTGTAACAAATTTGGTCATGTGGCTATGAATTGCAGAAGAAGAACTGGGAGAGGTAATGCAGGACCTTGGAAATCATCTGGTATGGTCTGCTATCACTGTAACAAACCAGGGCACTTGGCAAAATTTTGTAGATCTAGGAAGAAGAAACTGGTCAACCCTTATGAAGATTAGAAAGGCAAGCAGAAGGTCAATATTGAAGAAACAAGAGAAGAAATGAATCTAACTTGGAAGAAGAAGAGTGATGATTCACTTGGAGAGCAAGCTATTCCTTCACCCAGTGAAGAGAATCCTACATCGGTGAATTAAGCCTTTTCATATGGCTAAGGGGAGCATAACGGTAAACCCACCTTCAGACCCCTTGATGTGAATAAGTGGTAAGAGAATTCAAAAGCATGGTAATTTGATAACTTTTTGTTATTTAGTTATCAACCGGTTTCTTCTTGAGTGGTGTAATTAGGGTTTGTAACCCTAATGGGAGAGCATTTATTGCAGTTGGTAAAAAGAATAAAAGTGAATTTTCACTTTGCTATTTTTACCCTAACGCTTTCAAGAAAGAACCTTTGAGAATTTGCAGAGCTAAGTAAATATTATTAGCTAATTGTAGTCGAAGTTGCATTGAGATTTGAGTAATCCAGCTAATTTCAAGATTGGAGAAGACAGAACTTGTGTGCACTTGGGCATTCAACCGGTAAACAATGCAGCATGTGAAATAAAGTATTTCTTGATAATATTGCTTCGTAATCTAGTTTATCTGGAATGGCATCGTCTTCTAAGTCAGTAGGGAAATTGATGATCACATTAGAACCTATGGAAGTTCTAAAAGCAGAAAAGATTGTGTCTTATAATGCTTTGTCACAAGTTCCTAGTGGTGTCGTAGTAAAAAGAGATTTGTCCAGCTACATTGACTATAAAACTGAGGATTTAGGGTCACTATCAATATATTCTCAGTTAAAATCACTTTGTGATGAAAATGCAAAAATTCAAACAGAGTATATTAGGGTTTTTGAGAAAGGTTTTCATAACATGGATTACTTCCTTGAAGATTTTGAAGAAGAGCATATCCAAATTATCTTGAGTAGAATTCATGGGGAGAACATGTTCTTAGAGAGGACTCATACCATAACCAAGGAAGCCATTCAGGCCGTAACTAGTTTTCACTCAACCAATGAAGTATCTCAGTTGAGATGCATTTTAAAAGATATAGTAAATACCCTAACCGGTTCAACCTCTGATGGTCATGCCTTCTTTGTTAACAATATCAGAGACCCAACGGTAAAATTAGTAGCTATGGTCATAGGCTATCAAGTATTCTACTCTAGCAGAATGAATAGTGTTCCATCAGCAGCAGTGCATACTGCTTACAAGATGATAGCTGAAAATGCAGATTATGACCTTTGTGAGGCTATAAGGAGCCAATTGTTTTTAAATCTACAATCTATCAAGAAGGACAGTAGCCTAAAGTTTAAATATGAACAGTTATTGATCGGGCTATTCTTTTATTTTTTAAATTTCCTACCATGAATTGGAGATCTTGAATGGTCTAAGGATCTACCAGTATCCGCCCAAATCAAGAACAACATCAAGGCTGTAAGGAATACTTTCTCTGCCTCTATGAATAAATAATTCAATGAATTTTAGAAGAAGATGAGCATGAGAGTAAGATTGCCTAAGGATGTGGTAAAACAATTTTCCAAGGACATTGTTTTCATAGTTACTACCGATTTTTGTTTGATGGAGGCAATTGAGCCTAGAGAGGAAGAAATGGAAGATATGAGTTATGAGGTTAACTATGACTTATTGATTGGATATGCCAATAACCTGTTGGCATCTCCAATAGATAAAAACAGGGCAAAATTGAGTTCAGTAAAAGAGCAGACTGCACAAGCTGGAACAAGTATTGCTCTGACCACAAGTGGAAAAGGTAAGAAAAAGAAAGCTGAGGATACACCTTTGGTGATTAAAAGTACTAGAATGACATGGAGTATCCAAAACAAAAAGGAATTAGAACCTAAGGTGTATATGAAAAAGGAGACAAAGAAAAGAGGTCGGAAGGTAATTCTTCAAGAAGAATCTAAAGGAACTGACACTGAAGAAGAACCTAAGAAGATGAAAGCTACCGGTAGAGTAGAAAAGTCAGTGAAAAATGTGCCAAAGGCAACTGTGCCTATTGATATCTTGACTTACAAGCCTAAAACCCACTTTGAAAAAATAATGAAGACATTAGGGAGAAACAGATTTGACAATGTCAAAGAATATTTTGATTCCTTCACTGAAGATGAGAAGGAGCAAATCATTCAACAGGTAATAAATCATTTGTGTCATTATAGTAGATTACCACATGATCTTGAAAAGGATATCTCTAATTCTTTGAACACTATTCTTTTCATTAAATGGGAGGAAGCTGTAAAGATGGAAAAAGAAATTATAGATGAGATATTTGTGCAATATTTTCCTAGATTATCCAAGGATGAAATAAGTGCTATAGTTGATCAATACAAAATTCAATTTGCTTTCAAATCAAGAAGATTGAAGCTACTTAATGGGAAGAGGCAAATTATTGAGACCGAAACTCATCAGATAGCTTGTAGCATCCAACGGATGGAAGATCTCATACGTTCTTCTCAAGATGAACAAGATGATGATGATATACCTTAAATGGATAAAGATGTGCAAGCTATTGAGAGGAAGGATGACACTACTATCCATGATATTGATGATAATCAGGATACAATTGATCTATCTAAGGACAACATTGCACCTGATATGTAGCCACCTGTGATCACTATCTTATAGGCTACTTCAGTTGAGGAACCAACAACTCAAAAAGGAGTGGATATTCCACCAGCAAAAGATCAACCTGAGAAACCCCAATCCCCACCTGTTTCACATGATTTTCAGAAGGAATCTTATGCAAACATTGGTACTCAATCATCTGAGCAAGAAAAGGAGAAAGAACAAAGAAAAATTAATTGTTAAGGTAACATCTTCTGAACCGGCAAAGCCATTATTCTTACAACAGAATGATGAAGATGAAGATGACTCATTATGCATTTCAGGGCCTATAAATGATAATATGAGTGCAAATGAAATGATGAAGATTGCAAATGTCATGCAATCTTAGATCACACAAGAAAAGACTTAAGGAACAAAGGATAGAAGCAGAAACCATTTAGAAAGCAGTAGATATTCTGACAAATCTACTACCAAAAACTGCTACAAGGCACCTGACAACACCCATTAGCAAACTTGGTCAATTAGTTGCTGCTGCATCTAACCAAATCACATCACTTGAAGAAGCAGCCCATATATATGATGATAAGAAATATAGGAAGAAGCAAGGTGAACATCTTATCAAGGAGATTAATACTGGGAAACTAGCTCTATCACTTAATAAAGATTTATTAAGGCAAGCTATTGAAATAGGCGGGAAGTATCTTACATCTACTTCTAATATTTCATTCTTTTTTACTTATATCAATAGTAGGCATACTGAAACTAAGTAGGAGCTAGAAAAGATATGCAATGGATATATGCCACTTCATGACTCTATTTTTGCTTTTAGTAAATCTGTGGATGATTTGCACAACAGGTTAGACACCTATGATCTTGAGAAAGCAAAAAGACTTCGTTCATTAAAGGAATTGAAGAGTCAACTCACAACACAAGTGGACATACTACAGAGAGCCTACATGCATGCAAAAGCTATTTTAGCTACCCCAGAAACTTGTTCACTGGATTCCATGGAGGAATTTCATATTCAGATCATATCTACACTTGAGTTCACTGAGAATTTGTTGGAAACATGGGAACATGCTTTATCTCAGTTGAAGAGGAATTTTAGTGCAATTTTTCTGAGGATTGCTAATGCATGAATCTTGATTCAGTTTTTCAAATTGTTGTATATGTTGAACACTTTGATATAAATTTTCTATATATATATATATATTTTTCTTTTTCAATTTGGCATTGTTGTCAAAGGGGGAGTAGAAATATGTATGTGTGTTTTTGAAAATTTTCTATGATGTATGTGTAGTAAGGGGGAGTATGTGAATATGTGCATTAAAAAAAATTGTAAGCACCACTTACCAGTATTGTTGTAGAAATTTCTAAGTGTTGCCATCAATGCCAAAGGGGGAGATTGTTGGCTTGATGATGATTGTAATGAATTTATCATATGTTGTCATTGATTAAACACATACACACACATATGTTTATATTGTCTACCGGTATGACTTCAAGTTGTTTATACTACAACTGGTATACTAGAGGTTTATTTCTAACCACTATTTGGTGACAACCGGTATATGCATGGAGATAACCACTTGGTTATATGTAATGCCCCGTCAGGAACCCTAGAGGAAAACATCATAATCTATGCAACTAAGGGTGAAATAATTTATTTATTTTTTAATTAAGTGCATGAATTTAAACCTTAGCACACCTAATAACATAGCGGAAGTCTAACACCTAAATTTCCTAAGGGTTACCTACGAATATTACTTCGTAAATTAAATATTTAAGATAAAATTTCCACAATGAAAGAATCTAAAATACTTCAAGCAATCATATATTATATACAAAAGAATTAAGTAATTGAAATAGCATACATTACAATGTTTCTTTTCTTACAATATTCGAAAATCCATGTTTTCAAAAAAGAAACTTACATCATGAGCTAAAATGTTACAAAATGAAAGTTACATAAAGTTTCTTTTCAAAACCTCTAGTTTTCAACTGAATAATGGTTAGGAGCAAGAGCTGGTACATGAATCATGAACCAAGAACATCAGCGAAGTCCTTCCTCGCCTAAAGATATGTTCCAGTACATCCGATGGGAAGTGACACTACCACCCGACCATGTGATTCCGAAAAGGAACCACCCCACCGTGTTGGAGATAGTAGATAACCCTCAAGCAAGCAAAATGAAACAAGAACGAAAGAACTACAAGAATCCACTTACATTCATGTGACCCAACTCACAAAACACTAGTGACTCTAAGGAGAAAGTGTCATCGCATTTCTTACGGTGGATACCATGGTACAGCCTCCATAGGTCTCGGCCCCCATCCTGGGTTATCCTGGTAACCTCTCCCGAACCTCTGATTCCAACTAAGACTCATGCGGACCTTACCAATCCTCTCACGAAGACAAGGTGGTAAGCTTGCCATTCCAGGCCTTCTCGCTACATTATGAGTCCTATACTAGCACTCACCTATGTGCGAGGCACATTGTTTTATTTAACTTTTAATCTACCCTTCCCTAGCCATTTATTAGATTTTCACTTTCTTAACCAACTTCCAACGGGTTATCCTGTCACCACTTTGGGCATGGCCCCTGCTCGAAAGCCACTCTCTCTCTTAGGACACTACAGGTTAGTTCTATCTATAGAACTCTATGGCGACATAGACAACCATTCCCAATTTTGACCTACCTTGGATGAAAGATACATAATTACTAACCTAAGGTTGACTATTATGAACAACTCACAATGGCTCATTTCCTTAAGGTTATACATCTAAATAACTGGCCAAGACACAGTACACAAGACATACTGACAACCTGACTTAATGTACTTAGTTGCGACCACCATATAAACAAGGTAATCTTACGTACCAACACCTATCACAAAATTAACTTGCAATGCGAATATACGTTGTCAAGACACGAAGAACAATATGGTCGGTATAACACAGAATTTTACACTTATTAACATGTTTAAGAGTTCAATTACTCTTGTTAACTACTATAGGTACGCCACCTTAATAATTTCCATTTATACCATAGACGAAGATTAAAATAGATATATTTATTTCATTAAGGGAGTCTTACAAGAAGACATAATACATTTCTCCATAGAATAATGTCTTTATTTTTATTTTTATTTTTATTTTTTTTACACTAGAGTGTTACATCATTCTTCCAGAAAATACGGAGAAGTGCACTCGTCAGACTCTACATGATCTAAAGGAGTATATCCTTCAGATTTGCTTTCACTCAGGGGAAAGTACCCCACAAACTCGTTATCACTTAAGGGGGTATACCCATCCGACGAGTCAGAACTTATAACTATCGGCTTTTCTGGCGAGCACTCTAGCTTGGGTTCTTTCCCTTTTCCAACAGTAACTTCTTTAGTTGGACTCTGAGTAGGACCTTTTTCTATCTTTTTGCTCTCTTCAGGAGCTGGGTTCTCTTTAGGAGCTGGGTTGTCCTCCACAACAGGCTTGATAGGTGTTAAAGAATCTTTCTTGACTTTTAAGTAGTGAGCATAACCTGCTACGGATTTGCGAGCTGTCTGTTTGACTCGTACCATCTCTGTAACGTATCAATAGTAAACTATTACTTCCCAGACTCTCCTAGAGCTACGTCTAATAAATCTTAATAAATAGGTTTTGAACGAACCATACATTTCTTCCATATAATAACAAGTGTGCAATTTGAACTTAATCACTATTCCACTTCTATAGTCATAACGTAATCACAACTTCTATTATATGACTTTATTTTAAAATCCCTAATGATAAATAAAACATAACCATAACTATTTCATAAGAAAGACAATAAACATGACATATAACAGAGATTGTAAATATTAATGATCGTAAACTAAGAAATTCCTGACCTATTTGAAATGTTGATCGATGTGCAAGACCTTAACGCCCTCTCGCCGATAAATGCGCCTTGCTTGCGATCCTTTTCACCAATACTTTCCAACTCTATCAAGAAACAAACAACTCTCTTGATACTATCAAAACAATATCCTCTCTAAACAACTCTCTTGATACTATCAAAACAATATCCTCTCTAACTCTATTCTTCTTTCTACAATCCACCGTCCTTCCTTGGATGCCAAAAAATGACTTCTCTCCCTTTCCTCTCTACTCCCACCCCTATTTATACTAAAAATCATCCATCGCTTCTCCTAAATCTGGGGCTTAGTAATAGTTATTAACTAAAACTCTTTTACCTCCAACTCTTCTTGTTCCTCCATGTAAGGAGTCCATCTCCAGTTAACTATAGCTCTTTGCACTCCTTGTTCGGGATTATAGCAATTATCGGCTGGGTGGAGAGATCGGTATATTACCTCAAACACTTATGTGTTTGCATTCAGCGAAATGTGTCTTTAATCTGCCAGGTCTTTGAGTCAACTAAGGTTTATGTTTCAATCTTTACCTTACGTGCCAGTCTATTTCCCTCCTCAATCGACCAATCTGCGGTTAAATGCAATGAATTGCAGCTCGTGGAAGAGTTTGGACGTGGAGAAGTGGTTGTTTATCACTTTGAACAGCGAGAGGGGCGAGTGGTGTCATTGCCCGCTGACTGCAGTGTTAATGGAGGAAACCTCTCATTGCCCGCTGACTACAGTGTTAATGGGAAGAGGGAGTACGTGGTATATGAAGGAGGAGGGTAGTCGGTGGTAATACCGACCCCTCCCTATATTAAGGGGGGTGGTCGATATTACCATCGACCACCGTCTACCTACTACAAACTATAACCCCCGCCACCTCCTATAAAATCGAATCTGTTTTATTTGTTTTAATATAATTTCATTATTATATTTTAATAATTAATTAATAACTTTCATTTTAATATTTAAACATTAATCTTCCTAGCAATTTTACGTTTAAATATATAAATATATACTTTGTTTTCAAATTCTTATAACTAATGACCCTTTTTTTTTTTCATATAGATTTATATTCGAACAATTGAATTATATATATATAACTCATTCGAAAAGCTTATTAAATATAATATATCTATAATTCTAACTTTATACATGCATAATCCAAAAACACAATAACCCAATGGGCGATATCAACTACTGATAATACGATCACCTTATCTTAACTCCAATAACTACTTATAAGTGACTATTGCCTTCCAAGTATATTATGTCCTTACATATATTCAAACGATCGAATTGCAACTATCGAGCTAACAAGCTGATAAAATTCATATCAACTCATACCAAGATATTAACTTGTCCTTTATAAACAATATTAAGTCACTAGATTACTTGATTCTTTTTCCTCCAATTACCAAAACTACTCTTTACTCTTATAGACGTAATAAACGTAACAATTACCAATGACATACAAAAATTGGGAACCCTAGACACGCAAACTGAGCAAGCATCATGCGACTTTTATAAAGATCAAACAATAAAATATGAAGACCAAACCAATTGACAGAACGACTAACTGAAGGCACTCACCCGAGTGTAACTAACTAAAAATAGGATCAACTACTATCTCCTTCACTTCCATTAGAAAATATAAGGCACGCTCAGACCTGTGTAGCCAGGTAGAGACGATACCCCGTACCTACCCGGTACTTGTACCTGCAACATCCTGTATCACCGACCACACATGCATATATATATATATATAAATTTCAACATACACACCGATGAAGGAGATTTGCGACGTTCCCTGTCTCACGGAGATGAGTGAAGGAAAATCATCCCCATGCATCCCATACACTCGCAGATACACAACACACAGTGCATAGATGAAGTAAAGCATCAGTACATAGCAATGAACCATATAATGCCATAAAACATAAGTACATAAATACTGCAAATAAATCATATATCTCATAATCAGATAAAACATGGAACAATGTTATATAATTCTGAATAACAAATGATAATGTATCCACTGAGAATAACAAGAACAAAATATCAGTTCAAACGAGTAAGGGTACTACATTATACATGTCTCAGCATGAACATGAAGATTCAGCGGAGACTATCATAGAAGCATCAAGGACAAGTGATTTAACTCTAGCCGGTATTAAGTGTTCCAACCGGTATCCATAGATTGTGTGATGAGTTATCACCACCAACAAGTTTGCAAGTATTTTTGTGATGAGTTATGATCACTTGACCAGATACACTGCACCTAGAAAATTGTGTTATGATTTCTTGAGGCCGACATGAAATCTAAATGTCTTTATATTGACATCACAATGAATTATTTTGTATGAGCAAAAGTGATGTGTTATGTGCAAAGGCAAAAGTGTTAAGTTGCAGAGTATGTTGAGAAGCAGTGTTGAATACGGTTAAAAGGATCTGATCAAGCAAGTATTGTGCTACATAGATAGATCAAATGAATCCTATTGTCTTCTAACAATTACAGCAGAATTAAAATCCCCTAACCGGGTAAGCTCTAACAAGCTTCATTATTCAAATCCTCTAACAAGGTGATCCATTAGATTGGATTCAGAAATCCTCTACTGAGGTTACTCCTAACAAGGTACTACCTTTTACAGGGTATAGCTTTTAATCAAGCTTTGGGATCTCTAACAAGATTTGCTCCTAGTGGAGCACTTTGTAGACCTTAACTGGTCAGTTATCTATTACTGTAGATAATTAACTTGTGAGTTCCATCTCACCATGGTTTTTACCTATTTGGGTTTTCTACGTACAAACACTTGTGTTATGGTGGATGTATTACTTATTGTGGATGCTATTATATCATTTTGGATTGCATGCATTGTGTTTAAAAGTTTTGTTAAGCTCATCTATCAGTTATTGTTTGAAGTAGTTTTATTTTTGGTGTTTTTGATTCACCCCCCCCCCCTCTCAATGCTTTTCAAGTTCATCAAAAGTTGTCCTATGTTGATCTTCATTGACAATTTTGATTTGATTATAACTAGAGGAACCATCCATTAGAGAGAGCATCTAATGCCCAACGATTAGATCTATAATGATGTCAATGTTTGGAAAGGTAAAATCATCCTTAGGGCATGGTTTGTTAAGATATCTGAAGTCTGTATAGATATGTATTCCCCAGTGGGCTTTCCAATAGGTACAATGTTTGAGACCCACTATGGATAATCAATGGGTCAAATGAATTCAACATCAAGTATCTTTTGTAACTCCACTTTGACCAATAAAGCAATCTAAGGGTGCATCTTTTAGAGTTTCTGCTAAACAGGTTTAACATATGGACAAACAACAAGATGGTGTACCACAATCTTGGGGTCTACTCTTGGCATGTCAACATATGACCAAGCAAAATTGACCTGTATTTCTTTGAGAAAGTTCATGATGTTGTGCTTTCCTTGGTCCATGAGAGACTTGGCAACAAACACATTCTTTGGATTCTCATATGTACCCATGTTGACTATGTCAATATCTTCTATTAATAGTGAAGATATCTCATGTGGCGGGGGAACCATGGTAGGCAAGTCAATTCCATCATCCTCTAGCACCTGATCCAGTTTTTCACTAGTGGATATGTCATTTCTTTTTAATTTTTCCATGTCTGATAGTGCCTCATTGAAGTTTTGACCAAGGGACTTAAAAATTTTCTTTTCACTTTTGTGACTAAGGGAGTTTACTTGACTATCGAAGTATGCTTCTCCATTAAGTTGAATTTCATTGATAGTCATGTGATCTTCAAGGTCGTGCATGTTTATGAGTGCCAAGAGGGCATTATCATCAACACAAGTGTTGAGAGTTGTTGGGAAATAGGTGTTTTACACCTTTCATAATAATGTTATAATTATAATATTTATTTATTATATTTCCAATGGACATATAATGTAATAATTATTCATTTTATGTTGCACATGGGCATGTAACATGTATAGATTTCTTGGGAATGTTCTCAGGGCCACTTGATGAGTTGTATTGTAACATTGGGATTGTTATATTTATAATTATTTAATATTGGGGAAAGATATTTAGAAAGAGAAAACTTAGTACCCAATATTAAATTTGGGGTTGAGCGTAGTTGTGAGCACATGGTTTTGTGGCACATGGTTTTACTTTACCACTACTTATTTTTGTGTGAGCTTTTGTCTTTATAAGAAAGCACATGTTTAGTGGTTAAGGTTGGCTGGTGGTTTTGCGCTATTGTATTGATTCCTTTGGAGGACTGTATTTTTGGAGCATGACATGGTATGTGTGGATTCATGCTTGGACACATGGGAATGCATTGGAGGGCTTGATGGTTCAAATATATTCATTGTAACTCTATGATGCTTTATGACTAAATAATATGATGAGTATGAATGTTTTTGGAGGCTGGGTTTTTCCCTCATGAGGGTTTTCCCAGGATATATCTTGTGTTATCTTGTGGCTTGTCTATTTGATATTTGCATTATGGTGATTTTGTAAGCTCGTATGCATGCTTTTCTCTCATGTGTTAGTTAGGAAATGGATTATTAACATATGGGTTTAAAGCATTATTTCCTAACAAGTGGTATCAGAGCTTTCATGGTTGATTTGGAATGATAACCCTAGCTTGAGTGGAAGAGGTGCAAAGTGGAAGCCATGGCTATGCATGAAGGATTGGGACATTACAAGGTATGGAACACACTTGAAGGTTGTTTTTGCAGATTTTAGGTCTTTAGGTTTGTTGTTGTGATGGGTTGTTTGCAGATTTGGGGTTTGGAAAATATTGGGTCAAAAGGTTTCCTTTGGATGTGCATTTAAATGAGGGTTTTGGGGAGATTTGCATAAATGACCCCGTGGGACAAAACGAACCTCACCATTGGATCCAAGTTGGTTGAGAACAAAAATTGATATAAAACTTGCCCTAGTTTGGTCACAACTAAAATAATTACAAATTTGTTTTTAGTTGATGGTCGCGACAACTGTCAAATTTGTGACAGTAGTCTGCAAAAATTTAAAAAAAAAAAAATTGTCCCGTTGATGAAATCCATAACTACGATTTTAAATAAAAATAAAAAATGGGGGTTCGACTTTTTGAAAAGTCGAGAATGGAAAAATTATTTATATATATTTGGGAGGGTCATGGGACCCCATCCCTATACCCCATATGCAGCCTATGATAGCATGTATTGTTGTTGCAGTACCATGACAACAACATTGTTGCTGCTAGTACTGCGGCAACAAAAATGCCCCCATCGGGGACTGTCGAGCCAACTGAGCCTTGTCCACCAGTGTTGGCAACCTAGTTGAGGGGCCCCACCACTACTTCTGCCCAGCCCTTAGGGCTTTAAAAAAAATTAACTGCCACTGTTTTTAAAATTAAATCCAATCTACCATAATGTTTATCAAATCATAATTTAGTTTTGGGTGGGTTTGGATATGGCCCCCAAAATTATTATTTTTAAAACGTTTGGAAATTTTGAAAATTCACAAATTATTTCCATAAAAGGAAATGGGTTGATTTTATTCAACGGAGTATAACTTTCACCCGGGGAGTCCAGTTTTTGACTTCTTATACTTGTTGGAAAGCTAATTCTAAGAAATAAACTTTGGTATAGGTTTCATTCCCTAAATTTTTCTATTTTGATATTATTTGGAGCCTAGAAGCCAGATGCTCTCCATTACATAATTTTGGTCATAAATTTTCCATACAAAATCAGTTTTTTGATTTCAAATAGGCATTGGAGAGCATGTTTAATTGACTACAATGTGGTGTTGTTATTTTATAATTTGGATGAGTATGGAGATGTTTTTACTTGTTTTTACTTGTAGGAGCTTGAGATTCAGGGTGTAAGTGTGAGTGCATCTGTACGATTCAAGAGGAAAAACCTTGAAGGAGTACATGTTTTTATGAGATATTTATGACACTATAGATTATTATTAGATTTGGTGCTCCTTGATACAGGTTTACAAGTTTTTTTAGATTTGCACTTTGATGGTGACAGATACATGGGCTATTCTTGGTTTGAGGACATGATTGGACATGGTTTGAGACCTAGAGTTTTATGTGGGTGATAGTTAAGTGCAAGTACAACATTGGTGATGATTATGGTGTCATGGTAGGTACATGTTTTTCATTGATATGACAGTCATGTTTGTGGTGATTTTGTTTGATGATAGGAGGTTGTTAATTATCTCCTTGATGCTTATTTGGTTCCTTGACTATGGTACTTTATTGTGGACATGTTTGGTAAATCAGATCGGATGTTGATTTTGTGTTTGAGTCATGTGGTCTACAGGATTATTCTCTTTGATATCTCAGTTTGTAGTTTACTAATGTGATGATGAGTTTGCATGTTCAGTGATTGGATCTATGAGTTATGTGATTTGTAGGATACGCGGCCTACTGATTGCAGTGGGATGACTCAAATGTGGATTGTCTATATCCACCAGGTTTGATTCATTGTGGTGCATACTTGTTAGTTGACCTTGTCTGTAGTCATTAGTGCATTGGTATGTTTGTTTTGAGATGAGAGGATGGATGATGTTTATAGTACCTAGATAGTGGGTGTTGGGATTTTTAGCATGTGGTTTATCATGATGGTGTGATAGCTTAGTTATTTATTGGTTATCCTTTCAATGGGAGCTTTTGATTGTGATGTATTGGTAGTGTAGGATTGATTCCTAATGGTGGTTTGTTGGCAATTGTATGTATCTTCTTGGCTTCAAGGTCATGGTTACACTTGATGTTATTGACTTTTCAATTGTATGTACGTAGACCTTGATGTTCTTCATTTAGGGGATGGTTATCATGATGTCATGTGTGACTTTGTATCATGGTTCAGTGGGAGTTGTTGGTAGTGATGTGTATACACCATTGGATCGTGGATGATCTTCTTAGTATGCAGATGTTGGAGGAGCTCTTGATCCTATTGCTGCAAAGGATCTTTCACATTTTCAAGTGCACTAGTAGGAGATGTTTATATTCATGTTGATTAGAGATGGTTACAAGTGACATTTAGTTTAGATTTTGGCATGATACATTTCTCTTGAGACCATGTTATCTTGACTTGAGTATTTGAGGATATGGACATCTTGGAGGACTCATGGAGCCCTTGGTTGAGGTGTGGTTTATGATTTCATTTGACATGTTATCCTTGCTTGATAGGATGGTTTACATTATTTCATGATGCACTCTTGATTCCATTTTATAGGTTTTGCATGATATGGTTATTTGATATGTTCACATGGAGCATGTTATCTCCTTGGAGGGGATGGTTAGATCATGTTGTCATGTTTATGTTATTGGTTCTTAAGATTGTAAATTTGACATTGATCTTGGTGGTTCTCTTTGTATTGAGTGTATAATCATTTTCTTAGTTACTTCATGATGGTGCTATGTTGCATTCGGATTTTGGCATGGATTGATCTGTTACAAGTGCTCATGGATACATGGAGATGTTGATGATGTTGGTATTCTATTATGATTAGAGATATGTAATGAGATGGTTATTGGTTTCAACAGGATGTCCAAGGAGCATTCACCTGGTGTGGACTTGAGAGGAGATTGTTCTTAGTGTGGGTCATGATGACTTGAATAGATTAATGAGAATTCTCATTCCCCACTCTTGGTCTACTTGACGGTTTACTACTTGAGAGGTATTGCCCATTTTTTGTTTCAAGTGCATTGTGTTTATTATTATCTTTCATAGATATGGATCTTCAGCTATGGATATGTTTAGTTTTGGAGGGTTCATTTGTATAGCATTGGTTATCTCCTTATGTATATGGTTTGATATTATGATATCATTTTGAGGATGTTAGGAGATGGTTTAGTGGGCTGATTTCCTTAATAGGGAATGGATTTATGAGGTTGATCTTCTTGGTTATGAGAGTCTTACATCCATGTTGGCATTACACAATACTTATGTTTGTTTGATTAAAGAGATTGAACGAGGGTTTTGGGTGTTGTTTCGGCTTCTCTTTTGGGGTGTTATGGAGATCATACTTGACACAATGTTGCTTATTTGAGGTGTTGGTAGAAGGACATGTTATGGTTTACAGGGTGTCTCTCTTCATTACATGTATTCTCTCTTGTTTGGGAGGATGGTGACATATTGTGGGAGAGTATGCAGCAGTTGGGTTGCATGTGTGGATAATTGTTACTGTTCTTTGTACTACATGTTTGATTTACTTATCACACCTTGATATGAGCAGTTATTGATAGACTTGATATGCTTTGAGCTTCATTTCAGATTTGGTATTACCCATGTAGTGGGAGTTCCTATATATAATTGTACTTCATTAACAGGTTTTGATGCAGGGAGCTTGATTGCAATTTATGGATTGATATGATATTGGAATGAGTTTGCTTATGTTGGTTACACCTAGGAGGTATGGATGGTTGGATGTATTGGTATGTGTTGTGGATTTCATTTCCAATCATATGGGTTTTTAATTTATGATAGTAGCTTGGAGCCTTTGTTATCACATTGGGTTTTATAGTTGTGTTCATGGATTGGTGCATCTTCACCTTGGAGTGTTCCTTTTCTTCCATAGGTGGCATATTGGAGGATGAGAGGAGTTCTTGCTTGAGATGGTGATCACTGGGTTTTATTGCATGAATATTGTTGGAGCACGAGAGAATGTTGGAGATTCATGTGGTTACATGTATGGATATGATGATGTATTTCGTTCATTGACCCTTATGCAATGTATACAACAAGTGGGAGAATGTTGGGAAATAGGTGTTGTACACCTTGCATAATAATGTTATAATTGTAATATTTATTTATTATGTTTCTCGTGGACATATAATGTAATACTTATTCATTTTATGTTGCACATGGGAATGTAACATGTAGATATTCCTTGGGAATATTCTCAGGGCCACTTGATGAGTTGTATTGTAGCATTGGGATTGTTATATTTGTAATTATTTAATATTGGGGAAAGATATTTTAAAAGAGAAAACTTAGTACCCAATATTAAATGTGGGGTCAAGGGTAGTTGTGAGCATGTGGTTTTACTTTACCACTAGTTTTTGTGTGAGCCTTTGTCTATATAAGCAAGCACATGTTTAGTGGTTAAGATTGGTTGGTGATTTTGGGCTATCATTGTATTGAGTCATTTGGATGACTGCATTTGTGGAGCATGGCATGGGATGTGTGGATTCATGCTTGGACACATGGGAATGCATTAGAGGGCTTGATGGTTCAAAGTTATTCATTGTAACTCTATGTTGTTTTATGGCTGAATAATATGATGGAGTAAGGATGCTTTTAGAGGCTGGGTTTTTCCCTCGTGAGGGTTTTCCTAGGATATATCTTGTGTTATCTTATGGCTTGTCTATTTGATCTTTGCATTATGGTGATTTTGTAAGCTTATGTGCATGATTTTCTCTCATGGGTTATGTAGGAAAAGGATTAAAGGCATGTGGTTTTAAAGCATTATTTCCTAATAAGATACAGTGACCCTTGTTGGTCCCAATCAATGAGTTCATGGTATACAAGTGGTAGGTCTGATGGAGTGGAGGGAGTGATAATGTTTACATAGGGATTAGTAAATATGTCATCAAGGTATTCAAAAGGAACTTTGTGAAATTCCTCTTCATCAGAGTTGTCGAGGCCAAAAGGAGAATTTTTCGAAGCACCAGCGATGGTAACCTTAGGCACTGGGGAGTAACCTAGGCCCCTGTTATGCTTATATGAAGTTGGTGAGATGGGTGCTTTTCTTCCTTGTTCTTTCAATCCTAGACCATTTCCTTTATATCCCATCGTTTCCACTATAGAAGATGCCTTAGGATATATTTATTTGGGAATGTCTACAATTTCTTTGTTCTCTTCTTTCTAAAGCGAGGATGTGACATTGGTTTCAAGACTTTCATCATCAAGTAGGCCCCATTACTAGAATGTGGTTTGATTACATTGTATGGTAGGTTTATTTTGAATCTCAATCGTTTTGGGCCTACCATAGGACCGAGGAGAAGGAGGGAGTTGTCCCACATAAAATGTGTTCTGAAGGGTGTATTCTCCATAGCCATTATCAACAATTTTGACCTTGATCTCAGGTTGGGTGGAGGTGGATGTGACATTGGAGGTGTTAGCTTTTGATGGTAAAGTGGGTGTGTTAGGTGGGAAATAGTAGGGATGTTTTCCTTCAAGTAGTTTGCATGGAACAACTTGAATCGAATCGATCTATAGGAGGTCAAGGAGAATGTTGTAGGGGAGATCAAGGTCCAAAACTTGACATGTAGTTTCAATTGTTGCAGTGCCCGCTTGAAGAGGGAGTGTGATTTTGCCTTTGGAGACTCGTTTAGCATCATCATATGATTTTATTGTAATTTTATCTAGAGGGATCAAACAGATCTTCATAGTCCCAATTGTTTAATTAACTTGTATGTACATAGGTTTAACCCAGATCCACCATCTATAAGGACTTACTTTATTTTATGTTTATGTACAATGGATTCTATGTGGATGGATTTTTTGTGTGAAGGTTTAGTGGATGGAGCATCTTTAGAGGTAAAGACCAAGTGATGTTACACAACAAGATTACCTATCAAGGCTTGGAACTATGAAGCATTAATATCATCAGGTACATGTGATTCTAGCAGGGCCTTTTCAAGGATCTCTTTATGGATAGATGAGGTCTTGAGAATTTCAAGGATGGATATTTATGTAGGCATCTTATAGAGGTGATCAATAATGTTATAGCGATGAGAAAATAACATGGAAGTTGGAGGTGGAGGAGGAGGAGCTCCTTGAAAAGTTACTCTCCCTCGATGGGTGGTGACGTTGTAATCATTTAGGGGAGGCAAATTCAAAGGCAGAGCACCTTAGATGACTATTCTTGCTTGGGTTGGTATGTTAAATGACATAGGAGGGGCTCCCTACATGGTAACCCTTGGTCTATAGGGTGTCAAGGTAGGGTCAGCTCCTGGGATGGTTATGGTGTTGACATGGTTTTTGGCAAGTTCAATGCATCCTACTAGGGAGTCAAATCTAGTGACTTTTTTGGTATAATCATAGGGGACCGAATGAGATGATGAGCCTTTATTCTTTCCATGATTAAGGAAGGGGTCCTGATACATTTTGAGCTTATCCTTGGAATTATTGGTCTTTGCAACTGCAACCTCAACATCACTTTTATCAATAAGGCCTTGAATATAATTCTTGAGTTTCATGCATTTTCTTGTATCATGACCTTGAACACGATGGTAGTCACAATATTCTTTTTCATTATACCATTGAGGTTTGGGTTGGTTGGGTTAATATGGATCGATCATGGGAAAGACCATGGCATTAGCCTTGACAAGATTTTGGAAGAAAAACTCAATAGGTTCGCCAAGAAGAGTGTACTCTCGTCGAGGTTGGTTGTGGGAATGGGATGATCAGATAGGAATAGATATGTTGTTGCTGGGTTTGGATGGATTTTGGGATTCAAATTGGGTGTTGAACGTTTTATTGGTTGTGGTGGGTTCAGTTGGTTTAGTTATATTTTGGACACACTTGGCATCAGTCACTCCATCATTGATAACATTTTTGTTCTTGGACCTATACCTAGACTTTTCATTGGATGAAAACCCATGGGAATATTTTTGGTAGAGTTTTAGGAAACATTGTTCAAGGAGAACTCTCTCTAAGGGTGGACCTTTCTTAGTGACATCCTGATGAAGCCATAACCGGTGAAACCTCAAAAGAGAGTTGACCGGCTTACGCAACAAGAGTAACACAATGAAAGAAACTTGAAAACATAGAAAGATTACATAAATAGATCATATTAATGCCTTAGAACTTCTGGAAACCATTTGGTTATCATCAAAGAACATCTGACAGTTAACTAGTTACATGCACGCTTCAAGCCAGATACAATCCAACCGAGACTCAAAGAATCAACTAGATCATTAAATGTGAATCTCAATCCTTATTCTCAATTCTACTTCCTATGCCCCTACAAATAATTACATAATATCATATTTATACCCATCGAAACATATCTGGGTCAGCCTCATAAGATAACATTTACCAATGCACGAAAATGAAATGTGTAACTAGGTTGGCCCTAAGAATTAAAGAAATTTTTTTGAGAAATAACAACCAAGAGGTGCGGTTCAGCAAGAAGGTCAACCACATGCTAAGAACATTAGACAAGATCCCAAATAGTTCCACATGCCAAGAATCATGTCGGTAATGAAGGAAAACCAATCGGTAAGCACAAGAATTGTCCTGGAACCTAGAAACAATCAAACGAGAGCGATAACTGACCGGAAAAGAACCCAAATGAACTGAAAATATGGAATCAAGCACATGAACCAAATTGGAAACCGAAAATAAGATCTTCCATGAAAAGAAAGCAACTACCGATACCAACCAGTAAGAACATAGAAAACTGCACAATGAACTAAACAAGAACAAAACTGAAAGGAAATATTTTTGGTTGATGCAATATTTCTCATCGATCGGGGATGCTCTTGCATCAAACACCCTTGGTAGACATAAGATGTTCCATGAGAGGAAACTCATGAACATCTAAAAGGAATCGGAATAAAGACCCCATGCCCATTTCTTATCCAAACATCTTCCTTATCTGCCAACCTCTTCTTTAGCTCCTTTGGAATCTCAACTGGCTTCTCTAACCCCTAACTCTCTTTGTTTATCTTCCTTTTCTTTAGATATGCACATTTCCTTTGTTTACTGATTTCCCTCTTCTGCAACTCTGATTTGCTTCCACCACAAGACTTCATCCATTTTGTCTCCATAATCTTTCTGTCATCCAGTTTCATCTATCCATCAGGTTTATCTGTCAGGTTCTTCTGCAAACTCATGTCACCCTCTAGTATAACCTCTGCAATCGGTTCTATCAGATCTTTCTACAAACTTAAGTCACCTTCCAATATAACCTCTGCAACTAGCTTTATCAAATCTTTCTTCAAACCTTCTGGTATGACCTCTACAATCGGTTTCTCAGTACTACAACTTTTCCCAAGGTTTGGATTCTTCACCTCCTTCTCTTTCTCCTTCAAAGCGGTCAATGTTAACTTTTGCCCATCTTTCTCAATGATGATTAGGTCTCTTCTATAGTCATAAATAGCTCCTCTATCAAACTACCAAGGTCTTCCCAACAAGACATGACAAGCACTCGTAGATACCACATCATACAAGACTTCATCCTTGAAAGGCCCAATATTAAAATTCACCAAACACTGCTCCTTTACCTCTATCTTTTCATCATCTTGTAACCAGCTTACCTCATAAGAACAAGGATGCTCTAGCCTCTTCAATCCATTCTTCATAACCATCTCCTTAGATACTAAATTATCACTAGTCTCAGTATCCACAATAACCTTGCAACACTTACCTCCTAATTTGCACATGATCCAGAAAAGACTCTTCTTCTGAGTAGATCCAGTATCCTTTCTTCTGAACATAAGGGATTCTCCTTGCTCTGGTGCACAGTCAGATTTGGTACCTTCACCTTTTGGTTCCTCATTTGGCACACAACTTCTTGCCATTCCCTACTTACATTCATAGAATCTATGTCCGGTCTCTCCACACTTGAAACATTTCTCGAGGAATTATCTATCAGTACTGCCACTACCTTTCTTTTGTGTTTTATGTTTCGATTATTTGCTCCACTTAGGTTTTGACTCATCTTCCTCAACTGGTTTCTGCTTCTCTGCACTCATTTTTCCCTTGAATCTCTCCTTCCCTCTATAGTTATTTGGTTGTCTTCTTCTCAACTTCTCCTCAGCCTTCAAAGCATACTGGTAAGCTTCTTCAATTGTGGAAACCCTCAACATACTCATCTCATCCTGAATGTTAAATGAAAGTCCATTTATGTACCTCACCACCTTTTCTCTCTCCATCTCTCTATGTGAAGACCTAATCATTACCTTGTATAATTCCTCAGTATATTCTTTCACAATCATGTTTCTCTATTTCAGGTTCTGCAACTTCTTAAATAGTTCCAACTCATAGTCTCCCGATATGAACTTGGCCTTGAACCTTGTAACCATCTGTTTCCACCGGGTGATCTTCAATTCACCATTCTCCACTCTGTCTTTCTACAATTCTTTCCACCATAAGGCAGCATGCCCTTTCAACTTAGTTTGGGCCAACCAAACTCTGTGTGGGTCCTTGACATCCTCAAACTCAAAGTAATCCTCCAACTCTCTAATCCAATCGATCAGATCCTCCAGGTTCAGCATTATGAAATAGTTTGAAACTTTCATTTTGTGAACTTAACTCACTTGCGCCATTGCTCTCAAGAATCTTTCCTCTCTTTCATCCTCCATTCCTTCAGCTTCCTCAAGCTCTTCACTGGCTTCCTCATACTCATCCTCAGATTCAAGGTTCCTTCACAAACCAGCCAAAGCGTTTTGGATTTTGTTCCTTACTTTATTCTTGAATTCCTCCATCATCTTATCTACCCTTTGAGGATTTGTTCTTCTAGGCGGCATCATGTCTTCCACTTTGGTGAACTACCTCAACTCGACGATCTGACTGTCAGTTTCAATTGCCTATCCTCGGCAATCTATTGAACACATGTGCAGCCTACCTCCAATCGATGATCTGTCCACCCAAAGGAATGCCTCGGGATTCACAAAATCTTCCACCAGCCAATTCATAACCAATTTTGATACCATTTGATGCAGCCATAACCAGTGAAACCCTCAAAAGAGAGTTGATTGGCTTATGCAGCAAGAGTAACACAATGAAAGCAACTTGAAAACATAGCAAGATTACATAAACAAATCATATTATTGCCTTAGAACTTCTGGCAACCATCTGGTTATCATCATATAATCATCAAAAAACATCTGACAGTTAACCGGTTACATGTAGGCTTCAAGCCAGATACAATCCAATCGTGAGTCAAAGAATCAACCGGATCACTAAATGTGAATCTCAATCCTTATTCTCAATTATACTTCCTCTGCCCCTACAAATGATTACATAATATCATATTTATACCCGCTGGAACATATCTGGGTTGGCCTCATAAGATTACATTTACCAATGCAAGAAAATGAAAATTATAACTACGTCAGCCCTAAGAATTAAAGAAATCTTTCCAGAAAAAAAACAACCAAGAGGTGTGGTTTAGTAGGAAGGTCGGCCACATGCTAAAGAACATCATACAAGATCCCAAATAGGTCCACACATCAAGAATCGCGTTGGTAATTAAGAAAAACCAACCGGTACGCACAAGAACTATCCCAGAACCCAAAAACAGTCAACCGGGAGCGATAACTGACCGGAAAAGAAGCCAAATGAATTGAAAATATGGAATTAAGCACATGAAGCAACCTGGAAACTGAAAATAAGATCTGCCATGAAAAGCAAGCAACTACTAGTAAAAACACTGAAAACTACATAATGAACTAAACAAGAACAAAACTGAAAGGAAATATTTTTGGTTGATGCAAGATTGCTCATCGACCGGGGATGCTCCTACATTGCATTCTCAAAGGTCTCAAGAAATTGACAACTCAAAGGATGATACATCTTGTAGACACATAAAAATTTCCATTAATTTGTCCTTATTTAATTTCAAATTTCTCCGAACATCAGGCGAGTCCTTATTATTACACTATTATTTCTCCATAATTCATTATTCATAATTTTCATCTTTTATTATATTATTATTAATATCTCATCATTTATCTATTAAATTTATTAAATAAAACATTACAACATATTCATGTATACACCATGCATTCACCTTATATACATTTCTCTATTTATTTAATAAAACCCTTAAATATCCCCTCCTACCACTTACCATTTCCCACTTACCATTTCCCATTTACCACTCATCTTCCCTATAAAACTCATCTTGCATTATCCCATTTTCATCCCACAACATGAACTCGCCCAGAGAAAATCTATTTAAACATGGCCCCCTCTCTTATTTGGGTATCTCATCTTTATGCGTCAAACTTATGCCAATTTGCATCCCATTATCTTGACCTCTTATCCACTATCTTTGCATTCTCAAATCTCCATTTCCTCATAGCTATCTTTGCATTCTCAAATCTCCATTTCCTCATAGCTTTTTGCATAAGTGCTTCTGAGAGAAAATATAGATTAAATGTGAAACCTTGAAGAATAGGAGTGCAATGGAGTGAATTTTTGTTGCATGCATGTGTGTTTTAGCTTAGATATTTGCATTTGCATGTGTGTGTTTTGCAGGTACTTCATTGTTGGACGTTGGAAGATTGAATCTTGTATTCAATCCATTTCCTCCATCTAAAATTGACACGCCCAGTGGGACCTTTCCCTTAATGTATTTTTGTCTGAAAGAAGTTTCAGATTTCTGATTTGTTGCAGATTGGTTTGAGGTTCTAATATTTCATTTGCAGGTTTGCTTGAGATTTTGGTATTTTGTTCTGCAGGTTGAAGAATTCTCTTGAATGATTAATGTGTTTGTTTCTTCAAATCAATTCATAAATTTTATGTTAGCAAGTCCATTTTGAACATATCCTACAGTCCCATACGCTTTATGCTTTGCTTGTGCTCCCACGTACCTGCATTTGTTGTTTGGTTAGTTTGCCACTATTGTTTCTTCCCGATACTTCCCTCTGCATTTATTATTTCCCACTCCCTTACTACCACCTCGCTCTTCCTCTCTCCCTACGCTGCAACCTCACACCCACACCTCTCCTTGTTTTCTGTGGCAGCATCTCGAGCCAGAGGAATTCCCAGGATTTGTGAAGCAACTGCTTCAATTTCTTGAGGCTCAGATTCACTAGTTCACCATCTGCCATTAAAAGCTTCTTTAAGATCAGTGCCAGAAAAATCAATTAAATGTCTCACTTCGCTGCAACTGATAGCCTCGAGAATTAGATATCAAAAATCTTGAGAAAATTTGAAACAACCCTTTGTTTTTCATGCCTGGGTCAAAACAATAACATATCTTTCCTGGCATTTATGCATCACTCTGCAAAACAAACCAAGTTGTCGCACATTTGTTAAAAAAAATTAATGCTTTTTCAGAAAATTCGCTCTGAGTGTATCTTGTGCTTGAAAGTCTTTGAATCCATTTGGACTAAAATCTGTTTTGCATGCATTTTGCAATCATTGTTTTACGTTAGTTTTCAGTCCTCTTAAAATAGTTTTAAGTGATTTTTTTTTTTAAACGTAAGTTTTCTAAAGTTACTTTTAAATTAGTTTAAATGTAAGTTATCTTAGATTAGTTTTTTAAGTTAGGATTTTTCCTTTTTATTAGTTTAAAATTAAGTTTCCTTAGATTAGTTTTAAGTTAGCTCTTTACATTAGTTTTAATTTTAGTTCTTTTAGAGTAATTTTATGTAATTTAAATTTTCTTATAATAAGATTGATTTTTTAGATTTTAGATTTTTTTAGGTTTTAGGTTTAGTTTTAATTAAATTTAATACAGATTTTAATTTTGTTAATTAGATTAGATTTTAAATTTTGATTTAGATTGGATTTTAGTTTTTTAGATAAAATTAGATTTTGAATTTGTTAATTAGATTGGTTTTTTTAATTTGTGTTAATTAGATTAGTTTTCTAATTTGTGTTAATTAGATTTATTTTTTATTTTTTTGTTAATTAGATTAATGTTTAGTTTTGTGTCAATGTGTTTTGATTTCTTCTATGAACTAATCTTTGTTGCTTTGTGTGCTTATGCAAGTTCACTCTTATGGCATCCAATCTCGTGCGTTGAAGACGCATGTCGAAGAAATGGTGATTTGAAACAGATTGTCTGATTTTTTAGCTTAGATCACATTTCAAATTGGTGCTTTAAAATTAACCAGTGTCTTTTGTATCTTGAGAAATAGGCACTTTTTGTTTTACCTTTTAGAGGGTCTGCCTCCCGAGAAGCCCTTAAGACTCGGTGAGAGGGAACGACCCAAGTGGTAATGGGATAAAGCCAAGCTCTTCCGAACCACTATAAATAAATGTGTTTGTGACGAAAGTTGCAAGCAATGAGTGTTGATTAGTTCATACCGACGACATGTCTCCCCATAAACCCTATAGAGCGCAACCTCTATAGGTTGGGAGCCTTCCTTAAAAGAGCGTACATCACCGCATGTATGGCCACTCAAACAGATGCCCTTACTAGACACCTTTTGTGTTAGAAGCCAAAAACCTTCTAGTTGTTGATGCAGGAGGTCGGACCTCTGAAGCGGCTCACATTCTTACGGTTCTTAATAGAGATACAAAGTTCACCACGGGGAGTTTTCATGGGGACTGATGCTTGGCTACCCCGGAGAAGTGAGTGTTGAGGGTGGAGCCAGTGGGGTCAAGCATCTAAGTATCCGCTCTGAATTGCGTAGCTCAGGGTAACCCCCCAAGTGAGATTCAACAACTATTGTCCTGGCCAGCCTTAGGATTGTGCTTGAATGTGTTTTTATTGCAAAATCAAACAAATATTTTGTCTACCATTTTTTGTGAGTGTGTGCACAAACAAACAAGAACATTTCACAATCAACACCACACTTGAAACTAAAACCTTGCAAAACAACATTGTCCTTGAAATGTTGAACTTGTGTTCTCAAAACAATCATTTCATATCTCTTGAGACATCACTTTTGAAGTTCTGATCTTTTAGGTCCTCGCATAGTCACGTCAATCTAGCTTGCCATACCTTTTAGATCCTTGCATAGTCTTCACCTATTTGCACCTTCCATCCTTGCATATCTCATTTAATTATACCTAGTCCTTTCATACCACCCTTAGATCAAACCTTTGCATATCACCATTAGGTTGTACCCTTGCATAATCCCCTTAGATCATACCCATAATCTTTGCATAGCCTTCCGTCATTCCTTTAGGATATAACCTTAAACCTTGAATATGTGGCTTAGGTCATTTCATCATTGGTCCTAGCATTTCATTATTATTTGCATATCAAAATCCAAAAAAAAATTAAAAAAATAAAAAATAACCAAAAAAACATTGCTTACACTTAGGATTTCTCATCTTAGGTTTGAAATCAACTTTTGATCATCAATCCCCCTTATCACTTGAGGTGCATCTTCCTTGAGTTAGGGAATCTATAAATGTCTTTGAGTTGGTATTTCTCTTGGAGTTCATCATCTTCTCTCATAGCATGCCCTCTCTTTGATAACTATCCTTGTGTCTATCCATAATAGCACAAGTCAAACCCCATATTGGAAATATTTTCAAACCTAGAGTATCCTTAGTCCTTGCATCAAACATCATTCATTCTCATATCCCATTTAAGGTTTAGCTACACATCACGTTCTTATCATATAGATTGCATTTTGCATCAACTCTTTAGCACATTCTCATCTCAATCATATCACATAGATTGCATCTTTGCATTGATCCTTAGTTGCATCCCAATTTCACTCATATCGTATAGTCCCCCCTTTTCACTTTAGGATTTGCATCATACCTAGAGTCTCATACATTGTCCTAGGTCAAAGATCATAACTATCATAAATCTCTGTGGCTACCTTGGCCCAACAAATTCAAGATCTCAAGAGAGAAATATATGACATTCAAGTTCAACAAAATGAATCAATGACCCCTTTTGAGAAACAAATTCATGATATCAACAGTGACAAACTTCAAGGAATGTTAAAATGACTATATAAAGTGGAACAACAAATAATCAAAAATACAAATCCAAATCTCAAGAAAGATCACATGAGTCCTTCACCAACACAACAAGACATTTCTTCAAAATATCCCTCAAATGGACAATTTATACCTTTGGGGCAATCTATTGAGTCAGCTTTAGAAGAGCTTCTTGAGAACAATCTTATCATATTGCCTAACAAGACCACATGGGGATGTGAATTTTTGAGTAATTATTGTGCATATCATAGACATAAAAAATATAAGACTTCGGATTGCATGGAATTAAAACATAAGATTCAAGACCTCCTTGATAATGGTATCATTGAAATTGAAGATCCTAATGACTCATCTATAGAGAAACAAGGAAATACTCCTAATCGTGATCAAAATAATACACCTATGTCTAGAAAGGCTCCATATGTGGCCTCCATCTCTTCCACGATGCCTTCATCTCCTAAAACTTCTCAGCAACAATCCATACCATCACCTTCAAACAATGAACCTAATGGTGAAACTTCTCATGTTGAACCTCAAGGGATATCAATAGTACAAATCCAAGCTAATCCTTTTTTTCATACAAATCCTTTATATGATTCAGATATCTTAGATCCTATGCCATCATACACTCCAATTCCAATCATACCTTAGTTGCATCCCAATTTCACTTGTATCATATAGTCCCCACTTTTCACTTTAGGATTTGCATCATACCTAGAGTCTCATACATTGTCCTAGGTCAAAGATCATAACTATCGTAAATCTATGTGGCTACCTTGGCCCAACAAATTCAAGATCTCAAGAGAGAAATATATGACATTCAAGTTCAACAAAATGAATCAATGACCCCTTTTGAGAAACAAATTCATGATATCAACAATGACAAACTTCAAGGAATGCTAAAATGACTATATAAAGTGGAACAACAAATAATCAAAAATCAAAATCCAAATCTCAAGAAAGATCACATGAGTCCTTCACCAACACAACAAGACATTTCTTCAAAATATCCCTCAAATAGACAATTTATACCTTTAGGGCAATCTATTGAGTCAGCTTTGGAAGAGCTTCTTGAGAACAATCTTATCATATTGCCTAACAAGACCACATGGGGATGTGAATTTTTGAGTAATTATTGTGCATATCATAGACATAAAAAACATAAGACTTCGGATTGCATGGAATTAAAACATAAGATTCAAGACCTCCTTGATAATGGTATCATTGAAATTAAAGATCCTAATGACTCATCTATAGAGAAACAAGGAAATACTCCTAATCGTGATCAAAATAATACACCTATGTCTAGAAAGGCTCCATATGTGGCCTCCATCTCTTCCATGATGCCTTCATCTCCTAAAACTTCTCAGCAACAATCCATACCATCACCTTCAAACAATGAACCTAATGGTGAAACTTCTCATGTTGAACCTCAAGGGATATCAATAGTACAAATCCAAGCTAATCCTTTTTTCGTACAAATCCTTTATATGATTCGGATATCTTAGATCCTATGCCATCATACACTCCAATTCCAATCATACCCACTCTAGAAGGTCCTATCCAAAATGCTTCCCCGTCATGCAAAAACATGAACACTTTCCAAGAATCCCCCATTCATATCAAAAATACTACCCCTTCCTTAGAAGTGGCTCCATGTCAAGAGGATAATCTAAGAAATGAAGAAATGAGTTCTATCATAAATCAAGATCAAGACACCAAAACTCTCTAATCCCATCAAATGGTTGAAAAAGATCCCACCTCCCTAGAATCCCATGATGATCCCCTTATACCTTTCCATTTCTTCCAAGATGACCCCCCTTCCATCTCGAGAGAAAAGAATCCTTCCAAATCCCATTCCTACTCCACATCCTAAGCAAGATCATGATGCCTCTTCCACCTTTTCAAATGGTTCTATTCAAAATGAAGTGTCAAACACCCTTCCTACTCTATCCAACAGTCCTCTTCCATGTCAAGAACAAAGTATCCCTTTATTCCCTTGTCGTAATTCTCCATGTCTGCCTCAAGAGTCCATCATGCCCATAAGGCCCTCTCATAACCCTATCATTCCTTGCAAGCCACCTCCACCTCAAAATGGACTTGCCTCTAGCATCAAAAGTAAGAAGAAACCCTTTGTTACAAATATCTTCCAAAGCATGCATTATCAAAGGAAAGGGTTAGACATTCATGAAAATGGTATATTAGAACCCCCTGATATAAAAAATATATATTTATTATACTGGATACATTGCTCACTCTCAAGATGTTGGTATCCCTCATAAATCCTACATTTCTCCAGCTAAATCCAAATACATGCCTTCCCCTTCATCCCTTCCATCAATTTTAGGTCCCTATATCCCTCCATCCCTTATCCGAGATCAACAAAGGCACACACCTTCGAGTACCTTCCATCCATCCAAAATACCTTCATATCATTCCTATCCATCTACACATTCTTTTCCTCATCCAAGCAATTTGGATGCCAAGCATAAAAGTCATAAGTCAAACAATCCACATGCATTTAAGGATCAACATGTCCCATCTAATCAACATGTAAAAACAAAGAAAAATGTGATCCAAAAAGAAAAAGAGATATACAAAAGGCCACAAAGGCCCATTGATCAAAAGAAAGAAATTTCAAAAATCATATGGGTTCCTAAGGTTCTTGTAGAAGCAATGCATTCCAAGGAACTACAAAAGAAATAAATTTCCAAAAGGCCACAAAGGCCCACAAAGAAAGAAGAAAATTCAAAATGTGTATGGCTTCCCAAGTCTTACATTGAGGTAATGCATTCTAAAGTATCACAAAAAAATAAAAAATCAAGAACCATGTGGATTCCCAAGTCGCTCATACAGGACTTGCACACTAAAGAAAAATCAAAATTTGCATTTAAGTTTGCTACCCCAACTTCTCCCACATCCACTATCCCAAAACCTATTTCACCTCCTTCATCCATTTTTGCTCCTTGTATCCTAAAATCTACATCAACCTTTCCATCAAAATCACAAACTCTGAAATCCACTATTCCTCCACCAGTCCACCACCCCTCAAGGTGTGTGCCAATGTTGATCTTGCCAGCATTTCCATCCAACCATGCACAATTCTTCCAACATCCCATCCATTATCCAACACCTATGTTCTATCCTTCCATCCCTCTTATCCAATCCTTTGCATAAATCCATATAACCTTTTTGTCTTATCATCCATTTCATATCCCTTAACCATCACCCTATCGACATCTTTGAGCATACCTTCAATAGCCATGGATCGTTATAGAACAAATTGATTTCTGATTCATATCTCCTATCAAGCATCCATCATCTTCCAAAACTTCAAAAAAGTCAAAAAAAATGAAAGAAATAAGTCAAAATGAGAAAAAGAGTCAAAACAAAGAAGAGAGAGAACAAAAAAGAAAAGAAAAAGGTGAAAAATCAAAAAAAGTAAAGAGAAAAAAATCCATCCATTGGTGAAAACCTAGCAAACAGGCACCTTGGGCAAGTACCATGATGAAAACCTGGCAAACAGGCATCATGTGTAATCCATTATTTTCTTGCACTATAAGGGGCAAGTTTCATCCATGTACATCCTTCTATTATCCCTCATCCTCCATTATCCCTCATTCACTCTATATTCATTTATATCCCTATTTCCACACCCTTCAGCTCCTATCCTTCATTATCACCCTTTGACCTTGCGTATCCTATCTGCCTCCTAGCCAAATATATCCCTTGTTTTTTATCCAAACTAAGGACATAAAATGTAACAAACCTCTTGACATGATCATTTCTTTGGACCATATGACATTAGTTACACCATACCCTTGCTTTATATTGCTATATCCGGTCCTTGAGCTTGGATTAACATGCTACCCTATTGCGAGATAGTCCTTGACAATCACATAATCTTTCTCCATCATTCTCTTATCCATTCATGTCCTATTCATTTATTCATCTGCTCAAAATCCCTTTTGCCTTGCTAGACACTAGGGGCAAACATTCAAAAAAATCTTTAAAATCATAAAATGTCCTGAAAAAATCTTAAAAATCATAAAATGTCTTGAAAAAATCTTTAAAATCATAAAATGTCCTGAAAAAATCTTTAAAATCATAAAATGTCCTAAAAAAATCTTTAAAATCATAAAATGTCCTGAAAAAATCTTTAAAATCATAAAATGTCCTGAAAAAAGCCCTAAAAATCATAAAATGTCCTGAAAAAAGCCCTAAAAATCAAAAAATGTCTTGAAAAAAACCCTAAAAATCATAAAATGTCTTTAAAAAAACTATAAAAAATCATAAAAATCCAAAAATATGTAGTAAATATTGTGATGACACAAACACTTCGGACAAGCATGCAGCTTTGGAACTTCAATGAATTTATGATAAGACGAGACTTCGATTGAGAAAACATAACATCTGATTGACTTATTAAAACCAAACACATTAATTGGAAAAAAATCATTCGACATGAGCCATATCGTTTGCTTGTTTTCTTATTTTCTTTTGATTGTTTTTTACTTTCTTATTTTTGGTGACATGTCTTTTAGCTTTTCCGGGATATCTCTAACTAGAGATTTTATCTCCAAGATGTCTTTGACTAGAAAGGTGAGGATGGGGCATGTTCACTTGTTTGTTGCTTGCGGGATGTTCCTTAGGAATATGATGACACGTCCTAGGACATGATCGCTTAATATCATCAAGGACATATTGGTCTGATACACACTAAGGCATTCCTTTACTGTCTGGTATGTTTTCCTTCTCGCAATTGGAGTGACCGATTCATTTGGGTCTAATTCATATCCAGATGGTTTTTTTGCCTTTTGCTATAATAAGCTCGATGATGATACAAGCACTTAAAAAGCACAAGAATTCTCATCACCTTTCATATCCTCTTTCTCATCACTCATTCCTTTTTTTCCATCACTTTCTCTTCTCATCCTCCTTTTCATCTATCTTTTTCATCATCTTCTTCATTCTTCTTATTGCAGTGAGATCGCTCAAACACTTTATCCAACTGATGCAATGTCTTTGTATCTTTACTCTCCTTATCAACCATCTGGCTTCTTACAATCTCAATGCCCCTAGAGTCAATCAATCAATCAATCAATGGATTACCTTATCTTGCGCTCGAATCAATCCCTATCAGCTTAATCAGCTTATCAACCTAGCTATACTATTCATTTCCATCAATTGTTCAGTTACGCCTCATCAACTGTGCATTTCCATCAAATGTACATCTCAACTTAATCACTTGCGCAATATCAATCATCCAATCTTCTCTCTCGCGATCTATCAAGAGACCAATCTCCATCATTCTATTCGATCAATCTCTCGAGAGGACATAACCAATCATCATCATCCTTACCAAGACACCTCTGGGGCATATATTAGTTATACATTTCTCTATTTATTTAATAAAACCCTTAAATATCCCCTCCTACCACTTACCATTTCCCACTTACCATTTCCCATGTACTATTCATCTTCCCTATAACACTCATCTTGCATTATCCCATATTCATCCCACAACATGAACTTTCCTGAAGAAATTCTATTTAAACTAGCCCCTCTCTCTTATTTGGGCATCTCATCTTTATGTGTCGAACTTATGCCAGTTTGCATCCCATTATCTTGACCTCTTATCCACTATCTTTGCATTCTCAAATCTCCATTTCATCATAGCTATCTTTGCATTCTCAAAACTCCATTTCCTCGTAGTTTTTTGCATAAGTGCTTCTGAGAGCAAATATAGATTAAATGTGAAATCTTGAGGAATAGGAGTGCAATGGAGTGAATTTTTGTTGCATGCATGTGTGTTTTAGCTTAGATATTTGCATTTGCATGTGTGTGTTTTGCAGGTACTTCATTGTTGGATGTTGGAAGATTGAATCTTGTATTCAATCCATTCACCTTATATACATTTTCTCTTTATTTAATAAAACCCTTAAATATCCCCTCCTACCACTTACCATTTCCCACTTGCCATTTCCCATTTACCACTCATCTTCAATATAACACTCATCTTGTATTATCCCATATTCATCCCACAACATGAACTCACCTGGAGAAAATCTATTTAAACAAGGCCCCCTCTCTTATTTAGGTATCTCATCTTTATGCGTCGAACTTATGCTAGTTTGCATCCCATTATCTTGACCTCTTATCCGCTATCTTTGCATTCTCAAATCTCCATTTCCTCATAGCTATCTTTTCATTCTCAAATCTCTATTTCCTCATAGATTTTTGCATAAGTTCTTCTGAGAGCGAATATAGATTAAATGTGAAATCTTGAGGAATAGGAGTGCAATGGAGTGAATTTTTGTTGCATGCATGTGTGTTTTAGCTTAGATATTTGCATTTGCATGTGTGTGTTTTCCAAGTACTTCATTGTTGGATGTTGGAGGATTGAATCTTGTATTCAATCCATTTCCTCCATCTACACATCTCAACACAAGTTTGTGTTGAAACAACTCCACTTGATAAGATTCAAGTATGTCCTCAGGGAATTTTCTAATAAGATGTTGCCACCTTTATAAAATGTTAAAGAAGGTCTTTCCAGTCCTTTGTTTTGTATTGCATAGGTCTATCATGGATGCATGATTCTCAATGTTGTACTCACAAACTCTCTGACAAGGTCAGGGAATGACTTAATGGAACCATGAGGTAAGGTTGAGAACCAAACAAGAGCTAGTCCACTCAAACTCTTCAAGAAAAACCTTCACAGGTAGATATCGCTATAAGAAACCTCTTGACAAGAAATGTAAAATTCTCTCAGATGTTCCCTAGGGTCTTCTTTGCATGTGTACTTGTAATAATTTGGGATCTCAAAACTAGGTAGATAGGGAGCTACTGAGCTTGAGGGATCATAAGGACAAGTACATAGTTCCTCAAGGTATCAGATTTCTTGTGCATCCCTTCCTTCAAGTTCTTTATTAGTTTCTTCGTGTTCCAAATTTATTTTATAAGGTCAATTGGTTTTTTTTTAACATTAGGGAACCCTTGACCTAAGTTAGATTCCAAGATGTAGGTAGACATGGTTGGGATACCATGACCAATATTTTGATATGAGGATGTGGCGGTTGGAGGGCTTGAAGTGGTAGCTATAGTAATGGGTGGCAAGCTGGCATTGATATAGTTGGTTGAATTATTTAAGGATGTAGATGTTCTACATGATTGAGAAGTAGGGTTGGAGGTGTTGGCAGGTGCTGAAGTGGTAGGTTGTGAATTGAGAAAGGGATTGAGAGGTCAATCAGCAAAATCATCTTCCATAGGCATGTCAATGATAGACCTATCAAAATTTGGAGGTAATCAGGCCCCTTGTTTGATAAGCTCAATTAGGAATGCGCTAGGATCCATCTTGATGAGTTTCTCCATCATTTCTCTATTATATGGATCATCCAAAAAGGTTCACAAGCATGGTGAATGTTCAGGTTGGTCAACATATTCTTCCTTTGTTTGATTGTCATGATCAACATAGAGGTTAGGGTTGGGTAACTCATTGCCTTAGGCAGCTACTATTTTCTTTTGGGTGTGCATGTAGACCATGTAAGGGTAACCTCAAGATAGCAAGGATGGAAAAAGGAACTAGTATGGAGTGAAATTGTCAAGAGGTAATGATGGAATGCAAAGTTAAAATTAGAACTTGGACTTAGTAACCTTAGTTTTGTAAACGAAGGACTTAGAATTGATTTGATATAATTGGGTTAGATTGGATAAAATTCTAGTCCTTGGATTAGGACAAAGCTGGGCTGGATTTGGATGACACCTTAGTCCTTAGATGCAAATTATGCAAGGTGCAGGGGTAAATTATTTGGGCCAATAGAAAGGTAACAACCAAGCTAGGCTAAATCTAGATCTTTTGATTAGGATTTGATTTGGATTGTCTTCTCTTACTTAGGATAGGCTAAGTTCCTAATAAAGATTATATAAGGATGAGGGTTTGGATCAACCCAAACGATTAATATTGATTAAGAAAAGTACTTTAGATAGATAGTTTCTCAAGCACTATAACAATTAGGGATAAGGATAAAATATCTAAATCAAAATTTTCGAAGTGTCGATCTTGGTTTAGGGGTCAATGATTAATGGATAGGATTTGGATCAAGGATTAATTTACGTTAATATACTAAGTCCTCAAGAATGGGAAGAGAGTGATTGCGAAAGAATGGATTGTTGATGAAAAAGGGGAAAGGATAGAGGAAACCCAAGATGGGAAAGACACCAGTATAGTATCTTTAGTTGGGGAAGGTAGTGTTGGCAATTGACACTCATTTGGTGGCTTCTGATGGTTTATTATTGGTTTAGGGTTGTCATTGATGGAAACTCTTCATGGCTATTCGATCTGGTAACCACAATTCTTCTTCACTGAAAATGGATGTCAACCAGTAGCCAGTTAACAGGTGTTTCAGGATGAATAGAGTAATTTTGGATCTGGAAGCTTTCCGGTGATTGTGGTGTATTGAATCATGTTTGGGTTGTTTGAGATGACATAGAAACAACATTTTATTTTATTTTTGGTGATCCGGTCAACCTGACATGTGACTACACATTACACTAGCAGGCCGACATGGTAAATGATCTATTTTGTGATTGTCAGTATATAATTTTGTTGTAGATGATCTTTTGGTGGATGGTATGATTGTATGCCAGCGAGTGGAGATTGAGAATCATTTTTGGTGAAGTTTCACGTGTACATTCTTGATCTGGTAGCTGACTGAGACAGTGAACAGGAAATAACAGAGCAAATCAGCAGAGGTGACCCAGTCAATATATTTGGCACTCAACCGGAACTCATCCAAGCATTGTAGATGTTGTTTTAGAGTTTATTTTATTTTAATTCATCATTGTAACTAAAGAGTAAGGCAGTGAGCCTTTCGGGTTTGTAGCCCTTATTGTATTTGAGCGGCGAGCTCTAGGCAATGTGCTTGAATGGTTGTGCATTCCCCATATTGTAATATTGTTTTACTAATGGCCATAGTGGAATAATATTCTGGGTTCAAATTTTTTTCCCATTTGGGTTTCCACGTAAAAATCTAGTGTTATGCTTTTGTGGTTGTTTGTTCTATGTTTCTGCATTTCAGTTTCATGTGTATGCTTCTGGTGGTTTAAAGTTAAGTTTGAAAGTCTACAAACTAGTAGATCATTGATTCACCCCCCCCCCCCTCTCAGTGATCCCCGATTCCAACAGGTAGGACAATGAGATAGAACCACTTCTAGTGATTTTTGGGACAAGGCTAACCTTTGCTCAAAAGCTCATGTTCTCAAGGGTTCTTGGGCATATTTGGTGGCGTTTTTGTTTATTTCGGACTGTGTGTCAAATTAAATTATAGTGTAAACATTTTTTTTTTAAACTGGGCGTGTGTTTTTGTTTAAGTCTATTGGTTTGGGGTTGGAGGGCGGGGAGCGGAGCTCCACCCGCTCCTCCTCCCCTCCCCCGCTCGTCCCCCTTCTTCCGCTCACCAACACAGCGGTCGCGGCACACTGTGGTGGCCGCAGGGGCCGCGGTGGCCGCAGGGCGCCGCGGACCTGCGGGCACCACAGTGGCGCCGCCCGCGCGATTGCCGCCTGCGGCTAGGGCTTGGGCGCCCAGCCATCCCCGTTGGGAGGTGGGCCCCACCCTCGCCCCTTTTAAAAATGTGTTTCTTTTTAAAATTAGTTTTTTTTTAATGTTTTTTTTTTTGTATTTTTTTTAATTCAAAAAAAAATATATAATATTTGCATATTATTAAATGGAAATTTTCAATTAAGTTTTAATGATGAACAATGTGGAAATTCATGGATTTTTACAAAGTAATCGATATTTATAGTGAAATTTGTGAAATGCATTAATTATCGGCAATATATATTTTATTAATCAAGATTAATAATTATATATTAACTAATAATCAGTTGGGTGATTGTGCTCTTTTAGTTATTACTTGTGTATATTCTTTTATCATGGATTGATAAATATACTCTTTAATTAACAGTTAATTTTGGTTTCTTCTATACGTGCGTAGGGAAGTAAGATTTGGATTTTGGAAATGATTATCTTCATTTGGGTTCCCTTTTTATATTTATATTTCCGTGATCCGTATAGAGCAACTGGGCGTGAAAATATGAAACTGTAGAGGTTGGTTTTGAACCAGTACGTCAATGGTGTTTTATTGGAGATTAAATATTTTTTTTTAATTGATTAATGGTTGTCTGAATTTGATTAATATGAATTTGGTTTAAGAACTCATTATGACTTTATATGTCTGTTCGATGCTTTGAACCTTAGAGAGTTAGAAAACCAAGAACCACCTATTCCTAGGTGAGGTAGATAACTGTAATTTGATATAGATCTTGTAGAAACTTGATCGACGTTTAATGTTTAGATCAATTTAGAAAAGATTGTATCTTCTGGATATTGCCTATGCGAGTTTAATTTCTGTATTCGCTTTTAATTATGAAATGGCAAGTCGTGCTTGTTTTGATAGGACCCTGTCGTATGGCATGATTTGGGGTACCTGTTTCAGTCCTCGATTCCGAGTTGACTATTGTGTGGTGGTAGTGTTGTATTTGGTCATATCCTCTATGTGTGAGTCAAATTATCATTCGTGGTTGACCATTGTTGGTTAGGTCTCTAGTTAGAGTACCGTTAGTAAGTGTGCATCTGTGAGTCGTGTCTGACCAGATGGTTGTTTCTCCCTTCTTGAACTCTGTTCGTCTGATCATGTCTATTCCTTGGTTTTGAGTTCATCTGAGTTTAGTCTAGTGTCGTATGGGAAAGTGGCTTTCGATTGGGGGCCGCGCCCAAAGTGGCTGCTGGGTAACCTGTCGAAAGTGAGTCTAATAAGTGATAACCTAACAGTAGAATAGAATGTAATCTCTAAGCAAGATTAATGTGCCTCACACATGGGACGAGTGCTATCATTGACTCGACATGCTGTGAGAAGGCCTGAAATGGCAAACCACCATCCTTGTCTTCACGAGAGGATGTGTGGGTCCACATGAGGCTTGGATGGGCTGGAAGCTCGGATTAGGTTGCCAGGGTGACCCAGTGTATGGGGCCGGGACCTATGAAGACTTGCCATGGTAACCATACCAGGTTGTGTGATGACACTTGTCCCTACGTTCGCTAGTGTGTTGTCGTTTTGTCCTGTTAAGAGTACCTTGTGGGTCGTCCTTTTGTTTATGCCCTTGTGAGTGTCAGTTCATGTTAGACCTTGGGTGGTGATGGCTCAGTTTTGTGGATGCTCTTCTGGACCTTTGTTTTAGCTTTGATTATGTTCAGCTGGATCCTATTCTTTTCAGGGATCGTTTATTGTATTATTGATCGAAGCGGTCGTTTGTATATTGTTTATGTTTCGCCTTGATGGCCGGATTGTAATGGTGTAACCTCTTGTACTCTTAACTTTATTAATTATCAGAGGGGTCTTGCAGTTGAGCAGACCTGGAGATGTAGCCCTTTAGGGGTGAACTCCGAGATCATTATGGTGTTATGTGAGGTATTCTCTTATGTTTCCTTTAATCAGCTTTATCGTGTATGATTAGCTTATGTTAGAATGGATTAGTGGATGAATGGAATTAACTTTAAATGCTTCTATTCAGTCCTTTCTTGAATGCCATGTTGATCGAATGCGTAAGTGGTTTAGATGAAATTTATCGTAGATGCAAGTATGTAATCGTCTTTTAAAATGCAATAAATTGGAATATGAAAAAATGTAACTTAGAGTAATGGAATATATAATCAGTTGTTGTTAAGGAAATTTAGTATGCTTGAAAGATCTCATATGTTTATGATGAAATTCTAGTGTGTTAGAATATTAGATGTATGGCTTGTAATTTTAAATGAAAAGTTTGAATGAAGATTATGAATAGATCTTAATGGATGATTCATTGCTTGTGATTTATATTTCCATCTTTTGAAAGAAATTATCCTGATTAAGAATTATCTTGTTATTAGGATATTCAGCTTATTGGATTAATTGTGTGAGTTAGTGAATTGTGAAATTTAAGTAATCTCGTTGGGAAACTCTTTAGGTGTTAGTTGATGTCTTCCGCTATGTAATCTGAATCTTTGATATCTTGTTGTATCTTAATGTGGTGTAACTTTAAAAAAAAAAAATTATTGCACTCTATTCTTGTGTTATGGCTTAATCCCTTCGGGGTTTCCTGGCGGGGCATTACATTTGGTATCAGAGCCCATGTTGCAAACATTGGGATCTCTGGTGTCACGTGTGCCCTCTATTTGTGTGAGTTGTATCGACCTTATGTGTATGCTTGTCCTCCTTTTGCATGTGAGTGATTGAGCAGACCTTAGCTTGTGTGTAACGTGTGTGTGTTCACACCTTGTTTTCACCTTCTTGATGTTGGCGTTTGAGTGTTTATATGTGCATTGTGTGCTTATTGATGTCTTGGTCTACGATCACTGTTTTTTTGAAAGAGAGTCGTATGTACCTTCCCTTATTGAGTGTTGTACTCTTTAGACTAATCCATTTGGGTTGGTCCGTGCTTGTCTTGAATCTGAAAGTGCGAATTGTGTTTGTTTAAAGATTATGATCTAGCTTAGTGTTGTCCACTTGAAGGACTAGTATGGCAATTTTGGAATGCTTATTTTGTAGAAAATTAAATGATCATCACCATTCCTGTCTCTCTTTCTGGAAATTAAAATGATTAGGATATGTGTAATTGTCTTTGATTTGAGTTTTCTTGTTTGCAAGAGAGAAAAGGGTGTGATTTCTTGAACCCTTGTGTGAGCCTTATGATGCTTATGTTTTTAGATTATTAAAGGGCTATGGGTTTAAAAATTTATTTTGGGTGAATGGGAGAAAACTGTATGTGTACGTTTAAAGAATTCTCCATATGTGTTTGTAGGAGTAGCATGATTAAATTCTACCTTAGTAAGGTGCATTTCTATGTGGATAGTTGAATTATGTGAAACTGCTTAGTTTGTAGAAGAAGTATTAAAAAAAAGGAGCATGTTATTGTAGCTTCGAGAGAGTATTAATGTGTTCCCTGATAGATTGTTTTATGTGTTTTCCGAAAGATTGTCTTATGTGTTTCATTAAACCAGTTTGATTGAAGATTTATTTTAGCAAATGCTCCATTGAACTCGCTTTTGGGTATATGTAATTACCTTAATGTGTTTAGAAAGTGCGAAGGAAAAATCTTGTTCGATGTGCATGCATTGATATGTTTTATTTGGGTAATAGCTCCTTGCTTATCCTGGATCATAATGTGATCTTCTCTAATAGGTTGCAAATTATGACATGTGTCTATATTGTATTATTATAAGTGAGTGTTCTTATGAGGTCTTGCATTATCGAAAAGATTGCTTCTCTTGATCTCTGTTTTGTTTGGAAAACTAGAACCTCCTGTTGCAACCATAACTATTGAAAATGTTTTTGTTAGGCTGATTGTCATCCTTCTAACGGTAGCGAAATGAAAACCGTGTAATTAAACGATAGGCTTATAGTGAGAAATTTTATAATGTAGTATGATCGGTTGATCTTGCATTTTTGTAGAAAACAGTTTGGGTATCAAGCTCTCTTTCCCTTCTCTTTGCCTAATCATAAGAATTTTAGAAATGGTATTAAAGAATGCATTGATTTAAATAGAATGTTTATAAAACATGTGAAATTGTACTATTGCATTTTGGCTTCATAGTGATAGATGAAAGTCTTAAGCTTTAGAAATGAATTTGAATAGTTAGTAATGTGAGTTCGGATGCTTAGTGAAATTTAAGAAATATATAGGAATGATGTTATTTCCTTATATAATTGTGAATTGTTAATGAATTCAGTACCTGTATCTAGAGTAAACTTGATTCAGTTATTTATATAGAAAGCATAATTGAAATCTTCCTTGAATAGATGTTAGCGTACTGAAAAGTACTCCCCGTAAATGTGACTAAACCAGTACTGGTGTATTTGGGTGTATTGTAAGAAACCAGTGCTTATTATATGTGCCCATGGATTGGTGGAGTAATCAACCATGGAGGATATGTTGCTTATGAGTATGGGAAACCATACTGTTCATGTGATGTTGCTTATTTGTTCCCTACTGAGTACCAAACCTCGGGTTGTGGGTAACTCGGTATGTTAAGGGGTAGTATTCGAAGTAACCGTTCCTTGAATAGTATGGATTGGCGTACGAGTAATGTCGGCGCGAAGCGACTTTAGCTTCTCTACTTCGAGGAATGATATAGTTGTACTATGAAACTGTATCAAAGGTGTACTCAATACTTTCCCTTTTTGATGAATCTATTTATAGGTTTATATGTGTTAGCCTATTCCCTTCCTTTATTTGAGCATTTTCGATGGTGATTCTTGTGTATAGTGATGGTGTAATTTGGAGGATCCTTTGCCTTGTCTTCACGAAAGGTAGGTTTGTTCACATGTGCTGCCAGTTAGTATGTGTTGGTGGGCATGTGGGTGGACCCTAGTCATGTATACCTCTAACTTACGGTGAGTATCCTTCTAGATACATCGCTATGCGGGATGTGACTTGCGCGTGCTTTTTCTGTGAGGTACACTACCATGCGGGATACGTCCATTGTGTGTTTTCTCCACTTGGGGTATTGCCATGCCACGTGACAACGTGATGCAGGGTGTTGTCGAGGTGCACAATGCCATGCCATGTGGGTAGTGTGACTATGTCGCACCACATGATGAGCTACTGCAATAGCTAGTCAGTTGTTCCTTCCTTCCTCGTTGGTGGCTAGATGCTAGTCACACAGTGATGTTATGTGCAGTTGTGATATTCTTTATATTTCTTTGGGGATCAGCAATTTATTTTACTTTGACTTCGAAGGTTTAGCCACGATCTTGTGATCTTTTGCACTTTTGATTTGGTGTTGCAATTCCGGATTATTTTCTTGTCTTACTGTTGGAATTGAGGATTTATTATCTTTATTCATCTGTACTTTGGTGGCTAAACTGGTTTATCCTTATTGTTTTCGGATGTTGGTCTTGTGTCGAGATGTGAAATTCCTCTCCAAGGACGTATGATACGAATTTGGTAGAGTGTGTACGAGGAAGTTTGTTGTAGGGAACCGTGAGGATGGGGGGTATGTGAGGCTGTGATGCAGCTAGTACCCACTACCTACCTATGTGTGGTGACTATCTCTTGGAGGCTAACCACCTTGCTCAACAAGGGATATTCACAAGGGTCTTGTATGGAAGGTATCACCGCTATGGTGTGCCTAGCACCATCGAGTCCTTGAGTGAGATATTGGATTCTTATGATCATATTGTTGTTATGAGGTCAGGCATAGAGATGCTGATCGTGCATGTTATCCTTGACCGAGCATTAAACATGCTCACATGTGGCCTTTTCTGTTATGCATTCCAGTTATGTGGATGGTTATTATTTGTATCATGGAGTAAATTGTGTTAACTTGTCACTATGTTATGGGACATAGTCATTGGAAAGGTTTTCTTATGCCTGGCAAGTGTAATCAAATGAGTTATTTACGTTGCTCTTATTTCGTGAAAGTTAATTTGGCTGTAGAAATTGATATTTTAAGCTAGTTCTATGTTATAAATTTTATGATAAAGATGGATTGGTAAAGGAAATTGATCATTATGGCATGTTTTCTTGTCATTTTTGGTAGATGATTATGGTAATTGTTGTTTACCTCTTTGTAATGTTTTAATTTGGTGTAATGAAAGGAAGAAAATTCTTGTTTCTCTGCTAAGATTGTGGATAATTCCTAGAATATTTTAAGGAATGTATGGTTTTAGATGTATCTTGCCAATGGATAATGGCGTTTGTAAAGGATTTTGCAATAATATTTCATTTATTATGGAAAGATTTCTATGTGCGATTTGATATTTGTTGAATGAGTTTCAGGGCTGATGCGTACGACATGTTCTCCATCTAGCCTTACGACTTCCAGGAGTAAGTCGGAACCTAGGGGGGAGAATGTAGTACCCCTACCCTAATCTAATTCTAATCTTGGTGTAATCTTGGTTAGTTTATCTTAATATAATGTTTAGTCAGATGTTGATTTAACGCATAGCTATTGATGTGGTTTTCACACTAGTTGTATGCAAGTTGTTTAGTGTACCTATTTCGTGGTATTAATATCGGGCTAACGCTTTCATTAAGTTTCTATATGTATGCATGTATGACTCTTGGTTGCAGGAGATTTCAGGTACAATGCCGCATTAGTGCGAGGTTCGTCTTCACCTGGATTTGCAGGTTTGAGTGTACCTCTTGAATCCTTAGAGTTGGATTAGGTGGTCGTAAGACCCTAGTTGACCCTAGTCGTGCTCAAGTGAGCATCGCCAGTCGTCGTCGGTGTTCCCTTTTTGTTTGGGTTTGCGGGTCGTCTGTTTGGTTGACCTTCTCGGTTTGCGTGCTTGGTGTGCATGGTTAAATTGCTTAATTAGTCCATGGTAATTATTCTGTTTAAATATGTAATTGTGCATTAGAGATTAATGGACTAGATTAATCGGGATTTCGTTATGCGATTTTCGTTGATATTGGATTGCTCGTTTTAAATTGGGAGTAATTTCGATTAAATGACTGATTTTGAATATTAAATGCATTTTATATATGCTATTGAAAAAGAAAGTTTTGTATTTTATCGCAATAGACTTAATTGTATTCTGTTGGCTTCTGAAATTAGAAGGCTAAATTGGATTAAATGAGGAAATCGATTTTGGATTTGAAAAGCAAGTCAATTTGTTGTTATAGTTAGAAAATGATTAAATTTTGAGAATTATTTGTAAATAAGAATTTTAATTCCAAAAATGGAATTTTGGTCAACTCTTCCATATAACCTAAAATTTGGGGAAATTTTGGGGGATGGACATTTTTGGAGAAATTTTGGTTGGAAAAATATTTTGGAGATGAAATTTGGGGGTTTTGGATGGAGAAGGAAGAATTTGGAAGCTGCAGATTAGGGCTCATCGGCAGATCTTGCCAGGAATGCGAGATCAGGTAGGATCTGTTTATCCATTTGGTTTTAAAAAAAAATATATATGTGTAGTTCCTTTCTTTTGAAATGGAGTTTAGTTTCAATCTTGGATTTGTGAGTTAAGATCTTTACCTATGCCTGGTGATCTTGCTAGCATAGCTGAATCGTTGTGTTTAATGGCTCTGATTGGCCCAATGTGAGTCTTTGTTGAAAAATTGGGTGACATTGGGGAAAACTTATCATTCTGGAATTTATATTGCAAGTCACCTTATGGGACTGTATATTTTTGTATTGTTATGGGGTTTTGCTGTTTGAAAGGAAGTGTTTAAAACCCATATCTTGGATTATAGAAAAATGTTTTTTTTCCTTCTTGTTAAATCGAAACTCATAACATATTTGGTGGCGTTTTTGTTTATTTCGGACTGTGTGTCAAATAAAATTATAGTGTAAACATTTTTTTTTAAACTGTGCGTGTGTTTTTGTTTAAGTCTATTGGTTTGGGGTTGGAGGGCAGGGAGCGGAGCTCCACCCGCTCCTCCTGCCCTCCCCCGCTCGTCCCCCTTCTTCCGCTCACCAACACAGTGGCCGCGGCTCACTGTGGTGGCCGCAGGGGCCGCGGTGGCCGCAGGGCGCCGCGGACCTGCGGGCACCACAGTGGCGCCGCCCGCACGATTGCCGCCTGCGGCTAGGGCTTGGGCGCCCAGCCATCCCCGTTGGGAGGTGGGCCCCGCCCTCGCCCCTTTTTAAAATGTGTTTCTTTTTAAAATTAGTTTTTTTTTAATGTTTTTTTTTTGTATTTTTTTTAATTCAAAAAAATATATATAATATTTGCATATTATTAAATGGAAATTTTCAATTAAGTTTTAATGATGAACAATGTGGAAATTCATGGATTTTTACAAAGTAATCGATATTTATAGTGAAATTTGTGAAATGCATTAATTATCGGCAATATATATTTTATTAATCAAGATTAATAATTATATATTAACTAATAATCAGTTGGGTGATTGTGCTCTTTTAGTTATTACTTGTGTATATTCTTTTATCATGGATTGATAAATATACTCTTTAATTAACAGTTAATTTTGGTTTCTTCTATACGTGCGTAGGGAAGTAAGATTTGGATTTTGGAAATGATTATCTTCATTTGGGTTCCCTTTTTATATTTATATTTCCGTGATCCGTATAGAGCAACTGGGCGTGAAAATATGAAACTGTAGAGGTTGGTTTTGAACCAGTACGTCAATGGTGTTTTATTGGAGATTAAATTTTTTTTTTTAATTGATTAATGGTTGTCTGAATTTGATTAATATGAATTTGGTTTAAGAACTCATTATGACTTTATATGTTTGTTCGATGCTTTGAACCTTAGAGAGTTAGAAAACCAAGAACCACCTATTCCTAGGTGAGGTAGATAACTGTAATCTGATATAGATCTTGTAGAAACTTGATCGACGTTTAATGTTTAGATCAATTTAGAAAAGATTGTATCTTCTGGATATTGCCTATGCGAGTTTAATTTCTGTATTCGCTTTTAATTATGAAATGGCAAGTCGTGTTTGTTTTGATAGGACCCTGTCGTATGGCATGATTTGGGGTACCTGTTTCAGTCCTCGATTCCGAGTTGACTATTGTGTGGTGGTAGTGTTGTATTTGGTCATATCCTCTATGTGTGAGTTCGCTAGTGTGTTGTCGTTTTGTCCTGTTAAGAGTACCTTGTGGGTCGTCCTTTTGTTTATGCCCTTGTGAGTGTCAGTTCATGTTAGACCTTGGGTGGTGATGGCTCAGTTTTGTGGATGCTCTTCTGGACCTTTGTTTTAGCTTTGATTATGTTCAGCTGGATCCTGTTCTTTTCAGGGATCGTTTATTGTATTATTGACCGAAGCGATCGTTTGTATATTGTTTATGTTTCGCCTTGATGGCCAGATTGTAATGGTGTAACCTCTTGTACTCTTAACTTTATTAATTATCAGAGGGGTCTTGCAGTTGAGCAGACCCAGAGATGTAGCCCTTTAGGGGTGAACTCCGAGATCATTATGGTGTTATGTGAGGTATTCTCTTATGTTTCCTTTAATCAGCTTTATCGTGTATGATTAGCTTATGTTAGAATGGATTAGTGGATGAATGGAATTAACTTTAAATGCTTCTATTCAGTCCTTTCTTGAATGCCATGTTGATCGAATGCGTAAGTGGTTTAGATGAAATTTATCGTAGATGCAAGTATGTAATCGTCTTTTAAAATGCAATAAATTGGAATATGAAAAGATGTAACTTAGAGTAATGGAATATATAATCAGTTGTTGTTAAGGAAATTTAGTATGCTTGAAAGATCTCATATGTTTATGATGAAATTCTAGTGTGTTAGAATATTAGATGTATGGCTTGTAATTTTAAATGAAAAGTTTGAATGAAGATTATGAATAGATCTTAATGGATGAGTCATTGCTTGTGATTTATATTTCCATCTTTTGAAAGAAATTATCCTGATTAAGAATTATCTCGTTATTAGGATATTCAGCTTATTGGATTAATTGTGTGAGTTAGTGAATTGTGAAATTTAAGTAATCTCGTTGGGAAACTCTTTAGGTGTTAGTTGATGTCTTCCGCTATGTAATCTGAATCTTTGATATCTTGTTGTATCTTAATGTGGTGTAACTTTAAAAAAAAAAAATTATTGCACTCTATTCTTGTGTTATGGCTTAATCCCTTCGGGGTTTCCTGGCGGGGCATTACATAATTATTTTCTAAAGCATTTGGATAAAGGGGCCACACCTGGTGTTGTGGTTGCCACTTGAGTGTTGATATTGTCATTTATCTGGATGAAACCTTTATTGAGTTTGAATTTCATAAATGATTGTTGAGTACTATCATTCTTATCAGCCAGGGCCATTGAAGAGGATGATTCAAATTAACTCACTTGAAGATGATAATTATGAAGCATTGTGCACAACTGTGTAAAAGAAGTAAACTTAGAAAATAGAAGCTTATCTCTTATTTCCTTTTGTAAATTAGCAATAAAAATTCTTTGAACATCATGATCAGGCACATGATAAGTAATTTGTGAATTCAAATGTTTATATCTACCAATAAAATTAGTCACTTTTTCTTTAACTTCTTTCTTACAATGAAACAAATCAATCAAAATAATCTTAAGACCAATGTTATTTTAAAATTGTTGGATGAAAGCATTAGCCAATTTTTGGGAAGAATTAATATAATAAGGAGACAAAGAACAATACCAGATCAAGTCTTTATCTCTAAAGGTTTGAGTAAACAATTTTGCCATAAGTCTTTGATCATGAGAGAAATCACTACACAAAGTTTGAAATCTCTTCACATGAGTCAAGGGGTCACCTTTTCCATTATATAACTCCAATTTGGGAACTCTCATATGCTTAGAAGGAACCACACATACAATATCATCAAATAATGGACTTGCTAAATCAAATGTAGCAACACTAAATTTGGAATGAGTTATAGAAGCCAATTTGTGTTGTAAGGATGTGACATTTTGGGCTAGGTTATTGATAGTTGCTTCAATGGAGGAATGAGAATTTGACATATTGGATTGTGAAGGAGGAGTAACATTGTTGTAAGTAGGTGGAGGTTGATAATAAGGAGGGAGAACATTATGCAATAATTTCTTGTAAGGCAAAAATAGGTTTTGAAGGGACCCGAAACCCTTTAACAATATCAAAGCTCAATGAAGTCTTAACAAGAAATTAATCCAACAATGAGCACAAAAAATGAACAGACCCATTATAGAAATAAACAATATTACATCAAAGGGGCAAAGACCAGACGGAGAAAAAAACCAACACAGGAGAAAGCAAAGAGCACAAAACACAGAAAAGCCAGTAGAGAACCTGTTGACGGGTGTTTTGACACACTCACCAACAGTCAGGTAGTTTATGTGAACACTCACCACCTCTCCTGAAAAGCAGTAAGTTTTGCAAAACTAACTAATCCAAGGTCTCTATAGTCGGGTCTCGAGGGTGATGGGCAGCTCGATGGTTGATGTGATTGTACCTGTCAAGGGGCCTGATGGTTGATGTGATTATACCTGTCAAGGGGCCTGATGGTTGAAACAACTTTGAATTACCTACTTTTTCTTTTTCGTATTTTCTGATTTGGACTCTCTCAAAAATAAACAGCAAAAGGTAGATTGGGGGAACTAATGAAATTGATACAATAACAACTGAATGATCCACATGGTCAGAATGTCATAACCCAATATTATCAATATTACTATATCAGCATTCAAATGATGAACTCCAGACAATATACAAAGTCAAACAACTTCACATACCAACGGAAATGAATATCATTAAGCCAATAATCACTCTATCAATTTAATCCACATGTACCATTTACATGTGCAATATGGTTCATAAAATAAAAATGTATCCAAAAGAATTAGTTGTTGATTCAAATAATAGAAGTTACCAATTAACAAAGAACATAACCATATAGAACACACAAGTAGATCGGACAATCCATAAGCTTCTTTTTGTATTAAACTTCAAAGAGTATCACAAAATCTTCTAAACACATAAAAATCTGCATAAAATCTCTAAAAAGAATCTCTAAATTGGACCTCAAATCATCAATTCACAGACCATTATAATGAATCAAAATTTCTAATTTATAGAGATTCAAGTCCTAAATTCTGGGAATTAAACCTATCTAAACTAAAGGCTACAAAAACAAGTAGCTGCAGTTGACATGCAAGTCTCTACCTTAAACTCTAGTAGAACTACCAATTAACTATTACTACGAAATATGCGTTCCCAAAATTGGCCATTACAGCCATGCAGAATTTGCCCAAAAACTGAAGTCAGTGTTGTGCAGCAGTTGAACTCTTAGCCTTTATGATAACCAAAAATATCTTCAAAAAGCAATCAAAATTGCATGTGTGGCAACTATATGTTTATCCTTTACTCCCTTTATAGCTCTTATAGTTACTGATAAAACATGCAACTGTATCTTCAAGACGATCAGCAACATATGAAATCTGGAACTCGGACTTCTTCAAAATTTGTTTTGCCTGCTCCCATTTGCTAACCAATTTATCAATTATTCCCTCTGCATGTATACACTGAGAAGTCAAAATGAGTACCTATCCATTAGCTCTGTATTAAACTCTGATGTAGGTGCAAAGTGATGAGTCGCATACTGGTCCCATTGATCTAACACTACACCTTCCTTCAAGCGACCATCTCTCAAAATGTCGTGACCATATTCCCCTAAGAATTTCTTTACAAAATTCTCATATTTACCAATTTACTTCAACAGAGGAGCATGTGCCTCCAAAATCCTTGACCTACACTGCTCAAGAACTTCTATCTTAAATTCTATTGCAAAGATATAAGATTGCAAGCTATCAAAATCATCTCCTCTCAACAAATCCTCATTTTTAATCACTTCTTTGCCCAAGGCCAATATTTTATTCAAGTTTTTACACTCCTTGGTGAAGTCTTTGATCCTTACTTTCCAATTTGTTGAACATTCTCTTATTACCTCTTATGTTTTAAGGACCCTTTCATAAATTCCTATCGTATGTTGTATAAAACATTTTACCTTTGAAATGTTATCCTTCACCCATGATTTCATAGTGGTAGCTACTCTCCTTATTTCAATTAAAGTTCTCACATCACCTTCTAGGAGTGATGATGTGGATGGAAATGTGTCATTTTCCCTTGAATCCAAAGGCTTCCCCATCTCCACAAGCAATTGCTTATACTGTTCTAATTGCGCATTTACCTGCAACTGGGAGTTATGCTCCTCCATTCTGCTCTTCACTGTACTAGTAGAAAATTCCAAAGTGTTGAGCTCTCCCCACTTTGTCTCCTTCCCAAGCCTAACCTGTGATACTTGATACATAGAAGGACCTTCTCCTTTAGCCTCCATAGGGGATGTGATATTGGTGATTACTTCACCAGAGCCAGTTCTAGATAAATGATGAATCATTTTGGCCTTCTTTGTTTTCTTTGGCTCCTCCGTAATAGCCTGTTGTAGTGAGATTTTAGGTAGCACCACCTTTTGCTTCTTATTAAAAGTGAAGGTTAACCTTTGTGGTGTTCCTTTATCTACACTCCCCCATTTGGTGGTTATTTGTGTCGTCATCCTTCCAGCTTCTTGTGACGGTTCCTCCTCCTATTATTGCTCTTGTTCTGCATCATGTGTATCAGGAGGAGTTTGGGTCTCTTCGTGGGTAGGTTGTACTGGTATGGTGAGTTGTTGTTGTTGTTAGAGCATTTGTTGAGCCAATTTTTTCTATAGAGTGCTATCAACATCAAGTTGTTGTTGATATTCTTCCAATTTCTCGCTCACTTGATTAGTGAAGTCTTTGGTTGGCTCTTGATCTTGTTGCTTTGTTTCTCCACCTGCGATATCTTTCAACAAGTTTTCTACATCCAGTGGGGTGAGAACAAGTCTTTCATCATACTCTTCATCCTGGCCTTATCTCATTTCCCCCTCTTCATCTTCTTATTTCCCTTGGGGACCCTAATCATCGACGTCCATAGGGGTTACCTATGTAAGTTTTGATACTTTTTGCACGGGAAGCTCTCTTTGTTTCTCTACACTAGAAGGAGTCATTATTTTCCTCTTCTTGGGCTCTAACCTCTTTGGTGTCGGCTTAGCCTCCTCTTAGTCTGAGTCAAATTCCACATTATGAAAAATTACTATTTTGGTTGTGGGAGTCATTGCAAGCACAGGCATCTATGAAACAATAGAAGATGGAGTGACCGTTGTTGTAACCAAAGGTGGAGGCATTGTTGACACAGCTAGTGCAATAGATGTAGTTGATGTAGTGGTGGGTGTTGTTGTAGTAGAAGTAGTAGCAGTGGTGGTAGGAGTGGTGGTAGCAGTGGTGGTAGTACTAGAAGGTTGTTTTGTTGTTGTTGCAACACCTTCAATAGTTGGCCTAACAGGATGAATTTATGCCTATGGTGTGGCCTCTAGGCTGGCACTAATCCCTAAACTCACCTGTTTTGCCAATTACTTGACATCTTTCATTTTTTCATTCAACTTTTTCTTTAATTCTCCTATGGTTAAAGGAGTTTCAGCTTCCTCCTTCGAGTCTGTAGAGGTGTTCTTCCTTGACTCTAACCATGTTCTCCTTGTGTATTCCTTGTGTATCCTTGATTAAGGATTCTCAGTTGGGATATTCTTTTGTTTCCCTTTGGAGGCAGCTGGTTTAATTTTGATACTTAACCACTTCTTGGTTAGATCTATTACCGACTGAAAGATGGTATCAATGTCTACCACTTCTTGTTGCAACCATCTGATTTGGGGGAGCAACCTTTTATCTATCCATGTTTCCTTATACATGGGATCCAGCAAAATACCATCATCATGTAATTATTTGGTTAGGTTGGTCTCAATACCAAAATCCCTTATTTGAGGAACTGTGAGGCGATGGTAGTACTTCTCCCTTGCCTCAAAGCTATCCTGGAGATTGGCCCAAAAATCCTCCAAAGCAGGTTGATGTCCTTCATATACTTTAGGCATCAATCCTTTTAATTTATTGTGTGGGTCATAAAATTGACTGGGATAATTGAAAGCCTTCAACTGTAGTTCTTGCAATTCTTGTTTGGTAGCCTTTGCCACATGAATCTTTGGACATGAAAATAATGATAAACTTAAGGGGAAATCTTCACCTATAACCCCCATCGTATGCCTTGAGGACAACAAATTTTGTAAATGTACTATTTATCTTGCATATTCTAGCAAAATTAATCTATTTGTACAATACCTAGGCAGCAAAATTGGTTCTCCAATGAACCCACTCACTCTTAGATAGGTAGATCAGGAGTTTTGTATAAACCAGCACCCCCATTTATTTACTAACTCTATTGCTTCCTTGCTTAGTCTGAACCCAATGTCACATGTTAGCCTTATAATGATTGGAAACAAAAATGCATCATTTATTCTCTTATAATGCAGTCGGAATTCTTTTAGTGGCAACTGGGTGTAGTATTCCCACACGGCATTATGTCCTTCTTCTTCCCCCAATGTGCCCTCAGTCTGTAGCCCTGGAAATTGACTGAATCTGGTTGCCACCCAAACAATATAAGATGTAAATAAAAATTTATTCGTATTATGTACTTCCTTCAACTGGTCTCTTATGTTGTCCAACAAAATTTGGGCCCAGTCATAGTACTGTTGGAATCCAAGAACACTGAGAGGGGGGGTGAATCAATATTCTGTTGGTAAGATAAGTTTTAACCTTATTAGTGTTTTAGTAATCGGTAACCATAAAAGAGTATAATAACAAGTAAAAATAATGCCACCATAAGAATATACACCATAACATAGAGATTTATACATGGAAAACCTCAAAGAGGAAAAACCACAGTGGGATTGGTGACCCACAATATCTATCCACTGGCCAAATAAATAAATATTACAATAAGGTCGTGCACATGCAGGAAGGCCAATAATCTAGAGCACACTACTCATCACAAAAGGAGCCTCACTAACTAGAAACACAAAAATACTTGTTTACATACAAAATTCTAAACTCAGAGAATGCATCTGCTATGCTGGATGAGTTTCGGTTCAAGCAATGACTGTACCGGTTTCCACCATGTCCTCCTTTACCAATAACTTGCTCTGCATCTCAAACCTTTAAACAAATAACCAAGACCGATTGTAGAATATTATATTCACATACAGTCGATCAATATTGTTCGCACAATATCACTATATCTCGCATCATATGTATATATCTCAATATTATCTCATATCCAAAATATCCTAGCCGGACTGACTTAAATACCCTTCCCAAACATAAACATAAATGCCTTATGTCGGCTTAAAATGATATTACAATTTATTTTCATGGCAGACTAGAAAAAAATAAATACATTAAACTTCATGACCGATGTTGCTGATAGCTACCATGTAGACTTGTCGGATCAATCTCCTATGTCAGCCTCATGTACCAGTTCCTAGTTTGTTAGTTTCCCTAAATATTGGTTGTCGAATCATAAATACCAGTGAGTATCGGTTAAGTATCCAACCCAAAATGATATGTGTTTCCATCAATGACAACACAACTAAACCAGATGTGTCAATTGCCAATAGTCTTCCCCTTTGGCATTGATTGCAACACTCAAGTGAAAAATGAATCACTGAAGTGCTATCTCGATTCCTCAAAAAAATTGATGACCAAAACTAACCTTGCTCCCCCTGAGCTACATATTACTTCTTATGTCCCTTGACACTTTTCACAACAACCACTCCCCCTTTGACATCAATGACAAAGGCGTGGCAAAATAATGAAAGAGTGAAATCAAAATATATTTATTGGATCTAGATGTACTTGAATATATCTGGGTAAGCACCCTTCAAAAATCCTAAGTATCCCAACCAGTTTTCAAAGTTCCCAAAATAGATACAAACCCATTAAGAATGTATGCATGTACTTCTTCTTCTGTTAGATCCATTGGTGTGGGTTTATTCATCAATTCTAGACTTTCCTGCTTATGAAGTAATAAAGTGTTCAACCGGGGACTTACCAATCCTCTCAATTCCCTAGCTCACTGGATTATTTGTCCATATCTTTCTCCAAGGCTGATATCATAGATTCTGTAACCAAAATTTGACCATCAATGGCACTAGTCAATGACTGAGTACCATCAAAATCGTTAGCCAGGTGTTCCAACTGGACCTTTTCCACTTTTGTTTTCACCTCCAAGTCAATTGTAAGTTTTTTGGTGTTAGTACAAGACCTATATATATAACTGCATTGATTAAGAGCCTCATCAATCTTTGTAAGTTTCTCTGTCACCTTGACCTTGTCTGATGTGATCATATTGTCACAGGTGACCAATCTAGTTGCATTGTATCTCTCTATCAATTGCCAGTTTGATATATGTTGAAGAGTTTGAAACTCTTCTGCAATATGTTCAGTCAGACTCTTAAGCTTACCAGAGTGGCTAGCTACCGGACTAGAGTATCCTAGAACTAGCTACTGCAAAATCGGAATGGCCAGCTCAATGACCTACTTGTCTTTTGATCCTTCCTTCCTCAACTTATAAGTTGCAACAAATATTAATTCAAAACTACTCAGCTACTCAATGTTCTTCTGCCCAAAATCAACTTGACCGGATGAGTCAAGTGCCAACAATGAGTGACTCGACTCTCCAACCTACCGAATAGCACCGGTGGCTTTGCCACTTGGTGCAGTAACCATGTCAACCTAATAGCCTCTTTAGTATGTACATTTGTTGTCAAAGGTTCAACATCCTTAACCTGTTTATTATCTGTATCCACATCAATAACCTCTACATCTGAAATGTTATGTTTTGATGTATATGTTGGCTTGATGATGATTATAATGAATTCATCATATGTTGTCATTGATGAAACACATACACACATACATATATTCATATTGTCTATTGGTGTAACTTCAAAGGTGTTTATACCATAACCGGTATACTAGAGGTTTATTTCTAACCGGTACTTGGTGACAACCGGTATATGCATAGGAGACAAACAGTAGATCAACATGACTCAACAGAACCATGGAGATCCAGTAGAGATTATCACAAGAGCATCAAGGATAACGGCTTATATGTTTTAACTCCAACTGGTATTGATTGTTCCAACCGGTATTTGTTGATTATGTGATGAGTTATCAATAGTCGTGATGTGTTATCCTCACCGACAAGATTTGGCAGTATTTTTGTGATGAGTTATGATCACTTGACCAGATAAACTACACCTAGGTAATTGTGTTATGATTTCTAGAGGCCGACATGAAATTTAAATGTCTATATATTGACATCACAATGAATTATATAAAAAAAAAATGAGCGAAAGTGATATGTTATGTGTAAAGGCAGAAGTGTTAAGTCCCAGAGTATGTTGGTAAAGAGGAGTTAAGTGCGCAGAAGATGATCTATACAAGCAATTTGTGCTATCACTAGATCACATCACCTATTGTTTTGTAACCACTACAATAGTCAAATCCCCTAACCGGGTAAGCTCTAACAAGCTTCATTGTTCAGATCCTCTAATCGGGTGATCCATTAGTTTGGATTTAGAAATCCTCCACCGAGGTTACTCCTTATAGGGTACTACCTTTTACAAGGTATAGATTTTAACTAAGCTTTGGGATCTTTAACAAGATTCGCTCCTAGCAAAGCATTTGTAGACCCTAACCGGTCATTTATCTATTGCTACAGATAGTTAACTTGTGAGTCCCATCTCACCGTGGTTTTTACCTATTTGGGTTTTCCACATATAAACACTTGTGTTATGGTGGATGTTTTACTTATTGTGGATGTTGTTATATCATTTTTTATTAGATGCATATTGTTTAACAAACTTGTTAAGTTTATCTACCGGTCAGTGTTTAAAGTAGTACTATTGGTGTCACTGATTCACCCCCCCCCCCCCTCTCAGTGCTTTACAAGTCCATCAATTGGTATCAGAGCCTAAATCCCTTAAAGCCTAATCGCTTGGAAGAAAACTCTAAGGGTCAAACTTTGAGATGGATAGAGAGCTTGAGGCTAGTAGGAATGAGCTAGAAACCCTAAGGGTCAAACTGAAAGCTTCTCAAGTTAAAAGAAGAGAGCTAACTGAACAGTTGTTAGAAATATCTGATAATAGTTCTTTAGATGAGGCCAATATTGATTCTTTAGCTGAGGAAGTTGAAAAACTAAATGGTGAAAAGCTAAATCTAAGGAGAGAGCTATAAGTTCTTACCATCCACATGAGTCAGGAACTGGAAGCCAGGAGAACCGCTAAAGATCTCACAAAAAAGAGAGATTGTGAGATTACCAAGATGAAGTGAGAGAATGCTACCTTGCATGAGCATTTGAATGCAGAAAGAGAAGAAAAAGAGAACCTGCAACTAGATCTTGAATTAGAATCATCTTTGAGAGAGAACCTGTCAAAACATAATGAAGATCTCACCAGACAGCTCACTGAAGCAAATGGGAAATTGGAGAAGTTCAACAGAAGCTCTATCTTGCTAGATGAATAAATTCATTCAAAAAGGATGAGTGGTAATACCTCTGGACTTGGTTTTCACACATCTTAAAAAGGTGAATCCTCTGGTACCAAGAGCAACACTCTTAAGAATAAATCTGCTCCTAAGGTCAAAAAGCCTACCGGTAAGAAGGTCTTTAAACTTGTTTGTTTTGTTTGCCATAAACCTGGTCATACTGCAAATGTTTGTAGAGACAAACCTAATATAAATGCAAGCTACAAAACTAATGCTAGGTATGTGTCCAAGAAAGTTTAAGGTCATTGCTTCACATGTAGAATGTATGGACATAGATCAGTTGAATGCAGATATGGAGCGAATAATCCTATACCACATATGAATTCAAGACCAAATGGCAACTAGATGAGAAATTTTGACAACCAGATCAACACGAACTGGCAAAGACCCTACAGCAACCGGTTTAGTCCATTTGAGATGGAAAAGGTAACAAATGTCATTTGCACCATCTGTAACAACTTTGGTCATGTGGCTATGAATTACAGAAGAAGAACCGGGAGAGGTAATGCAGGACCTTGGAAATCATCTGGTATGGCCTGCTATCAATGTCACAAATTGGGTCACTTGGCAAAATTTTGTAGATTCAAAAAGACCAAACCGGTCATCCCTCCTAAAGATGAGAAAGGAAAGCAGAAAGTTAATGTTGAAGAAACCAGAGAAGAAATTAATCGAATATGGAAGAAGAAGAGTGATGACTCATGTAGAGAAGAAATTGTTCCTTCACCAAATGTGGAAAATCTTGCACCATTGAATTAAGCCCTTTTAATATGGCTAAGGGGAACTTAACTGTAAATCCACCTCCAGACCCCTGAAAATGAATGAGCGGTAAAAGAATTTGTATGCATGAAATTTTGATAACTTTTTGTCAATTGGTTATCAACAGGTTTTACATCTATGTATCATTAAGCAGTGTAATTAGGGTTTGTAACCCTAACAAGTGAGCATTTAGTGCAGTAGGTAAAAAGGATAAAAGCGAGTTTTCAATTTGTTATTTTTACCCTAACGCATTCGAGAAAGAATTTGTGAGCACTTGCAGAGCTGAGAAAGGATTGTTGGTTGATATTTGTCGAATCAACATTGTGATTTGTGTAATCAAGTAAATTTGAAGGTTGGAGAAGAATAAACTGGTGTGCACTTGAGCATTCAACCGATTAAAGAGGCAGCATGAGTGAAATAAGGTATTTCTTTGAAAAATCCTGCTTTGAATATAGTTTATCTGGAATGGCCTCGTCTTCTAAACCAGTAGAGAGATTAATGATTACATCTGAACCTATGGAAGTTGTTGAAGTGGAACAAATTGTGTCTTACAATGCTTTATCACAAGTTTCAAGTGGTGTTGTAGTGAAAGAAGATCTGTATAGCTACATTGACTGCAAGATTGAGGATTTAGGATCATTGTCGATATATTCTCAGTTAAAATCCCTTTGTGATGAGAACGGGAAGATTCAAAAAGAATAAATTAGGGTTTATGAAAAAGCTTTTCATAACGTGGCTTACTTCCTTCAAGATTTTGAAGAAGATCATATCTGAATTATTTTGAGTTGAGTTCATGGAGAAAACACGTATTTAGAAAGGACTCATACTATAACCAAGGAAGCTATTCAAGCTGTAACTAGTTTTTATGCAACCGGTGAAGTACCTGTCCTGAGCTGTATTTAAAAAGAGAGAGTATACACTCTAATCGGATCAACATCTAATAAGCATGCTATTAATGTCAATAACATCAAGGACCTAGCGGTAAAATTGGTAGCTATGGTCATAGGCTACCAGGTATTCTACTCTAGCAGACTAAATAGTGTTCCATCAATAGCAGTGCATACTGCTTATAAGATGATAACTGAAAATGCTAATTATGACCTATGTGAGGCCATAAGGAGCCAATTAATGCTAAATCTTTAGTCTATCAAGGACAACAGTCTAAAGTTTAAATTTGGACAATTATTGATCGGTCTATTCTTTTATTTCCAGAATTTCCTACCCAGAATAGGTGATCTTGAATGGCCTCGGGATCTACCGGTATCTGCCCAGATTAAGAATAGTATCAAGGCTATGAAGAACTCCTTTTCTGTTGCAATGAATAAATACTTCACTGAGTTTCAGAAGAAAATGAGCATGAGATTAAGATTGCCTGGGGATGTGGTAAAACAATTTGCTAAGGACATTGTTTTCACAGTTACCACTAATTACTGTTTAATGGAGGCAATTGAGCCTAGAGAAGAAGAAATGGAAGATATGAGTTATGAGGTCAACTATGACTTATTGATTGGTTATGCTAATAACCTATTAGTGTCATGCCCAAACTTTTGGGCAAAAACGCAACAACAAATTTTTTTGTTTTAACAACATAAAATACTAAATACTCAACGATAAAGATGAGATAAATAAGTTTGTCTAAGCTAAGGGTTATCTTGAGCGTTAAAAGAATGGGTTCCTAGAGTTAATTTAATTAACTCCATAATTATAACGCTACAATTTAAACTAGACTAATTAACCTCAAAAGGGGTCGTCACACCATTATTTATTAATTAATTAATTTTCCCCAAATAATTCTCCAATTATTAATCAAGAGATATTAATTATCTCAAATAGTATTTATTTGCTCTTGGACAAAATAAAATAATGTTTAACACATATTTTATTGAATTTAAATAATTAATTGAGCAATAGTAATAACGTTTTTAAATTCGTCTATTAAAATTAACTAAATCAAATATAAAAATAATCTAGCCAATAACCTCATTTAATTGACAAATTAAATTTCCCCAACATTAAATATTAAATATTTAATATTTAACATTAAACTACCTCCTTAACATTCAAATAATCATTATTCTATTTAAAATCCCCATTAATAAACTTTTCTAATAAATTTACCCAAATATGTGAATAGCATTTCTATATAAATATTTAATTTCAACTCCAACTAAAATTCCTAAATAGTCAACTAATTAAATAATAACTTAAATTAAATGAGAATTCCCCATATCAAATTTAGAGAAATCTTTTCTTCTTTATTATTTTATTTTTTTATCTTTGTCTCTTATTCTAACCCTAACTAGGGTTTTATTTTAAAATCCTTATGACTCTTTTTCTTTTGTATTTGTATTTACCCTAACTCAAAATAGGGTTAGGGTTTTATGTTTTCTAACATAATCTCTTTTTATTGTTATTCATTCACCCTGACCCGAAGTTGGGTTAGGGTTTTATTTTAACTAACACATAATTTATTTATTTTTGTGTGTGCAGGTGGGAGAGAGACAGTGGCCATAGAACTGGCATGGCAGAGGAAGCGGTCGAAGGTTTCACGCATGGGGCGGTGGTGGCCGCACGACGGCTCACGGGCACCACTGTGGATACCCACAATGGCGGCAGTGCCGCTCACTTTGGTTACCCACAGTGGCGGTCGTGGTGTCGTCCACTGTTGTTATCCGCAATGGCAGCAATGAAGCCACCCACAGTGGCGGCCACAGTGTCGCCCATTGTGGTTACCCACAGTGGCGGCAGCGATGCCACCCACTGTGGATACCACAATGGCGGTCGAGCCTCCACCGTGGTTATCCATGGTGGAGGCCAGGGTTACTGGGCAAGGTTATATATATATATATATATATATATACTCATGCACAATATATTTACTCTGATTTAAATACTCTAATCTATTTAACCAGATTATATGAATGTTACAATATATTTGCACAGACTTAATCTATTTCTTTTTAAACCAGAATATTAAATGCATGAAGAAATCTAATTTTAAATGTATATAAGATGCAGCACATGTTTTATTAAATATTTCTTACAACAGCATATTTGATAGATGCAAAATGGTAGGTTTTTAGAATATTTAATCATACATGCAAATATATTTATATATGTGTATTAATATTCCTAAATCTCCACTTTTACTTTCTGTTACACTAATTTAGAAAACAAGTATAAATAACATAAATAAATTATTTAACAGCTGCACTAATTCTTTCACATTCTTTTTGAAAATTAAAACAGCAAGATGAGTCATTTCTTTCACATTCTTTGCTCATTTCATTTCCAAAGTTCTTACATAGAGAGTCATTTCCACAAAATATAATATCATCAACAAATATGGCTGAGATCAATATTCCATTTTCATCTTTCTTCATGTAAATATTGTTATTTTCACTTGTTCTTATAAAACCAATCTTGATTAAATAAGAGTGCAATCTTTCATACCATGCTCTCGGTGCTTGTTTCAAACCATATAAAGCTTTGTTCATTTACATACCTGATCTTTATTATTGTCTTCAGCAAATCCTTCAGGTTGTTCAATAAAAACTTCTTCTTCTAATATATCATTCAGAAATGCAGATTTGACATCCATTTGATATACCTTGAAATTCTTGTAAGCAGCATATGCCAACAATGTTCTTACTCCTTCAAGTCTTGCTACAGGTGCAAAAGTTTCACCATAATCAATTCCTTCTTCTTGGGCATAACCTTTTGCAAACTAGTCTTGCTTTATTTCTAATGACCTCTCCTTTTTCATTCAGCTTGTTTCTGAAAATCCATTTTGTACCGATTACATTTTTGTCCTTTGGTCTTGGGACCAGTGTCCATGTGTCATTCTTCTTGATTTGATCAACCTCTTCTGTCATAGCATTTATCCAATCTTCACTGTTAAATGCCTCTTTCACTATTCTCGGTTCAAATTCAGATATCAGACATGTGTTTTGTCTCAGTTTATTCCTTGTCATCACTGGATCATCCTTATCTCCTATAATCTAACTTGGTGCATGATGTTTTCTAACATATTTAGCTAATACAGGCTCAGTAGACTCTGTATGTTCTTCTTCATCACTCGGTAACTAGATATTTTCTTCATTTTCTTCTGTAGGTTTCTCGGTAGGACTTGTCGGTTGAACATAGACAAATTCATCATAATCTTCTGGTTCCTTGGAATTTCCTTCATCATTTCTTTCTACAAATTCATCAATTTTCACATTTGCACTTTCAACTATTTTGTTAGATGATTTGATCAGACATTTAAATGCTTTACTTCTAGAAGAATAACCAAGAAATGTTCCTTCTTCACTTTTCTGATCAAACTTGCCATTTCTATCATCCTTGTGTACATAGCATCTACTTCCAAAGATTTTAAAATAACTTACATTAGGTTTCTTGTCATACCAAATTTCATATGGTGTCTTCAAAGTACCCTTTTTTAGTTGTACTCGGTTCAGGGTGTAAACTGCAGTGCTTATTGCTTCTCTCCAAAATGTTTGTGGCACTTTCTTTTCAATCATCAGGGTTCTGGCACAATCCACAATAGATCTGTTTCTTCTCTCAGCTATTCCATTTTGTTGTGGAGTTCTCGATGCAGAGACTTGTCTTTTTATACCATGATCATTGCAGAATAAGTTGAACTCTTCAAATGTGAACTCTCCTCCTCTATCTGATCTAAGACATTTCAGTTGTCTTCCTGTTTCATTTTCAACTCTTGCCTTGTACCATTTAAACATTTGAAAAGCTTCTGATTTTTTTTAAAAAACATTACTGACATCATCCTTGAGTAATCATCCACAAATAATATAAAGTATTTATCACCATAATAACTTTGAACTTTCATAGGACCACAAAGATCAGTGTGCACAAGATCTAAAATTCCCTTAGAAGTGTAAGACTTACTTGTAAAGCTTGATCTTGTCATTTTACCCATCTGGCATCCTCAACACATAGCATTCTCAGGTTTTTCCAAACTCGATAGACCTCTTACTCAGTGCTTATTGCTTATTTTGATCAGATTATCAAAATTTACATGACAAAACCTTTTATGCCATAACCAGGTATCATCTATCTTTGCATACAAACATTTATTATGAGTTGAGTCAAGGTGAAATGTGTTACCTTTTGTTTGTGTCTCGGTAGCAGCTAACTTTCCATGCTTGTCATGAACTTTGACAATTCCTTTCTAAAATTCTATTTGGTATCCTATATTGTTTAGTTGTGCTACACTCAACAAATTGTATTTCAAACCTTCAACCCAATAAACATCATTGCATCTTGCATTGTCAAGAAGTGTTATGGATCCTTTACCTCTTACAGGACATGGTGCATCATTACCAAATCTTACATAGCCTCCATCATAGTCTTCTAACATAACAAACTTGTGTTTATCACCTGTCATGTGATGTGAGCATCCACTATCTATGATCCAAGAATCATTAGTATTTATGTGAGCTATAAGGGCTTTTTCTTCATACCTTTCTTCATCTAATCCATCTTTGATAGCCACATAAACTACTTCCTCTATATCAATTTCATCTGATTTATCTTCATTGGATTCCTCATCGACTATTAAGCATGGCTTTCTATCTCTTCTTCTGAAGTCTCGGTGTCCTCTGTAATGATTATCTTTCTGTCTATCATCTCGATAATCTCTCTTTTCAGTAGAATCTTTGTCAGGACAGTTAGAAGCCATATGTCCTATCTTATCACAATTGAAACATTTCAAAGGTAGTTTTCCTTTATACTTACCTTTGCCTCTCAGTAACCTTCTGGCTAATACTTCTTCAAACTCTTCTTGCTTTCTGATTTCCTCATGCAGTTTGTGTACTTCCTCCATGTTCTTGCAAAATCTTTCACTTGCTCCACTGTGATCCCCTTTAGTGTACTTACTCATTCTATCATTGTAATCATCAGATTCACCAATATGAAAAGAACTAAATGCAGATTCAACTTTATTTACCGATGACCCACTGTTATCAAAGTTACTTAACTCAAATGCATGTAGCTTACCAATAGTAGCATCTAAAGAAACTGGCATATTAGGTACAGACCTCAATTCATTGATTGCAGAGACTCAGACTGCATAAGCTGGTAGAAGGGTTCTTAACAACTTACTTGTTATATCCTTTTCTTCAATAGTTCCACCTGCTCCTTTGATTTGATTGACAATCTCCTTTAGTCTTGTACTGTACTGGGTTATGTTCTCACCTTCATTCATCCTCATAGATTCAAGTTGTCCTCTTAGACTATCCACTTTTGCTCTTTGAACATGTTCATCTCCACCATACACAGATATGAGCTTGTCCCACATTGCCTTTGCATCATTGCAGCCTTCTAGATCATTAAACTCTGAATCGGTCAATGCAGATGTTATTTCAATCATTGCTTGGATTTTTTCTTTCTTTGTTTTTATCTCTTCCATAGTCAATGGATAGGTTCTCAGTGTGATGAAATCATTCTCGAGATAATATATAGCATATTCTCGAACTCCTGATAGGTGCAGCTTCATCCTTTTCTGCCATGTAGAGAAACTTGACTTGTTCAGCTTCGGTGCATCCCTCTTATACATCTTTGGATCTTTTCCTCAAGTACCTTTAAACTTTTCCTTCTGAAGTCCAAAGCTCTGATGCCAATTGATAGTTCTGATACTTAAAGATAAGTACAGATACCTAGCTAATAAGATGAGAGGGGGGGGTGAATCATACAAACTTAATCTTCCATAATGACATCAGATTCAACCTCGGTAACATATACTTCAGTAATATAACCAAAACTGCTAAACATGCAAACTCAAAAACATATAAACATCATAACACTCATAACACCAGATTTAACGTGGAAACCCAAATAGGGAAAACCCACGGTGGGATTTCGGACCCACTAAGAAATATACTCTTCTAGAGTATGCTCAGTTAAAAGCAAATCCTGTTAAAGATTACAAAACACATTGCTAGATGTGACCCGATTAAGGGATTTCCCTCAGATCTATTAGGATCTTCACCTTGTTAGAAGTGACCTTGTTAAAGGATTTCAAACACTCAATCAGAATGTCACCTTGCTAGAGGGTTTTACAAATAAGACTATTAAGTCCACTCGGTTAAGAGATTTTCTGTTACTTCACTAAATAACAGTAATAAAAATCTATCTGCAACTTCACATCTAAAATGCTAAAGCAAATTCTTATTTGCTCAATACAATATAGACATAGAACTAATCTTGTCCATCTACTGGGCTCTATACTCTGTTATTCAAAATAGATCTCTAAGCTTCTGTGCTCGGTAATCACTATGTAGCATCCCTGTGCATACACTTGCCCACATACATTGTTTATCAATAGTTCCCTATTTATAAACAATTTTCCAACCGCTTAATCTCCTTGATCACATTTCCCATGATTAATCATAGCCATCAGATCTTCAAACTTTGTCCAGGTTCAATGTATCTTTCGATCTGAAAATGTTTTACCCTGCCTCGGAACTTGCATACATTTCTTGGAACTTGTGCTAGGGTATTGCGGTTCAATCTAAGCTATAGATCTTCCTGCCAATCCTTTGCCATAGATTCTTTAACAAAATTCATTCACGGCATACCAATCATTTCATCATAGCCAGCTCATCAGCTTCCTTCATTAAATAATGCATGTAATCATTTAATGTATTCTGTTATTACTCAGTTACAACTCGGTTACAACTCGGTAAATACTAAACTTCACTTGGTAGACATTCTGCCTTCATTAATCGATAGAGATAACCTTAGGGTTTACCGACTAGGTTCCTTAGGGTTTACCGACTAGGTTCTTTGCTCGGTAACATAGTATAGTATTAGCCTTCCAATCAATAACATAAGTAGGATATCAAAACAATCTAATCATCATGATCTCATCATTGTCTAACTCGGTAATAGTTTCCCATTGAATAACTTATTTCTCCCCTTATTCATCATATTCTTTCTGTGTCTTTTATCAACATCTTTATACTCATCAAATCATACCTCTCAAGATATGGAAACATCATACTGAATTAGAAAATCAATTTCTTGACATCAATGAAAAAATAATAATATTAAGACAATAAACATCCTTAATCAGTTATATCCATAATCATCAACAAGCTTCTCAATATCCTTATTGAAATGCCAATAATCTCTCCTTGTCTCTTATAATGCCAAATGCCAACAAAAACTATAAGTTCAAACTTGTCCCAACAAATATCCTTATGTCCCCCATGGCATACAAGCCCAAATATCCTCTTATGACCCCCATTGCATAAACATGAAACACAATGCATCAAGGGTCCCATAACCCTTTTGTATCACTCTCTTCCAAAGAGAGTCTCTACACTCTTAGGTTGTCAAGCAGCCCTTCACCCCCAAGGCTACTTTCCCCTCCCAAGGGTGAGTATGGCCTTGATACACCCAAAACATATAACATAAAACATGCAATACAAAACACACAAGGAAGAACTCAGAACATCTTTCCAAGCCTACAAATAAAACAACCATAGAAAAGCACAAACAATCTATTCACATTTACAATACAACATATAAAAGGAAGTATTTCAACCAACCTTAAAAATATGCAAATGGAAATGAGGAGAGTTATAGGAGAGTTGCCTAATCCACTATTCTTTTTCCTTCTCAAGACTTAGTGAAAAATCCAACTCAAAAAAACTAGAACCAAAAACATGAGCAAAAATTCTATGTCTCAAAAAATAGAGAGTGGGTGATCAAAATTCTCCCTCTCAAACCATTCTCTAAGAAGACACTCCTCACTCTTTCCAATCCTCTTGGGAAGGGTGAGGGATTTTCATAGGTTGGTCTTCCCAATACCTTACAAGCTCTCTAAATAAGGCAACCCAAAAAGGTAAAAGAAAATGGAGAAGAGCAAATATCACTCATTAGGAAGGTTGTCTAACCTAGGTAAGATACTCAAAAGTTGAAATTCAGCCATCTTGAAAAACTCAACTTTTGAGGTGACTAGAAAAGCACTAGGGAGTAGACACATGGCTAAAATTGGCCTTTACCCATAGTTATAACATATGGCCCATTAAAAATGCCCCTAACCTGACCTTAGGAGTTAGTTTAACCCTCTAGAAACTCACCCAAATATTACCTATGGGTCAACCTTGAGTTGACCTTTCTAATGGCTCCCTATCCAAGACTTTTTTGGGACCATACTAGGATATTTTAAAAATGCATTGATAAAACAAATTCCCTCCATGGGACATGTCACTACCAACTCACTTCACAACACATGTGTCAAGTGACACTACAAAATTACATAATACTTAAATACAAATGGCAATGTCCCTTTTTTGGAATTAATAAATTTAACAATTTCAAATTAAACACACATCCAAGCATAAACATTTACAAATAAAACACATTTATGCATGTGGTGTTGTCTCTCCAAATAGATAACCCTTGGCTTTACAAACGCACATAGGTTTAGGCTTGATTCTCTGAATAGTTTCCATGGTCACATGGATCCGTTTTCCTACACTTCTCACTTTGCACATTAGTAATTCCAATAATCACATATAATATTATCATATGAAACAAATACAATTCAGACATTTGCATACAATTTTCAATTATAATAATCAAGTTTCCAATTATCCAATTAAATCCATATACAATATTCTACTAAATGGCATCATCATAATCATCATGAAATTTAATCATTTATAAAGCATGCATCCATAATTTCTAGCATCAGAAATGAAGTACTGCAAATCAGAGATAAGTGACATACACCATATCAATATTATCCAATCACTGGATCATATATAATCTATGTCCATAATGCATCAAGATAAAGTATCAACAATAGGTCTAAAACATGAAAATAACTGCAATGCTATGATGGCTAGGGGTAGGGCCTCACAGTTAGCATCTCCAAAGGATAAAAAGAAGGCAAAATTGAATATTATTGAAGATCAGACTGCACAAGTCAGAACCAATATTGTTCCTACCACAAGTGGTAAAGGTAAGAAAAATAAGGTTGAGCAAGCACCTCCGGTGTTGAAAAATATAAGAGTGTCACGAAGTGTCCAAACCAAAAAGGAACCAGTACCAAAAGTTTATGCAAAGAAAGAGAATGCATCTAAGAAAAGAGGTTAGAGACTAATTCTCCAAGTAGAATCTGAAGGCACTGACACTGAGGAAGAACCCAAGAAGATGAAATCTACCAGTAGAGTAGCAAAGCAAATGAAGGAAGTGCCAAAGGCAACTGTGCCTTTTGATATTTCAACTTGCAGCCTGAGACTACCTTTGAGAGGACAGTAAAAACATTAGGGAGAAACAAATTTGACAATGTCAAAGAACATTTTGATTCTTTCACTGAAGAAGAAAAGGATCAAATCATTCAACAGGTAATCAATCATTTGTGTCATTATAGTAGATTACCACATGATCTTGAAAAAGACATCTCTAATTCCGTGTATACTATTCTTTTAAATAAATGGGAGGAAGCTATAAAGAAAGAAAAAGGAATCATAGATGATGTACTTGTGCAATATTTTCCTAAATTGTCAAAAGATAAGTTGAATGAGTTGGTTGATAAGTATAAAGTTCATTTTCCTTACAAATCAAGAAGATTGAAGCTGATCAATGGAAAAGTGCAAATTGTTGAGACTAAGACTCATCAAATTGCTCAAAGTATCAAACACTCAGAAGATCTTATACATTCTTCTAAGGATGAACAAGATACTGTTGATAGACCTGAAATGGATGAAGAAGAAATTGTGCAAGCTGATGTGGTCTATCCTATCAAGAAAAAGGATGACAATATCATCCAAGTTGTTGATGATATTCATGATACAATTGATCTATCTGGAGACATCATTGTACCAGATATGCAGCCACCTGGAATCACTATTCTACAAGTTACTTCAGTTGATAAACTAGCAACTCAACCAAGAGTGAATGTTCCACCTACAAAGGAACAACCTGAGATACCCCAACCTAAGATATCATCAACAAGAGTTGATGATATTCATGATACAGTTGATCTATCTCGAGACATCATTGTACCAGATATGCAACCACCTGGAATCACTGTTTTACAAGTTACTTCAGTTGAGAAACTGGCAACTCAACCAAGAGTGAATGTTCCACCTGCAAAGGAACAACCTGAGATACCCCAATCCCCACCGATTTCGCAGAACATTCAGAAGGAATCTAATGAAAATGTTGACACAAACTTCTGAACAAGAAATGGAGAAAGGACAAGAGAAAGAAATTATTAAGGTAACATCTTCTAAACCGGCAAAAGCATTAGTTATTCAGCAAACTGATGAAGATGATGATGACTCAGTAGGCATATCAAGGCCTATAATTTTTGATAATATGAGTGCATCTGAAATGATGCAGATTGAAACTATCATGCAATCTAGAGCTCACAAGAAGAGACTAAAAGAGCAAAGAATGGAAGCTAAAACAATTCAGAATGCAGTAGATATTTTATCAAGTCTACTATCGGAAACTTCTACAGGACATCTGACAACCCCAATTAGCAAACTTGGTCAATTGGTTGTTGATGCATCTGACCAAATTAAGTCACTTGAAGAAGAAGCACAAACTTATGCTGAGAAGAGTTACACAAAGAGGCATGGAGAGAAGCTTATGAAAGCAATTGATAAAGGGAAACTTTCTCTATCTTTGAATAAAGATTTGTTAGTAAAGCTATTGAAACAGGAGGAAGATATCTTGATTCTACTTCTAATATTTCATTCTTTTATTCAGATATCACATAAAGGAAAATTGAAACAAAGAAAGAGCTAGAAAAGATATGCAATGCATATGTACAACTCCAAGACTCTATTTTTTTCTTTTACCAAATTTGTGGATGATTTGCACAGCAAGTTGGATACCTATGATCTTGAGAAAGCAAAAAGACTGTGGTCACTGAAGGAATTAAAGAGTATCCTCACATCCCAAGTGGACATACTGTAGAGAGCCTACAAGAATGCAGAAGTTATTTTACCTACTCCAGAAACCTGTACCCTTGATTCCATGGAAGAATTTCATACACAAGTTATGTCTACACTTGAGTACACTGAGAACGTGCTGGAAACATGGAAACATGCCCTATCATAGTTGAAGAGGAACTTTAATGTTATTTTCATGAGAGTTGTGAATGCATGAACCTTGATTCAGTCTTTCAATTTTTTGTATATGTAAAACATTTTGATACAAAATTTTCTATATATATAAATATTTCTTTTCAATTTGGCATTGTTGTCAAAGGCAGAGTAGAAATATGTATGTGTGTTTTTGAAAATTTTGTATGATGTATGTAGTAAGAGGGAGTATGTGTATATGTGTATATTTTTTTTGTAAGCACACCTAGCAATATTACTATAAAATTTTCTAAGTGTTGCCATCAATGCCAAAGGGGGATATTGTTGGCTTGATGATGATTATAATGAATTCATCATATGTTGTCATTGATGAAACACACACACACACACACATATTCATATTGTCTACCGGTGTAACTTCAAAGGTGTTTATACCACAACCGGTATACTAGAGGTTTATTTCTAACCAGTACTTGGTGACAACCGATATATGCATAGGAGACAACCAGTGGATCAACATGACTCGGCAGCAACATGGAGATCCAGCGGAGATTATCACAGGAGCATCAAGGATAACGGCTTATATGTTTTAACTCCAACTGATATTGATTGTTCCAACCAGTATTTGCTGATTATGTGATGAGTTATCACAAGTCATTATGAGTTATCCTCACCAACAAGATTTGGCATTATTTTTGTGATGAGTTATGATCACTTGACCAGATACACTGCACCTAGGTAATTGTGTTATGATTTCTAGAGGTCGACATGAAATCTAAATATCTATATATTGACATCACAATGCTTTTTGTTTTTTTTAAATGAGAGAAAGTGATATGCTATGTGTAAAGGCAGAAGTGTTAAGTCACAGAGTATGTTGGTAAAGAGGTGTTAAGTGCGCAAAAGAGGATCTATACAAGCAATTTGTGCTATCACTAGATCACATCACTTGTTTCTTTCTAACCACTACAATAGTCAAATCCACTAACCAGGTAAGCTCTAACAAGCTTCATTGTTCAAATCCTCTAACCAGGTGATCCATTAGTTTGGATTTAGAAATCCTCCATCGAGGTTACTCCTTATAGGGTACTACCTTTTACAGGGTATTTATTTTAACTAAGCTTTGGGATCTTTAATAGGATTCACTCCTAGCAGAGCATTTGTAGACCCTAATCAGTCAGTTATCTATTATTGCAGATAGTTAACTTGTGAGTCTCATCTCACCATGGTTTTTACCTATTTGGGTTTTCCATGTATAAACACTTGTGTTATGGTGGATTTTTTACTTATTATGGATGTTGTTATATCATTTTTTATTATATACATATTATTTAACAAACTTTTTAAGTTTATCTATTGGTCAGTGTTTAAAGTAGTACTATTCTTGGTGTCACTGATTCACCCCCCCCCCCCTCTCAGTGCTTTACAAGTCCATCAGTATCCTTCTTATCATGCATAGCTTCAAAGTTATTTACCAGTTTCTCTACATTATGTATAGGTGATACTACCGGGGGAATATCCTCTATTGGTTTTTGTCCCAAAACTGGTGAATCCATACCCAATATGTCTTTTCCCTTACCATCAACAGATATGTCTTCACTACCAGACTTTGACCGAAATACCAGTGCAGTAAAGAAATTTGGTTTATCTACACAAAGTTTTACACATGCCTCGTGGGTCTCCTTAACTATTTCATTTACTCTACCTACCATGAGACTCACATGTTTGTGTCTGCTTCGAAAAATTGTTCTATTGGCATATTCAAGACACAGCTATAACTCCTCATCATTTATGGCACCACAAATAGTTAATAACTCCTGCAACTTTATATTTTTATCCTCTTCAACTGTAGATAATCTCCTAGCATCTAGCTTATTGTAAAAATATCCTGGTATTTGATTTTCAATCTCAAGTAATACCTTCTTATATATATCCAAATATAACAAAACTTCTTCCTCAATCTCCATTTGATCCGTATCATCCATATGTTCATAATAATGTTGGATATTACTCAAAATTCCATCTTTAGTTATTTGATCAATATATCATCAATAGATCATTACAATAATGGTTATCAAATTGAAATCAAATGAAAGATAAACCATGACAAAGCGACCTATCGCCTCCTAAGAGATGTGAACATGGATTCGCTCTCAGATCTAGATGAGCAATCCCAGTGACTTGACTACACCTAGACAGAGGATTTAAAAGGATATGATATGCAAGCTAGATTGATCCAAGAAGATAATTAAGATAATGATATGCATGATTAAGCTAGATGATGATGGATTATTGCTATATGATTAAACAATTATGCTAGAATATGATCAAATTAAGCTAGATCTAAGATGCAATTGCCTATAATAACAATGCTCAAATGATATGCAAGAAATTATATGCCTAAAATGATATGAGATGGGATACTTTGTGCTCCTAAATGGGGGATATTATAGGATTGCCAAGGCCAGGGTTGAGGTGGCAGGAATCAACGGTCAAGATTGAGTCTGAAGATATCAAGGGTCAAATTAGAGGAGGTTGGAGAAGAGGTTGGAGGGAGGGACACTTGTCATCTTTGTGGTGACAAGTGTCAAGGATCCTTGCTCATAAGAGGGCAAGTGTCCAATAAAGGAGATATGTGGCCTAAGTGTCATGTGTCTCAAGGATCGAATATCCAACCCATAGGAGGTTAGGATCTGCAAGAGGATAGGGTTAGTTAGACCCTAGGATTAGATAGAAGGGGTTAGGTTAGGGGATGGTTAGGTTAGGTGGTTAAAATTTAGGAGGCATGTGGGTAATTTGAATTTAAAAATTCAAATAATAGGAAACAGCTAATTAACTTTCAACAACTAATAAATTGATTTGTTTTAATTAATTAGGGGATTAGAAGAAATGAATTAATGGGGGAGGATTAATTAATTTATATTAATTAATCAAAGGGGACTATTGAATTAAAATTATTAAATAAATCCTTAGATTTATTAATAAGTAGATGAATGAGGGATTTAATCAAATTTCTAATGAATTCAATTAAATTGGGAAGGGGGATTAACTAAATAATTGTTTATTTAATTAATTATCTTTAGACCATTTTTAGGTGTATACATTTTGTCGCTCTTTGAAGCGAGGTGTGATGATGCATTGATTAAAAGAATAATATCATTTTGATGATGTTGATGTGATATTGGTTCAATAGGATGTCCCCGACATTGATTGATAAATTGTGATACGATGATGCCCCCTCAGGAGACCAATTGAGATAAGTGACCATAGGATTGTTTGAATCTTTGTGAAATTCATTTCCTGATTAGAAATGATTTGATTTATGCAACGTTGATTTATGAAAGTGCGAGTTCTTTGATCACTATGATGTGGTTCTCGATGTGATGATTGATAGAGCTTTATTGAATTGATAAGATTGATTAGATTGATAAGATTGAGATATAGTCTGGTTTCAAGAATGACACCTCCTATATAAGACAAAGATGATCAAAACATTTGGTTTCAAGAATAATATATCCTGTATAAGACATGATCAAAACATCTTGTATAAGGCATGATAGGATGGATTAGATTTGATCGATTGATAGAATTGATTAAATTGATTGGATAAAGAACTGACATTTTGTTGATATCCTATTGCAGGAATATTTAGATGTGTTGATGTTGGTACATTTTGAGGAAATAGCATAAGATTTGTGTTGGTTCGACAATATTTGGAGAGAGATGAGTCATCGTTTTGATTGTGTATACACCTATGATGATATATTGATGACTCATGTGGTATATTTAGCCTTGGATAAGATGAGCTTTTGGGATCCTATGCAAGAATGAAATGCAAGCTAAAAGCAAATGAAATGCATAGCTATGATCGGACCAGTCACTAGGTTATTGCTTTGTGTCATCATTGAGCTTTTTTAAAATGTGGGAAGTGAGTGCAAAAATCGATGGTATAATTGAACCATGATGACCTAAGCACTACTTTCCTAGATTTTGACATTGCAAGTTAGCGCAAGCATCGAGGTATAATTAAACCAAGATGACCTGAGTGTTGCTTGCGTAAAACAGGCAGTATTAACCATTTCTATATGCAAATTGGAAATGTCTTTGATGATACTCTGATGATCATGTCCTAAGACAAATTTGCACATATTAATGATTAATTTACAGACAGCAAACAAGAAAAATATCATGGTCCTTCCTTGTTCCTCTAGTCAGAGACATTCTGGAGGCACCTAGAAATCATGATAGTGAAAATCAAGATATAAAAGTTGAACCAAAGTGTTAAAATCATTATCCAAAAGATATCATCCATTGAAAAGTGTGTGTCATGCTTAGACTGACATGTGATAGATTTGATGGTTGATAATTTGATCTCGTGTTCAATGTTGGATGTGTCTCAGTTTTCGCTTGACAAGAGTTGTCTAACTATTGTTCTGCCTATTTGATGAAGCTCAAAATGATCAAAAATTTTGCCCCCAGCTAGGTGCAGGATTTTTGCCCCAAGCCTAGAAACAAATTCATTATGATATACCCAATGATCCAAACCATGGTGAGAAATCACCTGCGATGCATGTGTATGTACAAAGGCTTGATTATGGATATGAACCGCACTGGTGGGAATGAATGCAAGCGGAAGGATGCATCAACTAATAGATGGAAGAGCTAGTTGATAGATAGCACCTTTTGCCAAGTTTTCACCATCTATTTTTATTGCACTTTTTCTCATATTTGATTTTTTTTCTTTTTTCACCGTTTTTCGTTATTTTCGCAGTTTTTGTATTTTCTGACTTTCCACTCTTTTTGAATTTTTCCAGCTTTTCACTGTTTTTGTTTTTTTTGTTTTTCCACTATTTTTGATTTTTTTTGCTTTTTCACTGTTTTTTATTTTTCTGCTTTTGCACTATTTTTGTATTTTTTTGCTTTTTCACTGTTTTTGACTTTTCTGCTTTTTCACTATTTTTTATATTTCTGCTTTTTCAGACATAAAACTTCTTCATATGCATGTTATTGATGGGTTCCTCGAGATGACCCCCATCCCATGTTGATAGCTGATATGCTCCTTATCCAAATATTGCTATGAACACAAACGGACCTAACTAGTTTGGTTCAAATTTCCCTTTCTTTTCTCAAGCTGCCTAGTTGCGTGGATTTTCCTTTAGTACTAGTTCTCCGACTTGAAACACTCCTGGTTTGACCTTGTGATTATAACTTCAGCACATTCTTTCCTGATACACCTTTAAATGATCAAAGGCATTTTGTCTTCGTTCATGGATCAATTTTAAACTCTTGCAGTCTAGATACTCGTTGTTCTTCGTCGAAGATAAGGCCTTTTAATGATACTCATAGAGAAGGTTTCTCTACTTCTATTGGCAGTATTGCTTCTGATACATAGACAAGAGACAAATGTGTGGTACTTGTTGGTGTGCGGATACTAGTATGGTAGGCCCATAGAGAAGGGTTCAAATGAATATGCCAATCTCTGCCAGCATCATTCACTATCTTTTTGAGGGATTTCAGAATAGTTTTATTTGATGCTTTTGCTTTTCCATTCCCTTGTGGATAGTAGGGTGTGGAAAATCTGTGTTGGATACTGAATTTATCACATAGCTCTTGTACATCTTGATTCTTGAATGGTCACCCATTATCAGTGATAATGGTAATGGGTATGTCATAGTGACATATGATGTAGTTCAAGATAAATTTAGCAATTTTTTTTCCTGTGATATTGATGAGAGGTACTGCTTCAATCCATTTTGTGAAATATTTTGTAGCTACAAGGATGAATTTGTGACCATTGGATGAATGAGGATTTATCTTTCCTACTAGATCAAGACCCCATTGGCAGAATGGCCAAGATGTTGCCAAAGCATGAAGTTCTTGCGCTAATGCATGAATTAAATTTTCATGGATCTGACATTATTTGAATGTTTTAGCTATCTGAAAAGAATCTCGTTCCATAGTGATGTAGTCTCTCACCATTTTGTGCTACCTTGTCTAGGTATCTCCTTTAAGCTACACAAGAACCATCCAATGATTCTACACCTCACACCCTCCAAGGGTCTACAAGACTTACCCTCTTTGTCCTTCCCAAGGTCCTTATGCTAGGATAATCACTTGTTGTTTTGTGAGTTTCATTTTTTTGGTTAGGAGACCTTGTTTTCCCACTCGCTTTCACACTCAACCGGAGAGTTCAACCCCTCTACCACAAGATCTTCATTCCACACACTACACACATTAGGATGGATGATTTTAGAAGGATTCCCAACCCTATTCCTTACTCAATAGGTTTGACACTTACTGGTTTGGTGTTTTACAAACAAACTACACTTTTAGGCCTAACCGGAGACCTAATTCCAATATCCCTGTCAGCAGGGTATTCTTCATTTATCTACTAAACTTACTTAACAACCCTATGAAATATTTTCAATTCTAGACACCCTTTTTGGTTTTACATACAATATTTCAAAACCAAAGGTGGGTTTTGTCATTAACATATCTAACCCTTACCGGTTAAATTAGGCCTAATTACCCCTTCCTAAGCCTTAAAAGTAGGGATTGGTCAAAACTCCTTCACCGGTCTGATTGCCTTTGTGGATTGGTGTTGGTTTGAGGTATATACCTCCATATGGTATTCGAATCCAATCATACTTCACCTCCACCCACCGGATTCACCCAATTAGGGCATATTATCCATGAATCCTAGTGCTTGCCAACTCAACTTGCCAAGCCTAGGGCATGGTAGAAAATCTTTGGTTCAGCTTCCCCTATCTCAAAACCAAAAATAAAACATAGAATACATTACAACCTAACATTCCACAACATTTTAGAGAGGATATCCACCATGGAACGTTAGGTTGGAGCCATTTTGGTATCAAAACCCTAGTTTTTAGGACCTTTGAACCTGCCTGCAACAAAATGAATTTTATTCACAAACTACAACACTTCAAGACTCCAAATCAAAAACAAAATGAAGGTAAGACACCAGGATATCAATCCATTTCCCTATTTTGGAAGTGTCAATCTGTACAGGTCGTACAAAACTTGCAAAGAACACACAGTAACTCAGAAAAAACACATCAAATGGGAAACCAAATTAGTTTATTTGCTTCAAATCTTCAACAACAACAACAACAACAACCATTTATCATCGGTCTTTCCAAACCTTATACTGGCCTTGGAGTAGTTACACATGCTCTTAACCAACTGTGACAACCAACTACCCATTGGTGTATGAAAATATTGAAAAGTTGCTATGAGCAACTTTTGCAATTTATTGCATAGGTGAGCAACATTGCTCAAACCCAAACTTGGTCAATGTCAAATGACTCATATGACCTTAACAAACTCAAAACAACATAAAAACAACTTATCCTATTAAGTGTTCTACCTGGCACCCTTAAGAGCTCACAAGCCAACATTGGTCAAACAAAGACTCTTAGGGCCCTTACAATCATTTGAGAACACACTCAATGGCCTCTTGGCCTTATTACAAAACTAAAAACATGATTCCAACATCCTGGAAACAATGTTACCAAAATTTGCTAAGTGCCCCTGCACCATACTCCTGGGGTAGGAAGAACTCAAGTCCCTTGAGTGAATAGGGATTGAACAGTGGTTTCCTGTTGTAGTATATCTCCTTTAGAAATCCATGTAGCTTCAGAGTCAAGGAGACTTGTCCATTTAAACAAGTAGTCTCTATAGACTCCTTTCCTAGTCATTTTTACAATCTTGGAATCCAAAATGCAATCCAATGTCACCGGTTGGCTTGGAGGTAGGTCTTGTACCCAATCTACATCTTCAGTAGCAATAAACTCTTCTTGATTTATAGTTGATTGAGTTCCTTTATACTGGAACAAATCACATACATTAAAGATTGGTGATATACCCAAGTTTGGTGGTAGTTCCAAGTCATAGGCATTGTTGCCATACTTATGCACAGCCTTAAGAGGTCCAATCTTCTTCATGCATAGTTTTCTAGTCTGCCCCTTAGGAAGTCTCTCCTTTATCAAGTAGGCCATAACTAGATCACCTACCTTGTAGTGTACTTCTCTTCTTTTTTTGTTTGCTTGTGTCTTGTATTTCTCATTGTTCTGTTGCAATGTTTTCTTGACTTGTTCATGGATCTCCTTCATATTCTCTACAAATTTTTCACCTTGGTCACTCCTATTATCCATGGAAATGAGGTCTTTGAGTTCTATGATACCCCTTGGATGACATCCATATACTATCTCAAATGGACTCCAGCTTGTGCTCCTATTGTACAAAACTCGCAAAGAACAGACAGTAACTCGGGAAAAACACATCAAATGGGAAACCAAATTAGTTTATTTGCTTCAGCTCTTCAACAACAATCATTTATCATCAATCTTTATAGGCCTTATACTAGCCTTGGAGTAGTTACACACACTCATAAACAACTGTGATAACCAACTAGCCATTGGTGTATGAAAATGTTGCAAAGTTGCTATGAGCAACTTTTGCAATTTGTTGCATAGGTGAGTAACTTTGCTCAAACCCAAACATGGTCACTTTCAAATGACTCATATGACTTTAACAAACTCAAAACAACATCAACCAACCTACATTAACCCAAAAACAACTTATCATGTTAAGTGCTCTACTTGGCACCCTTAAGAGCTCACAAGACAACATTGGTCAAACAAAGACTCTTAGGGGCCTTATAATTTGCAATTTGTTGCATAGGTGAGTAACTTTGCTCAAACCCAAACATGGTCACTTTCAAATGACTCATATGACTTTAACAAACTCAAAACAACATCAACCAACCTACATTAACCCAAAAACAACTTATCATGTTAAGTGCTCTACTTGGCACCCTTAAGAGCTCACAAGACAACATTGGTCAAACAAAGACTCTTAGGGGCCTTATAATAATTTGAGCACACACTTAATGGCCTCTTGGAATTATTACAAAACTAAAAACATGATTCCAACATCCTGAAAACAAATTTACCAAAATTTGCTAAGTGCCCCTACACCACATAGTTGGCCAATAATAGCCCAAGCGTTGATTTTTTTCAAAAGGGTAAGACCACTTGGATGAGTGCCACAAATGTCGTTATGGACTTCACTTAAGGCCTTCTCATATTCTTCTTGCTCAAGATATCTTAAGAGAGTACCATCTAGACCTCATTTAAAAATGGTATCCATGATAAGAGCATAATGGGAAGATTGGCGAATAAAGTTTTTCTTTTGGTTCTTTGAGAAGTCCGAAGGGAGGATATTATCTTTCAAGTATGTATAAGTTTGGCCATAGAGGGAAAAATTATGCCCAACAAGGTGACAAATAGTTTGGGAATCAGGACAATTATGTGCAAGGTAAAATAACTCTTCCACCAATAGTTCATAACGCTCTTGATTTTCCTATGTTTGCAATAGAGAAGCAAGTGTTGCCATGGCATCTGTTGCTTTGTTGTCATTCCTTGGAATCTGCTGAAAAGTTGTTTTGACAAATTATTTTTTGACATCATCAACCATCTTCATATAAGGCATTATCTTTTCATCCTTTGTTTGATAATCATCATTGATTTTATTGATGATGAGTTGAGAGTCTCCAAAGACCTGTAATGTTTCATTCTATACCCATCTTGATACCTGTGACCAAAGCTTCATATTCTTCTATATTTCCGGTGCATGGAAAGCTTCATTTGTATGCCTTTGGAATTGTATGATCTTGTGGCATGATGAATAGAAATCCTTCTCCTGGACTGATATTCAGGTGATGTATCATAAGATTTGGATCTAACCCTGGAATGTCTGCATATGATCATCTTTTGATTTGCCTCCTTTTGAAGAGTTCCAAATATTTTTGTCTTTCTAGTTTTGATAGAGAAGTTGCAGGATATAGATCAGTTGTGCCAATGTTAACTTCTTTTGTTGGTTCTATCAGGATAGATGACCTCTCTTGATAGTATTTAGGTAAGGTGTCAAATCTCCTATCTTCTGGTGCCTCGAGGAGGTTTTCACCGTTAGATGTGTCCTTTCTTTTTAATTTTTTTTGGTCTAATGTTGCCAATAAATGGTTTTCAGCAGTAGACTTGATATTGTTTTCTTTATTTTCACTTTTGCGACTGGGAGATTTGGCAATCACTTGATTGGAAGATGTGTTGTTGAAATTTTTGGTGAAAGTCATTTTGGGTTCGATTTTATTAAGATATAAGGATATGGCAAGGTCATTAGGAAAGGTATCAATAGTGGGATGTATTTCATTTTCCCAGTCCATAAGTTTAGGATGGATTAAGGGTAAAGGATCCTCTAGTTGAATTACTTAAAAGATATTAGGGGTCATGATAGAGATGTCAGAGCTTTCAATATGCATTTCATTGTCTATAACGATACTCTTATCAGAATGACCTCTCGCAAGTAGCTCTTGATTGTCCTCGATTAAGTCCAAATCAACCAAATGTGATTCTAATACAAGTGGGCTAGTTCCTAACGTTTCCCCTCCATACACATGAACTACATCAACATCTACATCTTCTTCATCCCTTTCAATTTCAATTTGCTCTTGTTTGTTATTATATTCACCATTTTGATGCTTAGAAGAGGTGTCTTCATGTAGAGTAATTTTTCCATACCCTAAGCCTGATTTGTCTGTAGCCTACTAAGTATGAGGTTGTATAGGTTCTGAGATACCTTCTTTCTTTTCTTTATCTGTGTCACATCTTTGTCTTATGTTTCCTCTGATAATGTCCTAGCACTGATAAATGCTCCATCAAATATAGGAAGATTTTTCACAATGGGTTGTTGTTTAGAGTTTGAAGGTTTTTCATAAGAATTAGGAGAAAGTGGTATCTGTGATAGTGAATATTCTTCATTCCCTAGATCTCTTAGTTGCATTTGTTTCTCCATTCTTGACAAAATTGAGGAAAATGATTTTTCCTTGGATTGTGTATTTGAAGACGATGCCTCCCTATTATGTGGAACAATAAACTCTTGAGCCGGTTTTAGATTACTATAGTACTATAATGGATTTGAGTCTATTGAGATCGTGATTTCCTCCCCATTGTATGGAAACTTTAGGCACTGATGATATGTTGATGGAATATCATGTATGCCATGTATCCAGGGTCTTCCCAAGAGTATGTTGTATGGTAAGTCCAAGTCTAGGACTTGGCATGTTGTATCTTTCTACAAAGGTCCAACTCTGATGGGTAATACCACAATCCCTTTAGAGGAACTCTCTTCATCATCATGTGCTTTGATTGTGATCTTTTTCTGGGGATCAACTGCATCTTTAGAATAACCTAGAGCACGGACAAGACTCAATGAGAAAATTATTAAGCCAGCTCCCCCATCTATTAGGACACATTTAACAAGCATTTTATGAATGAGGACTTCAATTTGGAAGGGAGCATTATGGGAATGTTGCAAGGAATCAATTCTTGCACATGAAGGAGATGGGCTTTGAATATGATCCTCTAAAATAGGTTTGATGGAAATTATGGATATCCCTTGGGGAACTTCATCCTTGGGTGTATTGTTTGGTGAGGATGCTATGGAAGGTTCTTGCAAGTTTGCAAGAGGTGTAGGAATAGATGCCTTTGGAGAGTCAATTTTCTTATGGGAGGATGATTCATTGCTAGACATACATGCATGATTTTGATTTTTCTCAGCAAAATCCCTTAGGGACCTCTTTAAGGGTTGCATAAAAGAGTCAGCTTTCTTTGGAGATGTATTTGAATCCTTGTGAGGTTTTGACATAGTTGGCTTTTGTTTATGGACTTGTTTGATTTCTTTGATATGTTGACTTGTTATGTCTTCTTGTATTTTTATTGGGTACGCCATGTTTCAATGATCTTCAACTATTTTGAATGTTTCAAATTTCATTTCTTCGATCTTACGCCTCTACACTTAGTTAAAATGGGCATACGTGTGTGTTGAATATTGTGCAAGGATCCAATTGTCTAAGAGGTGTTTCAATAAGTGACCAACTATCAATGTAGATATGATAGAGTGACATGACACAAAAAGATAATTCAAGTATTTGTAGATTTGTAAGTTTTTCAATCTCAGTTTGGAGTGCAATAATGATGATTTTGATAAAACCAATTCCAATAGGAACGATATATCCTATGATATGGGAAAAGATTATCTTGACCAAATGTTATAGTTATGTGATAGAGAATGGTAGATCCTAATGAGAAACTGTGTTTTTGAGTGATCAGTTTATCAAAGAGGGTGATAATGCACTTTGAGATGTTATATCTTAAAATTGTTGAAGGTGAATACTTGGAGATATTGAGGTGTCTAGTTCTAGAATCTGATTTGACAAAAGATAACTTGACTGAGCAAACCAAGAAGACAATCTAAGCATAGAATGATAGATATCAGGTGCATATGCTCACTGTAAATTGACTGAGAAAACATGACAGATCTGGAAAAGATATTCAAGAAGACAACTCTGGACTGACAGAGACAGAAATTCATATGATAGTTTATACAGTCCCAAATGACAATTCATATAGACCCATACGATAAACTAGTAATCACGTACAACAAAGGCCTAATATCGTACAACACTTCCCATAAAACTAGATGACAACTGATAACAAATAAATCTCTGTTAATCTAACTTGTATGACAATTCCCACAGAACAAGACGATAAACTATCTTTCTCATTAGACAAACTAGAAAGCTCGTATGACTAAGGACAGAGCAGTGACAAAATTTTGACTTTGACATGTTTTTTATGAATGATGTTTGATTTTTTATTATATTTTCCAATTTTAGATCTCTAAGTTTTTGTTTCAAAGATGAAAACATAGCAAACACATGATATGATAAGTGACCTCAAGCGCAACACACTAAATCCTAAGGAAGTTGGCTGAGAGAGAAAACTTTTGCTTGAAAAGTTAGGTACACACCCAATAGCTAATCATAATATGGTCTCTGAGTCTCACGCAATGGATTCTCAATGTTGTATTGTCCGACTCCAAATGCTAATGGCAGTACGATATGGGAAGTGTCTTGGGAGAGTTACTATCTCTCTTGCACAAAGATTATCCCCCTTTCGAACGTGAATCAAGTAGCTTTTATCTTAGGGTTCGTAGTAAGGATTTCCATTTAGAATTACCCCTTTTAGTTGCACAAGCACGATTGAGGCCTATAGCCCAACAAGGTACCAAAACAAGAAGTAGTCACCCAAGCGTGATTGAGACCATGAGGCCCTACTAAATGTTCGATATGAGAGATCTCAAAAGAGAAGACTCAAATAATCCCATCCTCTGAGAATTTAATCCCAAGAGGCCTATTTTTTAGAGTGAGTTGGAAAGCTTAGGTGTAGTTGTACTCACTTGGGTCATTCTCACAAGGTGATTACTTTTTTCCACTATGACAGGCCCACTAAAGGTATTCAAATCTCAAACATAGAAGCGCTTCAAGGGTCAGGATTTTTGATTATCCAAATGGAAAAGAGCATACTCTCCTACCTTTTAGATAACTTCTCAAACATAGAAAACAAGATGTTCATTAACCATTAGCAAAATAAGTGTGCCTATAAAACTTAAGAATACACAAAGTCTTGTTGATTTTCCTTAGGCAACCTGCAAAACAAATACGTTAGTAATCATGTTGTTTTGAGAAATTGAATCTTTGGCAAGCGTAATCTTTGACAATCGTCCTGCAAAAACCAGTTAGGCTACTAGAAAACTCACAAACAGACCAGGATTAGCATTAGTGATATCAAATTTCAAGCACAAAAACCCTAAAATGCAAATTGTTTTGAAAACACAGAGGTAGAAATTTGTACGAGTATTATCACCTGATCGTACAAGTATTCTCACATAACTGTACGATGCACAAAGAAAATTGTACGGTACTATAAAGGTAGTCGTACAAGATTTTGAAACATGCCCGGCCAGAAACCCATGAGATTGAAGATTTGATGATGAGAGAGGCCAATAAATAAGCTTTCCTGCCCCACGATGGGTGCCAAAATGCCATGCGTGTGAAGCAGGATACCTGCACCTACAACACAAACACTCAATAGATCATTACAAGCATGGTTAGTAAATTGAAATCAAATGAAAGATAAACTATGACAAAGTGACCTAGCGCCTCCTGAGAGATGCGAGTGTGGATTGGCTCTTAGATCTAGATGAGCAATCCCAATGACTTGACTACACCTAGATGGAGGATTTAAAAGGATATGATATGCAAGATAGATGAGTTTATGATTAAGATAGATTGATCCAAGAAGCTAATTAAGCTAATAATATGCATGATTAAGCTAGATGATGATGGATTATTGTTATATGATTAAACAATTATGCTAGAATATGATCAAATTAAGCTAGATCTAAGATGCAATTGCCTATAATAACAATGCTCAAATGATATACAATAAATGATATGCCTATAATAATAATGCCTAAAATGATATGAGATGGGATGCTTTGTGCTCCAAAATGGGGGATATTTATAAGATTGCAAAGGCCAGGGGTGAGGTGGCATGAATCAATGGTCAAGATTGAGTCTGAAGATATAAAGGATCAAATTGGAGAAGGTTGGAGAAGAGGTTGGAGGGAGGGACACTTGTCATCTCTATAGTGACAAGTGTCAAGGAGCCTTTCTCATAAGAGGGCAAGTGTCCAAGGGAGGAGACATGTGGCATAAGTGCCATGTGTCTATGTTGGCATATGCACACTCCAATGAGATATTGTATGTGATTGAAGGTTTTTTCATTGATGGCAACCTTGCAATTCTATGGCACCAGCAAGACATTATACCGGCAAAGCATTACACCAACAAGATAGTGCACTAGCATCAGCAGATCACTCAGGACACCAGCACCGGCACAGAAGAAAACAAGTATACCATCACAGAGGCCGACAGGATTTTTGTTATGTAATATTTTGTTTATTATTGTAAGCCAACTTGGCAAATTGTAAAATGACTCTTATATATAAAGGAGATCATTGTAGACATTTGTAGGAGTGATGTAGGAGCATTAAGGAAAATATTAGGTAGACCTAATATGCGAAATATAGGTCAAGGGTATATGTAAAGAAAAGAGCAGGAACCGGTACTGAATCTGGCATTGAAGATGCTATTCTAAAGTAGTACAAGTCATTGGATTAGTATAATCCTTATTGTAAGTCAGTATGACTTCCCATTGAGCAGTGAGCTCTAGGCAGTTGGCCTTCCTACATGTGCAGGCCCCTATTGTAAGTAATATTCTCTTATTGGCCAGTGAGTGAATATTGTGGGTCACAAATCCCACCGAGTTTTTTCCCACACCGGGTTTCCTCGTTAAACATCTTGTGTTATGGTGTACTTTTCATGTGGATATTCTTGATTTTTTTTATTGCATTATTTCTTGCATACCGATACACTATTATATTATGTTCTGCATGTTTTAACTTAAGAAATTCTTATTACCGATCAGATACTGAATCACCCCCCCCCCTCCTCTCAATATCTGTGGGACCCCTAACAATTGGTATCAGAGCCTGGTCCTCTATTTTCAAAAGCCTAACAGCTTGAGGAAGATCTTGACACCGGTAAAGATGGAAAATCTGATGAAGCAACTTGAAGGAGCTCTTACAGACTATGATGCAGAGAAATTGAAAAATATCAAATTAGAAGATGATTTAAGGGTAGCTCAGGATATCATTCAGGCACTTCAAGAAAATTTTACTATTGCAAGAAATAAGAGAAGAGAACTTTGTGAAAAATTGCAAAATGAAAATGATGAAAAGGAATCACTTAATGATATGATAAGCAAGTTGAAACAAGAGATCATGACAACAAAAAATGAAATGCAGGATATGACTATGAGATTTTGCAAAGAGATTGAGGACAGGAAGAAGAATTCACCAGAAGACTAAGTGATGCAGCAAATGAGAACACAAGACTTAGCTATGAAAATGACATGTTGAAGACAGATCTGATAGATACTTAGAATGACTCAAATGAGCTGATGAGACAAAAAGAAATCTTGGAAAGAGAACTGGAAAATGCAAATCAACACAAAGAAAAATTCATGAAAAGCTCAGAGGAACTTGGTACCTTGCTAAAGAATCAAAAACCTAAAGGTGACACTTCTGGAATTGGCTTTGAAGTTGGTGAAATCTCCGGTACTGCAAATACTCAGAATCACAGCAAACCGATAAGACAACCTAATGCTTATAAATTCAATGGAAAATGCTTTAACTATAATAAGTATGGTCATAGAGAAAATGAATGTAGATCTAGGAATTATCAGAATATCAACACACCCACTGGTCAATGTTCAAAATGCAACAAAGTTGGTCACAACTCTGAAAACTACAGAATGAATGTGAGATGTTATGTTTGTGGAAGATTTGGACATTTATCAAACCAATGCAGAACACAAACTGGCATAGGTTATGGGAAAGCTATTTAGAAGAATAATGTAACTTGTTATGCATGTAACAAGATTGGGCATATTGCTAAATTTTGTAGAAGTAAAGGAACACCGATAGACAACAAAAGTGCTAGCTTGAAAGGTAAAGAAAAAGTTGAAGAGGTTAAGCAAGAATTCTCAAAACAATGGATTAGAAAAGCTGATCTAAATATTGGGAATACTTCTCCACCGGTAGAACCAACCAATGCTTCACCGGTAGGATAGAGTGATACTTCACCGGAAGGACAGAGTAGTGCTCCACCGGCAGAAAGTTCTTCATCTAATTGAAGAAAATTTCCTTGAGGGTTTGGCAATCAAATGACACGTACTAATTATTCCCTCGGTTAGAGATAAGAAGTTGAAAATTACTTATTACCAGCAAACAATGTTAAGTGAATACTTAACCGGCATGCAATTAATGTGGTAGATGGTGAAAAGACATTATAAAGTAAGGTTTTGGCTCCATTTCATTTCACCATGATTTCAAATTTTTAGAGAGCGTGAAGATTCCGAGCTAAGGCATTTTGAGTAAGAAGAAAGCACACTCCAAGCAATCATCCATCCAAGGCAGAAAAAAGGTATTTAATCATGGCATCCACCTCTACAATTGAATACATAGAAAACCCTACATTTGTTGAAGTAATAAAAAGACCTAGGCCCATATTTCAGTTAGTTCCCAAGATAGCAAAGAAGGATGATACCTTAGGTGCTTTTTCTCAAATCCCTAAAGGAGTTGTATATGCTGAAGACCCCAGAATGTACATCCACTGCAACATTGAAGAGTTAAGAGATGAGGAAATCAAAACCATGTATAAAACTGTGATATGTGATGATACCGGCAATGTTAAAGATGAACACAAGATTATTGAAACCCTAGGATTTACAGAAATCCTTAGCATTCCTGAATTTCCTAAGGATGTGATTAGGATAGTCTTAAGAAGAGTACATGGAGAATTTTTCTGGTTAGATGCAATCCATAAGATCACCAAGGAAGTTGTGAAAGTTGTCACAGGGTTACCGACCACCGGTAAGAGACCAGATAAAACCAAGAAGGTTCCCAATGACCTAGTTACAAAACTAACTGGTGCAACATTCGACAAGAGGTCTCTAAGGGTTAATGATGTAAAAGATATCAATGTGAGATTCATCAGTATGATATTAGGTTATAAAGCCACTCATGCTAATAGACTTAATTCAGTTTCAAGTTTATGCATTAAGAGTGCTTATGATATGGTAACAGACAATGCAAAAATTGACATATGTGAATGGTTAAAGGATGAACTAATTGACAACCTTGGAAAGATCAAGAAGGACAAGAAAGGAACTTTTAGATTTGGAAATCTGTTAGTATGCCTAATGCTACACATAACAAAATAGGTTCTCGATATAGGTTATAAAGAACTTGGATATGACATACCGGTAGGAAAACAATTGACTGAACTATTCAATAACATGGGTGAGAACAAGGAGAACAATATTCATGACTTTTTCCAAGCATTAAAGACCAAAATGAAGAAAAGAATAAGGTTATCTCAGAAAATAGTAGACAAATACAAAGATGATATATGCTTTGTCATTAAGAAAGATGAAATCTGGATGGAAGCGGTCATCCCAAGGACAATTTGGGAAACCGAGATGGGCTATGAAACAGATGATCATATAGTTGAAACATATGCTAAAGCACTTCTGGAAGCCCCCAATGAACCTAAGGAAGAAGTATTTGGTAGTGTTGAGACTATAGAAAGCCAAATACAATCAAAGAAAAGAGTAAAGAAGGTTGAGGCATTTGTAAGGAAAGGGTCCAGACAAGAACAAGCCATTAAGGAAGATGTATTGAAGAAAACTGGCATAACAGAGGATGAGTTGGTAGCTCCACAACCTGAAACTCACCTATCACCGGTAGGTACTTCTTCGGAAGGTGACATGCCAGCAACTTTTAAAAGAGTTGTAAGAAAAAGAGATCCTTCACCGGCAACCACACCTTCACCTAGAAGAACAAGGCAAAAGCAACAAGCAGTGAGATCTCCGGTTAGAAAGGCCACACCAAAGAAGAAGAAAAGAACAAACAGAGACTTGGCACCTCTTGATATACTGCTAAATGAAATCACAGAGGAAGGAAAACTGAAGAACATAGAGAAAATTTATGACACTCTAACTGCTGATGAGAAAGAGCAAGTTAAGAATAGTGTTATATTGCATATGGACATGTACAAGAAATTTTTTATGGAAGTAGCAAATGAAATTCCTGATGATTTATTCAAAAGACTTGAGGCCAGAAGGCAAGCAGTGATAGAATTAGATAAGAAAATAAAAATAGAGAAGCTACTTGTTGTATATCCGGTAAACTCTCCAAAGAAAATTGATGATTTGATTGCTCAAGAAAACCGGTCAGTATTCTCTACTGCACACCGGCATATTTCACTAATGGCAGGAAGAGTTAATGAAGTGACAGAGGAAATAGAAGATGGATGGGATATATTCCTGGTTGACAAAGAAAAACAAGAAGAGTACAGGAACCCCAAACCTATAAAGGTATATCAGAAAGATAGAGACAAGGGGAAAGGTAAAGTTGGTGGACCACCAAGCATCAAAGTTAAAGACAACCTACCCCCATTGGTGAAAATAACAACTACTGAAGACCAATCGGCAGCAGAAAGGATGGATGTAGAGGATAACAATCCTAATTCTGAAGTCCTATATACTGTGAATGTTGATACTCAGAAGATCAACATAATAGTAGATAAAGATACAACTAATAAGTTAGATATGGCTAATGAGCCTCTGGTAGCAGGGGAAATAGAGAAACTGACAGAAGATACAGAGAAAAAGGTAGAGACTGAGTCACAGACAGAGACAACACAACAAACAGAGAAACCAACAGAGCTAAAGGCTCCGGAACAACATCAACCGGAACAGGTACATAAGGCAATAGTACCACCGGTAAATGGTGAAGTAGGAAAACCAGTGCTCAAAGAAATGCATACACAAACTGACCTACCAGAGGTCAATACAAGCATGGTTACTTCCACTGGTACTCAAATTGTTGGATCATCATCAGCATTAAAATCAACAAATGTGACTAAGGTATTACTTGATTCTATCAAGAAAATAACTGACTGCAGCTCACAGGCTTACAAAGCAATTGATGATTCTATACCAATTTTGAAGGTAATAGCTCCCAACTGTAATATAGATAATAAAGATTCTTTAGGACAATTGGATACATTGTGTAAATATATCTCACAAAATATCAAGAAAATAAAGGAAGAATCAGTGAAGGATAAGGTAGAAATTGAAAAACAGAAATTCTTTGATGAGGAAATAAAGAAGTGTAACAGAGATTTTGACACACTTCTATCGGAACTATGTAATTTGTTGAAAGAATACAAAAATCTGTATAAAGATACATGTAAAACAAACTTTTTTACTGTAGATATTGACAAGAAAATAAGCAAGGCACAGGATGAGATAAATAAACTTGCAGACAACTTTGTCAACTCACCTGATTCGCTATCAGTTTTTGAAGAGAAGATAGAAAATTTTGAGGAAGAACTACTCAAATTAGAAAGGGAAAAAGAAAGAATAATAAATAAGGCAAAACATTTGAGATTTAAACTAAGTCCAAGATTGGACTATTTAGCATCTCTGCGGAAGGAAATCTCTGAGGCATTAACATAGGGAAGCAAAACACCGGCAGAGCATTTGCAGCATCTCACCGGTACAGTAAAGAGAACTGAGACAGCAATAAAGGATGGTAAGAAGTTTATGGATAGTATAAACTTAAGTTTGGGATATCTTTTTCAGATTATAACTATCCAGCTACAAGGTTGAGGTTATGGATAGATGAACCTACAAACTCTACTGACATCTTGACAACCTTTGTCATTGATGCCAAAGGGGGAGAAGTGGGATGAGAAAATTCAAAACACGGGAATCATATGCTCAGGGGGAGCTCTCACATTTTTGGTAAACACTTTTGATAACATTTTTGGACTACACATTTTTGGATACCTTTTGAAATTTCTCATGAGTGTTGCCATCAAATTCCAAAGGGGGAGATTGTTGGCATATGCACACTCCAATGAGATATTGTATGTGATTGAAGGTTTTGTCATTGATGGCAACCTTGCAATCCTATGGCACCAGCAAGACATTATATCCGAAAAGCATTACACCGACAAGATAGTGCACCGGCATCAACAGATCACTTAGGACATCGGCACCGGCACAGAAGAAAACAAGTATACCGATACAGAGGCCGATAGGATTTTTGTTATGTAATATTTTGTTTATTATTGTAAGTCAACTTGGCAAATTGTAAAATGACTCTTATATATAAAGGAGATCATTTGTAGACATTTGTAGGAGTGATGTAGGAGCATTAAGGAAATTATTAGGTAGACCTAATATGCAAAATATAGGTCAAGGGTATATGTAAAGAATAGAGCAGGAACCAGTACTAAATCTGGCATTGAAGATGCTATTGTAAAGCAGTACAAGTCATTGGATTAGTATAATCCTTATTGTAAGTCAGTGTGACTTCCCATTGAGCAGTGAGCTCTAGGCAGTTGGTCTTCCTGCATGTGCAGGCCCCTATTGTAAGTAATATTCTCTTATTGGCCAGTGAGTGAATATTGTGGGTCACAAATCCCACCAAGGTTTTTCCCACACCGGGTTTCCTCGTTAAACATCTTGTGTTATGGTGTACTTTTCATGTGGATATTCTTTATTCTATTTATTGCATTATTTATTGCATTTCGGTACACTATTATATTATGCTCTGCATGTTTTAACTTAAGAAATTCTTATTACCGGTCAGATACTGATTCACCCCCCCCCTCTCAGTATCTGTGGGACCCCTAATAGTCTCAAGGGGAGAATCTCCAACCCATAGGAGGTTAGGATGTGCAAGAGGATAGGGTTATTTAGACCCTAGGATTAGATATAAGGGGCTAGGTTAGGGGATGGTTAGGCTGGGTGGTTAAAAGTTAGAAGGCATGTGGGTAATTTAAATTTAAAAATTCAAATAATAGGAAAAGGTTAATTAACTTTCAACAACTCATAAATTGATTTATTTAAATTAATTAAGAGATTAGAAGAAATAAATTAAATGGGGGAGGATTAATTAATTTATATTAATTAATCAAAGGGAACTATTGAAATGAACCTATTAAATAAATCCTTAGATTTATTAATAAGTAGATGAATGAGGGATTTAATCAAATTGCTAATGAATTCAATTAAATTGGGAAGGGGGATTAATTAAATAATTGCTTATATAATTAATTATCTTCAAACCATTTTTAGGTGTATACAGATATTACTCAAAATTCCATCTTTAGTTATTTGATCTATCAATTTAGCAACTAAGAGAGGAGTGACCATAATACTCTTACCAAATTTGAGAGCTATATCTAATTTTGATTTCTACTTCTTGCCGGTAGTAGAAGTAGATTCTTTAACCGGTTTCCTCTTCTTTGTTGGTCTCCTCTCCTTTAAAATTTTCTTTGGGGCTGTCAAAGGAGTGACCTTCACTTTCTATACCTTTCCTTCCACAGGATTCTTCCTTTGTATCCTGATGTATGTCTGGGGAATATTTGGGGGCACAACATCAATATCAGAACCAGATTGAATAGGGGTAATATAAGTTTCTGGTTTCTCCCTCTTCAGTATACCCTTGCCAGTTGTTGCTACCGATGGAGTCTGAACTGTTGTCAGAGATGACCCTTCTGCCAATCCAATGATCTACTTGATTTCAGAGGACAACTTCTCTATAGCTTCCCCAACCTTCTTGTTTTTCTCTTCCCTCTTCTTCTAACTGAAACCTATCTAAACTTTGGATTCCTTTTTCTTTGTTGTCTCAAAGGTTTTCTCAATTTCATCAACTAAGTCATCAATAAGAGTCTTGGCATATAAGTCCAAGATCTCGGCATCAACCTCATAACCCATCTCAGTGATCCAGATCTTTTGTGGTTGCACTGCTTCCATCAATTTTTCATCCTTCTTAACCATAAAGAAGATTTATGTGGAGTAATTATTAACAATATGTTTACGCACTCTCTCTCTTTTCTTCATACCCTTCTGAAATGATTTGAAATAACCCCATCGAATGGAGTCTCTCTCCTTGTCCTGTCCTAAACCTCTTATAGCATTCTTTATTTTCTTTCCTACCAGCATATCAAATTCCCATTGAGTTTTACAAGATCTCGGTAACTCATTCAAAAAGAAAAGCATCAAGCAAACAACAAGATTGCCATACTCAAAAACACCTTTCTTTTTACCCTTAATCTTCCTCAGGTTTAAAATAAGCTCTTCACACATCCATTGATAGAGATCATACCTATAATTTCCTTTAACCATCTAATGAGCATAGTAAATGCATGAACTGGAAACAAAGTTCAATTGGTTTGATTGGGTTAACTTGTAACCAATGATCATGCTTGCAAATTGAACAACTTTTTCTCTGGTAGTGCTTATTCTCATTGACTGGTTGTCAAAAGTTTCACTAGTTAACTTCTCAACCTCATTGTTGGGTATTTTCTTCCTTCCGGGAGTCTGACCAGTTTGGGGTAAACTAGTGATTGCACAAATAGCCTCCTTGGTGATTTTGTAAGGTCATTCCAACCATATGAATTCCCCGTGGACATGGCTCAATACATACCAGATCATTTCATCTTCAAATTCTGGCATCTCCAAAATCTCTGTGAAACTCTGATCCTTCAGAATTTGAAATTTTGGTTTCATAAATCCTCTCCTATCTAGCAGATTTGTCATGTACATTGTTTTGATCTTAGTTGAACCTAAATCCTCCAAAGTGCAGTGGATATATACATGAACATCTTCAACATACAAAACTCCATCTAGAACCCTAGAAAATGTGTCGACTGAATCATCAACCTTTGCAATCTAAGGGCATTGCATGACAATCGGGTGTGAATGATCCTTGATGTCAACAACAACAAGGGTAGCCACACCTACCGGAGTGGAAGTAGATCCAAAAGCCATTTCAAACAAAAGTTCAAAAACTGATAAAATACCTCACAACCTTCACCGATGAAAGTTCTTGAAAATCCGCACCAAATGCACTAGAATTCGCTTGAAAATGCTTTTGATCACCTTGAATTTACTTCACCTCACTTTTATTTGCTCTGAATGTTGTGTGATAAAAAATGAACCAACATTTCTCTTTTATTCTACAAAAACCTTAATTTCTCATTGATGTAAATGCGTGTTGGTCTATCATACTGGATTCAAAATCCATGACCGCAATGTTGGGAAACCTTTAGACTAACTTCTCCAAGATCTGAAACAACCTTTCAGGTTGTTACTAGGGGTAATAGAAGATCTATCATTAATTTTCCTCCCTCTAAGGCTAATTCCTTAGTTACCAGATGAGATTCCTGTCGGTGCAGGAACATTCTGCTCTATCGGTTGAGTAATCGGGTTGATTGTCTCTGCTGGTTGATCTTCAAATTTCCTAACCCATTTCCTCTCATGCTCCTTCTGGATATCATCAACTTTTTGTTTTCATTTTTTATCATTTCCTCCTGGATTGTTCTTGCTTCTGCAGAATATATCGATATGTCCTATTTTGTTGCATGCATAGCAAGTGACATTATTTTTCTGAATTGCCTTACTATACCCTTGATCATTCCTTGACCTGCATTGATTATCCATATGTCCAAACTTTCCACATGCATGACTTCTCACTTTCACTCTACAATCTTATTTCCTATGACCATACTTCTTACAATTTGAACACTGATCAAGAACTGCATTATTATCTTGATTTGCTCTATTTCTACAATGTCTTGCCATATGACCAAATTTATTACAATCAAAACATCTACCATTGAACTTATGTGCATTGGGTTGCCTTATTGGTGATTTTTGGTTGACAAGTGGAATCTCCTTCTGACCAATTGTTTCAACTTCATCTGCAGTATCGGATCTTTCTCCTTCCTCAAATCCAAGACCTCTAGTGTCTCCCTTGCACCTTTGATCCTTTAATAGTTCATCAAGCTTTGCAGAACTGTCCTTGAACTTGTCTCTGTATTCGTTTGCAGTATCTAGATCTCCTCTTAGGACTATTATTAATCTTTCCAACTCTAGCTCATTATTTTAGGATTGCACCAGTTCACTTCTCAACATATCATTCTCATGTGCCAGCCTAATGCATTCCTCAATCTGTCTTTCAGTGATCTGCCAAGATTTTCTTCATTCTTTTTCTAGTCTTCAATATCCTTGGACATCCTAATAGTTAGGGCTTGCATTTATTCTTCATGAGAGTATTCTCCTGACTCGACTTCTGACATTATTCTTTAAGGGCATTCTTCTCTTTATCATCCTGATTTTGTAAAAGTTCCTTTCCTCTAGCTTGACCAGATGACAGCCTCTCATGTAGGATAAGAATGAATTACTTTGTAGAGTTCAACTCATCTTGCAATTTCAAATTTTTCATCCTTTCAACATCATACTCTTCAAGAGCTACTTCGATTTGTTTCTCCATACTCATCTCCATAGATTGTGGATTCAGGATCTTCCTTAAGCTATTAGAATTACTCTAAGGCACTAGGCTCTAATAGCAATTGTTGGAATTCAAGAACATTGAGAGGGGGGTGAATAAGTGTTTTGTCGGTAAGATAAATTTTATCCTTATTAATAAAGTGTTTCAGTAACTGGTAACCATAAAAGAATATAACAGTGAGTAGAAATAATGCCACCACAAGAACATACACCATAATATGGAGATTTATACTTGGAAAACCTCAAAGAGGAAAAACCACAGTGGGATTGGTGACCCACAATATCTATCCACTGGCCAAATGAATAAATATTACAATAGGAGCCTACACATGTAGGAAGGCCAACAGTCTAGAGTGCAATGCTCATCACAAAAGGAGCCTCACTGACTACAAATACCAAATACTTGTTTACAAACAAAATTTTGAACTCAGAGAATGCATCTGCTATGCTGGATGAGTTCCAGTTCAAGCATTGTTTGTATCGGTTTCCACTATGTCCTTCTTTTACCAATAACTTACTCTGCATCCCAAACCTCTAAACCAATAACCAAGACCGACTACAGAATATTATATTCACATTCAGTCGATCAATATTGTTCATACAATATCACTATATCTCACATCATATGTATATCTCTCAATATCATCTCATATCAAAAATATCCTAACTGGACTCACTTAAATACCCTTCCCAAACATAAACATAAATACCTTATGTCAGCTTACAATGATATTACAATTTATTTACATGTCAGCCTAGAAAAAAATTAATACATTAAACTTCATGATTGATGTCGCTGATTTCTACCGTCTAGACTTGTCGGATCAATCTCCTATGTCGGCCTCATGTACTGGTTCCTACTTTGCCAATTTCCCTAAATGTCGGTTGTCGAATCATGAATATCGGTGAGCATCGATTAAGTGTCCACCCCAAAATGATACGTGTTTCCATCAATAACAACACAACTAAACTGAATGAGTATCAATTGCCAACAAGTATTGTCGTCCATCCAAAATTCTTAGCATGAATGAGAACATCCATGGTTGGAAGTGTCGGCTGCTGGTTTGTCGAAGGCCTTACTGAACATTACGATTAGATCTCTTTACGTCTCTTTACAATCCTTCCTCAAAATCTCATTCGCTTTTAGGCCCATTTTCCTTTCTTCCTCTGGCCATTCCTCATTCATTCTCTTTTTATATTGGCTCATATTTTGGTTCCATTCCCGTTCTCCATCTTCTTCTCCCTCAACTAGTACCTCCTTCTTGGTGGGAATCTGGATGACTAGGGCCAACATATCAGGGGACAAATCAATCACCACTTTTTCGTCAGCGTCGACACATTGCCTAGTGTCGAGATTGTAGAATTGTACAATTTGCATTATAAACTCTGGGGCCAGCATTGCCTGTGGGAACACAGTTGCCTCTACCAGATCAGATCTTTTAATCCGTCTATATTTTGCACTTAGTATGGGTTTCTCCAATTGCTTTTCAATATCTTTGAGCTTAATATGCTCGATCTTTGTGTCTATTACCCATTGAATTGCATCTTCCAGCTTGGAGGCATATGTTCGCCTTTGATATTGGTATTTCATTGTGACTGGGAGCTTCTCGAGATCTTTCGCCTTTCGGGAAGATTCCATTAACATAGCTAAACCTGCAAAACAAACCAAAAAAGCATCAAACACTACTCAAAGAAATATCACTACAAAAATAGCTCACTTCGGGACTCCAGGATCCCAAGGTCCCAAGGTGAGAAAATAGAAAAACTACAAAGAAAATCCAGGAGTTCAAGAACCCAAGGTCCCGATTTTTCATTGCAGCACAAAAAGGGAACCACTTCGAGAACTTGGGAACCCAAGTTTCCAAAGTGATGAAACTACTGACAATGGGAACAAACTCGGGACTTCAGGGTTTTGAAGTTCTAGGGTTGGACTCTAACATGCAACATGGAACTTAGGAGAACTGAAGTCCTAGCAAACTACAAAGATGAAGCAGAAAAGAGGGTTCGGGACCCCAAGACTACGAGATTCCGATTTGAACAAACATGCAAAAGAGAAACTAACTCGGGAACCCGGGTTTCCAAATTGGTTTAAACAAAGACCCAAAACCAAAACAACCATCACTTCGAGAATGTGGGAACCCAAGTTTCCAAAGTGGTGGAAAACAAACCAACGACCCCAATTTTGGGAACTCGGGAACTCGGGTTTCTAAAATATGGCAAAAAGAAAACAAACCAAGAAAAAGACTATCAATGTGGGGACTCGAGAACCCAAGTTTCCAAAATTATAAGACAACAAGAAAAACCCCTAACCCAAAACTTTGGGAACCCAAGGTTCAGAGGTCAGGGCAAAACAAAACAAAAAAACAAGAAAAACATGCAAAACAAGCAAAATAAGTAATCTAAACTAAACCAAACAAAATCTAACCTAACACACACAAAAATCTATACGAAGGAGGTGAGAAACGCACCTACCTGGTACAAAAAGTGAAGACAGTGCTCGATCAAGTGTGCGGTAGTTCGAGATCATGAGTTCAGAGCTCTGGATTCGCAAGAGTGAATGCACAAATGAGCTCCAAAATGACCTCCAATCATATTTATACCCCAATCCAACACCACAATAAATGCACTTTGAAAACTCGAGAACCCAGGTTTCCAAAATGAAACACAGGCAACAAGCTCATAACCTTGAGAACCTAGGTTTCTGAAGAACAGACCAAAAGAACAACCTAGGAGTTCAAGAATCCAAAATTCTGGGGCAAAAACCAAAAGGTCAAACAAACACTTCGGGAATCTGGGAACCCAGAGTTCCAAAGTGATGCTCCAAACTAAAACAAAAAGGACTTGGGATTCTGGAACCTAAATTTCCGAACAAGGAAACAGAAAAATAACCCAGAACTTTGGAAACCCGAACCTCAGGGGCTAGACAAACAAACAAATGAGAACATAAACAAAACCCAGGGACCCAAATTCCTGAACAAAGAAAAGGAAACAAGCAAAAGCCCACCCCAGGAACTTGGAAACCCGAACTCCCAAGGTGATCAAAACAAAAAAAAGGGAAAACTAACAAAAAAAGACAAAAAGGGGGACCCGTATTGTCATGAGCAGGAAAATGATGGGACTAGATATGAAGGGAATAACTAAATCAACACCAGAACAACAACCCTAGTCCAGCAACTTCATGGACTGTTCCATCTCTTTTTCAATCATGATCATTGTTTCAGTGATCTTCTTGAGCTTCTGAAAGTCGGGAGGAGGTTCAACTACCTTTCTCTTCAATGTACCTCTGGTCCTTTTGTTGGGTCTGAAAGAAGTATCATGTTTAGTATTGGCATCCACATCCACCACCTCCTTCAACTGGAACTGCTCTTTAAAGCTGCTAATCATATTCTTAAAACTTTCATAGTGGAACCAATCACTCTGCTGCTAGTTTTAATAACCATCTTGATGGACTCCTTGATTTTAGCATTCATTTTCCAAGGTTTCCATCCTGGCTTCATAACCCTTCTTGAAAGTGTCAAAAGCCTCCATAGTAGTTTTAAGACAATCAATAATAGAATCCATATCCTTCTCAAACCTGGGAGTCATCTCATTCACCCCCTGCACTTTCTCTATCTGCTTGACTTTATCTTTAACAATTTCCAAAATGTTGCTACCAACTCTTTGTTTAAGCTGGATATCCTTAATCTCATAGAAAACCCATTTAAAAATCTTAAAAGTATCCACAGCCCCATTGCTGGCCAAAGCAAGGACATCATTAACAGACTCCTTATCACATTGAAGCAATAGCGAGGAATAATCAAGAGAGCTCGGAAAGGGCTGGTGTTTCTCAAGGTTCTGATCAAGAAGGGACTCACTAGAAGCAAAGGGAGAAGGAATCTTATCCTGACTATGAATATTATCAACCAAAGCTCCAACAAGGTTAGGATCAATCTGGTGAATAGGGGGTAAGCCAGATTTGTGAGGGTTTTTAGAATTAGAGCTCTTAACAGCACTGACTTTCCCCTTATTTTTATGAGTGGTCGAAGAGAGAATGAATTCCTCATCCTCAACCTCAGTATGATACTCATCCTCCAAATAATGAGAGTTCTTTGTATCAGAATTAATCTCATAGGGAGGGGAAATTATAGGCGGTTGATATTTCACATGCTCAAAGATAAGAAAGATGAGACCTTCATGCAAAATAGGGTTTTTAAAAGGATCCTCCTTATGATCAGCCATGCTGGTATTCAAAGATCTCGCAAGAAAAAAGGCAAAATAAATTCTCAACTTATGTCGAAAGTGGTTTAGGAGATAAAACCGATATGCAAAGGCTCTGGTGTACCTCCTATCAAGAGTAACATACTCCATAATCACCTTCAGAAAAGCACCCCATATGGACTTGATCTTCATAGTATTGTAGCTAGTATTCCCATCTCTCACCAAATTTTTCTTTTCCTTCTCCTACTTAGGGAAGAGTTTAAACCAACGTCTTGCATGCTTTCCTTTGAACAACATTGCATATTTTTCATTTGCAAGTTTAAATTTTCTGCAAACTTAGTGGTTAAATTTTTAAAAACCCTAGTTTTTCAAATTAAAATTGAAATTGTAATTTGTAAAAAATTGCTTGTGGTTATCTTAGATCTGAAAATTGTCTTGTTTATCAAATTCAATTTCCTCATTGTCTTGTTCAATTTTCAAATCAAATTTACAAATTTAAGAGGTTACTTGTTAAAACCCTAATTTTCAAAAATCATCTTGAACTTGTGCAAAAATTGGATTTCCATTTAATTTTCAGATTTCTGCTTAATCTCATATTTGTCTTCATTCCTACAATTCAATTTTCAATTTCTCCCCTTTTTCCCAAAATTCAAAATTCAAAATTAAGTGGTTAGGTCATAAAACCCTAATTTTTAAAATTAATTGGATTTTGTGCAAATTTCAAATCAATTTCATTTACATTCAAATTTCTAAACATTTTCCAAAGTGTCCATATCCATTAGGTTTGACCTTTTTCAAAATTGCAACTCAATTCCTCTTTTTCTTCAAAACCCCAATAGGGTCCTAGTTTTACATTTGTACCTTCATTTTGCCCATCTAGAGGTCGTAAAATTTGTCAATTTTGGGGGTTTAGCTTTGAAATCATCATAATATTCATCCTTAAAATTTCAAAAAAAAATTGGTTGGACCATGTGCATTCCCGCCACAGTCCTCAGTTTTTTTCCCGAAATTGTGGGAGACTGTTATGACTATATTTAATAGCCTAAATCTAGAAGATTGGCTTATTTTGTTAATTTTTTATCCCTCTAGAATCGGAAATACCTCCAAAATTTAACATTTCCAATTTTAAGAAATTTTTTTAAGTTAAGAAGTTAATTATAGTCTGCCCTGATTTTAAAATTAAGTGATATTCTCTTGGCCCTAATTTTCAATTTTCAATTTCCTTTCATTTTTGGAAATTGTTTCCCTCTATCCCCCCAACAAAGTTCAAATTGTGTAATCATTATTTTCTTAAATTTTGCATTAATCAATTTTGTGAGCTTTGTTCCAAAATTCAAAACTCAAATTTTCCCTCTAGTGCATGAGTTTTACCACTATTAGTCCTACCTATCCTATCTTCGTTAGATGAAGCATTAGAATTAAGGCTTCCAAAGGTTTAATTACTGAGGAGATATAGCCTAATTTGGGTGACTTCTTTAATGAGGATCATGCTAATTCTTCCCATCCTAATCATGTGCCTATTCACCCCATTGATGAATCCCATGATGAAGAAGAATCTTTAACTAGGGTCTCTATAGATCAACTTTCCACATTGGGCAATCAATTTAATAACTTTCAACAATGGATGTCCCAAGAATGCCCTAATAGTGAAGCTCTTCCATTAATTGAAGGCCTTAAATGCATGATTCAAAGGGATAAGAATGGAATTGATATATTGCGTGGCATTGCACATATTGTTGATTCTAATGTCATGCCTATCAAGAGTTGTGTCCAAACCATAGGTTATTCACAACCTCCAACACAAGTCAATCCTTCTATTCCTTTGACTACTCTTATGACTAGTATTCCTACTTTTACCTCCAACATCATGGCTACTTCAACTCAAAGTGTCATTCCTACAACCATTGGTCATGGGGGCAATCCCTCTTCTTCATTTAATCCTCCATCTTTACCTATGTCTTCCATGAGTGTTCCTATTATTCCTCAACAAATTAGTGTGACACAAGGGGACAATTCCTTCAATAAATTTATTCATCCTTTAAGTGCCCCTTTTCCTACCCAATCATCACCCATGCCTACTTATCATAGTGTCCCACCACCTTATTCTCAGTCCATACCTTCTTTCAATAACATCACACCACCTTCTGAATCACCTATGTCTAACATCAATTCTTCTACCAAAGTGACAATTAACAATCTTGCTCAAACAGTGTCTTCCTTACAACAACAAATTGCTTCTATGAGTCAATCCAAGTTTAGTGTGCCCACTTTCTCTTGATATTGTTAAAGTCATGCCACCTAAACATGTTGAGATCCCTCAATTGGAACTCTATAATGGAAAAGGTGATCCTCTTACACATGTCAAACCATTTTAAACCTTGTGCACCGATTTTGCTTATGATCAAAGATTTCTTGCAAAATTGTTTACAAGAACACTAAGAGATAAGGCTTTACAATGGTATTGATATTTGCCTTCTTATTCTATCACTTCCTTTCAACAACTAGCAAATACTTTCATCTAACAATTTCAAAACAACATTGGTCCTAAAATCACTTTGACTTATTTAATGCATTGTAAACAAGGTGTTAAAGAAAAAGTGACTAATTTCATTGGTAGATATAAGCATTTTTTCTCAAATTTATTTTCATGTACCTGATAATGATATTCAAAGAATTTTCATTTCTAATTTACAAAAAGATATTAGGGAAAAGCTTATTTTGTCTGAGTTTACTTCCTTTCCACAGTTGTGCGCAATACTCCACAATTATCAACTAGTTGTGACTCAAATGGAGCAATCTACTCCTATGGCTCTGAGTGATAAGGGGGAGAGTGTTCAACAATAGTTTGTAAAGTTCAAACCAACAAAAAGCTTCATCAATTTCAATGATACAATCAACAACCACAATGTGAATGCTACAATAGGTGTCCCTTCTATTTCTAAATTTTTCCAAAGAAAAAGACAGTTTACTTATTTGAATGAATCTTTACATAGTATTATGTCTCAGTTGTTTCACATAAATGTTATCGAACTTCCTCCTATAAAAAAAATTGATCCTTCTAAACTTGTATCCCCTTAGTTGATAACAATTCCTTCTGTCAATTTCATCGTCAGCCTAGTCATGATACTAAGAAATATTTCACATTGAAGAATAAGATTCAAGACTTGATTCATAATAATACTATATCTGTGGCAGGTGTGAATGATATAGGGAATAAATAAGTAGCTCCTCCTAATCAAAATCTTAAGATTTTCACTGATCCCTTGCCTTCTCATACCTCTATCGTTATTGAGATTGTGCCTAATTCTTTCTCTTCTAAATTATTCACCTCTATGGCTCCAAACTTGGTTAGTATGGTAGCAACACAGGATACACCTAAGGATCCTTGATTTACATTTGACCCTAGTGAGACCATTAGAGCATTTGATTTCCCTATATACATAGTTGTGAAGGTTAAGGATATCCCTTGTCATGGTGCCCTTATTGATTCCTCTTGCATGGTTAATGTCATAACTGAAGAGTATCTTTTCACTTTATGATTGCATAAACTAATATATGATGCTTCTAATGTGGTTGTGAAGTTATTTTATGGATTCTCTTGTCCTACCATTGGTTCTATCACCCTACCTATTGAAGTTCATGCTAAATCCATGGATGTTGACTTTGTTATCATACCCTCTTCTAAGCAATTCTGTGGGAAGTTGGGATATCCTTGGCTATCTTCCATGAAGGCTATTGATTCTCTAATCCACAAGTGTCTAAAATTTCCTCACAATGGAGAAATCATAACCATGAACCATAGCTTATTTTGTCCATCTGAAAGAAGCCCTGGTGTTCCTTTTGATCTCTTTTGGCCTAAAATATTTCAATATCTTCCATCACAGAGCGATGCTCTTTTTCAATCTTATCAAAAATGGAATAATGATATGATCTTATCCTTAAGTCAACCTAGATCTCCAACACTTGACATTCCTATTATTCTTCAAGATGATGCTATTCCCCTCACGGATAGAACTAATCTCCCTCCTAAGGAAGATAGTCAACCTATACCTATGGATGTGACTTTACCTTCTCTTAAGGAGAACAACAATATTCTTCCTAAGGTCAAACATATATCTCCTCCTCATGATGGACCTGGTCTCCTTCCTACACCTAATATTCCTCCATTCTATGGTGCAGTTCCACCTCCTTCCTCTTATCAAGAGAAGAGGCCTACTTCTCCTCTTGTTCAACCTAAAAGACCTCAACCTAAACCTTCAAATATCAAGGAGTCAAACATTCCTACTTTTTCAACTGTTCCTCCTCCTTCTCAACCTTCCACTAAGACTCGATGGAATCGTTGTGCGAGAGAATGCTGACGAAGACACTGTGTTCGAGCTCGTGAAGCTATCCATCAAAATACTCAATCTCCTCAGAATCTGACAGTTGACATGATTCCCTTTTCTCCCAAGAAAGATGTTCAACCAACATCTCCACATCATAAGTTGCACAAAACATGTGATGGTTTTACTTCTATTTGTGTTCTTTCTCCTCTTTCTCTAAACTTTGATGAAGAAATGGGTGAAAATGTTATTCATAATGGCAATACAACTCCTAATGCTTTTGATAGTGAGTATGAGTATGTTGATGTGGACATGCATTTATCAACTGAATTTTCACAAACCCTAATCCTAGCTCCTAGAATCAAACAAAGTGACTTACAACATGAGCATAGTCCTTGTTTCAATCTTGTGATAGCTCCATATTTTGTGCTCGATGTCGCTCCTCTGGCATGTTTCTCGCCTTCCCAAAATAGTGATCAGCAAGATTGGGAGGCGGATATCGTACTAGATTAGCAATATTAGCATTGTAGATCTTCTCTCTCCTTTCTAGCTCTTTTGTGACCATTTTTCTATGTGTATTCCTGTTCTTCTATTGTTCCCTTAATGTCTACTTGGAGATGATGTAAAGCATTGAGATCTTTTCTTGATCTCTTTCATGTTGACTCAAAAGACATCCTCTCTTCCCTTTCTTCTAAGGCAGTGTCTTTCTTTGGGGAATGACGATTGTTATATGCATATACATATATGATATACATGAGTTATCATACAACATACTGACCCTGAGGAAATCGACACTACCTCATACTTTGTGTTCATTATCCTTGGGTTTATTCATCGATTGGGGGCTAAATCCTTGCGATAACGTGCTCCCTCCTTCTCTCTCTCTTGGGTGTATCCTACCTTAAAGAAATTGCTCCCAATAAGGCATGTGTGATCTCTTTAATGTGGAGGCATACACTCCGCTCATATTTTCCTTCTTTGATACTTAGAATTACTTAGTGAATTTTTTTTTGCTTTGTAATCTTTGGTATCCTTGCTTTCATGACTCATAGTGAAGGAAAATTTGCTACTTGCAGTCATGATTCTCCCCTTCTCGATCTTTGCTTTTACTTTCTCAATTGAAGTCGTAAGATCCTAAGTCCACTGGGGGCTTGGTGCATCTTGTCTCCTTGACATGGTAAAAGTCTTACAATCTTGTTTCCTTGTACTTTATCAGTAGTATTGGCATATGCTTATACTCCCACTAAAGTGGGGGCTAAATGTAGTGTCATAAAATTGTGACCCTAGCAATTTTTGACTGTATTAGGGTCCTCACGCACATGAGATCGAATCCTCTAGCCTGATCGAAGACCGGAGATTGCTCAACCCTCATAATTTTCTTCTTCCTGTTGGCATTTGCATGAATATTGCATTGATGAACTTCTATGTTGGCATTGATGTCAATTATAACCGGTAATAATGATGTAATAATGTTGTTTTGTAACCGGTAGGAAGAGCTAGTGAAGAGAATTGTAACCAGTACGAAGAGCTAGTGAAGGAAACTGATATTACTAGAGAAGAAGTGAGATCAGCTGGTAAACCCTACCTGTTGATATGCTAAACCCTAACTGATGAAGTTTAGTGAATCAGCTATATTGGTTTATGATCAAATGATGAGCGGTAATGATTATGACATGTATGCATGTTGTATGAGAAGTGTTTCAAATGTTTTTTGGTGAGTAGAGGTAACGGTTTTTGTCTTGGGAATGAGAAAGTTCATTGCATGTAATGGAAATCACGTGATGAGTTACAGAGTTTAATGAAGTGGTGATCAAGGAGTGGTCGAGGTTGTCTTGAATGATGTGCAGTGATTACTATGTAATCCAATGGTCATACTTGAACTAATTTGTTTGTAATCTCTATGAGATCTTAGGTTTGTGATGTGTTACCGACCTATTGTTTTGTTTATAAGGTCGATGAGTTGTTTTTTTGGTAGTGTTGGCAATTTGTGGTTGAGAGTAAGAGAGTGATTGGTTGCTAAATGAGATGATGTATCTGCAGTATGTGTAAAGTCAGATAGGAGCATGAAAAGGGTCTAAACAAGCAAGTGTAGTGCTATTCAAATAGATCAGCAAACCCCTGTTGTTCTCTAACATTTACAACAGTCAAATCCCCTAACTGGGTAAGCTCTAACAAGCTTATGTTGGCATTCTACACTCATATGAGATTAGTTGATGTTGTCATTGATGGCAACCAAACGGAATTGGGTTACAGAGGATCACCGACATCACAGATATCATACACCGGCACCGGCAGGCTCTAAAACCGGCATTCATATTTCATCGACAACAAAGCATACCAGCACTCAGGCCGACATGGGATGAACTTTTGTTTATTGTATTATAATTATCTTTTGTAAGTCGACATGGTATATTGTAAAAGACTCATATATGTATGAGATCTTATAGGTCATTTTGAAGTAATAGATATGGTAGAATGAATAAGAAATTATTGTATAAGGTGATATAGTGAACAGTGAATGTTTTGGTTATTGATTGAGCTTAAACCAGTACTGAACCTGGAATTAGAGATGCTATTTTGAGCAGTTGATTGTATTGGATTTAATTATCCATTTTGTAGTCAGTGAGACTCTTCATTGAGCAATGAGCTCTAGGTTGTTGGCCTTCCTGCATGTGCAGGCCCCTATTGTAAGTAGTATTTATTCATTGGCCAGTGAGTAAATATTGTGGGTCACAAATCCCACTGAGTTTTTTCCCACACTGGGTTTCCTTGTTAAAATATCTTGTGTTATGGTGTGTTTCTATGTTGTCTCTATTACTTCTGTTTACTGCATTAGCTCTTGTTTACTAGTACATTGTTTTAGGTGGCAAAGTTATAAATAAGTTTAAATACCCAATCAATCAGTTAGACACTGATTCACCCCCCCCCCTCTCAGTGTCTTTGGGACTGTCATCGAATCTAACAATTGGTATCAGAGCCTGGTCCTCTATTTGCAAAATCCTAACAACTTGAGGAAGATTCTAAAACCGGTACAGATGAAGAACTTAATAAAACAGTTGGAAGGAGCTCTTGAAGATTTTGATGTAGAAAAATTGAAGAATATAAAACTTGAAGATGATCTGAGGACTGCTAAGGAATTCATTAAAGGACTTTAGGAGAACCTGGTTATAAAACAAAATAAGAGAAAAGAACTTCATGAGAAAATGCAGAATGATGATGATGAAAAGGAAACTCTTAGAGACATTGCAAATAAGTTGAGACAAGAAAAACACTAACATGAGGAATGAAATGCAAGATATGACTATGAGGTTATGTAACGATATTGAAGACAGAAAGAAGAATGAAGAAGACTTGACTAGGAGACTTAATGATGCAGGAAATGAAAAAGTGAGACTTAATCATGAAAATGATATGCTAAAGACAGATCCGATTCACATGTAACATGATAAGGAGGAGCTTACAAGACAAGTTGGAATTTTGGAAAATGAGTTGATCACTGCAAAGGAACACGAAGACAAATTCAAGAAAAGTTCAGAAAGACTTGATGACATGCTGAAAAGACAAAAACCTGATGGAGACACAATTGGACTTGGATTTGAAATTAGAGAAAGTTATGGTACTGCAAATAATCAAGATCACAGTAAACCGGTAAGACAACCTAATGCTTATAAATTCAATGGGAAATGTTTCAATTGCAACAAATTTGGTCATAGAGCAAATCAGTGTAGATTTAGAAATAATCAGAATACAAACTTACCCATCGATCAATGTTCCAAATGCAACAAAGTTGGTCATAATTTAGAAAATTGCAGAATGAATGTGAAATGCTATGTTTGTGGTAGATTTGGGCATTTATCTAATCAATGCAGAACACAAACCGGTCAAGGATATGGAAAGGTTATTTAGAGGAATATTGTAACTTGTTATGCATGTAACAAGATTGGGCATATTGCAAAATTTTGTAGAAGCAAGACTACATCGGAAAACAATAAAGGATCTAGTGTGAAGGGAAAAGAAAAGGTAGATGAAGTAAAGAAAGAATTTTTAAAACAATGGATTAAGAAGAGTGATCAAATAATTGATGAAACTATCTCTGCACTGGTAGAACAGAGTAACTGTCCACCGGTAGGAGATTCTTCATCTAACTAAGGAATAATTCTTAGGGGCTATTGCAACAAATTGAAAATCATGCATTCTACCCTCGGTTGATGGTGAGAAGATACATTTCTTCTTTACCGGTAGATATGTTAAGTTTTCACTTAACCGGTGAGCATTTAATGTGGTTTTAAAGAACCTTTTTGGCTATAAAGCACTAGAAATCCCTCATTTTTGACTCACCAAGCATTCAAACAATCAGAGAGCGCAAAAATGAGCAAGGGAATTCTAAGGCGAAGCTATGAAGTGACTTTCAGGCATTCAGAATTTCAGCTAAGAGGTATTTATCTTTTGAAATGGCAACCTCATCTTTTGTTCCTGAGTTTATTGCAAACCCTACCATTGTTGAAAACATCCAATGCCCTAGACCCGTGTTTAAGATTATCCCTAAGATTGCAAAGCGAGATGATTCTGTCGAAGATTTTTCAAAAATTTTGAAGGGTGTCGCATTTGCTGAAGACCCTAGAATCTACATCCATTGCAACATAGAAGACCTAAGATCTGAGGATTTGAGGAAAATGTTTGATGAGGTTATTATCGATGAACAAGGTGTGATTAAAACTGAACATAAGATTGTGGAAGACTTAGGTTTTGTAGAAATACTGAACATTCCCAAATTTCCAAAGGAATTTGTATGACTTGTATTGAGAAGATTCCATGGAGAGTTCATGTGGTTAGAGTCAGTTTACAAGATAACCAAGGAAGCAATTAAGGTAGTTACTAGTTTACCTTCAACCAGTAGTATGCCTGATAAAACCAAGAAAATACCTAACAAGAGTGTGACAAGCTTAATCGGAGCCACATTTGATAGCAGATCACTTAGAGTCAATGATGTTAAGGATATAAATGTGAGATATGTGAGTATGATACTTGGATATAAAGCAACACATGCAAATAGAGTGAATTTGGTTTCTAGTCTTTGTATTCATAGTGCATATGAGATGGTGAACAATAATGCTAAGATTGATGTTTGTGAATGGCTTAAAGATGAACTGATTGACAACTTGAAGAAGATTAAGGGAGATAAGAAGGGTACTTTCCATTTTGGGAACCTACTAGTATGCTTAATGCTATACTTTACCAAAGAGATGCCCATCATAGGTCACAAAGATTTTGGTTATGACATTCTGATAGGCAAATAGATTCAGGAAGCTTTCACCGGTATGGGCACTAACTGTGATAAGAACATTGTAGATTACTTTAAATATTTTCAAACTAAGATGAGAGATAGAGAAAGGTTACCACAGAGCATAGTTGACAAGTATGACAAACAAATTTGTTTTGTCATTAAGAAAGATGAAACTTGGATGGAAGCAATAAGCCCTAGAACTATTTGGGTTACTAAGATGGGTTATGAGGTAGACCTGCCTATTCTGGAGACATATGCAAAAACACTACTTGATGCACAAAGGGAATCATCTGAGAAATTCTTTGGTAGTGCTGAAACCATTGAGAGTAATGTATCTATGCAAAAGAGGAGAAAGAGAAGAGAAAATTTTATTAGAGATGCATCCAAGATGGAAAATGAAATTAAGGAAAATTTCATGAATATCAGTGGTATATCAGCTAGTGAGCTTAAAGGACTACAACCAGAAGCACATGTTTCACCGGTTGTAACATCCTTTGATACTGACAGTGGCAAGGCAGCTGAGTTCAAAAGAGTTGAAAGGAGGAATAGAAAACCTTCACCAGTACCCTCTCCTTCTCCCAAGAAGGCAAGGACACTAAGGAAAAAGCAACAGGCAGTTAAGGAACCATAGAAGAAACTTACACCAAAGAAGAAACAGACACCGGTTACCCCTACACTGGATGATCTACTGAATGAGATAACACAAGAAGGCAATTTGGTAAATATAAATAAATGGTATCATTCTTTTAAGGATTCTGACAAACAAACTATTGAAGAAAGCATTATTTTACATTTGGATATTTAAAAGAAATTTTTTATAGAAATAATTGATGATTTACCTAATGATTTATACATGAGATTGGAAGCTAAAAGGCTATATGTGATGGGACTGGACAAGAAATTGAAAGTTGAAGCACTTTTGGTTGTACATTCGGTAAACTCTAAGGAAGAGATAGATGAGCTTATATCTAAAGCTAACCGGTCTATATTTGTCAGTGGACATCGGCAAGTAATCTTGATAGCTGGAAGGGTTAAGGAAATTGCAGATGAGTCTACAGACTACTGGGAAATATTTTTTGTTGAGAAGGAAAAGAAAGAGGAAAGAAACAGACCGAAAGTGGATAAAACATTCAAGGTATATCAGAAAGATAAGGGAAAAGGTAAAATAGGTAGTGTACCTACTATAAAAGTAACAGATAACATCCCTCCATCGGCTCAAGACACCCCTCCATTAACTTCAGCATCACCGGTACATACAGAAAATCAACTAGATAAGGCAACTATTGAGGTAACTCATGATGATACTAACCCAGAGTCTAAAATACTTTTTACCATGAATGTGGATACACAAGATATAAACATTGTTGTGGATAAAGAGACTTTAGAGGTTAAGGCAGATAATGTTAAGGACAGTATGATCTTTGAGATACCAACACACACTGTTGACTCTCAGAAAACTGGGATACCGGCACAAGCTGAGAAACCAGAGATTGAGAAACCAATAGAGGATAAGACAACTAATACAGAGCAACTAGAATCAAAGAAACTGACAGTTGAAGAGGTACTTGTACAGACCGAGAAACTATCAAAAGTAGAGGTACATACACAAACAGATCCACTTGAAGAAAATGTAAGTAAAGAGTAATAGATTTTTGGCAATAAGGAATAAATAATAAAGGTAGTTGGAGATTCTAGCACATCAGCAGGAGAATTCAGACCGACTAACATAATAGATATTCTATTGGATTCCATTAAGAGGATAACTGATTGCAATGCCTTAGCATTTAAGGCAATTGATAACACTTTACCTATCTTGAAAGTGATTGCACCTAACTGTAAGGTAGATCACATTAATGATTCTTTAGGAAAATTGGACACATTGTCCAAATTCGTTGCAAATAATGTTCTAACTCTAGAAAAGGTGAATGAGGATACCATTAAAGAGAGAGTTGACAAAGAGAAAAATGCATTCTTTGAGAACACTATAAACAATTGTACCGATCACTTGGATACACTTTTACCGATACTTAATTCAACAATTTTGGAGTATAAGGAGTTATATAAAGAAGCATGTAAACCTCACTGTTTGACAGAGAACATTGATGAGGAGATTAAAAAGACATAAAAAGAGATTGATGACATAGCAAACAACATGATAGGTTCATCTAAACTTACATAAGTTTTTGAGCAGGAAATGGCAGTTTTTAAGGAGAAGTTGGAGAAACTTGAGAAAGAGAAGGCAAGAATAAGACTGAAGGCCTGGGAACTAAAGGATAAACTTGGTCTGAGGTTGGATAGTCTGATTACTCAGAGAGTTGAACTGGCTAAGGCAACAATTCCTAGAGAACAATCACTGGAGCAGCAAATGCACTATCTCGCTGGTATGATCCAGCAGACTGAGGCAACTCTAATTGACAGCAACAAGTTTATGTAGAATTTGAACCTAGTTTTGACAGACATCTTTTAGATTGTAACCAACCAGTTACAGACCTTGAGGTAAAATTTTGTACTCTTTGATTATTTATGACATCCTTTGTCATTGATGCTAAAGGGGGAGTAGTGGAGAAAAAAATGCATGTACAGAGGAGATCACTTGCTCAGGGGGAGCACATCTTTTTGAATTTGGGGGAGCACATCTTTTTGGATTTCAGTTTTGGGATAACAGTTTTGGATTTTTCTCATGAGTGTTGCCATTAATGCCAAAGGGGGAGATTGATGGAATTCTACACTCATATGAGATTAGTTGGTGTTGTCATTGATGGCAACCAATGGGCAACTAACCGGAATTGGGTTACACAAGATCACTGACATCATAGATATCATACACCGGCAAACACCGGCACTGGCTCTTACACTGGCATTCAGATTTCATCGGCAACAAAGCATACCGACACTCAGGCCAACATGGGATGAACTTTTGTTTATTGTATTATAATTACCTTTTGTAAGCCGACATGGTATATTGTAAAAGACTCATATATGTATGAGATCTTATAGGTCATTTTGAAGTAATAGATATGGTAGAATGAATTAAAAATTATTGTATAAGGTGATATAGTGAACAGCGAAGGTTTTGGTTATTGATTGAGCTTAAACTGGTATTGAACCTGGCATTAGAGATGTTATTTTGAGCAGTACATTGTATTGGATTTAATTATCCATTTTCTAGTCAGTGAGACTCTTCATTGAGCAGTAAGCTCTAGGCTGTTGGCTTTCCTGCATGTGCAGACCCCTATTGTAAGTAGTATTTATTCATTGGCCAGTGAGTAAATATTGTGGGTCACAAATCCCACCGAGGTTTTTCCCACACCGGGTTTCCTCATTAAAATATCTTGTGTTATGGTGTGTTTCTATGTTGTCTCTATTATTTATGTTTACTGCATTAGCTCTTGTTTACTGGTACACTGTTTTAGGTGGCAAAGTTATAAATAAATTTAAATATTCAATCAATCGGTTAGATATTGATTCACCCCCCCCCCCTCAGTGTCTTTGGGACTATCATTGAATCTAACAGTTTAGTGTTTTCTAAATCCTCTAGCCAGGTGATCCATTAGCTTGGATTCCAAATCCTCTACCGAGGTTACTCTTAATAGGGTATTGCTTCTAATAGGGCATTATAGTCAATCCCTTAACCGGGTGGTCCCTAACAGGATATGTTCTTAATAGGACTTATTGTAAAGCTTTAACAAGCTTGGCTCCTAACAAGGTGAACTTCAGAAGAGTTCATAATACTTGTGGGTATTCATTCCCATAGTGGGTTTTTCCCATTTGGGTTTCCACGTCAAAATCATTGTGTCAAGTGGTGAATGTTTTTGTGGTTATGTTTGATATGATTAATTTTCTTAACTATTAAATCCACTTAGATATGATATGATGACTGGCAATAATCTGAAATGAGCTTTTACTTTGGTCAATAAAATATTTGAATGTTTTGGTTAAATGGTTTGTGAGTTTCAGAGTTGTTTTACTATTATTCGATTATGACTGTCAACCAGTTTACTTGACAGTGATATTGCAATTTGTCAGTTCTGATTTTGACTTGAGAGGTTGTTTGTGATTGGTTAAAAGTTTATGTCAGTTTTCTATCTACTGATTCACCCCCCCTCTCTCAGTAGTTTATCGGATCCTTATTGATTCATCATACTATAACTTCCTTGGCCTCTACACCACCCCGTCCGCACTCTTCTCTGAAGAAAGGGGTAGGACAAGGGCGTGGTGCCATTGTCACCCCTAGGATAGGGGAATGGCACCCTTGTCCTCCCAGGATAGAGGAATTGCACCCTTGTCCCTGTCCTATTTTTGGGCAAGACCTTTCTTGAGAATGCATTGTGGGTTGTGCATTGGGCGGTAAACTCCCCCGATGTCGGTCTGTGATGGAAATCAAATACACTAACATGTATTTAAGGGGAATTCGTCCTCTCATTTGCATAAGTGGGATAGGTCGAAGTTGGATGAGATTGGAGTTTGTCAAGTTGCATAAGCAATCAAGCATTCAAGAGCGTTCAAGCATTCTTTCCCAGCATTGAGCATTCTCAAGTCTCCCTTCAAGGCTAGGTGTTGCACTCAAGTCAAGGATTCAACCATTGAAGAGGAGATTGATTCCATCATTCAATTCCACACAAGCATTTCTATCAACATTGCTATCACAACCTCCCTTGAGGTGATTTACAATTCGGTCTTTCATTTACAGCTACTTGCAAGTACTTTCTTTCATCACTTGGTTAATTCCAAAACTAGGGTTTGACCTAAAGGAGAACCCCCAATCCCAAGCCATTTTCCTCTCTTTTCTATGTGTAGGTTGTAGGTGCGCAGCTCTACTTTTAGATTCAGGCTCCATTTGTAGAGGCGGAAAAACCCTTTTCATTTCATGGATTTTTCAGAGGACCAATTACGTTCCCACCACGGTCCGGGCAAATTTTCCTCAAATTCACAGGGCAACTTCATCTCAACATTTTACTTCCAGATCCAAGTACACAGCTTCATCCTATACTCTGATCTCAAGTTATAATCAATTCTTTGTCACTTTTGTACTACATAATTCAATCAATTCCTTTTCATTTTAAATAAGGAAGAGAGGATCAGCTTATCATTCCCATTTCATTCAAAATTCAATCTTCATCTTTGAAGGTTGAATCTAGTGAATTCTCCTCTCCTCTTCCAAATGTAACTAGGTGTAAAGTGTTTGAAGGGTAATCAATAGTAAAATTCTCATCTCTCCTTGGAGGGAAAGGGTAGTTTTCCTCTTGATCTCTCATGCACATTTCACCAACATTACAGCACCTTAATCCCAAACTTACCCAGAAAGCGTGTGGAAAGAAGGATCTAGAATAGCAATTAGTTCTAGCCTTCCACAAAATGTCCTTCGCATAACACGCACACTTAATTCTATTTTCAAAAAATTGCAAGGGTGATTTAGAAATAATTACAATAATCATTGCAACATAGTTTCTGGGTTGGCGAGGTTGTCCAGCCAAAATAACCCCCTCACTTCATCGGTCAACTTGTCCCCTTTTTTGCCAAATTAGCTTTTCATGGGCTTTAACTCCTAGGTTAGCAAAATAGTCCACCACCTTATTATTTTCTCTAAAAGTATGAGAAATTTTACATTCTTCAAAATTATTGATAATTGAATGAGATAAATTTAACCAATTAGCAATATTCCAAGAGGGATTAGCTTCTTTTTTAAGACATTGAATAATATTTTTAGAATCCCCTTCAATCCAAAAATTAGTGTAATTCATTTGTTTGGCACTCAAGAGGGCCTAATAGGCTCCTATAGCTTCAGCAATGTGGTTAGTCTGGATACCCAAGGGGAGTGCCACAACTGAGATACAAATGCCATTACTATCCCTAGTCACTCCCCCACACCCAGTCGGACCCGGATTTCCCTTCGTCGCCCCATCAAAATTAATTTTGATCCATTTCAAAGGAGGAACAAGCCAATAAGTCCCATCACATGGTTTTCTTATCTGCTTAAAGACTCTAGAGATATCCACCTAAATTTGCCAAGCATTAGCAACCTTGTAATCATAGTCATTGCAGCTCTGAGTCTCTTTTCTCAAATGGGCACCATTGAGGAAATTAAAGTTCTCCTTTATAGCCCTCTGAATTTTTTGAAAAACAATCTCAGTAGATAAGGAAGAGTCTCTAAATATTCAGTTACTTCTCTCTTTCTATATACCCCAAACAAGGTATGGAAGAGAATAGGACCTGGGTCTTTTGATAACTTGATTATTATTTGGATCTCTCCCTTGACTAAATAGATCCGACATAGTAGAAGTAAAGACCCAACAAAGGTCCCAAAGTTGAAGCATTCTCTCCCAAATTTCCTGAGCAAAGGGGCAATGTATGAAGAGATGGGGGACAGATTCAACATCAGTCATGCAGAGGATGCAAATATTGGGAAGTTAAAATCCCCTCTTACATAAGTTATCAGTAGTCAAAATTTTGTTTTGGAGAAGAATCCAGGAAAAAAAATTGACCTTAGGGGTGAGGTTTTTCATCCAAGCCTTGGCCCAAACAAGGCTAGAAGAGCTCTGATTCATAAACATCATAGAAAAACTTGAGGAAACTGAAAACTTACAAGATGGATCAGCTTTCCACACCATCACATCATCTAATTGAACCATTGAAGCCGAGTTTAGGAGAATTTGCAAGGGGAGTAGATCCGGACTAATCTAAACCAAGTTGACCGAGTAGCCATTTCTCCAATAGTCTTCAACTAGGTAACCAAATCTTCTTATGCATTCTCCCTGAAGGGATTGAATGAATAATTGAGGATAAGAGGTTCATTACCAATCCAAATATCCTCCTAGAATAGGATGTTAGATCCATTACCCAATTTCCAACCAGCACCTTTTGCAGCAAAGCTTCTAACCTTTATAATATTATTCTAAAGATATGATCCCCTAGATAAACAATCAAAGGTGATAAATTCTTTGAATGAGGTAACTTGACTTAAGTATTCACTATATAATATAGTATTCCATTCCATTCTCTTTGAATAAATCCTCCACACCTACTTTGCCAGTAACACCTCATTAAAAGATCTGATATCCCTCAAACCAAGGCCTCCTAATTTCTTAGGATTACACACTTCATTCCAGGCAATCAACGGAATTCTCTTTTTATCCTCCACTCCTGACCATAAGAACCTCTTTTGGATACTATCAATGATCTATGCAAATTTAGTAGGTATTCTAAAAAGACTCAAGGCATAAACAAGAAGGTTCTGCAAGGTTGCCTTCAACAATTGAACTTTTTCAGCCTGACTAAGGATAACACCATTCCAACCAGTAAGCTTCTTATTGAATCTCTCCACCAGAGAAGCCTAGAAAGAAACTGATGGTGAGATTCCTAAAGGAAGCCCCCATATAAATTGAAGGGAAGTCTCCAATAGAACACCCCAATAAATTTGCAATTTTTTGCTTCCTTTCAACAGGAGTATTGAGAAAGAAGAGAGAGCATTTACATCTATTTATAAATTGTCTCGAGGCTTCTTCATAGATAACAAGGACTTTTTTGAAAATTTTAGCCTCTCCAATAGCAGAAGTTCCCATAAAAATGGTGTCATCAACAAACTATTGATGTGAATAGATAGTTGCATTAGACGAAGGGAGGAGACCCTTTAAACTTCCACCTCTAACCATCTTTTGTAAATATCTTCCAAGGCTTTCCGCCATGATAGTGAAAAGAATAAGAGAAATGAGGTCCACATGTCTTATGCCCCTAGAAGATTGAAAGAAATGAGAGGGTGATCCATTAACCAAAATCGAAGTGTTGGTTGTAGAAATAAGCTACCAGATAAGCTCTCAATCTTTCTTACCAAAACCAAAAACCTCCAAAACCTTGAGAAGAAAATTCCAATCCATCCTATCATAAGATTTAGACAAATCCATCTTAAGAAGGAACCTTGTCTCTTAGACTCAACCAGAGAATGATTATTTTCATGCACAGTAATTATGAAATCAAGGATTTGTCTACCAGGGAGAAATCCAATCTGCTGAGAAGAGATGATAAGAGGTAGCATAGTCAGCAACCTAGAGGTGAGCACTTTAGATATAATCTTGTTAAAGGAGTTACAAAGGTTGATGGGACAGAAAGCATCAAAAGAATCGGCTCTAGAAACTTTTGGAATAAGAACAATGAAACTTGAATCTCTTTAAGGATCCTTCTAGTACCAAAAAACTCCTTCAGAACATTACAAATATCTTCAACAACAATATCCCAAAATGTGTGAAAGAAAAACATTGGGAAACCATTAGGCCCAAGGGCCTTATTGCCTTCGAAAGAAAAAATGGCTTTTTTGATCTCTTGGCTAGAAGGGATAGTTGGTAGCATTGTGGTATGCTCTTCATTGAGAATATTTGGAATAGCATCAATAAGACATTTTTGAGCCTTAGGTCTAAGTCTAGAATCAGTAGATAAGAGTCCACTAAAATATCGGACCACCTCACAATTGATATCAACCTCTGAATCAAAATTATTACCATCTCTAAAAATATGATTTATTCTATTAGAATCCATGTGTTTCATGGTAGAGAGGTGGGAGAATTTGGTGTTCCTATCACCAGCAACAAGCCAGGTAGCTCTTGATCTTTTCTTCCAAAATTCCTCCTCCTTAGAGATGATATCATATAATTTTGACAGAAGATCATTTTCTTTAACTAAGTACCCATCCTTATATCCTTTTGCCTAAATTTTATCTTGAATTTCTTTCAATCCCAATTGGATAGCAGTCTTGTTGGCAAAAATATGCCAAAAGGACTCCTTGTTCCATTTTCTAATATTATTTTTGACCTCCCTAAGCTTCTTCGCAACTCTAAACGTAGTTGATCCATCAATACTTATATTCCACCACCATTTAATATTATCATGAAGTGAAGGTTGAGATAACCACATTTTCTCAAATCTAAAGGGGAAGTTCCTTTTCCTAGTTAAATAATCAGCAACAAAACTAATAGGAAAGTGATCAGAGCCAATTCTTGAAAGAGCGGACAAAGAGCACAAATAATTATATACCCATTCATTAGAGACAAGAACACGATCAACTCTGACCTGAATAAGGTCATTACCAACTCTTCGATTAGTCCAAGTGAAGGAGGATCCTTTGAGATCCATATCAATCAGAACATTATTATTTATAAACTCCATAAGATCTAGTTTACTATCCATCTGCACTTGGGATCCGCCAAATTTTTCAGAATCATTAATCAGGGTATTGAAATCACCCATGACTATCCAGGCATCATTCAGAAATTTGGCTTTGACATCTACCAAGGACTTCCAAAATCTTCTTCTTCGAGACTTACAATTCAGCGCATAGATATTTGAGAGGATCCAGCTGAAACTATCTCTATCATGGTAAAATTTAGTAGCAACATGATTAGGATCTTCCCAAACCAATGAAGCACTGATAAAATTAAGATTCCAAAATGAGGCAATTCCTCCAGAGGCACCATCAAAACTATTACCATTAGCCCCACAAGAGGTGAAGAATTTTAATTTTTCAACTCTATCTTTAGGCATTTTAGATTCTTGGACTAAGACTATATCTAGTTTGTGATCTATAACAAGGTTACGCAAAATCTCTTGTTTATGAGAGCTATTTAGCCCCCTCAAATTCCATGATATTATCTTCATTGCTTTGAAGGGGTAAGATTCTTACAAATCTCAAGGATAGTGCATTGTATCCCTTCTGCAATATCTTGGTTGCTATCCTGCTCCATGTGCCATCTTGAGGATTTTCTTTCAACACTACAATGTTGGTATGGAAGATGGTTTTGAAATTTAAGACTCGCAAAAGGAGGTATGTAATAATATTGATTAAGAAGATTGCCCCCATGACTAACATGTGTAGGATTAATATTTTGTACGGAAGTAATAATGATAGAAGATGTAAATCTAGGCACACTAGGAAGGGAAGTAGGTATAGGAATGGAATGGTTGACTCGTAGGTTGAGAATAACCAAGGACTTCAACACAATTTGAGATTGGCATAATATTGGTGTCAAAAATATGGGCAAGGCCACACAACAAATCCACACTTATCTTATCAGTTTTAACCATTCTTTTCAATCCTTCAATCAAGGGGATTGCCTCACTATCCAGATGTTGTTGACCCATCCATTGTTGAAGATCTTCAAACTCATTATAAATATTCTCCAATAGGTCATTAGTAAACCTAGTTAGTGATTCATCCTCATCATAAGAAGTACGAGGTGAATAGAGATATGTGATATCATTTGTGGGATAAAAAGGAAGCACCAACATTCACATGGAATAAGTTAGTCAGCTAAGGCTCCATATTCTTAATATTTAAACCTTGGGAAGCCCTAAGTCTATAACTTCTTCTCATTAAAATATTATATGTAGGACTAAGGGTAACAAAACACATGCACAAAGAGGGAAATTTGAATGCAAAGTTTTGAAACTATGATTAAACAATGAAATTTCTTTGTAAAATTACTGATTCATGAATTAATTAAACAATTTGAATTATGAATTTGAACACAAGATACATCTAAATATGAACATAACATATCATAACAATCAGATCTGAAACCACAATTGAAAAATTATGCAACCAACAAGTCAATTTTAAAAGAATAAATTCGGGTTTTATGAATTTAACTTCTGAATTTATGTAATTCAATTGCATATATTATTTGAGTTAAAATATTAATTTCAAAGTGCATACAAATTAGATTTGAGACAATATTTTAGAAATAAGCATGAAGCAAGTAAGGTTCACCAAAATCTTTTGGTGAGAGAAAATTAGGGTTTCACCAATTAAGATAATAAAACCACTAATTAATCTTGCCTAAGGGACCAAAATATTAAAAGAGGGGGTAAATTCAATAGATCTAGCCATAATTCAAATAGAAAAAGGGTTGAAACACTAATTAAATTTACCAATTTGTTGTCTCCCCCTTTTGAGTTGAAATTTGGATGTAAATTATGAAGTTAGGGTAAAATAATGGATAATTGAAATGAAACAATAATAACATACTGCTATAGATATCAGACAAAGCCACAAACAAGGATCTAAGCAAAGGAATAACATTAGAACCTGTTCCTGAAAGTTTGGGCTGAAGTATTGAGATCGGGATGGTAGGTCACCTTGGTCCTATAACTCTAATACATGCAAGTGGGATCTTTTGCAAATCAAGGACACTAACTAGATCCACTGTTGGAAGCTCAGGCAGAATTCTCAAGTTTAGGATTGTAGGTCAACTCGGTCCTCATCTTTTCACTCCATTGAAATATGAACCCATTCGTTGTCATCAACTCTGTTGAAATATTCAATGGATCCTTACCCTGTTTGAATTTTAAGTGAGTCATGTGTAATGCCCGCCAAAATTCCCTAGAGAAAATAACTAAACTAACCAACAAATAGAGATATTTTTTTTAAAGACATTAGCTAACACAACATAATAACTATAATTACTCCAAATCATAGATTAACATCACATGAACGCATATAACACCATGAACATAACCATAACTATAATAACACATAATGCAAGAAAAAATAATATCATAAAAATTATCATCTCAATGCTTACATCTAATCTTTCATTCACCCATTCAATTTCTCCTTAGAGTATCTTAACGACACTACTTACTTGCAACATCACAATAACACATCCATATAGTGAAATCATTAAAACATCCATTTCATTTAAGTTATACTCAAGTACTTTCTTCCTATCTTGAGATTATGAGCTATCAAATTCATATCTTCATATCCTCATTAACTTCCTAAGTTCATTTTAAAACACCAAATCAAATGTTTCCTAATCCCCATATCTTCCATTATTCATCTATCACATCATGAATCTATATATATCCTTCTCCTACAAATGGAACTAGATTATTTCCATAAGAATATCCATTGCACAATTCATCAAGATTACTATCCATATACATATGCAAGATTATAATAGAAAGTATTAATCTTCTTTTCAATTAGTATCTCATGCCACTATACCAACTCAAGAACCATATGATACAACAAGAATTCACATAATCTAATCATTCAATTTTCTAATCCAACCTAGGACCTCAATCTTAACATAATGAACATTTTTACAACATGAACCATACAATGAATACATCATCTTATTCCATTACAAGATCACAGTCTGTACATCATCATGTCCTATTACATAAGAAAACGTGACATAATAATATATAATCTCTCTTACATTTACAATGTCATAATGATACAATATACTATCTCAACACCTAGGAATCAACTCTACATAATGAAGAATTGTAGCGTCTATACAAATCTACAACTACTCATTCATTTCCATATTCCAAAGATAACTAACAATAACGATTAACATCTTTCAAATCAAGGCATACAAGATCGTTAACATAACCACTATCATCCACAAGATATACACAAGATAATTCCATTTGTATCACTCAATCTTTTAATTTCCTTCTAATCTAGAATTACATACACATTGAATATACATTTACAGCAATCTCAACCAATACATCTTATTCTGAAATCAACCTACTACAAGTCCTAATTAATATGTTCAGAAGATACTAATTACATATTCTTCTTTACTATTACATATTTCTTGAGATATGAAACACGTGATATCAATTCCTATTACATATATTAAGATCCAAAGATCCATCCTCATAATGAGATAAGATATATCCATGTCCACGCATGCAAACATCCAATGAAGAATGTCCCAATGGAAGAAGGCATCAAACCACCCGACCATGTGGAACCAAATAAGAACCATCCACCATGCTAGGAGATGACATGGGGTTCCAACTCACACTCAAGACCTAGGATGACACCTAACAACCAAGGGACTCACCATGACATTCACAAGATAACATCCAATAACAATAAATCAAATCACATCACAAGGCTAATCATAAACCAATAAACTCCCAAAGGGATAATCAACAATAAAGGAATAAGGATAATAGAAACATGTAGGGAAGAGTGTCATCACATGCTAGCCTCATGTGGAACCTGCCTCAACCTTGGAGCCAAACAAGGGAGGTCGGTTTACCACTCCAACGCTCTTCCCAACCATAGATCCCAAAACCATCTCCCTGGGACCCGCCATTGGGGCATACAACTCAAATTAATTATCTTGATTAAGTGAATCCTAACTACCCAACCTATTAATCAATTTATTAAGGTTATCACTTGCAATTACAAAGGAAAACCCTTCATGTGGTCCCATGATAGGTCTATACCCTAAGCATCCTCTACAGGAACCTCTTAGAAGCCTATTTCTCTAGACCCCGGTCCTACACATGCAAGAGCCCAGTCTCCCTAACCATGGACCAATAACTTAGGGTATAATATAAACAAAATAACATCACATCAACATCTTGAAGGCTCTCTAAAGACATAAATAGAGTCTTAGCATTACCAATACAAATTGAAGCATAACATGAATCATATACCCAAATATAAGAAAGAGCCTTCACCAAATTAATACAACAATGGACCAAGGAAAAAACATGAGATCAGTAACTAATACAAAAATAGTATCATTCCTCAACAATAAGGCATAATCATCCCACTAGAACTCTCATAACCATTCCTCAACAACAAGGCATTCTTCCTCTTGTTGAAGCTATATAACACATAAGCATAATCCTCAATGATAGGGCATGAACCATCTTACCAGAGAATAAATCAACACTAATATGAGAAATGAAACATCAAATGTCCTCTCTGAGAATCCAAAGAAATCACATAAATCCTCTAGTAAAAGCATAAAATCCAAAAAAGCATTCACACTGAGCAAAACTGACAAAATTGACAACCTCAAGTAGCAAAGCGCATCAAAAACTTAAAATGGTGCATCTGTGAGATAGTTTAGATCTCCCATGACATATTTTGGCATTTTGGGGCCATATTTTAGCATTTTGGGTTCAGAAGGCAAAAAATCAGGGGAAATAGACAATACAAGTGACGAAACTTGCCCAATTTGCACATAGGCTTGCAAAATTGATAAATAACTCTCCCAGATGATGCAAGAGGACAAAATAGGACTATAAAAACATTAATCTAGATTCACAAGATCATACAAATGATTTTAAGCATCCAAAACTTTGCACCTCTTGCACACAAACTTACATCGAACACACCCTGATTGCATAGAACTGCACCAAACTCGCATAACAACATATGGGAATGTCATAGAGAACAAAGAGATACACAATATAAATACAAAGGCACTTGAAAGCCCAATATAACCACAAGGACCAAAAAGGAAAATGCACAATAAATATTCTCGATTGCACCCAAAATTCCTAGTTTTCCAACCACATACATATACACATATATAAATAAATCTTCTCCCCAATACAAAATTAATAACATAATTTCAAATAGATATCCCCATTAATCCCTGAAGATAATCTTAGAGAAAACACGTAGAGGACAAATTCTTTCTGGAAATCAAAATGCAGAATAAGGACCGAGCTCCAACCTGGAAAGAAATGAAGTGATGGCCTAGAAATTCAAAGTAGAGAAACAATCTAATCCGAAACTCCAGCAATTCCAATCCAAGCTCATTCAATCAGAAATCCAAAATCCTCAAGTAACATTCGCAGAGATGCCAACCCCGGTAGTGCACAACAAAAGCCATTAAATAGAAAAATTAAACAAAAACTATAGAAAATCATCAACCAATCAAAATATTCTATAAAACTATATATTATACCTACCATGCTTGATTTCGAGGTAAATAATATAAAATAGTCTTATTTACTTACCCGCTCAAAATTAACCAATCAAATAAAAGGGTTGGTAACAATTATATTTTCTCAATTAACCATATAGTAAGAAGAGGGAATAATATTATTAACTGTAGCGTCCTAAAATTGTGACACTTGCAATTTTGACTGCATTTGGGTCTTCACGATGGCGGCGCAACGTTGAACCTGAATGGAGACCCCGAAACCTGTTTACGACATCAAAAACTGCATTTTTCTGCACCTTGGCCTGATCCTCCTTGCACCCTGCTGTCCCGGGAGGTGGGACCACGGCGCCCAGCACCCTGGTCCCTGGCCCTATTTTGGGCCCGGTCTCTTGTTGGGCATCGAGTCTTTAAGTTTGCAATTTGGAAAATAATGTTCCTAGGTCCGCCTAAGGTCAGAAAAATCAGTCTCCTAACCCTAATTGACAAGTATATAAACTACATTTCCCCTTCCAAAAGGGAGGAGAAAAGACATATGTGTGCATGAGGCAGAAGCGATATTCAAACATTCAAACATTCAAGCATTCAAGCATTCCTTCAAGCAATTGAGCATTCTAAGTCTCCATTCAAGGCTAAGTGTTGCATTCAAGACAAGGATTCAACCATTGAAGAGGAGATCACCTACAACATATAACATACAACATCATTACACCTTCGCATGTAAGAATACAAACATTCTTACAACAAGGTATCAGTACTTGATTACATTACAAACACTTACATTTACAGCATTCTCATTTCTTGGTTAATTCCAAAACTGGGGTTTGACCTAAAGGCAAACCCCTAATCCCTAACCCCCCAATCGTCCTCTCTTTTCTGTGTGTAGGTTGCAGGTACGCGACTGTAATTGAAGATCTGGAATCCTTGTGCAGAGACGAACAGATCCCCCTTCATTTCGCGAATTTTTCGGAGGACCGTGTGCACTCTGGGCGCCATCGTCCTGTCAACTTTCACTCAAACTTGCAGGACAGCATCGTCTCGACATTTTACTGCTAATTTCAAGTCCGTAGCTTCATCCCATGTCCCAATCTCCGTCTACAAGCGAATCTTTCTTACTTTTACATACACTCCTAGTTCAATCCTTCTATCTACATTCTTTACAAAAGAGGGTATCCTTGATGTCTCCACCCTTGAAACTCATTTAGAATCCAGTCTTGCATTGTGTGGGATTGGATCTTGTGGGTTTCAACCCCTCTTTTGAATCTAAAGTCTCTCCCAAGTGAAAACCGTCAACCCTAGTGACCTCCTTTCTCTCTCCATGGAGTGGGGGAACACCTAGGGTTCAATTTTCCACTTTACATTTTGGTGAACCCGACGTGAACATCCTAATTCTGATTATTCATGGTTAGATCTGAAAAATTGCCTTCCTTAATTACATTTCCATGTTTGATCTTTTGGCAAGTTTTAGAGGTTAATGGCATGAAAACCCTAAATTTTCTTTTTAGTAATTGAGCTTGTGAAATGTTTAATTGTTAATGCTTGTTTCAGATCTACCCTTCTATTGCAAATTGTCAATTCATATTTGTGCCTTAATTCTGAAAATTAAGTGGTTAAGTGTCAAAACCCTAATTTTTAAAACCCTCTTGATTCAACCTTTGACTGATGATTTCACTTATCAAAACACCTCCAAATCGGTTGTAACTTTGGATTCCGCAACAAAATCATAATATCTCTCATCCCTGAAAATTTTGAAAAAAGTTGTGAGGACGGTGTGCACCCCGAGCGCCATTGTCCCCGACATTTTTTCTGAAATTTCGGGAGCTAGATCTTACTGTATTTTTCTGCTAGAATCCAGAATCTTGGCTGACTTCATCGATTCTAACACTTTCAAAATTAAAGTCAAAGTTGGTCTAGTGATTGCTTGGATTAAGGCTTATAATCATTCAAAAATTGTTGAAATTGAAATTTTGTGTTAAAATTGTGTTTCTTACTGTCCTAAATCTGAAAAGTGTGTTGGTATTCATTCGAAGTTTCAGTGCTTTATTCAAATTTCTGCAATTTGTGGCTTTTGAAATTAAGTGTTTTGCAACAACCTTGATTTCCACTTTCAAAATTGAATTTTGCATGAAATTGAGTCAACTTTTTTAATTTTCAAAGCTTGCATTGCTTTCAGTATTCCCTCTAAAATCATAAAATTCAAAATTTCAGTTTCCCTCTCTTTTCCAAAATTCAAATTTTGCATTTTTCAACAATCTTGGTAGGATTCAATTTGGCCTATCTACAGATCGTAAAATCACTCAATTTTTTCAGATTAGCTTTAAAATCATCATAACTTGCATCCCTAAAAATTTCAAAAAAAGTTGCGAGGACCGTGTGCACTCCGTTCGCCACGGTCCCTAACATTTTTTTCTGAAACTTCGGGAGATTGTCATGATTGCATTTAACAGCTTAAATCTAGGAGATTGGCTGATTTTATTGAAATTTTCTACCTCTAAATTAGAAAATAAATTCAAAATTCAAGATCTCAATTTTCAAGATAACAATTAAAGTTAAGTGCTACCCCCTTGGCCCTAATTTTTAATTGTGCCTACCTTTCTTGGAAGTGGTGCATGAGTTTTACAACAATAAGCCCTACTTGCACTATTCCCATTAGACGAAGCCTTAGAATTAAGTCTTTCCAAGGTTTAATTACCGAGGAGATGGAACCTAATTTGAATGGCCTTTTTAACGAGGACACGGGTAATTCCTCTAATCCTCTTAATGATGAAGAAGCTCTCCATGAGGTTTCTGTAGAACAACTTTCGAAATTGGATAATCAATTTGATGATTTTCAGCAATGGATGTCTCAAGAATATCCCGATAGTCAAGCTCTTTCATTAATTGAGGGTCTGAAACATATGGTTCAAAGTGATAAGAATGGAATTGATATTTTGCGTGGTATTGCACACATTATGGATTCAAATGTGATGCCAATGAAGAGTTGTGCCGAAACTTTAGGTTATACACAACCTCCTACTCAAGTCAATCATTCTATTCCTTTAACAACTTCTATTGCTAGTATACCTACTTTTACATCAAACATAATGACTACTTCGATACAAGACATTCCACCTATGATCACCAGTCATGGGGGCAATCCTTCTTCTTCAATCAACCCTCTTCCTTCATTCAATCCGACTTCTTCATTCATTCCTTCAATGAGTGTTCCTATTACATCTCCACAAATGAACCTGGCGCAAGGGGGCAATTCATTTAACCATTCCATTCCTCCTTGTAGTGTTCCTTTTTCCCAATCATCTCCTATGACTAATCATCATAGTGTCCCACCACCTTACTCTCAATCATTACCTTCTTTCAATAACATAATACCTCCATCACAATCTAACATGTCTAATATGAACTCTTCAACTAAAGCGACCATTAACAATCTTGCACAAACTGTCTCTTCTTTACAGCAACAAATTGCCTCTATGAACCAATCTAAGTTTAGTGTGGCCACATTTGATGTTGCGAGCCCACTTTCTCTTGACATTGTTAGAGCTATACCCCCTAAGCATGTTGAAATCCCACAGTTGGAGCTTTATAATGGTAAAGGTGATCCTCTAACACATGTTAAGACCTTTCAAACAATATGTACCGATTTTGCTCATGACCAAAGGTTGCTTGCAAAACTGTTTACTAGAACATTAAGAGATAAGGCTCTACAATGGTATTGCTCATTGCCTTCCTATTCTATTACTTCTTTTCAACAACTTGCAAATGCTTTTATTCAACAATTTCAAAACAATATAGGTCCTAAAGTTACTTTCATTGATTTAATGCATTGTAAACAAGGTGTTAAAGAAAAAGTGACTGATTTCATTGGTAGATATAAGCATTTGTGTGCTCAAATTTCTTTTCCAGTACCTTATAATGATATTCAAAGAATCTTTATTTCTAATTTACAAAAAGATATTAGAGAAAAACTTCTGTTTTCTGAGTTTACTTCTTTCCAACAGTTGTGCGCAACTCTTCACAATTATCAACTGACTGTGAGTCAAATGGAACAAGCAAATCCTATGGCTCTGAGTGATAAGGGTGATAGTAGTCAACAACCATTTGGGAACTTTAAACCGAACAGAGAGTTCATTAAGTTCAATGAAAACATCATCAACAACAATGTGAATGCAGCATCAGGTGTGCCTCCTATTTCTAAGTTTTTCAAGAAAGAAAGGAAGTTTACTCCTTTGAATGAATCATTGCATAGTATTATGAATAAGTTATTGGAACAAAATGTGCTTACTCTCCCTCCTATAAAGCAAATAGATCCTGCAAATATTAATTCACCCTACTTTGATAACAAATCTTTTTGTCAATTTCATCGTCAACCTGGGCATGATACTGAAAAATGTTTTGATTTAAAGGGTAAAATTCAAGATTTGATCGATAATAATACTATCTCTGTTTTAGGTGTGAATGATAAAGGCAACACATCTGTAGCTCTTCCTAACCAAAATCTTAAGATTTTTACTGATCCATTACCTTCTCATACCTCTAATGTGATTGAGACTAATGATTCCTCTTTCTCACCTGATGGTCTTGTGTCTATGACTCCGAATGTGATTAACTTTGTGGAGCAGCAAAAAATCCCTAAAGAACCTTCCATCACATTTGATTCCAGTGAAACTATCAGGGCACCTGATGGTCCTTTATATATAGTTGCAAAAGTCAAGAATACACCTTGCCATGGAGTGCTTATTGATCCTTCTTGTATGGTTAATGTCATTACTGAAGAATTTCTTTTTACTTTGCAATTGAATCAAGTGATCTATGACAAAACAAATGTGGTTGTGAAATTATTTGATGCATTTTCTTCTCCTGCAATTGGTTCTATTATATTACCTATTGAGGTCCATAACAAATCCCTTGATGTCAACTTTTCTATTATTCCATCATCCGAGCAATTTCGTCTGAAGCTAGGCTATCCTTGGCTATCTTCCATGAAAGCTATTGCTTCTCCTATTCACAAGTGTTTGAAATTTCCCCATAATGGTGAAGTTGTTACTATCAATCATAGTCTCTTTAAACCAGCTGAAAGAACTTCTAGCGTTCCTATTGATTATTTTTGGCCTAAACAATTTCAATCTCTTCCACCGCGAAGTGATCATCTTTTCAAATCTTATCAAAAGTGGAAAATAGATATGATCTTATCTCTAAGTGAACCTAGAACACCCAAACTTGATATTCCTATCATTCTTGAGAAGGAAGTTCTTCCTTTGAAAGATAAAACTAATGTCTTTCCTCAAGAAGATTCCCAACCCATCCCTATGGATGTGACTACGTCTATGTCTAATAAAATTTCTAAAGGTAGACCTATACCTCCTCGTCATGATGGACTTGGTCTCCTTTCTAAACCAGATATTCCTCCTTTATATGGAGTAGTTCCTCCTCCTTCCTTTTATAGAGAGAAGAGACCTTCCTCTTCTCCTATTATTCAACCTAAGAGACCACAACCTAAACACCCAAGTGATAAGGATGAGAACATTCCTCCTCCTCAATCTTCTCAACTTCCTACTAAGACTAGACGAAATCATTCTGCGTGTGAACACCGATGAAAGCATCATCTTAGAGCTCATGTAGCTGTGTCTCAAACTTTGCAATCCCCAAAAACACCTTCAGCTAGTATTATTCCATTTTCTCCTCAGCCGAAAATTGAGCCAAAATCTCCTAAACATAAGACGCATGATGGTTTTGATCTTGTGCGAGTTAAAGATCCTATTTTTATAAATCTTGATGATGATATAGATGAAAATGTTATTCAAGATGAAAATGTTACTCCTCTTTCTTCTAATAGTGAATATGAATATGTTGATGTTGATAACCATTTATCTAACGAATTTTCTAAAGTACTTATCCTAGCTCCTAGACAAGAACAACGTGGCTTGGAACATGAACATAGCCCTTGTTTGGATCTTGTGATAGCTCCATTTGTTGTGTTGGATGTTCCTCCTCTAGCATGTTTCCTGCCTTCCCGAAATATTGATCAGCAAGATCGGGGGGTAGATGACGTGCTAGACTAGTTCATTAGCATAGCAGACTCTCTCCTCCTCTCTTGATATCTTTGTTACTTCTTCTATGTGTTATTCTCATTCTTCTATTTGTTGTCCTTAATGTTGTCTACTTGAGGACGATGCAAAGCATTGAGATCTCTTTTGGTCTCTCTCATGTTGACTCAAAAGACACATGTGTTCCCTTCTTCTAGGTGACCTTCCTTGATTGGGGAATGAAGAACAATTATGCATACATACATATGATATACATGAATTATCAAACAGCATACTGACCCCGAGGAAAGCAAAGTCACCTCGTGCTTTGTGTTTTGTGGCTATTATCCTTGGGTTTATCTCACACTTGGGGGCTAAATCTTTGTGATAACGCGCTCCTTTCCCTTCTCATTTCTTATATGTATCACTACCTTAAAGCAATCACCCCTGATGAGGCATGTGCGATCGCTTTAACGTAGGGGGCATACACTCCATTCATATCTCTTCAAGATACTTGAAAATCTCTTGGCGAACTTAGCTTTGCCTCGAAAATTTTTGGTATTTTCCTTGCATGACTCATAGTGAGGGAACCTTACTACTGACAGTCATGGTTTTCCCTCGTGATCTTCGCTTTTACTTTGTCAATCGATGTCGTAAGATCCTTAGTCCACTGGGGGCTTGGTGTATCTTGCCTCCTTGACGTGGTGAAAGTCTTTCAATGTTGTTTCCTTGTACTTTACCGGAAGTATGGGCGTACGCTTATACTCCCGCTAAAGTGGGGGCTAAATGTAGCGTCCTAAAATTGCGACACTTGCAATTTCGACTACATTTGGGTCTTCACAATGGCAGCGCAATGTTGAACCTGAATGGAGACCCCGAAACCTGTTTACGACATCAAAAACTGCATTTTTCTGCACCTTGGCCTGATCCTCCTTGCACCCTGCTGTCCCGGGAGGTGGGACCATGGCGCCCAGCACCCTGGTCCCTGGCCCTATTTTGGGCTCGGTCTCTTGTTGGGAATCGGGTCTTTAAGTTTGCAATTTGGAAAATAATGTTCCTAGGTCCACCTAAGGTCAGAAAAATCAGTCTCCTAACCCTAATTGACAAGTATATAAACTACATTTCCCCTTCCAAAAGGGAGGAGAAAAGACATATGTGTGCATGAGGCGGAAGCGATATTCAAACATTCAAACATTCAAGCATTCAAGCATTCCTTCAAGCAATTGAGCATTCTAAGTCTCCATTCAAGGCTAAGTGTTGCATTCAAGACAAGGATTCAACCATTGAAGAGGAGATCACCTACAACATATAACATACAACATCATTACACCTTCGCATGTAAGAATACAAACATTCTTACAACAAGGTATCAGTACTTGATTACATTACAAACACTTACATTTACAGCATTCTCATTTCTTGGTTAATTCCAAAATCGGGGTTTGACCTAAAGGCAAACCCCTAATCCCTAACCCCCCAATCATCCTCTCTTTTCTGTGTGTAGGTTGCAGGTACGTGGCTGTAATTGAAGATCTGGAATCCTTGTACAGAGACGAACAGATCCCCCTTCGTTTCGCGGATTTTTCGGAGGCCCGTGTGCACTCCGGGCGCCATCATCCCGTCAACTTTCGCTCAAACTTGCAGGACAGCATTGTCTCGACATTTTACTGCTAATTTCAGGTCCGTAGCTTCATCCCGTGTCCCAATCTCCGTCTACAAGCGAATCTTTCTTACTTTTACATACACTCCTAGTTCAATCCTTCTATCTACATTCTTTACAAAAGAGGGTATCCTTGATGTCTCCACCCTTGAAACTCATTTAGAATCCAGTCTTGCATTGTGTGGGATTGGATCTTGTGGGTTTCAACCCCTCTTTTGAATCTAAAGTCTCTCCCAAGTGAAAACCATCAACCCTAGTGACCTCCTTTCTCTCTCCATGGAGTGGGGGAACACCTAGGGTTCGATTTTCCACTTTACATTAACAATAATAGATTAATAATAAATCAACCCAATTGGATACTAAAAGTAGGTAATAAATGTAATATCCAAGGGATGAATAATAAATCAAGTAAAACTATATAAACAAACTCCACAATAATTAAATAGAATCAAATAAATAATCAATCATAATTAAACAATAAATAGATAATAATTATAATGAAAAGGGAGTATGAGATCGGAAGAGGATCACTCTGCAACTACACCATGCTCATAGGGTTTGATCATGTGTAAATGGTTACGGCCTCTTACGTGGAGGAGTGCAGGTGACCTCCTCCACGTAGGTAAGTACTCTTTCCCCACTCCTTTGGTTTGCATTTTTTGTTGTTTCTTTTCTTCGTCGTCGTCAGGTCCTGTCTCTGCGTGTGGTTCTAGCCTATGTGGGTTTCGCACATTTGAACATTGATGACAAGTGAGCCGAATGGAGGCCCTCCTATCGAAGGCACGACATCCATTAAATCCTTCAAGTCGGCCCTTCTCGATTTGGATGCTTTACCAATTTCTAATGATGCCAAGTTTGAGTCTAGGGTTTCCACTTCTCTCTTAGGTATTGATGGGATCAATTGAGAGGAAGGTAAGAACCCTACCCCCTCTATTTCTACCCTCTCTATGACTCCTAATTCTATGATGTTGGATGCAATTAAAAAATAAAAAAATAGACTTAAAGACATTGCAATTGTTTTGGTGGCCACGAACATAACCAATTGTCCAGCCCACAATTTTATGGATGAATGGTTAAAGATCATCTGGATTAAAAAATTGAGTCTACATTTCTCCTTTTGTCATATGATTCAGAAAGGATTATTTCTTATCTTTTTTAATGATGTTAAATCTCAAGAGCAAGCGGTTACTAAGAAATTTTGGTTGATTGGTAAATATACATTTAGAGCCATTAAATGGCCTCCCCCTTTTCATACACTAGATGGATTACTGTTAAAAATCTCCCCTCGCTGTTTTGAAAATTTATTCTACAGCTTCTCAAACTAGTTGGTAGGGTCATTAGGATTGATCACTCTCCCTCTCTAATTCTGCACCTTGACGCTCGGGTTCTCATCACTTTGGAACCAGCCAAAGATATCCCCAACTCTGTCGAAATATTGATGGAGAACAACCTTGTTTATTGCTCGATTGAGGTTTTAGGAGGCATTAATGTCTGTTTTATATGTAGACGTGAAGGACATGTGCGAAAGAGCTACCCTATTCTTGGCAGGTGCAAACCAAATCCTGCAACTAAAATTACCTTAGAGGGGTCTAAGATCGCATCCTCTGAGCCAAAGAATCTTCAAACTCATATTCTAGGGAAACTTAATGATCTTAAGAAGGATATCTTGGAGGCTATTACCAAACCCCCCGATACCCCTCCTCTCTTCGATGGGAATGCAAACTTTGAGAGCTTTAATGTTGACCATCCCCCATATTTGGCTATTGAGATCTCTCTGGCTCAGAAGAAGGATAGTAAGAATAATTCTACTCCTCCACCCAATTCTGGGAAAGCTAGAATGAAGAATGCCCAACAAATTTCTTTGGATAATATTAGGATCCCTCCTAACCCTATGATGGTTGATAACATGTCCGACCAATCTCCCATGGTTTCTCACTCTAATGTCAAAATTTCTATTGTTAAATCGATGATCAAGGATATTGAGAATAAACCTAATTTTATTGATAAAATGGATGATGACTGTGATAATAATATCTTTAATAAAGGCATTAACTTTGTAAGTATGAGGGATCAAGTAGTTGGTCTGAATTCTCATACTAACAAAGATAACCAAGTTATTCAAATTTTGACCCCTCTAGCTGATTCTCACCCCATTGTTTGTGATCGTGATGTTGTTAGTATTGAGGTTATGAAAGTTGATCCCAATGTTAGAATTTAGGTGTTGGTTACCTCCCAAGACTAAACTTCTGACATGTATGACCGAATCAGGTCCAATCCCTTGTTTGAGGGCTCTGATGGGGATCAAAGATCCTTGTCTGGTGACCTAGCCAACACTGAGGACCTCCTTGACCAACACCCCTCCACTTACTTCTTGGATTGTAAAGATGGTGATATTCCAAGCATGAATGGTGAGGGACCTTTCACTGAGGTTAAGAGAAAGAAGGGGAGACCACATGGCCAAAAGAAGGTCTCTCCCCTCCCAAAGAAAAAGGATAACAGAAAGGAACTTCCCAAATGTTTTAGCAGCTTTAAAGCTGCCAAGGACACCTCTGCATAATGGTTTTTAATAGATTTGAAACTTATCTCCTAGAATATTAGGGGATTAGAATCCCCTGACAAAAAACACATTATTAGGTGATTCCTCAATCAACACAAGAATCTAGATTTTCTCTTTTTTCAAGAAGTTAAAGCCTCCAAATTTCTCCTTGATGTAAATCTCATATTTATTTGGAAGGAAGCCGTTCATTTTACCACCAAACATGATAGAGGTAGAGATGGTGCATTTATTATGGCTAATAGAAAATGTTCTTCCAAGATTAAGGATAATGGTTTTTCCCCCTGGAATAGAGCTACTTGGGTTGTTTTAGAATTGGATGACTATAAGTAGGTATCTGCTCTATCTATGCCCCCCAATGACTACAGAGATAGAATTGAGCTATAGAAATGGATGACTTGTCTCTAGAACATACCTTGGATCTTTGGAGGGAACTTTAATATTGTTGAGAACTCAAAGGAAAAAAGTGGTGGTTTGAATATGGAATGGAAGAGTGGAGAAAAGCTATTTTGGGATAGAATGAAATCTAGACTCCAACTCTTTGACCCTCTTGAAGGCAGGAAGAAAGAACATAATAACATTTGGTTCACCTAATGCAATGCTCAACAAGGTGCTAAGAGGATCTACTCCAGACTTGACCGATTATATGCCAATTATAATGATTTCACCTTCACTCAAGCTCCTTAGGGTGTGCGGTTAGGGTAATACCATACACCCTCTCTGATCATCGCCCCATTATGGATCATATTTCTATTAATTATAATCTAGCTCCCCAAATCAGGAGGCATGGAAACTTTATGCTTAATACTAAGTTGTTAGAAAATTAAGATATTCGGAATGCCTTTTATATTGTTAGGCAAATCAACAAATGGAACTCTCAAGAGTCGTCTGTAATCTCCAAATGGAACAAGAATGTGGGGTGTTGGAGGTCTCTCTACCAGACTCTGGGCACCAAATTTGCTAAGGATGGAAGAAGAGAAGAGAGGGAACTCACATATCAACTTCTCACCTAAGAAGCTATCATTCAGCAAGACCCACACAATATTGATCTATCATTAGCAATCTCCTATACCCAAGATAAAATCAAAAACATTCAGCATAAGAAAGCCCAAAGGGCTAAGGTCAAGGATAGACTTAATTGGATGCAATTCAGAGATAAGGGCTCAAAATTATTCTTCAATATGTTTAGGCAAAAGGAATTTAAGGAAAGGGTGGACAAGATCTAGGATGATGGTGTTGAATTAACTAACATTGAAGATATCAAGAAGGCCTTCTTCCTATACTATGAAAAATTGTTTACCTCAAATTGTGACTCCACTCTGAACAAGTCAGCTCTTGATCACTACAAAAAGATCATCCCTAATAAGATCTCTGACATAGATGCAAACATTATCAATACACCCTTCACCATTGAGGAGGTCAAGAAGGCTATTAAAAGTCTCGATAATGACAAAGCCCCCAGACCAGATGGGCTCCCTACAAAATTCTACAAGGTTAACACTGAGTGGATTTTAAAATATTTTCTTTAGATTTACCATGGGGCTATGGAAAATGGATCGTTAGGTTCTAAGATCAACAGGGGTGTCATCAAATTGATCCCAAAAGAAGGAGATAAATCCCTCATCAAGAACTGGAGACTTATCACTCTCCTTAATGTTTCTTATAAAATCTTAGCCAAGATGTTGGCTCTTAGATTAGAAGTGATTCTTCCCAAGCTTGTTAGTAACACTTGGACTGGATTTATCAAAGGGAGATACATTCTTTAAAATCTGATCACCAATTTGGAAGCCATGAACTGGGCCAAGGTCACCAATCAGAAACCTACCATGTTCCTTATTGACTTTAAAAAGACATATGATCATGTGGAATGGGTATTTCTCCTTATGATGCTTGAAGCTTTTGGTTTACCTAAAGACTTCTGTCAGATGGTAGCAGTATTACTTAAATTTTCTTCAGCACAAGTGGAAATCAATGGTTCTTACTCTCATACTATCTCCCTCAGTAGATCCATTAAGCAAGGTTTCCCCCTAGCTCCTACCCTTTTTGTAATTGTTGTTGATGCTATGTTCTACCTTCTTAGAGACACATATTCCTCCCCCAAGGTGAGGGGAATTACCCTTCCCAACAGTATAGATTTGGAGAATGTACAATTCGTAGATGATACAACTTTCTTCCTCCAATTAGAGGAGGATAATTTCACCTCCCTTATGTGTAACTTAAAAAAAATTGTGATTCCTTTGGGGCCAAGATCTTTGCCCCCCCCCCCATTTTTATCCAAATTGGAATTTCAATGGGGTGGACCATCAAAGCAAGTCAGATACCTAGGGATCCCTTTTTCTATTAACCCCTATTTTAGAGAGATGTTTTGGATAAATACGAAATTAGATGGCAAGATTAATAAATAGAATAGCCTCAGCCTCTCTCTAGTAGGAAGGTTACAATTGTGCCAAAATATCCTCTCCTCCTACACTTTGTATTATTCCTTAGTTTGGATGTTTTGCAATCATTAGATTAATGATATTCAAAAGGTCCTCAGACACTTCCTCTTGTCTGATGGTAGAGGAAATAGGAAATGGCACTCAGTTAAATGGAGTTGGTGCTGCTTGCAGAAAAGAATGGGTGGTCTAGGCCTGAAAGACTTGAAGCTTCAAGGCATATCACTAGCGGATAAATGGATATTTCAGGACTTAGATGGTGATGAACCTTAGAAAATTCTTGTTAGAAACAATATTAGACTCTCTATACCTAAGCAAGCTGCTAAGAGTTGGAAGCAACTCCCCTTTGTTGACTTGATTGTCGGGAAGTTCCCTATCTCCCCAACAAGGTCCTCTATATTTAAAACTATTTGAAAAGGTTGGGAGTACATTAGATACCTGATTGCTAACAATGAGATTGTGGATAAGGACAATACTATTGATGGTGAGAAAACCATTTGGTGGAATCTTATGCATAAGGATAAACCCTTAGCTCTCATCCAAGGATGCTCGGCAAAGAACTAGGCTCAAAAAGGTATTAACACTTTTAATGATATTATTTGCAATGGTGCTCTGATCCCATGGGATGTTCTCCAATAGAGATTCCATATCCCCCCCCTCTCTAATTGGAGGACCTATTCCATGCTTAAGGTTGCTTGTGACAGAGTGGACCTATCCAGGCCATGTGTTTTGAGGGAGGACAAATTCTCCTCTTACACATGGATGAATGGTTCCCCTCTGATTAAGATTAATACTAAGTTGATTTATAATTTTCTTATCTCTAATGATGATATCATCTCATATATTAATTCTATTTGGAAGTTTGATTATTCTACTGATGATTGGCAGAAACTTTTCTATTTTCATTGGCATTCTATTATCTTGCCTAAACAGAAGTGCTTTAAATGGTTATTTATCTTGCCTAAACAGAAGTTCTTTAAATGGTTATTTATCTTGTAGAGGCTACCCATTAATAATTTACAGAATGATGCTCCTATGTGTACTTTATGTGGGGTCCCTAAAAATATTATGCATATATTCTTCAATTTCCTCTTTGCCAAAGAAAATTGGAACATGTTTGGCATTTATTTTGATAATGGTCTTACTCATTTTGATGGTGTTAATGGTTTTATCAAAGGCATGAAAAAAGATGTCAATTACTTTTGGTCTATCTTATCTTGTGAGACCTTATGGATTATTTGGAAGTTTTACAATGAGGCTAAGTTTCAGAGTAGGGATCGAGTGCTTACCGAGTCTCTTAGGAGACTCATTTTCTACAATGTTGCCATGTAGGTTACACTTGTGATGAAAATTTCAGAGGAGAAGTTTGAGAGACTCTTAGATGAAGGATCTGTCCAATTTTACATATCGGAGTTGTCGCATGGATGCACCTAGTTCAAAATCACCAAAGAAAGATTCTCGTTTGTCACTGCCCTGGAAGCTTATGTGAAGGAGATCAATGAAGGTAGGAAAGTGAAGCAACAACATCCCCAAGCGGAAACTCCAATCATCTTTCAGGAGGCTAGAACCATTATTTGGATGGAAGGCTAGATGAGGTGGACCTCGTGGCTTGATAGTTGAAATGTGTTGATTCAGATGTTCCCCCTCTTTTTGTTATATACTGTCATATTATGTTATATAATGTTACATATTGTTACATATTGTTATATATTGTTATGTATTGTTGTATCCTAGTGCACACCCTACGTGGTCTATAATTTTTTTATCATGCTTTTAGCACTCTCATGCATGAATTTGTAATTTGACTCTCACTGGTGTGGTCCTCATGGCTTGATAGCCTAGACATTGTTGGTTTATTGTGTAAAAGTTTTATACCTTATATTTAATATAAAAGAATAAATAGATAATAAAGAATCAATTAAACAATAAATCATCACAACCATTTAAATTAAATAAATAGAATATACTAAAATAAAATAAAATAAACATTAGAACCCAATAAATAAATAATACCAATTAATAAATAATAAATCATCAAATAATATTAATACCTTAATCTAACCACTAAATAAACTATACAATAAAATCAATTATTAATTTAATTAAACAATCATACTCACAAGGTCACATAACAAGGGTCCCAACAATCACAATGTGCCACAAGACAACTCTAACATGACTCAACTAACAAGGTGACAACTTAAGCCTAAAGTGAGCAAGGGAAACACATGCCATTTCCAACAACTTGTCATTGGGATAAATACACGCTCAAACCTATGAGACCAAGTGGAGTCGATGTCTGGTACCTGCAATCCTGCATCCACCACTAAACACAATACAACATATATATAACACATATACATCATAAATGATCAGCCAAGTGATAGAGAATTGCAATGTCATATTGTGTTGGCAATGAGTGGTATGACATCGTCTCTAACCATGAAGACACTAGAAGACAATCACAAACTTCACAACATCAACTCAATCATCATAATCATGGAATAGGGTTAGCATAATCAAGATGCTATCATAACCTCATAAGAAATATAATCATTACATGAATAATGAGTGCATCTAGATCACTACACATAAGTTTGATCAACATATTAGTCCAGGACATAACTTCATCCACATAAATCATAATAAATGCACTCATGTCAAAGAGACTATCAGAGCACAAATCTAAAAGTGTATATCACATCCTCTCATAAAGGATGGGTCAGGGAGAGACACTACAAAGTGCTTGCTCAACAAAATCTTTTAGGATAGATTGATAATGAATTGAATGAGGTATTATGTGTTTCCAAATAACAATTTCCCTTGAATTGTTTAATGGTTGTAGTTAAGCAAAGATAGGAGATGAGTTTGAATAGAATAATTTATGTACTTGAATTTGTGTGACATTAGATGAAAAAGGAAATTAAGTTGCTGCAAGTAGGACTATGATATCCTTTTTTTTTGCTTAATACAAATGTTTAACAGTATATTAGGAAATCATTGTGGGTAATAGGTGTGGATGTGATTAGAATCTGATATCAAATTTTATTAACAATAAAGTAATGAGATCTATTTCTTATAAGTAATTTGCTTGTGATTATATATTATTGACTAAATTGTTTAATGACATCATGAAGGACATTCTAATCATTTGTATGCTATTTATTGTGCATTGAGAGAAATGATGTGTGTTATAGTATGTCATCAAGCGAGTAATTGAGGTTCCGATACCTATTTCTATTATAGCTTGGTAAATGTGAACATTCTATAGATAGGATATCTTGAATATTAGTCATGATATGAGTGTATTCCTTGTGTGTTTATGAGACACTTTATCTCTTCCTTGCATATGTCTTCTTTCATAAAGGATATTTGCCTAGACTTTCAGAAAAGATTGCATTGCATTAAATTGATGAAATGGATATAGATATATAAATAAACTTATGGTTTTAAATGTCTGGTGCACACTCTCTAACACATTCAAGGCATTGTACCCTCAGGTGTTGTGTAGTCGTTACTCCCTTTGGTGTGACTGATATTGGTCACCTCATGATGTAGATTTGGATAAGTTGGCTATATTTCCTTGAGTTATTTTGTGATTTGTATGAAGTATCATTGGAGTTAATTTGATTTCTGGATTTCTAAATTCTTCTTTCATCTATTTCATTCTTTATGGTGGCACTTGTCACACTTTATTTCTTGTTGATTTTGCCAGTAATTTTTCGTCATTTAACGTTGAATTTGATGATCTTTCCTTTTTGGGCTTTCTCTTTTGTTGTTGTTTATAGTGGTCATCATGTATGTTGAGCAGTATGGGCTCTTGTTTGTGTTAAGTATAGTCTCTATCATGTTCATTTTGAACCTTTGATAGTGTGTGCAAGGGAGGACACCGTAGAGAAGTGCACTAGACTTAGCGAGCAATTAGATAATGTTGATATTAGTTGAGTAAATGAAATATGTTTATAGAATGAAATGTATTGGTAACTTTCTAGATTTTATGAAATGCTAGATAGAAGTACATTTGGATTTGAGAAGTTTGTAATATATGAAATAGTTAAATATAAATAAACTGCAGATTTCATGTCTTCAATGAGCGCGTATGTATGTATCATGTATAACTAATTGATAAGGGTGCCTCTGAATGATTTGATTGGATGAAAGGTGCATCGAATGTTTGTATCAAGTAATGAGATTTATTCCTTCTCCTTATTTAAGATGGTGTTGTGCTTCATTTTTTGTGCTTTGGTGTGGAGATTGAGATGTTTGAATGTCGTAAATCTTATTTTCTCTTAAATATATGGGTTATAGATTTTTAGAAATTGTGCGATATTTTTATTTTATTTGGTCTTGAAGGAAGCCTATTCAAAGAAATTCCCCCTCACATAGATGTATGACATGGCTTCTTCAATAATATAGGGGTGTGCCTATGTGTAAATGTTGTGTAAAATGCATATTTGTTCTCTTATTTTCATACAAATATATGTTAAAGGAGTGTTGTCATGATTGAAAGGTGTGAGTTAATGTGATTTTTGTTTATAGGTTCTAACTCGGTGACAGAATTTATAGTTTTGTCTCATAGATGTTGCTAGATGATGTTCTCTTGAAAATATTTTAATGATTTAGAATGCTCATTGTAACTAGTAAGAGTGATGTGCCATTTTCTACCTCTTGTGTAATGCATTAATTTGAATTGTTGAAGGAATTAAAGGAAAACTTTGGTTGTGATTATCTTACTTTGAGCTAGGAAAATGTTGGACTAAGATGTTTTAATGATCGATGAATCTTTTAGTGAGAAGATTAGGTATATTGTGTGTAATTATTCTAAAGGAAAGATATATTTTGGTTATATTCAAAAGAAGTTTTAGACTAATTTGTGTGTGTCTTCACTCTAATCTTTGCAAATTTCAGTAGTAAGTCAATTTTTAGGGGGGAGAATGTAGTGTCCCTCCCTAACTCATCCTTTATGAGAGGATGTGATAAACACTTTTAGATTTTTTTACATTCTGGGTGTCTCTTATTTCATTCTTAATATTGATATTCTCATTGACATTAGTGGATTCAGTATGATTATTAATCCTATGCTCTCATCTGATTATTGAAGATAGGTGAATGATTAAGCTTCATGGTTATTTCAATAGTTAGGATATGAGGTTCATGTTTATCTCTTATGATAAATTATCTTAGACATTTCATATTTATATTTGATACATTATGATTTATGTGGATGATGTTATATCCTAGACTATTATTATGATCAGACTTGCAAGTGGTGATCTATATGCACTCATTATTCATATATGGATTATATTGCATATGAGGATATGATGGCATCTTACTAGTGATAACCCCACTTCATGATTATATTGGATGAGATGATGATATGGCTATTGTGATTGCGTTACTACTATATTCATGATCGAGACAATGTCATACCACTCGTTATGAGCATGATATGATGATGCGATTCTCTTTCACTTGCCTGATTATTTTGAGATATATGTATTGTATATGTTGTCTTGTGGTTATTGGTGGTTGCAAGATTGCAGGTACTAGACATCAACTCCACCTGCTCTCAGAGGTCTAAGCGCGTCTTTATCCCAATGGTAAGTTGATTGGAGGTGACATGAGTTTCTTCTACACACTCTGGTCTTAAGTTGATACCCTTGTCAGTTAGTGTCTTTTTGTGTGATGTCATGTTAATGTCATGTGGTATGTTGTTCAACCCTATGTTGGGTTTCTTTGTGAGTTGTGATCATTTATCAAATTAATAATTAATTGGCTCATAGAGTTTATTAAGTGTTACAAATAAATTAATGGATGACATTAATATTTTATATTAATGTGTGATTATTATTATTCATTAATGGTTATTTTATGGACTTATATTTTATTGGTGCTTTTATATTATTATTATTCGATGGTTTAATGTTCATTTGAATATTTATTATTTGAGCCTTTGATTATCGAATTTATTATTTATTATTTATTCATTTATTTATTGTTGGGTTATTTATTTTTTATTTAATTATTTATTTTTTTAATTATTTATTTGTTTTATTGTTTATTTATTTATCTATTTATTTATTGGTTAGGTATTTGTTATTATTTATTCACTTACCCCTTGTTATGATTGGCCCTCTTGGGAGTTGTGATTGTGAACGTATTATTATTTAATTGCTTGTGTTGGAGATTGTTGGTCATTGTTGCTACTAGGATATTTTGTTGTCATTGATGTCAACATACTCCTGTGTATTTCTCCAGTGATTGCAGCTTGGGAAGATCTTATGATTCATTTTGTAGTGTTGTTTTGTTGATCACTATTTTGCAGAGTTCAATATTTCCTCTAGTATATTCCGGTGTGATCAGATCTTGTGCTGAGTTTTTGGGATATTTCTTGGGATGGTCTTGTGTATCTTCATTTTAGATGGATTGTGATTTAGTTCTCTGCAAGTTATCTTTCTTCATGATAGTTGTTGATTGGTAGTGTTCTTGGGCTTTCACTCATTGACAGATGAAGATTTGATAAGTGGTGTTGGCATGGTTGTTTCTGATGATTCTAACATGCTTGCTGGTGTTTCCTAGTTGTGTCCTATTATTTTTGATGATCTACATTGATCGTCGAGCAAGTTTTTGGTGGTTTCTATGACTTGGTGATTATTTTTCATGTTATGTGGTTTTCCTGGTGGTGTAGCGTGTTGCGGTTGGTATTGGTGTGATTTTCGATTGAGTTGAGCATTTGGGAATTTGATTTAAGTCCATGTTATGCTATGTAAACCATTATATTGGTCCGGTGGTCAATATTTGCATCGTGTGATATAATTTTGTAATTAAGGGTTGAGGGTTTAGCCGACCTTGTTATCAAGGTTGATGAATTGTATATATAGGTGACATGATCATGTAATTTCGGTATTGATGTTATGTCTGCATTATTAGAGAGAGGTTTATGGGCAAACAAGAGATTTATCCTTTGATATTGAGATTGAGGAGAGATTAGTGTTGTAGAGCGGACATCTATTCTTAATCAAAATTGTGATCAGGCATTTGGAGATGCTATTCTTTTAGTTCATTTCTTCCAGATTGTAGTCTGAATCTTATTGTAAGTCAGTGAGACTTCCTTGAGGGTTGTAGCCTTCTGAGCTATTATATTTTGAGTAGTGAGCTCTAGGCAGTGTGCCTGAATGCATGTGCATTCCCCATTGTAATATTTCCACATACTACCACAGAGTATCATCTTATTGTGGGTAGGTTCCCACCGTGGTTTTTCCCTTAATGGAGTTTTTCATGTCAAAATCTTGGTGTTGTGTGTTGTGCTTTCAATTTTCTTATCTTTGTTGTTACTACAGTTTATCATATCTATGTTTTATGATTAAGTTTGTTATTCTGGTGAAGACCAATTCACACCCCCCCCCCCTCTCAGTCTTCCTTCTTGATTGCTGCTAACAATTGGTATCAGAGCTAGATCCTCTGGTAGAAGCTTAATCGCTTGAGAAGATCTGGGATGGTAGCTCAAGGTGTTATCTTTAAGAAGGACAATCTGAGATTTGATGGGAGTAACTATGCTATATGGAAGGACCGGATGGAAGTGAACTTGAAATGTCTTGGTGAAGGTTATTCGAAGATTACAAAGAATTCCTATATTGTTCCTTTGAATGGACCGACTACTCCTGATGAGATCAAGGAAGCTAAACATAATGTTAGAGTGAAGGAAGCATTGCTTAGTGCCCTGACTGATTATAGGATGACAAATGTAATGGGACTTTAGACCGCACATGAGATCTGGGTAAAGCTTGAGATTTTGTATAAAGGTGATAAACAAGTGAATGTTGCTAAGTTACGAAATATAAAAGGAAAATATGAGATGTTGAAGATGGGAGATGATGAGAATATACAGTGTTTCATGGCTAAGGTGAATGAGCTTGTCCTAGGTATCAGATATGCCAGTGGAACCATTGAGGAAGATGAAATTGTTGCTAAGGTGTTGAGATCTTTTCCCCCTGCTTATAAATATAAGGTTGCTTCTATCAATGTGATCCGAAGTGTGACTACTCGTTGGAAAGATTGTTGCATTTAAGCTAAGTGAGTTTGGAGAATCACATGGAAAGTCTGAGACTACATTCAGAGCATCTACATCTATATCCAGTAAGAATAAATATGATCCTAATGAGTGCAAAATATCTAGATATGAAAGAGACAAAAGAGAGATGGAAGAGAAAGAAAGAGAGTTGGATGAACTCGAAGCACTGATTGCCTAGAGATTGCCTAAAGGAGCTAGTATATATGATGGAAAGTTTCCTTTGAAATGTTTCTCTTGTAATAAGATAGGACATTTTTCTTCTAGATGCCCGGAGAGAATGGCTAAGTATGATAGGCATGATAAGTTTGTTAAACAAGATAGGAATGATAGATATGAAAAGCATGAAAAGTATGATAAGTCTTACAAGCCTAACCAAAAGTAAAGAAATTAGAAGAATTGTTATTATGTTGTTGATGAAGGTATTATAGATGAAGAATCGGAAGGAGATGAATTTGTATTCCTTACCATTAAGGAAGATGGACATGTACCTGTTGATTCCACTAGTTGTACTATTGAGGAAAAAGATTTAGCTGCTAAGGTTGAAGAGAAAGATGAATGGGTAATTGAAAGTGGTTGTTCACATCATATGACCGGTGATAAAAGAAAATTTATGAGTATGGAAAGATATGATGGTGGAATAGTTATATTTGGAGATGACAAAGCCTATGTGATCCATGCGAGAGGTTCTATTTCTTTTGATGGTAAATATAACATTGTTGATGTCTTGTATGTTGAAGATTTGAAGTATAATCTTTTGAGTGTTGGATAGATGGTTTATAAAGGTTATGATATACAATTCAAGGATGGAAAATACAAGATCTTAAATGCCACCAGTATGGAAATTGCATCCGGATCTAAGACTGAAGGTAACATTTTTCATTTGAATGCTAGTGAGAAAAGTTGTTTGATTGCTCAAATTGATGAGAGTTGGTTGTGGCATAAGAGAATGTGTCATGTAAATTTTGTTTCAATGATCAAGATCAGTTCTATACACTTGAAGTATTAGAGATCTATCTAAGATTGTTAAGCCTGCTAATCTGGTATGTAAGGAATGTCAGTTGGGTAGGCAAACAAGGATTTCTTTCAAGAGCAAATAGTATACATTAGATGGATTGCTAGATCTTGTGCATATTGACCTATGTGGACCTATAAATGTTAGAAGTGTGCAAGGTGATAGATATTTTATGCTACTAATTGATGATTATTCTAGGATGATGTGGGTTGTCTTTTTTAAAGAGAAATCAAAAGCATTGGACAAATTCAAGATATTCAAAGAAAAGGTTGAGACTTGTTGATGGGTGTTTTGACACACTCACCAATAGCCAAGTACTTTATGTGAACACTCACCACCTCTCCTGAAAAGCAATAAGTTTTGGGGAACTAACCATTCCAAGGTCTCTGTAGTCAGTTCTCGACAGTAATGGGTAGCTCAATGGTTGATGTGATCATGCCTGTTAAGGGGGACTGCGGGTTGAAACAACTTCCAATAGCTTAACTTATTTATTTTTTTGTATTTTATGATTTAGATTCTCTTTCAAAATAAACTGCAAAAGATAGATTAGGGAAACAAGAAAATAACAATGAAATCAACACAATAACAACTTAATGAACTACACAATTAGCACCCTGCAATCTAAATATTATTAATATTATTCAAACCAGCATTCAATAACAGACATCCAATAAACATGCAAAGTCATGCAACCTCAAAAATTCATGGAAACGAATATCACCACAATATTGTTCTATCACATTAATTCACATACACCACTTACGTGCGCAATATGATTCATAAAGCAATAAAACATAAGATCAAAAAAAGTTGTTGATTTCAAACAATAGACATTACCAGATTGCAAAGATTAAATTCATAGAACATATGCATAGATCAGGAAATCTATATGTTTCTTCTTGTATTAACTCCAAAGAATGTATCATAACATCTACTCAAACTCATAAAAATATCTAAAAGAATCTCTAATTGGGTCTCAAATCATCAATTTGTGGACCCTTACAATGAATCAAAATCTCTAATTTATAGAGTTTCTTGTCCTACTTTCTAGTAAATAAACCTATCACTGAAAAAAGCATGGAGTCACAGTTGGCATGCAAGTCTCTACCTTAAACTCTAGTTAACTACTACAAAACTGTGACTGGGTGAGCATTACGAAAATGGTGTTGCATGAGCCAACACTTCATAATCATGCAAAACTTGCTCAATAATTTAAGGTACATGTTGGAGCAGCAGTTGAAGTTCCAGTCACAGTGACATGTAAAATTATTCAAAAATATATATTACTATAATTAGCAACTATATGTTTATCTTTCAGTTCTTTTTATAGCTCTTGGAGTTGCTAATGAAGCATGCAACTACCTCAGTAGGAGGATCAGCAACATGTTTTATTCTGAATTTGAACTTCTTCAAAATCTCCTCTGCATTCTTACTTCTATTCTCTAATTTCTCTATTATCTTTGAAGACTATTGACACTGAGTTATCAAGTATGTATATATATCCATTAACTCAACATTAAACTCAGCAGAAGTTGTAAAATAACGTGTTGCATATGTGTCCCACTGACGGAGTACATTGTCCTCCTTTGAATGTCCAGCACCGAGAATACCAAGCCCAAATATTCCCAACAACTTTTCTACAAAATTTTCATACTTCTTTACCAACCCAAGGAGAGGAAGATGGGAATTTGTTATGTCCTTTCCATACTGTTGCAGCATCTCAATCTTCAATTCTAAAATATATATATAAGACTGCAAATTTTCAATACTATCTCCTCCCAAGAGATCTTCCTCCATTATGATTTCTTCCCCAAGATTCAAAATCTTATTAAAAATCTCACATTGCTTAGAAAAAATATTGAGCTATCACTCCCACTATTGAGAACTTGAAGCCAAAACTCCTCCTATTTGCGTGGCTTTCCTATATACCTCCATAGTATTCTGCAAAAACAATCTAATTTTAAAAGCATTATTTTGCACCCATGTTTTTGCAGTTGCGGCCACCTTTCTCACTTCAATGAGTGTCTTCACATCACCTTCTGGAAGTGATGAAGTTGAAGGCAAACTATCATCTATACACACATCTAATGGCTTGCCCATTTCTACAAGTAACTGTTTGTCCTTAACCTCCGAGTGAGAAATGTGTTCTTTCTCGATCCTGCTCCTTCCTACACTGGTGGCAAACTCCAAAGTATCTAGCTCTCCCCACATGGTCTATTTACCTAGTCTAACTTTTGAAACTTGGTATTACGAAGAGCTTTCCCCTTCAACTTGCATAGCAGCTGCAATATCAACAATCACCTCACCAGAACCGATTCTAGACAAATGATGTATGGTCTTTGCCTTCTTTGTTTTCCTTGGTTCTTCAGTGATTTCTTGTTGCAAGGTGATTTTTGGCAATATTATTTTCTTCTTATTCTCAAAGGTGAAGCTTAACCACTATGGTGTGTTTTCATCCTTATCACCTTCATGTGGCATGATCTCTGCACTTACCTTGTGTACCTTTTGTAATTGCTCTTTTGCTCCATCTTTCTCTTCCTCTTCTTACTCAGGAATTTGAATATCTTGGGTTGACGTACTTTGTTGAACTTGGCTGGTTTGGAGAGCAATATTAATATTCGACTACTGTTGTTTGTGTAATTCTCCTAACCTGTCACTTACTTCTTCTTAAAACTCTTTATCAGCTTTATCTATTTCTTTCAATTCTCCTTCACCTGCTATTTCTTATAATAAATTTTCCTGGTCCTTAGGAATTAGAACCAATCTTTCATCATTCTCATCTGTAGGCTCATCTTGTTCTCTCTCTCCTTCAGCTAGCTTCTTCTCTAGTTGATTCTGCTCATCTACATCCATGAGATCTACCCATTCTTGTTTCTCAATTCAAATCAATTTTATTCTTTTCTTTTTCTCAACTTTCTTTCGTGCCAATTGTATAATTGGTTTCCCATCTTCCAGATCATAATCAAATTAATATTATAAGTAGTCACCTTTTTAGTGGTAGGAGTTATTACTTGTATTACTGGAGGTGATGTTACTGATGTTGTAGCAAAAATATCAGTTGGTGCAAACACTAGCATTGTTACAGGGATTGTAGTAGTTGACGATGCGGAAATAGGAGTTTGTGTTGTTGCAGTAGTTGGGGGTTGAGTTGACGTTGTTGTTGTTGTTGTATCAAGAGGAGGTTGAGTGGATGTGGATGTTCCTTCTTCAAGCTTTCCTTGCTCATCTTTCTCTATGGTGCCTTCTCCTAGTGTTTGCCCAATAGAAACCCTAACAAGATGTATTTCCATAAGTGGCACAACTCCTAACCCCTCCCTCATTCCAAAATTTGTTGCCTTCTTCAACAACTCAGCTTTTTGCATCTGTTTCTTGACTTATTTCATAAGCTCCTATGTGGCTGGCTCGGGTCTAGCAACTTCGTCTAGTTATGTGGATGTGTTCTTTCTAGAACTAGACCTTGTTCTCTGGGCATATTCCCTATGTACCTTTGCTTGAGGATTATCAGTGGTTGATTCTTTATATTTTCCTTTTAAAGCACTTGGCCTAATCCTCAAATTCAACCATTGTTTAGTTATTTTTATAAAATTTTCAGCTACTACATCCATATTTGCATCTTCTTGTCTCGACCATCTTATTGGGAAGAGGGGCTTCTTATCAATTCCTTGTTCTTTATATGTTTGATCTAGTAGCTCACCATCATCCCTCAATTCTTTACAGAGATTTGTCTCTATTTTAAAGTTTCTTATTTGTGGAACTGAGAGTCAAGAATAGCTTTTCTCTCTAACTTCAAAATTGTCTTGGAGGTTGGCCCAAAATTCTTCTAACCTTGGTTTATGCCCATCAACTTTTGGCATCATTTGCTTCAGTTTGCCATATGGATCATAATGTTCCCGAGTATAATTAAATTATTTTAAATGTAAGTCTTGTAATTCTTGCTCGGCCACTTTAGCTACTTGAATTTTTGAACAAGAGAAATAACCAATTGTTACAGAGAAATCAATGCCCGTTTTGTGCTTTGAAGATAGTAGTGACTGGAACCCAACCATCTGCCTTACATACTCTAAGAGTATCACCCGGTCATTACAATATCTGGGCAGCAGCATGGGGTTTCCTATAAAGCCACTAACTCTAATATATGTGGAGCGTTGATTCTAGATGAACCAACATCCCCATTCCCTTATTATTGCCATTGCCTATGGGCTTATTCTGTAACCCTCATCACTTGTGAGCTTTATAATAATGGGGAAGAGGAAGGCATCATTTATCCTTTTAAAATATATCTTTGCATTGCTCAGAGGGAGTTGAGTATAATACTCCCATACCTTCTTCTGCCCCTTTCATCATCGAGTTGGCCCTCTCTGTGCATCCCTGGAAACTTGCATGCCCGAGCAGCTACCCAGATAACATAAGAAGTAAAGAAGAACTTCTTCATTTTATGCACATCAACCAGTTGATTATGTATGTTATCTAATAATATTTGGGCCCAATCAAAATATTGTTTCCCAATCAAAATAGTAGTCATATACTAAAACATCCAGGGGTGAAAATGTCAGCAATCTGGCTTACTGAAGACCTTGCTCAACATGATTATTAGGTCCCATTGTGGCTCTTTGAAATCGGCCCTTAGAATGTCACTGCCCTTTAGACCTATCTTTCTCTCCTCTTCAAGCCACTATTCATTCATGTGTCTTTTGCAAGAAGCGGTATCCTTATCCCATACCCCCGCAGCTTCCTCCTCTGTAGTCAACAATACTTCATCCCTTGAAGGAATACCAAATACAAAACCTAGAATATCTGCTGACAAATCTATTATTGTCCTACCTTTATCATCTATGCACTTCATGGTATCTGCATTATAAAACTATGCAATAGTCATAATAAATTATGGGGCTTGGACAAATTATGGAAAAATGGTTGCCTGGACTAGCCCTGACCTCTTGATCCTCCTATAAGGAGCATCCAACCTTGGCTTGTCTAGCTATATTTTGATATCGTCTAGTTCAATATGTCCCACTTTGGTATCAGTCACCCATTTGATCTAGTCTTCCAATTTGGAAGCATAAATCTAACCTTGGTAGTGCTACTTCATGATTGCAGGTAGCTTTTCCAATTCCTTAACTTTCTTGTTGGAGGTTGGGTCCATTTAATTGCTCTAATCTGCAAGAAAAAACCAAAAATTTGCCTATCACATAGTCAAAATAACAATTTTATCACCCACTTTGGGACTTCGAGGTTCTGGGGTTCCGAGGTGAGAAAATCCTTCAAAAACAATTAACTTTGAAACTTCGGGGTTTCAGGGTAAGGACAAGCTAAAACAACTACGCCTGGAACTCCCCGAAACTCTGAGGTTCTAGGGTAGGTTATTTGAAAGCCCAAATGGATGGTCCAGAACTTCAAGATTCTGGGGTTCCGGGGAGAAATAAAACAATAGAGCCCAGACCTCCGGGGTTCTGAGGTTGAAGGCGTGGCCAAAGGGGAACAACTTCAGAACTCTAGTGTTCCGAGGTTTCAAGGTTGTGACGAGAAAAACACAAGACTTCGGGATTCTGGGGACCTATAATCCTGAACCTAGGGCATGCAAAAACACCAACACGCAAAATGAGAAATGAAAAAAGAAAAAAGAAAAAAAGCCGAAGAAAATCTACACTAGAAAACTAGAAAATCTAAACAAGAAAGCATGAGATGGAAGAAATCCACCAACCTGACGGGAGAAAAAGTGCGAAAGCTCGGCAACACAGAGGCATGGACTCGGGAGGTCAGAGATGGAAAATTAGAAAGCTTGAATGCACAAATGAGCTTAGAAAAGTTCATTCTCCCTATTTATACCCCCCCCCCCCCCCGACAAGTCGTTTGTGCAATCGCCTTAAATACTACCTCGGGAGTTCGGGGTTTTGGACTTCCAAGATGACAGACAACAAACCATGAACACACCTTGGAACTTTGGGGTTCCAGGTTTCCAGCGTATGTCTTAACAACAAGCAAGGCACCTTGGGATTATGAGGACTAGACCAAAGATAGGAAGCAAAGAGGCTACCTTGGGACTCTGGGGTTCTAGGGTAGAACTTGAAAAAAAGCAAAGAACACCTCAGGACCTAGGGTTCTGGGGTGTTAAGTCAAAAACTAAGGAAAACAAAACAATAAAAAGAAAAAGAGAGGGGACCCATATTTTCAAGACAAGGAAACTGATGGGGTTAGGTATGCAAGGCAAAACAAATGGTGACTATCTAGGAAAAATGACTCTAGGCTTTTTAGAACTTTAGAATCTCTGATGTAACCTGACGCCTAAGGCTACTGTCATTCAAAACAATGTATAAGAGCGAAAAAGATGAGTGAACTAATGAAAAAACAACCAAGTCCAAAACTGAACAAAATTAACTCTTTAGTGTGTGTGCATGATTCATTACTCCATCATTCTCAATAATGAAGATAAACAAAGGAAATTGGGCCCAAGCTACGTAGGTGAAGTCAATCAACATGTTTTGTGCAAGGTCATCCTGGGCATAGCTTTGCTGCCAGTCAGGCGTCTATAGCCCCAACAAATATACCTCTAGCTCCCGTCAGGCAGCGCTCCACTACCAGCCAGGCGTCTATAGCCCTGGTGGAGATTACTTGAAACACCCAAGTTTAGTTGCTACAAGTGAATCATTTATTTTCTCTTTCATTTCTTTTTTTTTTAAGATCATTTTTCACATCATAGAATATAGAACGATTATTTCTTCATAACCTTTAAGCAACTTTCAAACATTGAAATCCGATTACTAGGTTGGGAGCCACTGTGGACAACGTGAAACATCCTGACTTCTGATTTTTCACTTGGAAACAAGTTCATCTGATTTCTTATAAAAAAATTTAATGTAACTTAGTGTGATGGTGGTGTTGAGTAATTAGGTCAGCCTTTTCCAATTGAGAATCAAGAACTCAAACCATATTTAAACCATTTTATATCACCTTGGATGAGTGTAGACAAAGATTTCAAAATTAACCAAACAATAATGAAGCTGTAAAGAGTGAAGAGTCAAAGTCTCTCAAAATTTTCTAACATGTTATGCGAAGAAAACCTATCCTTTAGAATCCTTGAGAATAAACATGTATCCCGACACAACAAAATGAAACAAACAGAACAAGACAAATGAACCGAAGAAAACAAAAAGGGAAACAAACACACAACAAAAGAAAAACCATGCAACCAACACACAAACCCAAACAAACAACAAAGAAAAATAAAATAACTAAACTATTATAGTATAAAAGATCCAGCTCCACGGGTGTTTAGTCAAAATAATTCTTGAGGAATTGACCATTGATAGGCAATGGTACAAGTTCTCCAGTCAAAGAGTTCAACCTAAAAGTGTTCTCCCCTAAAATTTCAGCAATCTGGTAAGGACCTAGCCACAACCTCTCAAACTTATGGTGATCACCCTTCTTTTCCTTGGCCTTGTCCCATAACAGAACTAAGTCAGAGATCTAGAAAGCTTTCACCTTGGCTCTTTTATCAAACCATCGCTTAATAACTTCTTGATTCTTAGGAAAGTGTTGCAGGGCATTTATCCTTTTCTCATCAAATTTTAATAAATTCATGAGGCGAACTTCTACCTGGTCCTCAATTTTGAATTCTTTCATTAGTTAGAGGACAAGTATTTGTAAATTGATCGGGAAAATAGGGTTTTGGTCATAAACAAGATAGTATGGAGAAGTCACTAGGGTGGCTTTAACTCTGGTGTGATCAGCCCATAGGGTGTACCTCAATTGATTGTGCCAATCCCTAAGGTTCTTCTCTAGTATCTTCTTAATAACATCTAAAATATTATTATTCGTGGATTCAGCTACTTCATTGCCTTGTGGAAAGTAACTAGGTGAAAATTTCAAGATTACCTTGTACTCATATGATCATTGCATTAATTTTGTTGAATTAAAAGCGGGGTCGTTGGCACATACCAGAGAAAATGGCATACCAAACCTGGTGACGATGTACTCATCAATGAATTTAAAAACAACTTATGCAGTAGCATTCCTATATGTGATGGCCTTCGTCCATTGGGTACAATAATCCGTTTCTATCAGAATAAACTTGTGTCATGCTGATGAATTAGGAATAATAACACTGACAAAATCTAATGCCCATTGGGAAAATGGTCTTACCTCGAACAATGGTTGGAGAGGCATGACGAGATTCATTTCTCTAGAAGCTATAGTTTGACAGTTAAGGTAGTGTCTAACGTGTTCATGGGTATCTTTAAAAATGCTAGGCCAACAATAGCCTACTTTCAATATCTGATGCGTTGTAGCATTTGCGGACCCATGGCTTGTACCATACTTCCCATGAAATTATTTGATCATCTTACGAGCCTCTTGTTGATCTAGATATCTAAGAAAGATGCCTTTGTAATTCTTTTTGTATAGTGAAAAATCTTTGATCATGTAATTAACACTTTTTAGCCTTAAAGCTTGTCTTTGTGTGGCAGTCAACCCCTTAGGACACTTGTTATTCAGCAAGATAAAAACCAAATCAGTGTACCATGGGTCCTGAGTGAATGACTATAATGTGTATTGCTGGCACTGGATTTGAGGGATATCAGTCGCCATAGCTTGAGATAGACACAGGCCTCTAACTAACCTCATTGAATGCATTTCTAGATTATTTTTTTGTAAAATGGTCATCCATTTCCCTCGGGGTTCTCCCAGCTCTGTTTGCATAAGTAGTGACTTAACTACTTGATCAGGTACAATCACGTATATCTTGATCATCAAGATATAATGTCTAAATTTCTTAACTGCTCTCACCAAAGCAAAAGCTTGTTTCTTAAGAGCAGAATATCACACCTCAAAATTCTTAAAAGGGGAGCTCATGAATGCGATTGGTTTTTCATCCCCTACTTGCCTCTGTGTCACAACAACGGTGCCATAATGCAACGAGGCAAAAGAATATATATAAAAAGGTAGAGTATAGTCAGGACTAGTCAGGACGGGAGCTTCAACAATGGACTTCTTGATCTAGGCAAAGGCCTCTCTTGCTTCAGCAATCCATTCAATCTTAACCTCCTTTTTCATTATTTCATTCAGTGGCTTGACTATCTCTACAAATCTAGTGATGAATTTCCTGACAAAATTGATCTTCTCAAAGAAAGATCTCATTTCGTTTTTACTCCCAGGCATCTACAATTTCAATAGTTCTTCCACTCAATCTGGGTCGATGGATATTCCTCTTTCAGAAATTACATGACCAAGGAGCTTTCCTTCAGTAACCCCGAACACACACTTTTTGGAATTAAGAGATATCCCATATCTTCGGCATCTTTCTAGAGCTTTGTGGGATAATGCATTTGCCAATCAAGTCTTTGAAGGTGGTGTCCATCGCTCTCTGGAATGTTTCTCCGACATTAATCAACCCAAACGACATCTTTCGGTATCCATAAGTCCCCCACTTTGTATTAAATGTTGTTTTCAAGCGGTCTTCATGGTTCACCAAAACTTGGTTATATCTAGAATAACCATCTAGGAATGACATCATCTGTGAACCATTAACAACCTGTAATACCTCATCCATGGAAGGGAGTGGATAATTGTCTTTTTCGGATGCCTTATTGAGGTTATGGAAATCAACACAAAGTCAAATCTCCCCATTCTTTTTCCTTACCGGCACCAGGTTGGCGACCCAAGTGGAGTGGCGTACTGGGAAAATAATCCTAGCAGCAAGAAGCTTTTGAACTTCTTTAAAAATCAAGGGCTCTATCAATGAATTGACTAATTGTTGCTTCTGCCTGAATAGTTTTGTATTGGGTTTCAAATGTATAACATGAGTGATGATAGATGTATCAAATATTTTCAGGTCCTCATATCCCCATGCTATAATATCAATGTAATCCTTTAAGATTTGTATAATTTTATTTTCTTTCAATGGGAGTACAAATCTTCCCAATATAGACTATCTTCTCTTGACCTTCTGGACCAATATTGTGTGGTTCATATTTTCTAGCATCTGAATCTGTGGTCAATCTTTCTTTTATCCTACCTGATCAAAGTCAAAAAGTCATTCTAGAGTGATCATACCTTTGGGAATGACATTTGTAGGCAAATTGACAATTTCTTCATCAGAATCTTCATCAACGGCATCTAATATATCATCTTCATCAATTATCTACTCCTCGAAACCACAAAAATTAGAAAGGAAAGCTAGAATGTATCTATCATCCTCAAAGACTTGGAAATGCTTGATGTTATCGGGCACAACGCGTGTGGAGACTAGTTCTATGGAAAATCTTTCCAAAGGAGACTAGCTTACTAGTTCCAGTGTACTTGTTGCTACAGCCAATGCATCTAATATTCCATTTCCATTCCTGGGGACTAACTGGATATTAAAAGCGTCGAAGTCTTCAATAAATCTCCATACCCGATTCCTATATGTCGCTAACCTTTTGTCATGACATGCATACTGACTTCTTACTTGTTTAACTGCCAATTCAGAAACTCCTTGCACTCTTAAGGCTTTAGCCCCTTTTTTAATGGGTGAAGAGGAGTCCTCTAACTAAGGCTTCATATTCAGTCATATTGTTAGTACAAGGGAATTGGAGTCGATAGGAGGCTAGAAAGGTCTTCCCTTTGGGATTGGTTAATTCAACTCCTGCTCCACTACCTTGTTTGGATCTAGACCCATAAAACTTTAGAAACCAAATTTCATCCTTTAATTTATTCACATTATTCGGCTTAGGTTCGGCGAGCAATGGAGGAAGATTAGTTTCTAAAAGTGTTTGGTGTTCCTTGAGTTCGATATCCTCTAGCATCTGAGGTTGTTTATTTACAAGCTCCAAGAGTACTTCAACGATATTGGGAGTGGACTTTTCTACTTGAATTTTCATGGGAGATTGAGTCTCTTCATTCTCCTGCTTGGGTGGACTCTCCTCATTCTCCTACTTGTCAATCTCAACTATAAGGATCTCCTTCTTGCATTTCTCTGGCTGGGAAGCTTCTATTACAACATTATCTCTTTGGAGAATTACTCTCTCTTGGTTTGGAACTTCAATTTCTTCCACTTTGATATCAGTATCTTCACAATGGATTGGACACATCAACTTTGTAACTTCATTTTGGTAAGGGATACAAGATATCTCTGAATATTCTTGATGATGTATCCTACACTATTGTGGGAGTAACAAATCTTGCACGTTGATGTCATCTCCTAACAGGCACATCCCTTATTTCATTCCTACAATAAAATATTTAATCCTTCCCATATGCTCTGCCACATCAACCTAGCGGGACTAGGGAAGTATAGGTGCAAAGAAAGTGAGAATTTTATTTACTCTATTAACTCCTCGACACACTTCAGCATATGCCACCTCATTGGGAGCTCCATAATCTATGACCAATTTCTTCAGCTTGGGTACACTGTCAATTCGAATCTAGTTACTTGCACCCTTCCATGAAAGCCATAAGTATGTAAAACAAGTTGAAAAGTAACCTCCCAAAGTCTTCGACCAATCTCTACTGAGAAGCATCCCATATACCTCTAGAAATCATTCTGAAAATCAGATTATTGGTGATAAGAATAAAGGTGTAATGGCTAGAAGAAGGTTAGTTGTTGAAGAAGTATGCTTGATTTATAAAATTGAACCTAAAGATGTTGATGAAGCTTCTAAAGATGAAAATTGGATGAGAGCTATGGAAGAAGAATTAGATCAGATTGAAAAGAATAATACATGGGAACTTGTCCCTAGACCTAAGAATAAGATTGTTATTGGTACTAAATGGGTGAAGCAAGGGAAATCGAGCAAGGAGTTAGATGGTTAGTTTAAGCACAAATAAGCATATTAAATCAAATTGAAGAAATAAACTAAGTAATTATACCTTACAAGAGATGATCTATCTTGTTCCTCCGATTGAGAAAATGATGAAGTAGAGGCACCCTATTGCTCCACTTGATTGGATGTGCTCTTCTTTGGGATGTGGATTTCTCTCTAAATGCACAACGAGATTGGTGGATGATTTGATAGGATTTGGATTTGGATTAGAATGATGTGCATGGGTGTGATAGATTGGGTTATGAGGCAATATTTTGACATTATGATGGCATGATGGATGATTTTGGATCTCAAAAGGACAGCATGAGGATATGATGGAAGTGTATTATTTTTTAAGAGAGGACTCCAATTTATAGATTGGAGGAGGCCAAAATGGAGGGCCAAGATTGATTTTCTTATGAAAGGCTAAGATTGATTCAAGATAGTGGACATGGATCAAGGATGCATGGGGAGAATAAAGAGGAATATAAAATTCCTTGGGGAGAGGGAAGAGGAATTAAAAATTCAAAAATAAAGGATGCATGGGGGGATTCAAAGAAATTTGAATTTATTTGAAAGTCTCAAGTTTGATGTGACATGAGTGGGGGAATTTAAAATTGGAGAATAATGATAAGTGTGATTAAGAGAGCTTCTAGAAGAATTAATTAGGCTAAGTGGAGGTTAGGGAAAGTGATTTGTAGGAATCACTTTAGTTAGGTTAATTAATTAAAATTAATTAACTAAGTGGGTTTTAGAAGAAATAATGGTTGAGGTGTATTTAGAAGAATGGGGAAATAATTAATTTATTGGACTATAGTGATAAGATTGATTAAATTTGATTTAATTAATATTAAAAAGAAGGGAATTAACACAATTAAACCAGTTAATTATGTTGACAGGCTTAAATTGATTAAGTATTAATTTAATTAATTTTAGGTGTCTACAATGGGTATTCAGAAACAAATTAAATGAAGCTGATGAAGTTGCCAGAAATAAAGCTAGACTGGTTTGCAACGGATATTCTTAGAAAGAAGGAATAGATTATGAGGAGACTTTTGCTCTGGTGGCCAGACTTGAAGTTGTTAGACTATTGCTTGCATATGTTGCTTATAAAGATTTCAAGGTATAACAAATGGATGTCAAATCTACCTTTTTGAATGGTGATCTTGAGGAAGAAGTCTACATTGAGAAACCTGATGGATTTTCATTGTTAGATGATGGAGGCATGGTATGTAGACTGAAGAAAGCTCTTTATGGACTGAAGCTAACCCCTAGAGCCTGGTATGCTAGAATAGATAAATATTTATTGAAGTTGGGATTTAGTAAAGGTGTTGCTGATAGTAATATGTATTTTAAGATAGAAAATGATAACATCCTGATTGTTGAAGTTTTTGTTGATGATATTTATTGACGACTGTTTTTGACATCCCCGCCAACAGACAGGTAGCCAGTGTGAACACTCGCCACATCTCCTAAAAAGTAACGAGTTTGGAAAACTCACTACTCTAAGGTCTCTATAGTCAGGTCTCGACGGTGATGGGAAGCCCAATGGTTGATGTGGTTATACCTATAAAGGGGCTTGCTGGTTAGAACTAGATCTCACTGGTTATGGATAACTGCACTTCCTTTCTTTTTGTGTTTTTATAGTTTTAGATTCTCTAGGAAATAAAATGCAAAGCATAAAGGGAAACAAGAAAATAACAATAAGGACCAATATAATAACAACTTAATGAACAACTCAATTAGTTCCCTGCAATCCAAGCAATTATCAAATATTATCTAAGTTAGCATTCAACAACGGACCTCTAGAAAACCTGCAAAATCATCAATTTTGCAAATCTATGGAAATAAAATCATCAACAATATGGCCTATCACAATAATTCTCATACACCACTGATGTGCGCAATATGATTCATAAAGTGATAGACAAAAAGATTAAACCACGTTGCTAACTCCAAATAATAGACGTTACCCGATTACACAAAACAATTTGGTAGAATATGAATGTAGATCAGGCAATCTACAAGATGCTTCTCATATTAATCTCAATGAATGTATAACAAAAATAACTCAAACTTCTTAACAATCTGCAAAATATTCTAAAATCTCTAAGTAGGCCACAAATCATCAATTTGGGACCCTTACAAATGAATCCAACTTCTCAATTTATAGAAGTTATTTACCCTACTATCTAGGAAATAACCCTACCCTAAATTAAGAACTGAAACTAGGAGTCGCAGTTAACTTGCACGTTTCTGCCTTGACACTCCACTTAACAACTACGAAATGGGGACTGCATGTGCACTATGAAAACCCTTCTAGGTGAGCCACGTTTTCGTAATCATGTAGAATTTCTCTCAAAATTGGAACTAGAGTAGGAGCCGAAGTTAAAAATACAATATTTAAGGATTTATATAAAAAAAAAAGCTTTGCTATCTTTAGCAATTGTATGCTTATCCTTTATTTCTTGATAAAAGATCTATAATTATCAACTATACATGCAACTGCTTGAACCGGACGATCTGCTACATGCTTAACTCTAAATTTATGCTTCTTCAAAACTCCATCCACGTGCGTTCTCCCCTCCTCTAACTCCTTCACTGTGTGTGCAACCTCCTGACACTGAGTAATCAGATATGTGTACCTGTCCATAAGGGTGACATCAAACTGGGCCGCGGGTCCTAGGTGTTGTGCCTCATATGCATCCCACTTATTCAAAACTTGTTGCTGGTCCATTATTCATGTATCAGCTAATCTGAGACCAAAAGGTCCTAGAATATTCTTTACAAAATTCTCGTATGACAAAATTTCCCTAAGGAGAGGGTCCCGAATCTCGGTCATATCCTTGATATATTGCTGAAACATTTCAATCTTCAGCTCCAAGATGTATACATAAGACTGTAAGTTTTTATAGCTGTCACCCCCTAAGAGGTCCTCCTTTATCACCGTCTCTTCCCCTAGCAGCAATATCTTCTTCAAAACTTGGAATTGTTTGGTGAAAATATTCGACTTTCGTTCCCATTATGTGGAACAAGAAGCCAAAGCTCCACCTACCTATATCGCCTTACTATACATCTCCATAGTATCTTGCAAAAATAATCTTATTTTAGTCATATTTACTTGGGCCCATGACTTGGCTGCAGCAACCACCCGCCTCACCTCCATTAATGCTTTTACTTCTTCCTCTAGCAGCGATGAGGTAGAAGGCAAGTCATCAATTTTGTACGAGTCTAGGGGTTTGCTCATTTCAATTAGCAGTTGCTTATATTTTCCTAGTTGTGCTTTGAGTTCTACGTTGGAAGTATGCTCCTCTACATGTCCTCTGACGACACTCGTGGCTAACTCCAAAGTATCTAGCTCCCCCCACTTGGTTTGTTTGCCCAAATTTATCTGTGATATTTGGTATTTGGGAGAAGCTTGTCCCTCAGCTTGAGATGGAACTGCCACATCTGCAATCACTTACACCGGAACTAGTTTTTGATAGGTGATGAACAATTTTCAGCTTCTTAGCCTTTGGTGGCTCCTCGGTGATTACTTGTTGTAGAGTGACCTTAGGGAGCTCTTCTTTTCTCTTTTTCTTCCTAAAGGTAAATTCCAACCATTGTGGTATATCTTCATCCTTGTCACCTTGTTGTGACACTATATCTACAGTTATAACATGAACCTCTGCCTACTCCTCTGCTTTTGTTTGCCTGGGGTCTTGAGGTGGTGTAACTTGACGAGCTAAATTGGTTTGGGGAGCTTGTTGCTTATGTAACTCTCCTAGTTTGTCACTGACCTCCTCATTAAATGCCATTTCTTCATCACCTGCCTCTGTTTCCCCTTTCTCGACTATTATATCCTTAAGAAGGTCCTCTTGATCTTGAGGGGTTATCACTGATCTTTCTCCTGCCTCATCCCCTTCTTGCTCGCCTTCTAGCAGTCGTTGTTGCTCAAGATCCTCTTCCTCCTGATCTGAATCAGACTTGATGTTTCTAACCTTTATCTCTTCAATGGTGGACTTGAAGCCTTGCAATCCGGGCTGCCCTGCGGAAATATTGACTAGTGGTGGTGCAGGAGCACCAGTGCTTGGAGCATTTGTGGCATCTGTTGAAGGTGGCTAAGCGGGTATCTCCTCAATAATTTCTATATTTTCTTCTTGTTCTTGGGTACCCTCTCCTTCGTTTTTCCCTATAGTCATCCTCGATGGGAGAACTTTGGCCAGTGGTACCGCTCCCAATCCATCGGTCACTCCCAGGTCTGTAGCCTTCTTTAATAATTCAGACTCCCTCATCTTTTCTTGGAGCTTCTTCAATAGGTCCTCAGTGCTTTCTTGAGGTTTGTCTTCTTCACCTGGATCGGTGGACATATTTTGCCTCGAGGCTGACCTTGTCTTTCGAGCATACTCCTTATGGCCCCTTGACTGAGGTACCCCCAAAGTGGATTCCTTTTGTTTCGCCTTTGAGACGTTGGGCCTTACCCTCTGGCGTAACAATTGCTTGGTCTTGTTGATGACCACTTGGGAGACCTTTTCCATATTGGTTTCTTCACTTGCAGACCATTTTATTAGGGAGAGGGGCCTTTTATCTATCCCTGATTCCCTATAAGCTAGATCAAGTAATTCGCCATCATCCCTAAGGTCTTTAGGGAGGTTAATCTCGATTCCAAAATCTGTTACCTATGGCATAGATAACCTGTTATAGTTCTTCTCCCTAACCTCGAAACTATCTTGAAGGTTGGCCCAAAAGTCCTCCAAGCTTGGCCTATGCCCCTCATATACCTTAGACATAGCTTGTTTAAGTTTCCCGTAGGGATCATAGAACTCCCTAGCATGATCATACTCTTTCAAGTTCAAATATTGAAGCTCTTGTTCTGCTAATTTCGCTACTTGTATTTTGGAACATGCAAAATATCCAATAGATACTGAGAAATCGATGCCTTCTTTGTGTTTTGATGACAAAAGTGACTGGAGGCCCACAAGCTGCCTCGCATACTCTAGCAAAAATATCCTATCATTGCAGTATCAAGGCAGTAGCATTGGGTTTCTTGTGAATCTGCTAACCCTGATGTAAGTAGAGAATGGGTTTTGGATAAACCAACATGCCCATTCTCGGATGATAGCCATGGCCTCCGAGTTAATCCAATATCCTGCATCTCCTGTCAATTTGATTATTATTGGGAAGATGAATGCATCATTAACTCTTTTAAAATGAGTCTTTGCATTGGCTAGAGTGAGCTGAGCATAATACTCCCATATCTTCTTCTATCCTTCCTCTTCTCCCAATTGACCTTCTACTTGTAGCCGTGGAAACTTTCCAGCTCTAGCGGCTACCCAGATGACATATGACGTGAAAAAGAACTTTTGAGTATGTTGAACTTCTTTCATCTGCTTACAAATATTGTCAGAGAGGATCTGTGGCCAATCAAAATATTGTTTTCCTATTAAAATAGTGCTCATGAATTGCAACATCCAGGGATAAAAATGCTTGCAATCCGGCTTGCCAAAGGCCCTATTGAGCATGATGATTAAGTCTCTTTGAGGCTCTTTGAAGTCCGCCCTTAGGATCTTCGTTGCCTTGAGTCTTGTCTTTCTATCTTCTTCTAACTAGTTTGTATTCATGTGCCTCTTACTAGCTGATATCTTGTCATTCCATCCCTTTAAGGCCTCTTCTTCGGTTAACAGAAATACTTCCTCCCTGGTTGGGATTCCAAAGACGAACCCAAGCATATCTAGAGACAAGTCTATGACTGTTTTTCCTTGTGCATCTATGCACTTTCTAGTTTCTGAGTTATAAAATGGGGCAATGGTCATTATGAACTCTGGTGTCTGTAATGACTGTGGGAAGACAGTAGCTTCAACTAGGTCAGACCTGTTGATTCTCCGGTGGAGGGCCTCTAGACTAGGTTTATCCAATTGAGCCTTGATATCTTCAATTTCTATATGGCCGATTTCAGTATCTGTGACCCACCTAATTTGATCCTCTAGCTTTGAAACATAGACCTATCTTTGATAATGGTATTTCATGGTGGTTGGGAGTCTATCAATTTCTTTGCCTCTTTTGTTGGAGGATGAGTCCATCTAACCACTTGAACCTGCAAGCAGAACGCAAATCCTCAGTTTTTGATAAGAAGCATAAAAATTTGATTTACCTCGGGACTTCGGGGTCCCAGGATCCTAGGATAGGCATAAGTGAAGAAGGCTCGTAACTTCGGGGTTCCGGGGTTTCGAGCTTAGGTTGGGTGCAAAAGGAATCCCAGAACTCCGAGGGTCCGGGGTTCCAAGGTTAAGAGCTACTCGGAACTCCGAGAGTCCAGGGTTCTGGGGTTAAGAGCTACCCGGAACTCTGGGA